>NW_024044830.1:0-600000 GCF_015852505.1 Tachyglossus aculeatus | reverse complement strand
CACCAGTTCTTCTATGATGTCCCCTCCCCGCTGAAGATCACCTGCTCCAAGGACCACATCACAATCGACGTGAGCGTGACCATAGAGGTAGTGTTAGCCGTCGTCGGCTTCGCCTCTATTGTCATCTAGTACAAGCTCATCTTCCATGCCTTGCTTAGGATGCCGGCGGCCGAGGGCCGGTACAAAGCCTCTTCCACCTTCCTTCCTCACCTCGCCATTGTTATTATTGTCATTTTGACAGCTGTCACCGCCGATCTGAAGCCATCATCAGATTCCTCTTCGATGCTGGACCTGCTGATATCCGTGTACTATGCAATGGTACTCCTTATCCTGAACCCCGTCATCTACAGAGTGAGAAGCCGGGACATGAAGGCCGCCCTGTGGAGAGTCTCAAAAGGGAGATTTCCCCATCCTTTCATTGGAAAAAACTGTCTCCTTTTGTTGATATTGCCATCACTCACCTCACTACGACACCCTACAAAGGGATGCATATGAACAGTTATCTTTTCTGGCTGAAAGGAGGCTTTCTAAGAATCCGGATACACGTCTGATAAGATCAGTGTGTGATGAAAAATCCCGCCTCAGACGACATTGCTCTGGGGTCTATAAAAGCTAACAAGTTGGATCCAGGTTATATCCCACATTTCATCCTCATTTCACAAAAGAGGGAACTGAAACCACAGAGAAGTGAAGTGACTTGCCCAACGTCTCACAGTTGACAAGAGGAAGAGCCAGGATTATCACCCAGGTCCTTCTAACTTCCGGGCCTGAGCTCTATCCACTTGTCCATGCGGTTTCTCTTGGGTAAGTCATTTAACCTTCATAATTAAAAAATATTTTTTTCCTTCCCAGACCATTGAAGCTTTGCAAAATCTATCATTCTCACGTGATGCGGAAAAATTCCCTCCTTGTGTTGCATTCCTCCGTAACGATGTCTTCTTCTGAATAAAGTTCGTCTATCCAACTGGCTACTTTTTCTTTCTGAGAGTGAACGTGTTATCAGTGTTGCGACTTGTGAAGTGAAGTAGTGTGATGTGGTGGAAAGAGCATGGGCCTAGGAGTCATTCATTCATTCATTCATTCATTCAATCAATCGTTTTATTGAGCGCTTACTGTGTGTAGAGCACTGTCAGAGAGCCTTGGTAGGCTGTAAGCTCATCCAAACTGCCAAGGCTATGCTACAGTGCCAAACCCAAGCAGGCAGCTGCTTGGTAACCACGGTTGGGCAGTGGATAATAATAATGATAATAATAATGGTATTTGTTGAGCTCATACTATATGCCAGGCACTGTACTAAACACTGGGGTAGATACAAGCCAATCGGGATGGAGAGGTTTATGATGCTTTGAGTCACTGCACTGGACAACGTCCCCCTCCTGCAAACCCACTGCTTGGTCGGGGGATGCGGCCCTGGTCTAAACCCCAACATAGGTCTCGAGTGTGAGCATCTCCCCAGACTGCTTCCGACTCTTCCATCTGCCTCCTTGCCCCTCCCTGTCCCTTCACCCCCCGCCACCAAAGCCACTCTCACTGGGGCACCGTGGATCTGAGGGGTCCTGACTTCCATCTCCCCTTGGTCTTCTGGGTGGGGCAGGTCATGAAGTCTCCAAAAAGCTGGCTACCGCACTTGGCAAACAAGATGTGCTCAATCAATTGAGTGATGGACTACTGAATGGTTGAATGAATGGTTGAATGGTTAGATGGTTGGAAGAGTGGAGAGATGGATCTGAGCATTTGGATGGGATCTGTATTCATCTTTTACTCCCTTTCTTCCAGTGGTCGCACCTACCCTAAGAGTGTGCCTTATTCTCAACCTTTTCAAAGCTTTACTGAAGGACATCTCCTCCAAGAGACCTTCCCTGACTAAGTTCTCTTTTCCTTTTCTTCCACTCCCTTCTGCGTCACCCTGACTTGCTCTCTTTATTCATCCCCCTCCCAGCCCCACATCACTTGTGTCCATATCCGTAATGTATTTATTCATATTAATGCTTGTCTCCCACTCCAGACTGTAAGTTCACCGTGGGTGGAGAATGGGTCTGTTATATGGTTATACTGTACCCTTCCAAGTGCTTAGTACAGTGCTCTTCACACTGTAAGTACTCAATAAATATGATTGACTGACTCCTATGTTATTTTTATTATTTTCATCGTCATCATCCTCAGTCAAAAGTATTTACTGAGCACTTACTATGTGCAGTGCACTCTACTAAAATCTTGGGAGAGTACAATACAATAAAATCAGCCAGCAGGTTCCCTGCCTATAACAAATTAGCAGTCTAGAAGAAGATCTAATTGAATATTTGTCAGCACACTGGATAAACTCACGCAGACCTGAGACAGTTGGGAAACTGAAATGTCTTGGATAGTAGATGGGATTCCACAGGCTATCCCTCCTACCCCCAATTTTTAGGAAAAATCAAAGCAATGCAGAGAATCATTGTGGTCCAGATTCTGATACCAGCTCTGCCACTAGTCTGCTGTGTGACCTTGGGCAAGTCCCTTCACTTCTCTGGCCCTCAGTTACCTCATCTGTAAAATTAGGATTGAGACTGTGAGCCCCACAGGGCACTGTGTCCAACCTGATTTGCTTTGTATCCTCCCCAGTGCTTAATACAGTGCATAGTAGAAAGAAAGAGCTTAACAAATATCATAACTATTATTATTATTATTAACCCACCTGGAAGATACCCGAAAAAGCAATTACAAGATACTAAATACAGTGTTGCAAGACTCTGCAGGGGTTATCTGGATCTACCTCAAGGCGGATAAATTCATGGTCTCCTGATCATAATCATAATTAATTATCATAATCATAATTATCAACATTATCATTATAGTCTCTGTAAACAGTTTACGCTAAAGGCTGTAACAAGTGCTGAGTAGAAACAAAATGATAAGCTCAGACTAAGTCCCTGACCATAAGAGGCTCAGAATATAAGAGAAAGAGAAAGCATGCATCAAATCCTCATGTTACAGAAAGGCCCGGAGAGGTTAACCTGGTCACCAAAGGTCGTACAGCTGGTCAGTAGCAGGGTTGTCAGCCTCCTTTCCGATCTCCCATCCTCCTGTCTGTCCCCGCTTCAATCTATACTTCACTCTGCTTCTCGTGTTATCTTTCTAGAGAAACGCTCTGGGAATTTCACAGCCCTCCTAAAAAATCTCCAGTAGTTGCCCATCAAATTTCGCATGAAGCAAAAACTCCTCACTATTGACTTCAAAGTTTTCCATCCCCTTGCACCCTCCTTCCTCACCTCCCTTCTCTCCTACAGCCCAGCCGCACATCCACTCCTCTCCCGCTAACGTCCTCATTGGGCCTCGTTCTCGTCTGTCCCGAAGTGGACCCCTTGCCCACATCCTATGTCTGGCCTAGACCGCCCTTCCTCCACACATCTTCCAAACTAGCTCTTTTCCTCCCTTCAAAGACCTATTGAGAGCTCACCTTCAAAAGGCTGCTCATCCTCCCCTCCCTATAGCCCCTACTCTCACCCTCTGCTCTACCCCCTTCACCTCCCCACAGCAGTTGTGTATATTTATGCATGTTTATTACTCTACTTTATTAATGATGTGTATATATCTATAATTCTATTAATCTATTTTGATGGTATTGACGCCTGTTTACGTGTTTGGCTTTGTTGTCTGTCTCCCCCTTTCTAGACTGTGAGCCCGATGTTTGGTAGGGATTGTGTCTATCTGTTGCCAAATTGCACTTTCCAAACGCTTAGTATAGTTCTGTGCACACAGCAAGCGCTCAATAAATACGATTAAATGAATGAACTCAAGTGTCATGGCTTCCAGTAGCCCGATCAATCCACTCTAGACTGTAAGCTTTGTGGGCAGGAAACGTGCCTACCAAATCTTTTCTTTATTTTCCTCACCGAACCCTGTCCTCTCCTTAATTTTCCCATTAGTGTAGATGACCCACCATTCTTCCTGTCTCACAAGCTCATAACCTTAGTATTATCCTCGACTCCTGTCTCTCATTTAACCCACAAATTCAGTCCATCACTAAATCCTGTCGGTTTCACCTTCACAACATCGCTAAAATCTGCCCTTTTCTCTCCATTGAAATGCTACCACGTTAATCCAATCCCTTATTATATCCCACCTTGATTAATTTATCAGCCTCCTTGCTGATCTCCCAGGCATCCTGTCTCTTCTCACTCCAGTGCATACTTCACTCTGTTGCCCGGATCATTTTTCTGTAGAAATTTTCAGCCCATGTTTCCCCACTCCTCGAGAACCTCCAGTGGATAGCCATGCACCTCCGCATCAAATGGAAACTCCTCACCACTGGCTTTAAAGCACTCAATAATTTGCCCCATCCTACATCACCTCGCTCTTCTCCTACTACAACGCAGACAACATGCTTTGCTCCAGTAGTAAATATGATTGATTGACTGATGGATTGAATATCAGCTCAAGGAAAAGGATATTTCGACCTACAGAGGAGTCCGGGGAAATATCCTTTTTAAAACTGTCCACCGAGCAGCCTTCAAGGCCCGGTTCCTCAGGCTGTAGATGAGGGGGTTCAGGGCCGGGGGCATGACGGCGTGGAACATGGATATCAGCAGGTCGAAAACCGAGGAAGAGGGTGAGGGAGGATTGAAATAACCAAACACACCTGAGGAGAGGAAGACAGAGACAACGACGAGGTGGGGCAGGCAGGTAGAGAAGGCTTTGGCCCTGCCCTTGGTACCCGACATTCTCAGAACAACCCGGAAGATTCTCACGTATGGGACGACAATGGAAATGGAGCCTATGGCACCTATGGTTAGATCAAAGGTAACGCTCACGTCGATGGCTGAGTGGACGTCAGAGCAGATGATCTTCATCAGGGAGGGGAGGTCCCAATAGAAATGCTGGACAACGTGGGACCCGCAGAAGGACAAGGAGAAGGTCGAAGCTGAACGCAAGACCCCGAACAGCCCTCTGCTGAGCGAGGAGTCGGCTGCCATCTTCCCACAAGCCCCTGGTTTCATGAGGACCTCGTAGCGCATGGGGATGCAGATGGCAGCGTAGCTGTCGAAGGACATCGCCGTGAGGACGAAAAACCTCTAGGTAGGAAACAGGACCACCAGGAAGAGCTGAGTGGCACTGCTCAAGAAGGAGATGGAGCTGTTATTAGTCAAGGAGATGGTGATGGAATTGGGGACGGCGACAGAGCTGAGGCAGAGGTCAATGAGGAACAGGTGCCTGAGGAAGAAGTACATGGGCGTGTGGAGGCGCTGGTCGAAGGCGGTGACGGAGACTTTGAGGAGATTCCCCGTCAGGGTTGCCAGGTAAACCAGAAGGAAAAGCGTGGCGTGGACCAGCTGCAGCTCCTGGACCTCCGAGAATTCCAGCAGGAGAAATTCCCTCACCCTGGGGATATTAGACATTTCTGGGGGATGATGTCAACTCCCTGCACAGGAGAGGGAAGACTTCAATTTACAGGCCTTGATGTCTTCGATAAGGGAATCAACATTAACTCCCGTAGGAGTAAATCAATCAGTTGCACGTACTGAGCACCTATAGAGTTCAATAGAATTAGTACAAATGATTCTACGCTTAGAACAGTGCTTTGTAGATAGTAAGCACTTAACAAATACCATTATTATTATTATCCATGCTGTCGAGGAATTCCAAGCTCACAGTCTTGTAGGAGTGGCATAGTGTAGTGGAAAGGGCACAGTCCTTGGGAGTCGGAGGACATGGGTTCTAATTCTGACTCTACCACTTGCCCGCTGTGTGACCTTGGGCAGCATACGTAACTTCTCTGAACCTCAGATTCCTCATCTATAAAACGGAAATTCAAGGCCTGTCCTCCCCGCTAATGAGACCGTGAGCCTCCTGTGAGGTAGAGACCGTGTCCTACCTGATTACTGTGTGTCTATCCTTGTACATGCTACTGTGCTTGGTGCAAAATTAGCATTTGACAAGAGCCACAAGTACCATTATTATTTGGGGAGACAGAAATTAAAATAAATTGCAGATAGAAAACCACCAAAGAACATAAAGAAATGAACTGCTGTGAAATACTGTAGGTCAAGCAACATAGTTATTGAGCAGTTACTGTGTGCAGAGCACTGTACTAAATGCTCGTGAGAGTCCAACATAATGGAATTGGTAGGTACGCTTCCTGCCTACGACGAGCTTACAGTCTAGAACTGATTTTATACTTAAACTAATATCCTCAGCTCTTTTCAGGATCTTACCTGGAGAGCTTCTATTTACCAGCCTCGGCTACAGGATGGAAAGTCAAGCAGACCCCTACCCCTTCCATTCCTAGCTTGGCCAGTGGCTAGCGAGTGGAGGGCAATCTGCTACAAGTCAAAACCTACCTGTTCTTGGCAGCAACGTCATGGGAGAGGGTCGTGGGTGGAGACTCAAGTTTACTGCATGGAAGAAGGCAATGGTAAACTACTGCCACATGTTTACCAAGAAGGCTTTATGGATAAACTACGAGTAGTCATTCTGCTTTATGTATCCATAGCGTTTTCTTGGTAAGCATAAAGAAGTGGCTACCATTGCCTCGTTCTGCGCAGTGCAAACCTGAGTTTCTGTCGTAGTCTTTGATCCACAGTTTGATCATTTGTGAATCTGCTTTTTACTCTTTCCCATACTGCTGCTGCCCAGCACAGGTAAAAATTAAGTTTGTCTGACGCTTCCGCTTAGACATTTTCGTTATGGATAACCCTAGCGAGAGTATCTCTCAATGGCATAGCTCTAAACTTCACTGTTGTATGCAAACTCTACTGCCACGGTAAAGCATTGATTCGTAGGATAACTTCCGATCAGAAGAATTGATGATGGTATCAGGGTTTTTCCCAGAATCAGTAACACTTTCTCAACCCTGACAATCACGGTCCCACTGAAAACGTTTTTGACATACAGGAACCACTGACAGCGGAAGTGACCCGAGCATCGTGCCGATGCTCCGTTGTAGCATCTGAGCCTGGTGGGCGATTGCCAAGGTAGCTAGGGTGGGGATGCTGGAGGGAGGAGAGCTGTGTCGGTGATGGGGCCACTGGTGGATAGAACACAGGCCTGGGTGCCAGAAGGATGTGGTTCTAATCCCAGCTCCCTCACAAGTCTGTTGTGTGACCTTGCACAAGTCACTTCACGTCCTTGTGCCTTGATTACCTCATCTGTAAAATGGGGATAAGAGTGTGAGCCCAAGGATGGACAGAGACTGTGTCCAACCTGATTAACTTGTATCTAACCCAACGCTTAGTGCTTGGCACACAGTAAGCACTTAAAATGTACCAAAATTATTTATGTTTTGTTATTGCTGTCAAGCCATTACCATCCTATAAGCCTTGGTCTGAACTGGTCTCTCCCCACTTCTAGACTGCGAGCCCGTTGTGGGCAGGGATTGTCTCTATTTGGTGCTGAATTGTACTGTCCAAGCGCTTAGTTAAGTGCTCTACAAACAGTAAGAGCTCAATAAATACGATTGAATGAATGAATGAACTCTAACCTGTTTCCCGAGTGCGAAACTCCACCCAGAATGGCTCCATCTCTGACTTCATCCTTCTGGTTCCATCCTGCCTCTCTCCACCACTGCCCACTCACAAGGACAGCTGGGACTGACAGGTGGCACTGACCTCCTCTGAACTGGGCTGGTCTCCTTTTACTCCTCGGATTCCTGGATTTGGTCAGCCACAAAAGGATGACCAGGAGTCCTCAGTCACTCTCCGCTCTCTACTGGATGCTGACCTGCTCTCCAGACTGTGCCCGTCTCCGTAGATAAAACAGTCGCGACTCCGAGGGTGATCCCTGGAGGACCGGCTTGTGCCCCTGTGGAGGGACCTCGTGGTCTAAGCGATGAGAGAACTCTTTGGTCACATGGTTCCTGAGGCCCTGCAGAAATAAGGACCTGGCACTCCCAACTGCAGCAACGGTCCTGGCCCTTGGTGTTCCTATGTCAACGACGGCATCGTCTTCTATGCAGGTATATGCATACCTAGAGAGGGAGAGACAGCGAGAGAGTGATATGCTTCTAAACAGAAGCAGCATGATTTAGTGGAAAGAACTTGGGTATGAGAGTCCCAGCTCTCCCGAATGCTTGCCGGCTGACGTTGAGCAAGTCACTTCACTTCTCTGGGCCTCAGTTATCTCAGTTGTAAAATGGAGATGCAATACCAGTTCTCGCTCCTACATAAACTGTGAACTTCATGTGGGACAGGGATTGTGTGCACCCTCATTGATTTGTATCTATCCCAACACTTAGAACAGTGCTTGACACGACGTATGTGCTTAACAAATACCATATCAAAAACAGAATATATCCTCATTTCCTCACTGGTGGAGTACGATTGGTTACTCAGAGTAACCAGTGGAGAATCAGAGTCCTCAACACAGAGTTAAGGAGTGACATATTGGGAAGCTTAGTTAGTGTCTGGAAACTAGAAGCAGCGTGACCTAGTGGAAAGAGCCCAGGCCTGTGAGTCAGAGAACCTGTGTTCTAATTTCAACTTCACCGTTTATCTGCTGGGTGACCTTGGGCAAGTCACTTCATTTCCCAGTGTCTCAGTTACCCCTCTTAGATTCTGAGAGTCCCATGTCGACAGAGACTGTGTCCAACATGATTATCTTGAATCTACCCCCAGCAATTAACCACGTTAGTTAGGTGACCTTTGACAAGTTACTTCACTTCTCCCGTGCATCAGTCTCCTTATCTGTAAAATGGGGATTAAACCCTGTGCCCTGCTTACTTAGACTGTGAGCACCATATGGACAAGTGCTATATCCAACCTGATTATTCCTTCCTTCCTTCATTCAATCATTTTTACTGAGCACTGACTATGTGCAGAGCACTTCACTAAGAACTTGGAAAGTATAATTCAGCAAGAAATAGAGGCAATACTTACCCACAACGGGATCACAATCTAGAAGGGGGGAGAAAGGCATGAAAACAAGTAAACAGGCTGTCAAGTGTCGGGGACAGTTTCCAGGATTGCATCCCTTCCCCCTTGTCACCCTCCCATATTCTGATTTTCATAACCATCAAGAGTGATCTTAAAAATCATAGAATTACTGTTATTATCAGTAGTAGTATCAACATTACTGTTATTGAATTTATTAAGAATTTACTTGAAAAAAACTGTCAAGTGCTGGAGTAGAAAGAAACTAATCGAATCAGACATGTTTCCGGACCCACAAGGGCTCAGATTGTAAGAGAAAGATAGAGCACCTATTGAACCCCTATTTCACAGAGAGACCCAAAGAGGTTACGTGGCTGGACCAAGGTCACACAGCAGGTCAGTTGCAGAACAGTGCAGACCTTTCAGATGTCATGACTCCCAGCAACATGCTCATTCCACTAAGCCATGATGCCGCCCAAACAATCACTTGTAATTCATTCATTCTACCATAGTTATTGAATGCTTACTGTGTGCAGAGCACTGTATTAATCGCTTGAAAAGTACCATTCATAATAGAGACAATCCCTGCCCACACCAGGCTTACAGTTACATAAGTCTTAATAACTAATGTCCCAGACATTGACAAATCCTCAGACGCTGGACTTTCTCTTTGGACAGCTCTTTATATGGGTACCCCGACTTTCAGAACCCTGATGAGGAATGGGAGAGTCAGCAATAGGAAACAGACATTTTGTCCCATAGAGGAGGAAGGAGGAATCTCCCCATTAGGACTCTCCCCAGTCTCTTCACGTCTCTGTTCTTCAGGCTGTAGATAAGGGGGTCAGACCTGGGGTCACCACGGTATAGAACACGGACAACAGCAGGTTCAGGGTCAAGGGGAGACTGACACGGGCTTGAAGTAGGAAATGAAGGCTGTAGAGATGAAGACGGTGAAGGCGGCGAGGTGGGGCAGACAGGTGGAAAAGGCTTTGGCCCGGTCCTCAGTGGCCGGCATCTTTAGCACGGCCTGGAAGATGCTCACGTAAGAGATGATGATGATGACGAGGCAGACGACAGCTCAAACTACTCCATTGATGGCAACGTGGTCCTCGGAGCAGGAGATCTTCACCAGGGAGGGGACATCACAGAAAAACTGCTGGATGATGTCGGACCCACAGAAGCTCAGGGAGAAAGTCGAAGCTGAATACAAGACCCCAAATAGCCCCCGCTGAGCCTGGAAGAGGCTGCCACCTTTCCACAGTCATAATGTGCTCATAGCGCAGAGGGCAGCAGATGGCAGCATAGAGGACATAAGACATCGCCGTGAGAAGAATCTCTGAACCAGCGAACATAACCACCAGGAAGACCTGAGCGGCACAGCCCAAGAAGAAGATGAAATTGCAGTTGGTCAAGGAGTGGAGGACAGTGTTGGGGACGGTGATGGGGATGAGGTCTAGCAAGGACAGGTTCCTAAGAAAGAAGGACATAGAGGTGTGGAGGCGTCGGTCGAGGACAGTGACGGCGATGATGAGGAGATTCCCTGTCAGGGAAGCCAGGTAGACCAGGAGGAAGAGCGTGGCATGGACCAGCTGCAGTTCCCGGATCTCTGAGAAACCCAGCAGTAGGAATCCCATCACCATAGAGATGTTGGGCATTTTTGGGAGGCAGCACTGACTTTCTTCAGTGGATGAGGGAAGGGCCTAAGTTAGAGTCCATTGATAGGATGAGTGAAGGAATTTTCAGGATACTGGCTGGTTATTCTCTAAGGAAAAGAGACAGTTATTGAATTCAAAATGGTCTGAGTCCACAGTGGAGATATTGAACATTTCTGGGGAATGATGTCGACTCCCTACAAAGGAAGAGGGAAGACTTCATTTTAGAGATGCTGATGTTGGGGTGAAGGAGTAGGACTAAGTCAATAGATTCTATTTATTGAGTAACTATCGAGGACACGGTAATAGTACATATGATTACTGTCCCCAAGGAGCTTCCAATCTATTATAAGTATCAAGCTTCTAACCATGTAGAATCAGGGTGCACTATCGGGAAGAACATAGGCCTGGAAGTCAGAGGACCTGGGTACTAATCCCAGCGCTACCACTTGTCGGCTGCTTAGCCATGGGAAAGTGAGGAAAGTGATTTAATTTCTCTATGCCTCAGTTTTCTCAATAGTAAAATGAGTATTTGATACTTGTTTTCCCTTCTACTTAGTCTGTGAATACCTCGTGGGACACGGACTGTGTTCAACCAGATTACCCTGAATGTCCCCGAGCACTTTATACTTTGCTTGGCACATAGTAAGGACTTAATAAATATCAAGATATTTATTTTTGGTTCAGGAGACCGAAACTAAAATGACTAGCGGATAGCAAAGGTTTGAGAACATAGGATATGTACATTACTGTTGTGAAATTTTTTCGGTGGTTTTAGAGTCAAACAAGAAGTGCCCTTAACATATAAATTCGTCCATTTGGTCCTCCTGTTAGAAGGAAGGACCTGGATTTTAATCCTTTCTCTTATCCTTGTCTACTGTATGACCTGGGGCCAATCACTTACCTTCTCTCTGTCTCGGTTACCTCATCTGAAAAATGGGAATTACAACTGTGAGCACCTTATGGGTCGTATACAGCATCCAACCTGATTAGCTCATTAGCCCCAGTGCTTAGTGCAGTACCTGGCATATAATAAGCACTTACCGATATCATGAAACATAAAAACAACAACAGAAATGAACCACATATACTCCAAACCGATTCCAATTGCTCATATATCTGCATTCACCCTTGTACACATACAAACACAAGCATACCTCATCATTTATCTAGTCCCTTCCTAAAACATCGTTCAGTCTATATTTCTCTTCTCCTCAACCTCCTCTTATGACAAGTTGTGTCTTTTCACGAGCAACAAAAACTCGCAATCAGATTGAAGGCTTTCTGCCCTATGATTGCACTTCACCCCCTTTCCATCGTTCAATTCTTCTCACCTATAAAAGCAATTTTTTTAGCTGTTACTCACGATCGACTCTCCCAGTTCCATCCTATCCTGGAACTCCCTCTTTTATCGATTTAAAAGTAGAGAAAGCACAGTTCTTTACGAATTCTGAGCACCACTAAAATCCCCTCATTCTCCAACCAGCTACCCTGATTGATTTCTCATCACTCTATACCCACTTAACCTAAACTCTAGCGTGAATCAACTCATGTCCATTCTCATTTTGTGGAAAAAGCCTGGGCCCAGGAGTTCTCTTCTTGACTGTGAGCTCCTTGTAGGCATCATACACATCTACCAGCTCTGTTCTACTCTACTCTCCCAAACACAGCTTAGTGGGAGTCAGAGGACTTTGGTTTTAATCCTCTGTCCCTTTGCTGCTGTGGGACCTTGGGCAAGTCGTTTTACTTCTCTTGGCCTCAATCAATCAATCAATCAATCATATTTATTGAGCGCTTACTATGTGCAGAGCACTGTACTAAGCGCTTGGGAAGTACAAATTGGCAACATATAGAGACAGTCCCTACCCAACATTGGGCTCACAGTCTAAAAGGGGGAGACAGAAAAAAAAACCAAAACCAAACATACTAACAAAATAAAATAAATAGAATAGATATGTACAAGTAAAATAAATAAATAAATAGAGTAATAAATATGTACAATCATATATACATATATACAGGCGCTGTGGGGAAGGGAAGGAGGTAAGATGGGGGGATGGAGAGGGGGACGAGGGGGAGAGGAAGGAAGGGGCTCAGTCTGGGAAGGCCTCCTGGAGGAGGTGAGCTCTCAGCAGGGCCTTGAAGGGAGGAAGAGAGTTAGCTTGGCTGATGGGCAGAGGGAGGGCTTTCCAGGCCCGGGGGATGACGTGAGCCGGGGGTCGATGGCGGGACAGGCGAGAACGAGGTACGGTGAGGAGATTAGCGGCGGAGGAGCGGAGGGTGCGGGCTGGGCTGTAGAAGGCCTCGGTTTCCTCATCTGTAAAATGGCACACAATATTCGCATATTCATCTTTACGTTCTTTTTTTCCTTCTAATATGGGTAGGCAATCCGTCTGTTATGGTGTTCTAAAGTGGTTAGAGCATGGGCTTGGGAGTCAGAAGGAGTCAGAATGACATGGGTTCTAATTCCAGCTCCACTTCATTTCTGCTGTGTGACTATGGGCAAGTCACTTAACTTCTCTAAACCTCAGTTACCTCATCTGTAAAATTGGGGTTAAGACTGTGAGCATGTGGCTCAAGGACTGTATCCAACCTCCTTAACTTGTATCTACCCCAGCGCTAAGGACAGTGTTTGGGGCATAGTAAGAGCCTAACAAATACTACTACTATTACTATTATTATTATTATTATTGCTCTCCCAATGGCTTAGGGCACACAGTAAGCGCTCAATTAATATTATTTAAGATTGATAGTAAATTGCAATGCGTCAGCCTAGGCCAGTAGACTGGAAATTTCTTGAGGGCAGGGATTCCAACGTTTCCCATTATTTGTCTTCTCCCAACATTTGGGAAGAACTCTTAGTGCTGATAGTGCCAGTGGCTGTCCAAAGTTGGTGCCACTTTCTTAGCCCTGCCTGTCATTTAGCCTCTGCAAGGGATTCTGGAACTCACTGAAGGCCGAAGTGACTGTTCGTAATACTGACACTGTGCTGGAGCACCGTAGCCCGGTGGGTAGTTGGCATTATAGCGAGGTTTGAGGAGGAGGTGTGTGCTGGTTGGGGGTTATTGAACTGGAAAACACCTCCCCTCCTGTTAGCACCCCTACCACGCTGGGGGCCATGGCCCTAGTCAGAACACCAACTTAGGCCCCAGACTGTCTCCATATCTTCCATAGTCATCCTCCTCCCTCCTCTGCCCCTCCCTCCCACTCACCCCCGGTCATTCGCACCCGGGCAGAGTAGGGCTGGGGGTCATTGACATCTGCAGGGCTGGGCTAGTCCCCTCTTTCCCCTCAGATTCCTGGGTTCTGTAAGCCAGAAAGGAAAGAGAGGAGTCCTTGATCCCTCTCTGCTTTCCCTTAGACCCCGAAAAGTTCTTCAGACAGGCCCTTGTCCCTGTAGATAAAGCAGGAGCTGTTCCGAGGGGAATTCCTGGAAAATGGCTTGGGGCCCTTACGTGGGACCTCGTGGCCTGGATAAGCCAAGCACCCTCTGGTCACGTGGTTCGTGAGGCTACTGGGAGGCAAGGGCCCAGTCCCTGCAACATCAGCGGTGGTGCCGGCCCTCGCGGTTCCCATGGAAACAGCGGCATCTGCATCCCAGAGGTTCCTGTTTTCACTGACAGTCTTTGGTCACTGTGAATGGTTTCGCTTTTTTCTAATTCACAACCCGAGATTCTCAATTTGTCAGTCAATAAGCCAACTGCAAATTTTTATTCTCGTCTTTGTGAAATTCTTACTATAAATCTGGCACTGTACAAAGTACTGAATTAGTTAGAAGCTAATCAGATTGGACAGAGTCCACGTCCCCCATGGGGTTCACATCTAAATCCCCGTTTTGCAGATGAGGAAACTGAGGCACGGAGAAGTTAAGCGACCCTACCTAATGTCACATGACAGACATATGGTGGAACCGGGATCAGACCCCATGTCCATTTGAATCTCAGGCCGGTGCTCTATCCACTAGGCAACGCTGCTTCTTCTGACTTGTCCTGATTGCAAATTCGTTGAAGCTCTGTTCATTCTGACTATATAAACTGTACTCTTGAATCAAGCATTCATCCACATTCTTATCCTTCTCTTCTCTCCTTCCCCCTCTGCGTAATTCATTCTGTGTTTCTTTCCCCTATTAGACCATACTCTCCTGGAGAGCAGGAACAATGCAATTTTATCTCTTTTCAACTCTCCTGAGAGCTTAGTACAGTGATTTGCACCCAGCATGTGGTCAATAAATACCACTGATAATAATAATAGTAATAGTAATAATTATGGTCCTTGTATACCGCTTACTATGTGCCAAGCACTGTCCTACGTTCTGGGGTAGATACAAGGTAATCAGGTTGGACACAGTCCCTGTCCTACATGGGGCTCATAGTCTCAATCCCCATTTGACAGATGAGGGAATTGAGGCACAGAGAATTGAAGTGACATGCCCAAGGTCACAGGGCAGACAAGCAGTTGAATCGGGATTATAACCCGCGACCTCTGACTCCCAAGTCCTTGCTCTGGATGGATGGATGGATAGATGAACGGTTGGAAGGTTGGATGGATGGAAGGAAGGAAAGACGTACTGACAAGAGAGGATGGATTTTACAAGACAGACGGAAGCAGTCATCTTTTCTTCCCTTCTCCCATACCACCTCCCTTTTTCCAACTTTTTTTGAGCAATTACTCTGGGCCCAGTACTATACTAAACACTTGGAAAAGTTCCATATAACAGAGTTGGTAGACACTTCCCTGTCCACAATGAGCTTACAGTCTAGAGCGATTCCGATTCCTTTAGGCCATGGTAAAAAAATATATGGTATTCGTTAAGCACTTGCTATGTGCCAAGCACTGTTCTAACCACTGGGGTAGATACAAGGTAATCGGGTTGTCCCACATGGGGTTCACAGTATCAATCCCTATTTTACAGACGAGGTAACTGAGGAACGGAGAAGTTAAATGCCTCGCTCAAGGTCACACAGAAAACAAGTGGCAGAGCAGGGATTAGAACCGCCCCCAAATAGGATTTACTGACTAACCACTTGAGAGAGTTTAATTTAACAGAGACGTTAAAAACATTCCCTGCCCACAGTGAGCCATGATGCCTCCCCAAAACTGGATTGTCAGTCCTACTTCGGTCGTCGCCGCCTCCCTCACAGACTTTGTCAATTCATTAACCTCCAGCATTTTCTGTGAACCCTGTCGGACAGCTATGTATCTCTCCTAGGGCAGTACTTTGGTTAAGTGGTGGTGTGAGAGTATTTGCACAAGGAAGGAGATATTTTGTCCCAGAGAAGAGGCTGGATGAAGTGCTCTTTTAGGATCCTGCTCATGGTGGCCTTCACGTTCTGTTTCCTCAGGCTGTAGATGAGTGGGTTCAGGGAGGGAGGCACCACCGTTTTGAACATGGACATCAGCAGGCCCAGTACTGAGGGGGAATCTGAGGGTGGCTTCAGGAAAGCACAGAAATAAGTCATGACAAAGAGAGTGATGACGCCGAGGTGAGGCAGGCAGGTGGAGAAGGCTTTGCCCAGGCCCTCAGCGGCCAACAACCTCAGCAAGGCCCAGAAGATGCGCACGTATGAGACGATGATGGGAATAAAGCAGATGATGCCTAACACTATTCAGGCAGTGATGCTCACGTCGATGGCGACGTGGTCCTCAGAGTAAGTGATCTTCATTAGGGAGGGGACGTCAAAGAAAAAATGCTGGACTACGATGGACCCGCAGAAGGACAGGGAGAAGGTCGAAGCTGAAAATAAGACTCCAAACAGGCCCCCACTGAGACTCAAGGCGGCTGCTATCTTCCCATAGGCCACTCTGTTCATGACGACCTCAAAGCACGTGGGGAAGCAGATGGAAGCCTCGCGGACATAGAACATCACGTGAGGTCAAACTATTGTGCAGCTGCAAGGAAAACTACCAAGAAGACTTGTGTGACCCAGCCCAGGAAGGAGATGGATCTACGGTCGGTCAGGGAGGTGTGGATGGATTGGTGTACGGTGACGGAGATGTAGGACAGGTCGAGAACGGACAGGTTCCTGAGGAGGAAGTACATGGAGGTGCGGAGGCACCGGTCTAGGGCGGCGACAGAGACGATGAGGAGATTCCCCGCCTGGGCTGCCAGGTAGACCAGGAAGAACAGCCTGGCATGGACCAGCTGCAGCTCCAGAATCTCCGGGAATCCCAGCAGGAGGAATTCCCTCACCGTAGAGACCTTTGGAATGTCCTGCAAGATGTCCGTTGGAATCATGATAGGACCAGATTTCAGACAGGGATTAAAAACATTCAGGGAGAAACTCACATCGCAAGATAATGCCCTTGTCAGGGGATGAACCTCAGTCAATCCACCAATTAATCAATGGTATTTATTGAGAACTTATTGTGTGCAGAACACTGTACTTAGAACCTGGGACAGTCCAGTACAACAGAGTTGGTAGACACGTTCCCCGTCCACAACCAACTTGAAGTCCAGAAGGAGAAACTCACCTGGTCATCTCGTCCTGCATCCTGTCTTAATTCAGGACAAACGGAAAGCTTTCCACTTTGACGATGTCTATTTTATTCTGAAATATCAGCAGAGATTGTGACCAATGTTCTGCAGACAGTAAGTGCTCAATACGTTCCACTGATTGATTTGGGTTTATAAAAATCTAGAACGCAGGGGTTGTGAAATCACAAAACTGTGTGTTTAAGGAAGGCTGGTGCTGTACAATTCACTTTGTCAGACACTACACGCCCAAGCCATTTCTTCCTGCAACACAGCACACCGCGTCCAAACAGGCTCGTAGCGTAGAATGGAGGTTTTCAAATTCTCGGACGGCTTCCTAGACAAGACCCGTTCAAGCAAAAACAAGGACTATGGCAAAACTGAGTCTATCAACAAGCTCTTACTCTTAGGATTTTTTATGGTATTTGTTAAGGGCTTACTATGTACCAGGCACTGTACTAAGCACTGGGGGGAGGGGGGCACAAGCAAATCGGTTTGGACATAGTACCTTTCCCACACGGGGCTCACAGTCTTAATCCCCATTTTACAGATGAGGTAACTGGGACACAAAGAAGTGAAGTGCGTTGCCCAATGTCACACCCCAGATAAGTGGCAGAACTGGGATTAGAACACTGGTTCTCTAGACTCCTGGACCCATGCTCATTCTACTAAACGACAGTGCTTATGATTTAGATAAATTGTGACTCTGACCCTGGTCATCCCACTTCTCTATTGAAATTTCCCTCACCTTTCCTCTACTCCTCTCCGGAGTCACCGGGCCTGTCCTGGGCTAGGGAGCATCGATCTCTTCTTAGAGAGAGGCTCATTCTATCTAGTCGGTCCTGGACGCTGGTGGCGGTGACTGGAAGGTCTGGGTGAGGGGTAAGAGCTGTCGGGATCCCTCCTCCCTCTCTCGCTTTCCAGCTGGCTGCTCCATCCCCTCAGACGACGGCCGGGTTATTTCCTGGGGGATTCCCCGTGAAAGTACGGGCCCGGGGCTTCTCTGAAACAGCCGACTGTTCCCGAATCTCGGAAGGCCGGCATTCATTCATTCATTCATTCATTCAGTCGTATTTGTTGAGTGCTTACTATGTGCAGAACACTGAACTAAGCGCTTGGGAAGTACAAATTGGCAACAAGTACAAGTTGGCAACAAGTACAAGTCGACAACAAGTACAAGGGATCGTGGGGTCTCTGTGGTCTTGGCCCTCATGGATCCATGGATGGATGAACGAATGAATTAGAGGTAAGGATTTGATTAGTCAAATTGATTAATTCATTCATTCAATCGTATTTATTGAGCATTTACTGTGCGAAGAGCACTGTACTAAGTGCTTGGAAAGAACAATTCAGCATCAGAGACAATCTCTGCCTACAGTGAGCTCACAGTCTAGAAGGGGGAGACAGGCATCAAAACAAGTAAACAGACAGTGAAATATTGGGGACAGTTTCCATGATTGTGTCCCTTCTCCCTTACCATCCTCCAATTTTCTGATTTTCATAACCACCGAGTGATCTTAAAATTCATAGAATTACTGTTATTATCAGTAGTAGTATCAACATTATCATTATTGAATTTATTAAGAATTTACTTGCATAAGACTGCCAAGTGCTGGAGTAGAAACAAACGATTCAGATTAGACACGTTTCCTGACCCACAAGGTCTCAGATTGTAAGAGAAAGGTAGAGCACATATTGAACTCCGATTTTACGGAGAGGTTACGTGGCTGAACCATTGTCATACAGCAGGTCAGTGGCAGAACAGGGCAAACCTTACAAATATCATGACTTCCAGCCACATGCTCTTTCCACTAAGCCATGATGCCGACCAAACAATCACTTGTCATTCATTCATTAATTCATTAACTCAATCATATTTATTGAGTGCTTACCGTGTGCAAAGCACTGTACTAAGCTCTTGGAGAGTACAATTCAGAATAAAGAGAGACAATCCCTGCCCACACCAGGCTAACAGTCACATACATCTTATTAACCTCTGTCCCAGATTGACAAATCTTCAGACGCTGGACCTTCTCTTTGGACAGCTCTTTATATGGATACCACTACGGTCAGAATCCACCTTTCTCTTCTCTCCTTCCTCCTCTATGTAATTTATTCTTTGTCTGTCTCCCGCATTAGATGCCAATCTCCTGGAGATCAGGAATAATGCAGTTTATTTCTTTTCAACTCTTCTGAGAGCTTACTAAAGTGCTTTGTGCCCAGAATGTGGTCAATAAATACCATTGATAATAATAATCGTAATAATCATGATCCTTGTTAAGCACTTATCATGTGCCAAGCACCTGTCTAAGTGCTGGAATAGATACAAGGTAATCAGGCTGGACACAGTCCCTGTCGCACATGGGGCTCACAGTCTCACTCTCCATTTTACAGATGAGGTAACTGAGGCACAGAGAAGTGCAGCGATTTACCCAAGATCACATGGCAGACAAGTACCGAAACCGGCATTAGAACCCACTACCTCTGACTCCCAAGCCTGTGCTCTGGATGGATGGATAGATGAATGGTTGGAAGGATGGACGGATGGAAGGAAGGAAAGATGAATTGATGAGAGAGCATGGATTTGACAAGAAAGATGGAGCTGCAGTCATCCCTTCTTCCTTTCTCCCATACCATTTCCCATTTTTCAACTTTCATTCCCAAGACCAGAGTCTTGCTAAAGAGCGTATCATTATATTTTAAGTCATTACTATTAATGATATCATTATTGTATTTATTAAGAGGTTGTGTGCCTGAACTGTTCCACTTGCTGAAGTAGAAACAAAAATATCAGTTCAGACACAATTCCCGTCTCACAGAGAATCAGAGTGTAAGAGGAAGAGAGATCCTAGGGATGTTACCCTAGGTCAGAAAGCAAGCCAGTAGCGGAGCTGGCATCAGAACTCAGGTATCAATCAATCAATCAATCATATTTATTGAGCATTCAATCTGGGCCCAGCACCATACTAAGTACTTGGAAAAGTTAAAAATAACGGAGTTGGTAGACACGTTCCCTGCCCACAATGAGCTTACAGTCTAGAGTGATTCCAATTCCTTTCGGCCATGACAATTGTTTTAAAATTATATTATTTGCTAAGCACTTTCTCTGTGCCAAGCACAGTTCTAAGCGCTGGGGTAGATATAAGGTAATCAGGTTGTCCCATGTGTGGTTCACATTCTTATTCCCAATTTTACATATGAGGTAACTGAGGGACGGAGGAGTTAAGTGGCTCGCCCAAAGTCACACAGTAGACAAGTGGAAGAGCAGGGATTAGAACTGCCCCAAACTGGATTTACTGACTAAGCCCTTGGGAGAGTTCAGTTTAACAGAGTTGTTAGAAGCATTCTCTGCCCACAATGAGTTTACAGTCTACAGGGACTCTCCTTCCTTCATTCATTCACTCATTCATTCATTCAGTCGTATTTATTGAGTGCTTACCCTGTGCAGAGCACTGTACTAAGCGCTTGGGAAGTACAAGTCGGCAACATACAGAGACGGCCCCTACCAACCAACGGGTTCACAGTTAGAAGGGGGAGATGGACAACAGAACAAAACATGTAGACAGGTGTCAGAATCATCAGAACAAATAGAACTAAAGCTATATGCACATCATTAACAAAATAAATAGAATAGTAAATATGTACAAGTAAAATTAATAGAGTGATCTGTACAAATTTATACAAGTGCTGTGGGGAGCGCAAGGAGTTTGGGCAGGGGGATGGGGAGGAGGAGAGGAAAAAGGGGGCTCAGTCTGGGAAGGCCTCCTGGAGGGGGTGAGCTCTCAATAAGGCTTTGAAGGGAGGAAGAGAGCTAGCTTGGCGGATGAGTGGAGGGAGGGCATTCCAAGCCAGGGGAAGGTGGTGGGTTGGGGGTCGACGGCGGGACAGGCGAGAACGAGGTACAGTGAGGAGGTTGGTGGCAGAGGAACGGAGGGCGCGGGTTGGGCTGTAAAGGATAGAAGGGAGGTTAGGTAGGAGGGGGCGAGGTGATGGAAAGCCTTGAAACTGAGAGTGAGGAGTTTTTGCTTGATTCGTAGGTTGACAGGCATCCCTGGAGATTTTTGAGGAGGGGTGTAACATGCCCAGAGCGTTTCTGCACAAAGATAATCCGAGCAAGAGAGTGAAGTATAGACTGAAGTGGGGAGAGACAGGAAGATGGGAGATCATAGAGGAGGCAGATGCAGTAATCCAGTCGGGATAAGATGAGGGACTGAACCAGCAAGGTAGCGGTTTGGATAGAGAGGAAAGGGCAGATCTTGGCAAGGATGTGGAGATGAGACCGGCAGGTTTGGGTAAGGGATTGGATGTGTTGGGTGAACGAGAAAGCAGAGTCGATGATGACACCAAGGGTGCGGGTTTGTGAGACGGGAAGGATGGCGGTGCCGTCTACAGTGACGGGAAAGTCAGGAAAAGGGCAGGGTTTGGGAGGGAAGATCAGAAGTTCAGTCCTGGACATATTGAGTTTTAGATGGCGGTCAGACATCCAGATGGAGATGTCCTAAAGGCAGGAGGAGACCCGAGCCTGAAGGGAGGGAGAGAGAGCAGAGGCAGAGATGTAGATTTGGGTGTCATCAGAGTAGAGATGATAAAGGAATGGGAGGGAATGAGTTCAACAAGGAAGTGAGTGTAGATAGAGAACAGAAGGGGACCAAGAATTGACCCTTGAGGAACCCCTACCGTAAGGGGATGGGAGGGGGAGAAGGATCCCGCGAAGGAAACTGAGAATGAAAGGCCGGAGAGATGAGGAGAACCAGGAGAGAATGGAGTCTGTGAAGTCAAGGTTGAATAGCGTGTTGAGGAGAAGGGGGTGATCCACAGTGTCGAAGGCAGCTGAGAGGTCGAGGAGGATTAGGACAGAGGTGGGATGTGGTGCGCTGCGAAAGATGGATGGAGCCGAGAGAGCAGAGGTCTCTGTGGGGTAGTAATATAGATTTTCAGGGGGCAGGAGTGTGAGTGAGGAAGCAGGTGAGAAGGTTATGATCAGAGAGAGGGATTTCAGAGTTGGGATTTGGGAGGGATTTCAGAGGGATTTGGCAAGAAGGAGGTCATTGGTGACCTTTGAGAGGGCAGTTTCGGTGGAGTGTAGGGGACGGAAGCCAGTTTGGAGGGGATCAAGGAGAGAGTTGGCGTTAAAGAATTCGAGGCAGTGGGTGTAGACGACTCGTTCAAGTAGTTTGGAAAGGAATGGTAGGAGGGAGATAGGGCGATAATTAGCAGGGGAGGTGGGGTCACGAGAGGGTGTTTTAGGATGGGGAAGACGTGGGCATGTCTGAAGGCAGAAGGTAAGGAACCAGTGGAGAGTGAGCGATTGAAGATGGGAGTTAAGGAGGGGAGGAGGGAAGGGGCGAGAAATTTCATAAGATGACAGGAAATGGGGTCAGAAGCACAGGTGGCTGGAGTAGCACCTGAGAGGAAGGAGGAGATCTCATCTGAAGATACTGCTGGGAAGGATGGGAGAGTAGTAGATTGGGTTGAGAGCAGGGGTGTTGGAGAAGGGGGAGGAGTGATTTGGGGAAGCTCAGACCTGATGGAGTTACTTTTACCGATGAAGTAGGAAGCCAGATGGTTGGGGGGGCGGGATGGGGAGGAGGAGGAACAGGGGGCCTGATAAGGGAGTTAAATATATGGAAGAGCTGACGGGGATGATGGGCATGGGTGTCAATAAGGGAGGAGAAATAGTTTTGTCTGTCAGAGGAGAGGGCAGAGATAAGGCAGGAAAGGATAAACCTGAAGTGAAGGAAATTGGCTTGGTGTTTAAACTTTCGCCACCAGCGTTCAGCAGCTCTCACATAAGAGCGAAGGAGGGGGACAGTGGAAGTGATCCAAGGCTGTGGGTTAGTTGTACCAGAGCGGCGGAGGGAAAGGGGAGGGAGTGAGTTGAGTTGAGTAGAGAGGGTGGAGTTAAGAGCAGTAATTTGGTCAGCAAGATTGGGTAGAAAGATAGGGAGGCAAGGTGGGGTGGGGTGCGCTGCGAAAGATGGTTGGAGCCGAGAGAGCGGAGGTCTCTGTGGGGTAGTAATATAGATTTAGAGGAGCAGCGTGGCTCAGTGGAGAAGAGCACGGTCTTTGGAGTCAGAGGTCATGGGTTCGAATCCCGGCTCCACCACATGTCCGCTGTGTGACCTTGGGCAAGTCACTTAACTTCTCTGAGCCTCCGTTACCTAATCTGTAAAATGGGGATTAAGATTGGGAGCTCCATGTGGGACAACTTGATCACCTTGTATCCACCCCCAGCGCTTAGAACAGTGCTCCGCATATAGTAAGTGCTTAACAAATGCCATTATTATTATTATTATTATTATTATTATTATTATTATTTCCAGGGGGCAGGAGTGTGAGTGAGGAAGCAGGTGAGAAGGTTATGATCAGAGAGAGGGATTTCAGAGTTGATGAGGGTGGAAATAGTGCAGCGGCAGGAGATGATGAGGTCGAGGGTGTGACTAACTTGGTGAGTGGGCGAGGTGGG
Organism: Tachyglossus aculeatus; assembly: GCF_015852505.1. Lineage (NCBI taxonomy): Eukaryota > Metazoa > Chordata > Mammalia > Monotremata > Tachyglossidae > Tachyglossus > Tachyglossus aculeatus. Next base: position 576,564 of record NW_024044830.1, on the reverse strand, counting down.
GTGGAGCAGAAGGTTGGCAGCGTCAAGGAGAGATAGAAGGCGGGCGGCAGAGGAGTCACCAGGGACATCCATGTGGATGTTGAAATCTCCGAGGATCAGAATGAGCATGGAAAAGGAGAGACGGAAGATGGGAAAGGGGTCAAAATGGTTAAAAAAGTTGGAGGTGTGGCCAGGGAAGCGGTAGATGATGGCTACAAGAATCTGGAGCGGGTGGTAGAGGCGAATAATATGGGTTTCAAAGGAGGGGAAGGAAAGGGAAGGGGGAGGAGTGATCGTGTGAAAGCGACATTGGGAAGCGAGAAGGAAGCTGACACCTCCTCCTTTTCCGGTGAGTCTGGGGGAGTGGGAGAAGAAGAGGCCTCTGCTGGAGAGAGCAGCAGAAGTGACCATGTCATCCGGAGTGAGTCACTTTTCGGTTAGGGAGAGGAAGATGAGAGAGCTGCGAAGAAATAGGTCCAGAATGAAAGGGAGCTTCCCTATAATGGAGCGAGGGTTCCAAAGGCCGCACTTGGCAGCAGCTGTGGAGGGAGGGGAGGGAGGGGGAAGCGTTCTGGGGTGCGGAGGGATTGGATTGGAATGAGTTAACGGGGGCCTGGGCGGGGAGAGGGGGAAGAGGGGTGGCGTTGAGAAGGAAGAACTGGGATGGGGTGGGGGCGGGGAGGAGGGGAAAGAGGGGGTTGAAAGGCTAGGGTTGAGGGTTGGCACTGGAATAGAGGGATTCTGGGGAGGGGGTCGGGGGGGGCGGGGGAATGGGAGTGAAAGACCTGTGTGGGAGAGGGGAAAGGGAAGGTGAGGAATGGGAAGGGCAGTTGGAAGCAGGGGAATTGATAGTTCATAGTGAGGTCAGCAAGGTAAATAACAGCACAGGGAGTAACTGCGAATTAACATGCAGTAGCAATGATAAAATAAGTAGATGATGACATCACAGAGAGCAGTTAACATTTAACATGCAATGGCAATAAAGTAAGCAGGTGATGACATCACTGAGAGCCACTAACAATTAACATTCGACAGGAATACCGAAATAAGCAGATGATGACACCACAGAGAGCAGTTAACAGTTAACATGCAGAAGAAACCATAAAACTTGCATATGTTGACCAGAGCAGAAGGAGAATTGTCCATGGGTCAGTCAAACCAAATAAAAAATTCTAATGGCAAGGAGAGTCCAGGGACTCTTGGCAGAAATGTATCTGAAGTGGTGAAGGATGGAGTTCTATGGATGGCACTTCTAGAGTAGGGAGGAACTGTTAAAGGGGGTCATGGGAGAGGAGACGCCTGGGGAGAGGAGTAAGCAACCAAATAGAATGGGTAAGATGACTATGTGCGAATGGAGTTGTTGTTAGAGTAACTTGGTGATAACAAGGGCCTTTTTCCTCGGGCAGGGGAGTGGGAGGAGAATCAGTCAAGCCTTGATGTCTCCCCAAAACTGGAATGTCAGTCATACTTCAGTCTTAGCCACCTCCCTCCCAGACTTTGACAGATCATCAACGTTCAACAATTTCTGTGAACCCTGTACGACAGCTATGTATCTGTAGAAGGGCAATACCTTGGTTAAGTGGTGGTGTGAGAGTATTTGCATAAGGAAAGAGACATTTTATCCCAGAGCGGAGGCTGGTTGAGTGACCCATTTAGGAGAACAGTGCTTTGCACATAGTAAGCACTTAATAAATGCCATCATTATTATCTTGCCCATGGCGGCCTTCATGTCCCGGTTCCTCAGGCTGTAGATGAAGGGGTTCAGTGTCGGGGGGCACCACCGTGTAAAGCGCGGACCCCAGCAGGTTGTCGATCCAGGAGGAGTCTGAGGGTGGCTATATGTAGACAAATACCACCGCAGAGAGGAAAACAGTGACGACGCTGAGGTGAGGCAGACAGGTGGAGAAGGCTTGGGTCCGGCCTTCGGCAGCTGGCATCCTCATCATGGCTAGGAAGCTGTTCGCGTACAGGACGACGATGTAAATGAAGCAGACGACACCTAGGGCTGCCCCGAAAATCACAGTCGCATCGATGATGATGTATGTCACTGAGCAGGTGATCTTCAGCAGAGGAGGGGCGTCACAGAAGAACTGGAGTACGGTGTTGGACTTATAGGAGAACAGAGAGAACGTCCCAGCTGAACACATTGCTGCAAACAGGCCCCGGCTGAGCCAAGGGGTGGCGGCCATCTTCCCACAGGCTCCTCAAGCCATGACGACCTCGTAGCTCAGGCGGATGGCGGCGTAGCGGTCATAGGACATGGCCGCGAAGATGGACAGCTCTGATCCGGCAAGCCAGACCACGAAGAAGACCTGGACAGCACGGCCCACTAAGGAGATGGATCTCTTGTTAGTCAGGGAGTTGTGGATGGAGTTGGGGATGGTGACGAAGATGTAGCAGAGGTCGATGAGGGACAGGCTCCTGAGGAAGAAGTAAATGGGGGTGTGGAGGCGTCTGTCCATGACGGTGATGGCGACGATGAGGAGATTCCCCGTCAGGGCCGCCAAGAAGACCAGGAGGAATAGCACGGTTTTGACCAGCTGCAGCTCCCGGACCTCCGAGAATCCCATCATCAGCATCATCATCAATCGTATTTATTGAGCGCTTACTGTGTGCAGAGCACTGTACTAAGCGCTTGGGAAGTACAAATTGGCAGCATATAGAGGCAGTCCCTGCCCAACAGTGGGCTCACAGTCTAAAAGGGGGAGACAGAGAACAAAACCAAACATACTAACAAAATAAAATAAATAGAATAGATATGTACAAGTAAAATAAATAAATAAATAAATAGAGTAATAAATATGTACAACCATATATACATATATACAGGTGCTGTGGGGAAGGGAAGGAGGTAAGATGGGGGGGATGGAGAAGGGGACAAGGGGGAGAGGAGGGAAGGGGCTCAGTCTGGGAAGGCCTCCTGGAGGAGGTGAGCTCTCAGTAGGGCCTTGAAGGGAGGAAGAGAGCTAGCTTGGCGGATGGGCAGAGGGAGGGCATTCCAGGCCCGGGGGATGACATGGGCCGGGGATCGATGGCGGGACAGGCTAGAACGAGGTACGGTGAGGAGATTAGCAGCAGAAAAGCGGATGGTGTGGGCTGGGCTATAGAAGGAGAGAAGGGAGATGAGGTAGGAGGGGGCAAGGTGATGGAGAACCTTGAAGCCCAGGGTGAGGAGTTTCTGCCTGATGCGCAGATTGATTGGTAGCCACTGGAGATTTTTGAGGAGCGGGGTAATATGCCCAGAGCGTTTCTGGACAAAGATAATCCGGGCAGCAGCATGAAGTATGGATTGAAGTGGGGAGAGACACGAGGATGGGAGATCAGAGAGAAGGCTGGTGCAGTAGTCCAGACGGGATAAGATGAGAGCTTGAATGAGCAGGGTAGCGGTATGGATGAAGAAGAAAGGGCGGATCTTGGCAATGTTGCGGAGCTGAGACCGGCAGGTTTTGGTGACGGCTTGGATGTGAGGGGTGAATGAGAGACTGGAGTCGAGCATGACACCAAGGTTGCGGGCTTGTGAGACGGGAAGTATGGTAGTGCCGTCAACAGAGATGGGAAAGTCAGGGAGAGGGCAACGTTTGGGAGGGAAGACAAGGAGTTCAGTCTTCGACATGTTGAGCTTTAGGTGGCGTGCAGACATCCAGATGGAGATGTCCTGAAGGCAGGAGGAGATGCGAGCCTTGTCTTCACGGTGGTATTGGTCATTTTCTGGGAATTTACGTTGAATGGTTAAGGACATTTGGAAAAGACATGGATGAGAATAATATTCCAGAGTAAGGTGCACAGAGAGGAGAAACTCTTTGGGTTGGAGGGAATCTCGGGGTTTTCATGGTACGTTTTCGCACACATTTTGCGCCCGACACTGTACTAAGCACTGGAGTGGAAAGAAGGTAGTCTGGTTATTCATCTCCTCCAATCAACCTGCATTGGTTCAGGACGGCACTGAAACTATTCCTTACTCCTAGAAGTCTATTCCATTTGCTGACATCTGCCAGGATTGTGGCCGCATAATTCTACATAATTGGAGAAACAGTAAACCCTAGTGGAAAGTGGATGGTCCTGGGAGTCTAGGGACCTTGGTCTTCATCCCGTCTCCACCACTTACCTGCTGGGCGACCTCGGGCAAGTCATTTAAATTTACTTTTCCTCGGTTTCCTCATCTGTAAAATGGGGATTAAGATGACGATCCCCATGTGGGACAGGTATAGTGTCCAATTTGATTATATCATATCTACTCCAGCACTGAGTATGGTATTTGGCAAATGGTAAGCACTTAATAAATACCACAATTATTATTAATAATAATCCAACCTATCCAACCTTGGCTTCACAGACTCCATCCTCTCCTGGTTCTTCTCATCTCTCTGGCCGTCCATTCTCAGTCTCCTTTGCGGGCTCCTCCTCCCACTCCCATCCCCTTACTGTAGGGGTTCTTCAAGGGTCAGTTCTTGGTCCCCTTATGTTCTCTATCTAAACTCACTCCCTCAGTGAACTCATTCTCTCCCACGGCTTCAATTATCATCTCTACGCTGATGACACCCAAATCTGTATCTCTGCCCCTGCTCTCTCTCCCTCCCTTCAGGCTCGGGTCTCCTCCTACCTTCAGGACATCTCCATCTGGATGTCGCCCGCCATCTAAAACTCAATATGTCCAAGACTGAACTCCTTATCTTCCCTCCCAAGCTCTGCCCTTTCCCTGACTTTCCCGTCACTGTAGACGGCACTACCATCCTTCCCGTCTAACAAGCTCGCAACCGTAGTGTCATCATCGACTCTGCTTTCTCGTTCACCTGTCACATCCAATCCGTCACCAAAAGCTGCCAGTCTCACCTCCACAACATCGCCAAGGTCCACCCTTTGCTCTCCATCCAAACCGCTACCTTGCTGGTTCGATCGCTCATCCTATCCAGACTGGATTACTGCATCAGCCTCCTCTCTGATCTCCCATCCTCCTGTCTTTCCCCACTTCAGTCTGTACTTCAGGCCGCTGCACAGATCATCTTTGTGCAGAAACGCTCTGGGCATGTTACTCCCCTCCTCAAAAATCTCCAGTGGCTACCAGTCAACCTATGCATCAAGCAATAACTCCTCACCCTTGACTTCAAGGCTCTCCATCACCTCGCCCCCTGCTACCTCACCTCCCTTCTCTCCTTCTACAGCCCAGTCCACACCCTCCGCTCCTCTGTCGCTAACGTCCTCACTGTACCTCGTTCTCGTCTGTCCCCCCCATTGACCCCCCGCCCACGTCCTCCCCTTTGCCTGGAATGTCCTCCCTATGCTCATTTACCAAGCTAGCTCTCTTCCTCCTTTAAAATCCCTACTGAGAGCTCCCCTATTCCAGGAGGCCTTCCCAGACTTAGCCCCCTCCTTCTCTCCCCCCCCGCCCTGCCTCCTTCCCCTCCCCACAGAACCTGTATATATGTCTGCACAGAATTATTACTCTATTTTACTTGTACATATTTACTATTCTATTTATTTTGTCAATGATGTGCATCTAGATTTACTTCTATTCATTCTGATGACTTGACATCTGTCCACATGTTTTGTTTTGTTGTCTGTCTCCCCCTTCTAGACTGTGAGCCCGTTGTTGGGCAGGGACCGTCTCTATATGTTGCCAACTTGTACTTCCCAAGCGCTTAGTTTAGTGCTCTACACACAGTAAGCGCTCAATAAATGCGATTGAATGAATGAATGAATTATTAAGGAACAACAGGAAAATTCCTGTTATAGCTTGGGCTTATATTGAAATTCCCCTTTCCTGCCCCTCACCTTTACTCTGTTCCTCTCCGGAGTCACCGGGCCTGTCCTGGGCTGGGGAGCATAGACCTCTGCTGAGAGAGAGGCTCACACCATCTCCTCGGCCCTGGACTCGGGTGGCGGTGACAGGAAGGTCTGGGTGAGGGGTGACAGCTGTCAGGATTCTCCCTCCCCCTCTAGGCTCTCCGGATGGCTGCACTGTCCCCCTGAGATGATGGCCGGTTTATTTTCTCGCGGGTTCCCCGTGGGAAGATGGGCCCGGGGCTCCACTGAGGCGGCTATCCGTCCGGGATCTCGGAAGGCCGGGATCGTGGGCTCTCTGTGGTCCCGGCCCCCACAACCTAAATAACTGCCCAATCCCACGTGCTTCCCACTCTGGGACTCCTTCCTAGAATAACCTCAACGGACTCATCGTTTTCTTTCCGTGATTAATAATAGCTTTCTGTTTCAACTCTGGGGATTGGAAATGTATTGTGGTAGGGAGAATAGGTACCCTAGCCCATTTGGTTAGTCGTGGTTGAATCCAAAATTCAGATTGGCTTGGCAGAAAAAAAAGAAAAAGACTCGCAGGTCTCATTCCAGTTTTGACACCGAATGGCTGTGTGTCACAGACCCATGTAACGTTTTTGAAAAGCATAAGCTCCTAGTGTGCAAAGAATGGACCTTGTCCTTCCGTTGCACTACAATTAGATTGATTGCTTGAATACTTAATTATTGAAGTATATTTTACAATAAATAACAATAGTAGCAACAGTAAGAGTAGGAGAAGATATCAAAATGGTGTTTATTAAGTGACAACTGAGAGCATTCACTGGTTGGAAAAGTTCAAACTGTACCCCGGTCTTGGCTTGTGGGACAGATTTGAGAATCAAAATTAAGTCTAAAACAGCTTTCTGCAGCTATCCCCTCAATTTTATTTATTGATATTTCTAGAGAAGCAGCGTGGCTCACTGGAAAGAGCACGGGCTTTGGAGTCAGAGGTCATGGGTTCGAATCCCAGCTCCACCACATGTCTGCTGTGTGACCTTGGGTAAGTCACTTAACTTCTCTGAGCCTCAGTTACCTCACCTGTAAAATGAGGATTAAGACTGTGAGCCCCACGTGGGACAACCTGATCACCTTGCATCCCCCCAGCGTTTAGAACAGTGCTTTGCACATAGTAAGCGCTTAACAAATGCCATTATTATTATTATTATTATTATTATTATTATTATTATTATTACTAAGCACTTACTATGTACCAGGCACTGTATTAACCACTGGTGTAGATACAAGCTATTCAGGTTGGACAAAGTCTATCTCTCGCTTCCTTCTCCCCTCCTTAACTTCCATCTTCAACCACTCACTTTCCACTGGTTCCTTCCCCTCTGCCTTCAAACATGCCCATGTCTCTCCCATCCTAAAAAAACCCTTTCTTGACCCCACCTCACCTTCTAGTTATCGTCCTATATCCCTCCTACCATTCATTTCCAAACTCCTTGAACGAGATGTCTACACGCGCTGACTAGAATTGCTCAACAACAACTCTCTCCTCGACCCCCTCCAGTCTGGCTTCCGTCCCCTTCATTCCACGGAAACTGCCCTCTCAAAGGTCACCAATGACCTCCTGCTTTCCAAATCCAGTGGCTCATACTCTGTCTTAATCCTCCTCGACCTCTCAGCTGCCTTTGACACTGTGGACCACCCCCTTCTCCTCAACATGCTATCTGACCTTGGCTTCACAGACTCCGTCCTCTCCTGGTTCTCCTCTTATCTCTCCGGTCGTTCTTTCTCAGTCTCTTTTGCAGGCTCCTCCTCCCTCTCCCATCCTCTTACTGTGGGGGTTCCCCAAGGTTCAGTGCTTGGTCCCCTTCTGTTCTCAATCTACACGCACTCCCTTGGTGACCTCATTCGCTCCCACGGCTTCAACTATCATCTCTACACTGATGACACCCAGATCTACATCTCTGCCCCTGCTCTCTCCCCCTCTCTCCAGGCTCGCTTCTCCTCCTGCCTTCAGGACATCTCCATCTGGATGTCTGCCCGCCACCTAAAGCTCAACATGTCGAAGACTGAACTCCTTGTCTTCCCTCCCAAACCTTGTCCTCTCCCTGACTTTCCAATCTCTGTTGACGGCACTACCATCCTTCCTGTCTCACAAGCCCGTAACCTTGGTGTCATCCTCGACTACGCTCTCTCATTCACCCCTCACATCCAAGCCGTCACCGAAAACTGCCGGTCTCAGCTCCGCAACATTGCCAAGATCCGCCCTTTCCTCTCCATCCAAACTGCTACCCTGCTCATTCAAGCTCTCATCCTATCCCGTCTGGACTACTGCACCAGCCTTCTCTCTGATCTCCCATCCTCGTGTCTCTCTCCACTTCAATCCATACTTCATGCTGCTGCCCGGATTATCTTTGTCCAGAAACGCTCTGGGCATATTACTCCCCTCCTCAAAAACCTCCAATGGCTACCAATCAATCTGCGCATCAGGCAGAAACTCCTCACCCTGGGCTTCAAGGCTCTCCATCACCTCGCCCGCTCCTACCTCACCTCCCTTCTATCCTTCTACTGCCCAGCCCGCACCCTCTGCTCCTCCGCCGCTAATCTCCTCACCGTACCTCGTTCTCGCCTGTCCCGCCATCGACCCCCGGCCCACGTCATCCCCCGGGCCTGGAATGCCCTCCCTCTGCCTATCCGCCAAGCTAGCTCTCTTCCTCCCTTCAAGGCCCTACTGAGAGCTCACCTCCTCCAGGAGGCCTTCCCAGACTGAGCCCCTTCCTTCCTCTCCCCCTCGTCCCCCTATGCATCCCCCCATCTTACCTCCTTCCCTTCCCCACAGCACCTGTATATATGTATATATGGTTGTACATATTTATTGCTCTATTTATTTATTTATTTATTTTACTTGTACATATCTATTCTATTTATTTAATTTTGTTGGTATGTTTGGTTTTGTTCTCTGTCTCCCCCTTTTAGACTGTGAGCCCACTGTTGGGTAGGGACTGTCTCTATGTGTTGCCAATTCGTACTTCCCAAGCGCTTAGTACAGTGCTCTGCACATAGTAAGCGCTCAATCAATACGATTGATGATGATGATGATGATGTCCCACATGGGGCCAACAGTATTCGTCCCATTTTACAGATGAGGTAACTGAGTCCTAGAGAAGTGAAGTGACTTGCCCAAGGTCAAACAGCAGACAGGTGGGAGAGCCAGGATTATAATCCAGGACTTTCTGACTCCCAGGCCCATGCTATGCCCTCTGCTGGTGGTGAATAATGGGAGTAAATCCAAGTGCAGGGATCCATCCCCAGTCATGGGAACTAGATTTAAATACCAGTCAAGAGCAGCTGAAGAAAAACTCTTCTACCACACTAGTCAAAGCCATTAGTAATAGGCAGCCAGGAAAAGTCTCTAACGACAAATGTCTCAGATATTTGCCGGCCGCTCAAGTCTGTCTAGAGTCAATCCTTGGGGAGAGAAATAGCAGGGTCAGAGAGTGAAGTGAAATTTTCTATCTCTGGAGAAAAGACTCCCAACCAGGACTCCCCCCACCCCACCATCGCCATCTTCACGTCCCTGTACCTCAGCCTGTAGATGAGGGGGTTCAGGTTGGGGGCACCAGAGAGTAGAGCACGGGTACCAAAACGTCCAACCCTTAGGAGGTATCTGAAGGTGGATGTAAGTTACCGAAGGCAGCTCTGCTGAAAAACACGGTCGTGACGGCCAGGTGAGGCAGGCAGGTGGAGAAGGCTTTAGCCCGGCCCTCCGAGGCTGGCATCCGCAGCATGGCCCAGAAGATGTGCAGGCTGGCATCCTCAGCATGGCTTGGAAGACGCGCACGTATGACAAGACAATGAAGACCAAGCAAAAAAACACCCATAAGGGCCCCGGTGACTACGATCACATCGATGACGAGGTGTGTTTCGGAACAGGAGAGTCAGACCACAGAGGCGAAATCATAGGACTGTCGGATCAGGAAGGATCCACAGAAAGGTAGGGAGAATGTCCCGGAACATTCATCGTCTGCAAACAGCCCCCCACCGAGACATGAGGCAGCGTCCATCTTCTCACAAGCCCCTTGGTTCATGATGACCTCGTAGTGCAGGGGGAGGCAGATGGCGGCGTAGGCACTGTAGGACATCGCTGTGAGGAGGAACACCTCTGAACCGGCAAACAGAACCACCGAGAAGACCTGGGTGGCAGAGCCCATGAAGGAGGTAGATCTGCGGTCGGACAGGGAGTTGCAAATGGACTGGGGGACGGTGAAGGAAATGAGGCATAGGTCGAGGATGGACAGATTCCTGAGGAAGAAGTACATGGGGGTGTGGAGGCGCCTGTTGAGGGCGGTGACAACGACTGTGAGCTTGTTGTTGTGTAGCGACTACCTCTATCTGTTCCCGATTTGTGCTTCCCAAGCACTTAGTACATGCTCTGCACACAGTAAGTGCTCATTAAATGCGATTGAATGAATGAATGGTGACACCAAGAATGATGACACCAAGAATGGTGACACCAAGAACACGAGGTGTCATCGTCACCTCGTCAACACGAGGTGATGATGGTGACACCATCATCAATGGCGTCATCAATTCTTGGTGTCATCCTCGACTCCGCTCTCTCATTCACCCATCACATCCAAGCCGTCACCAAAACCTGCCGGTCTCAGCTCCGCAACATTGCCAAGATCCGCCCTTTCCTCTCCATCCATACCACTACCCTGCTCATTCAAGCTCTAATCCTATCCCGTCTGGACTACTGCATCATCCTTCTCTCTGATCTCCCATCCTCGTGTCTCTCTCCACTTCAATCCATACTTCATGCTGCTGTCCGGATTATATTAGTCTAGAAACGCTCTGGGCATATTACTCCCCTCCTCAAAAATCTCCAGTGGCTACCAATCTGCGCATCAGGCAGAAACTCCTCACCCTGGGCTTCAAGGCTCTCCATCACCTCGCCCGCTCCTACCTCACCTCCCTTCTCTCCTTCTACAGCCCAGCCCGCACCCTCCGCTCCTCCGCCGCTAATCTCCTCACCGTACCTCGTTCTCGCCTGTCCCGCCATCGACCCCCGGCCCACGTCATCCCCCGGGCCTGGAATGCCCTCCCTCTGCCTATCTGCCAAGCTAGCTCTCTTCCTCCCTTCAAGGCCCTGCTGAGAGCTCACCTCCTCCAGGAGGCCTTCCCAGAATGAGCCCCTTCCTTCCTCTCCCCCTCGTCCTCCCTCCATCCCCCCATCCTACCTCCTTCCCTTCCCCACAGCACCTGTATATATGCATATATGTTTGTACATATTTATTAATCTATTTATTTATTTATTTTACTTGTACATATCTATTCTATTTATTATATTTTGTTAATATGTTTGATTTTGTTCTCTGTCTCCCCCTTTTAGACTGTGAGTCCACTGTTGGGTAGGGACTGTCTCTATATGTTGCCAATTTGTACTTCCCAAGCTCTTAGTACAATGCTCTGCACATAGTAAGCGCTCAATAAATACGATTGATGATGATGATGATGATGAATGAATGAATGAGATTCTCCGTCAGAGCCGCCAGTTGGACCAGAAGGAACAGCGCGCCCTGGACCATCTGCAGCTCCCCGACCTCCGAGAAAACCAGCAGGTGGAATTCTGTCACTATGGACTCCTTGGTCATGTCCTGGGATAGTTCTTTGGCCATCGCGTTTAAAGCCGTGGGTTCTAATCCCTGGGTTCCAATCCCTGCTCCGCCACTTGTGTGCTGGGTGACCTTGAACGGGTCACTTACCTTCTCGGTGCCTCGGGTCCCTCATCTGCAAAATGGGGATTAAGTCTGTGAGCCTCAGGTGGAACATGGGCTATGTCTAAACTGATTAGCTTGTATCGACCCCAGCGTTGAGTACAGTGTCCTGAACATAGAAAGTGCTTAACCAAAACCATAAAAACCTTGATTCAGAGGTAGATGATAACCCTCAGAGAGACGTTTGCATAGCAGGTCAGTGACTCGGTCCCAGAATAAGTCTCATGTGTTCACCTCATCCAGCCTCCTGGCTTGCTTAAGGACAAAACAGAAACCCTTCAAGAGTTTATTGCTGTTTAGTTTGCTCTAAACATCAGCAAGGATTGTGGCTACACAGCTTCCCGCCATTCTATTGTCATTAACACCCATTTCTCCAAGAATGCCCTGGTTGTGTTCTCACAAAACTGTGTGTTAAGGAGCGACCTGCTGTAGCACTCATCGCGTCCAACAGTACAATCCTCACCATCAATGACATGTATTGAGCACTCCTTGTGTGCAGAGCATTGTACTAAGCACTTGGAAGAGTAATGGCAGCTTTTCTTTCTAAAACATATAAGGTATTAGGATAGGATCACAGAGTTGGATAATAGTAGTAGTAGTAATAATGATAATAAATTATAGAGTTTGTTAAGCACTTACTAGCTAGACTGTAAACTCATTATGGGCAGAGAACATGTCTGCTCCCAAGAGGTAAGAACCGTGCACTGCACATAGGAAGTGCTCAATAAATACCACTGATTGATTGGTTGAGATGTGCCGAGTACTGGATTATGTGCTCGTGTAGATATACTATAGGTCGATAGGAACCTTTCCGTGTCCCATAGTGGAAAGAGAATGGTCCTGGGAATCTAGGGGACCTTGTTCTTAATCCAAGCTCCGCCACTTTCCTGCTGGGCGACCTGGGGCAAGCCATTTAACTTTTCTGTTCCTCGGTTTCCTCATCTGTAAAATGGGGATTCAAACGATAAGCCCCATGTAGGACAGGGAGAGTATCCAATATGATTTTATCATATCTTCTCCAGCACTGAGGAAGGTGTTTGATACATGGTAAGAGCTTAAGAAATACCACAATTATTATTATTAATATTAAAGAGGAACAGTAAAATTCCTGTTATAGCTTGGGCTTATACTGAAATGTCCCTTCCCTGCCCCTCACCTTTCCTCTACTCCTCTCCAGAGTCACCGGGCCTATCCTGGTCTGAGGAGCATGACCTCTTTTGAGAGAGAGGCTCACTCCATCGCGTCCATCCTGGACGCGGGTGGTGGTGACAGAATGGTTTGGGCGAGGGGTGAGAGCTGTCAGGATCTTCCCTCCCCCTTTCGGCTCTCCGGCTGGCTGCGCCGTCTCCTCAGACGACGGCGGGTTTATTTCCTAGACGATTCCCCATGGTAGGACGGGCCCGGGGCTCCACTGAGACAGGTGACTGTCGGGAATCTTGAAAGGCCCAGATCGTCTGCTCTCTGTGGTCCCGGCCCTCCCAACCTAAATAAACTACCCATTCCCATGTGGTTCCCACTCTCGGACTCCTTCCTGAAATGACGTCAACGGACTAATCATCACTCCACAGGTGGACCTGAATGACAACTGATAATAATAATGATAATGATGGTATTTGGTAAGCCCTTATTATGTGTCAAACACTGTTCTTAGCGCTGGGGCAGATACAAGGTAATCGGGTTGTCCCACATGGGGCTCACAGTCTTCATCCCCATTTTACAGATGAGGTAACTAAGGCCCAGAGAAGTTAAGTGACTTGCCCAAATTCACACAGCTGACAAGTGGCGGAGCCAGGATAATGAACTCTCGAACTCTGACCCACAAGTCCTTGCTCTTTCCACTAAGCCACGCTGCTTCTCCATGAGGAGAATAATGAGGCTGGGGTCCCAAGTTTACCAGCTGTTTGCATGGGATATCTACCAATGATCTGATGACATCAGCCACGTCCGAGGGAGGAAGTTGGGAATGTGGAAAAGAATCCTCAGTCCCCCCGCCCCTTAATCCTTCTCCAACTTTGCTGTCTGGGTCTTCCTCGGCCTCCCATCATGTGACGCTGGAGTCCCCCAAGGTTCAGTTCTGGGTCCCCTTCTTCACTGACTGGTTGATTAATTTCCTCCCAATCATACTCTCTCTCTTTCTCTCTCTCCCCTCCCAATTCTTCCCCCATAGCATCTCCATAATCTGCACTTCCTTCTCCATCCGAACTGGCTTTATGCTGGTGCAGGCACTGATCATGTCCCCTCGACTACTGCATCAGCCTCCTCTCCGACCTCCATTCTACCAGTCTCTCTTTTTCCAGTTCATAGTAAACCTTGTTGCCTATATCATTTTACTAAAACATCGTATTGCATGTATCTTTCCACCCCTGTAAACTTCTCATTGGCCGTTCATTCCCGTCGGCAAGAACTTCTGATCATTAGTCTAGAGCACTCAATCGGTTCTTTCTCCACAATCCATCCTCTGCCTCCCCCACTACATCCCAACAACCGCACTTTACTACTTTCAATTTAATCTGCTCACTGTGGCTCATTCTTGTGTCTTTCATTATAAGTTGCTTTCCCACACACTCCCTTTTGCCTGCCCCGCTGAAGGCCACGGGCTTGGGAGCCAGAGGTAATGGGTTCAAATCCCGACTCCACCAATTGTCAGCTGTGTGAATTTGGGCAAGTCACTTAATTTCTGTGTCTCAGTTTTCTCATCTGTAAAATGGGGATTAAGACTGTGAACCGCACGTGGACAACCTGATCACCTTGTATCCCCCCAACGCTTAGAACAGTGCTTTGCACAAAATAAGCGCTTAACAAATACCATTATTATTATCCCCAACTACCACATCAGTACTTCCCTGTCACCCAAAGCTCTTGGATACTATCTCCCTCATTGTTTTTATATACTTATCGCTATACTGTATTGGTTTCCCACACATGCATTTTATTTTAGTGTATAAATCCACCAGTAGATTATAAACTCTTTGAGAGCAGGGCTCACCCCTACCAAATCTAGGATACTTTTCCATGAGTTTAGTATAGTGCTCTGCACAGAGTAGCCACTCAATAAATACTACAAATTGGTTGATTGATATTCAGAGAAGGGGTGTTCATTTTTAAGCATCTGAGGGGACAGTCACATTCACGTGGTTACCAGGAAAGGAGTGAATCAGGAAGGAAATATTCATTCATTCAATCCATCGTATTTATTGAGTGCTTACTGGGTACTTTGTATTTCTCCCATGCAACTCTAACAGGGATCAAGGAAAGATCTATAACTCCTGGTTTTGAAGAAGTGCCTTCTCAGCCACAGCGGCACACATCGGAAAACCTTCCCTGTCGAGACTCTGTCTTTAGACCCAGGGGACGGCTGTTAATCTGGACAAATCCGTGGACAATCGCTCTTACAATGGCTGGGATCAATGGCACGGAGGAACAGACGTTTTATGCCAGAGAGGGATTTGGGAGATTGTACCCTTTAGGACCCTCCTCAGGGCAGATTTCACATCTTTATTTCTCAGGCTGAAGATGAGAGGGGGTTGGAGGTGTGGGGCACTGCGGTGTAGAACGCAGACGGCAGCAGGTCCAGCGTTGAGGGGGAGTCCGAGGGCGGTTAGAGGTAGGCAAAAGTCCCGGTACAGAAAAAAACACTGACGACGGGGAGGTGGGGCAGGAAGGTGTAGAAGGCTTTGGCCTGGCCTTTGGTGGCCGGCATCCTCAGCACGGCCCAGAAAATGCGGATGTACGAGACGACGATGAGCATGAAACAGACGACGGCTAACACTACCCCTGTTGTCACGCTCATGTCCGTGGCGACGTGGTCCTTCGAGCAGAAGTTATTCAGCAGAGCGGGGACGTCACAGAAGTACTGGGGAACGACGTTGTACCTGCAGAAGGACAGGGGGAAGGTCAAAGCTGAAAACAAGACCCCAAACAGTCCTCCGCTGAGTCAGGAGGTGGCGGCCATCTTCCCACAGGCACTCGGTCCTTGATGACGTCGTGGCGCAGGGGGAGGCAAATGGAGGCGTAACGGTGGTAGGACATGGCCTTGAGGACGAAATATTCAGAAACCAACAGCAAGATCCACGGAAAGAACTGAGCGATGCAGCCTAGGTAGGACATGGAGTTATTATTGGTAAGGGAGTTGTGGATGGACTTGGGGACGCTGATGGAGATGAGACAGAGGTCGAAGACACACAAGTTTTGAGGAAGAAGTAAATGGGGGTGTGAAGGCGCAGGTCGAGGGCGGTGAAGGTGACGATGAGGAGATTCCCCGTCAGGGTCGCCAGGTATACCAGGAGGAACAGCGCAGCGTGGACCAGATGCAAGTTCTGGACCTCCGAGTATCTCAGCAGGAATAATTCTGTCTCCAGGGTGATATTGGTCATTTTATGGGAATTGACACTGACTGCCCAAAGACATTTAGAAGGAGAAGTATCTTCAATTAGGGACGAGAATAATAATTCAGAGAGAACTGCACAGAGGAGGATGAAATCTTTGGGTTGGAGGGAAATCTCAGATTTTGGTTTTTTTGTGGTATTTGTTAAGTTCATTAGTAGGTACCAAGAGTGTATTCAGAACTAGGATAGCTACAAGGTAATCACGCTGTTCATCTCTGTCAGTTCACCTGCCTCTGTTCAGGCCAGCACAGAAATCATTCCTGACTCTTAGGTGTCTGTTCCATTTGTAAATACCTGCAAGGATTGTAGTAACTTAATTCCACTTCATTTGAGAAGCAGCGCAACCTAGACGAAAGAGCTCGGACCTGGAAATCAGAGGACCTGTTTTTTAATCCCCACTCTGCCATTTACCTGCTGTGTGACATTGGGTAAGTCACTTCGATTCTCTGGCCTCAGTTCCCACAATTGCAAAATGGGGATTCAGTCCTAGTTTTCCCTCCTATCTAGACTGTGATATCCATGACGGTCCTGATTAACTTAGTACAGTGCTTACCACTTATTCATTCATTCATTCATTCAATCGTATTTATTGAGCACTTACTGTGTGCAAAGCACTGCACTAAGCGCTTGGGAGGTACAAGTTGGCAACATATAGAGAGGGTCCCTACCCAACAATGGGCTCACGGTCTAGAAGGGGAGACAGGCAACAAAACAAAACATATTAACAAAATAAAATAAATAGAATAGTAAATATGTACAAGTAAAATAGAGTAATAAATCTGTACAAGCATATATACAGGTGCTGTGAGGAGTGGAAGGAGGTTGGGTGTGGGGGTGGAGAGGAGGAGAGAAAGGAGAGGGCTCAGTCTGGGAAGGCCTCCTGGAGGAGGCGAGCTCTCTGTAGGGCTTTGAAGGGAGGAAGAGAGCTAGCTTGGCGGATATATGGAGGGAGGGTATTCCAGGCCACGGGGAGGACGTGGGCCGGGCGTCGACGGCGGGACAGGCGAGAACGAGGCACAGTGAGGAGGTTAGCGGCAGAGGAGCGGAGGGTATGGGCTGGGCTGTAAAAGAAAAGAAGGAAGGTGAGATAGGAGGGGACGAGGTGATGGAGAGCCTTGAAGCCGAGAGTGAGGAGTTTTTGCTTGATGTGTAGGTTGACAGGTAGCCACTGGAGATTTTTGAGGACTTGAGTAACATGCCCAGAGTGTTTCTGCACAGAGATGATCCGGACAGCGGCGTGAAGTATAGACTGAGGTGGGGAGAGACAGGAGGATGGGAGATCAAAGAGGAGGCTGATGCAGTAATCCAGTCGGGATAGTACGTGCTTAAATATCATTATTATTATTAATTATGAACTAGTCAAATCCCCTCCTATCCTTTTATGCCCATTCAATAGCTCCTTTACCTTTCATATCTATTTGCCTCACCTTCTGATTCCCAACATATTTTTTTAATTCATCCCTGGCCAACCTTCAGCCCTGCCTCACTCTCATTATTCCCACATGTCTCCCCGCTCTCGGGCTGTTCCCCCACTTTAGAACTCCCACCCCTTCAAATAATAATTATGGCATATGCTAAGCACTTACTGTAGGCGAGTCACGGTACTAAACACTGTGGCGGATACAGGTAATTCGGTTTGGTCCCACGCGGGAATCACAGTCTCAATCTCCATTTTACAGATGAGATAACTGAGGCCTAGAAAAGTGAAGTGTCTTGCCAAAGGTCACACAGCAGACAAGTAGCGGAGCCGGGATTAGAACCCATGAATGTCTGACTCCTAAACCGGTGGTTTATACACTCCACCATGCTACTTCTCCTGAAGGACCACAATCCTTCAATGTTCAATTCCCTCACAAAAGCCCATCTCCTCCAATGAGCTTTTCCCAGTTAACTATCAGGTAGACGAACCCATCCACCATCTCTACCCATCATGGACGGACTGATACTACTCCTTGGCATATGCATTCTTTTACTCCATTGCACAGCCACCTCTCTAGATTGCTCAGCTGTAAATACTTCTATGTCTGTCTCCACTCTCTTTTATTTTTAGTAATGTCTGTCTCCCCCTTTTGACTGTAAGCTTGCGAGCAGGGAACGTGCCTACCAGCTCTGCTGTATTGTATTCTCCCAAGTGCTTAGAACTGTGCTGTGCACCCAGTCAGCGCTTAATAGATACCATTGATTGATGGATTGATCAGAGTCTAAGTTATTTATGGTCAGGGAATTTGTCAATACTGGGCTTATGCTTCCCATAGGCCAACACTCTATTTCTCCTCCCTTATTGACACCCATGCCCATCATCCCCGTCTGCTCTTCCGTATATTTAACTCCCTTATCAGCCCCTCCCCCGTTACTCCTCCTTCCCCATCCCTCACCCCCAAAGATCTGGCCTCCTACTTCATCGGTAAAAGTAACTCCATCAGGTCTGTGCTCCCCAAAGTCACTCCTCCCTCTTCTCCAACCCCCCCGCTCTCAACCCTCTCCGCTACTCTCCCATCCTTCCTAGATGAGATATCCTCCCTTCTCTCAAGTGCTACTCCAGCCACTTGTGTTTCTGACCCCATTCCCTCTCATCCTATGAAATCTCTCTCCCCTTCCCTCCTCCCCTCCTTAACTCCCATCTTCAATCGCTCACTCTCCACTGGTTCCTTACCGTCTGCCTTCAGAAATGCCCACGTCTTCCCCATTCTAAAAAAACCCTCTCTTGACCCCACCTCCCCTTCTAACTATCGTCTTATCTCCCTCCTACCATTCCTTTCCAAACTCCTTGAACGAGTCGTCTACACCCGCTGCCTCGAATTCCTCAACCCCAACTCTCTCCTTGACCCCCACCGATCTGGCTCCCGTCCTCTACACGTCCCCGAAACTGCCCTCTGGAAGGTCATCAATGACCTCTTTGCCAAATTCAACGGCTCCTAATCAATCCTAATCCTCCTCGACCGCTCAGCTGCCTTCTCCACAACACGCTATCCAACCTTGGTTTCACAGACTCCGTCCTCTCCTTGTTCTCCTCTTATCTCTCCGGCCGTCCATTCTCAGTCTCCTTTGCGGGCTCCTCCTCCCCCTCCTATCCCCTTACTGTAGGGGTTCTTCAAGGGTCAGTTCTTGGTCCCCTTCTGTTCTCTATCTAGACACACTCCCTTGGTGAACTCATTTTCTCCCACGGCTTCTACTATCATATCTACGCTGATGACACCCAAATCTACATCTCTGCCCCTGCTCTGTCTCCCTCCCTTCAGGCTCGGGTCTCCTCCTGCCTTCAGTACATCTCCATCTGGATGTCTGCCCGCCATCTAAAACTCAATATGTCTAAGACTGAACTCCTTATCTTCCCTCCCAAACCCCGCCCTCTCCCTGACTTTCCCGTCATTGTAGATGGCACGACCATCATTCCCGTTTCACAAGCCCTCAACCTTGGTGTCCTCTATTGACTCTGCTCTCTCGTTCACCCCTCACATCCAATCCATCACCAAGCCTGCCTGTCTCACCTCTGCAACATCGCCAAATCTGCCCTTTCCTCTCCATCCAAACGGCTACCTTGCTGGTTCAATCTCTCATCCTATCCCGACTGGATTACTGCATCAGCCTCCTCTGTGATCTTCCATCATCCTGTCTCTCCCGACTTCAGTCTATACTTCATGCTGCTGCCCCGATCATCTTTTTGCAGAAACGCTCTGGGCATGTCACTCCCCTCCTCAAAAATCTGCAGTGGCTGCCAGTCAACCTATCCATCAAGCAAAAACTCCTCACTCTCAGCTTCAAGGCTCTCCATCACTTCTCTACCTCTTACCTCACCTCCCTTCTCTCCTTCTACAGCCCAGCCAGTACCCTCCGCTCCTCTGCCGCTAACCTCCTCACTGTACCTCGTTCTCCCCTGTCCCGCCGTCGACCCCAGGCCCTTGTCCTCCTCCTGGCCTGGAATGCCCTCCCTACGCACTTCCGACAAGCTAGATCTCTTCCTCCCTTCAAAGCCCTACTGAGAGCTCACCTCCTCCAGGAGACCTTCCCAGACTGATCCACCTTTTTCCTCTCCTCCTCCCCATCCCCCCCGCCCTACCTCCTTCCCCTCCCCACAGCACATGTATATATGTTTGTACAGATTTATTATTCTATTTATTTTATTTGTACATATTTACTAATGATGTGTATCTAGCTTTATTTATATTTATTCTGATGACGACACCTGTCCACATGTTTGGTTTTGTTGTCTGTCTCCCCGTTTTATACTGTGAGCCCGTTGTTGGGTAGGGACCGTCTCTATATGTTGCCAACTCTTACTTCCCAAGCGCTTAGTACAGTGCTGTGCTCAAAGTAAGCGCTCAATAAATACGAATGAATGAACGAATGACGGTCTCAGCTCCGCAACATTGCCAAGATCCGCCCTTTCCTCTCCATCCAAACCACTACCCTGCTCGTTCAAGATCTCATCCTATCCCGTCTGCACTACTGTATCACCCTTCTCTCTGATCTCCCAATCTCATGTCACTCCCCACTTCAATCCATACTTCATGCTGCTGCCCGGATTGTCTTTGTCCAGAAACGCTCTGGGCATGTTACTCCCCTCCTCAAAAATCTCCAGTGGCTACCAATCAATCTGCACATCAGGCAGAAACTCCTCACCCTGGGCTTCAAGGCTCTCCATCACCTCGCCCCCTCCTACCTCACCTCCCTTCTCTCCTTCTACAACCTACCCCGCACCCTCTGCTCCTCTGAAGCTAATCTCCTCACCATGCCTCGTTCTCGCCTGTCCCGCCATCGACCCCCGGCCCACGTCATTTTCCGGGACTGGAATGCCCTCCCTCTGCCCATCCACCAAGCTAGCTCTCTTCCTCCCTTCAAGGCCCTACTGAGAGCTCACCTCCTCCAGGAGGTCTTCCCATAATGAGCCCCTTCCTTCCTCTCCCCCTCATCCCCCTCTCCATCCCCCCATCTTACCTCCTTCCCTTCCCCACAGCACTTGTATATATGTATATTTGTTTGTACATATTTATTACTCTATTTATTTATTTATTTTACTTGTACATATCTATTCTATTTATTTTATTTTGTTAGTATGTTTGGTTTTGTTCTCTGTCTCCCCCTTTTAGACTGTGAGCCCACTGTTGGGTAGGGACTGTCTCTATATGTTGCCAACCTGTACTTCCCAAGCGCTTAGTACAGTGCTCTGCACACAGTAAGCGCTCAATAAATACGATTGATTGATTGACTTCTTCCTTATCCCTAAACCCATCTCAAACCACAAGACAACCTTAATCAATCAGTGATAATTATTGAGCATTTACAGTGCACAACACTGTTCTGAGCACTTGGGAGAGTACAATAGAACATGGTTGGCAGAAATGTCCCTGCCCACAACCAAACAATTATTCAATCAGTTGTATTGATTGAGTGCTTACTGTGTGCAGAGCACTGAACTAAGTGGCTGGGAGAACACAATACAACAGAGTTTGTAGACACATTCCCTGCCGACATTCAATCAGTTGATAGTATTTTTTGAGGGCTTACTGTGTGCCGAGCACTGTACTAAGCGCTTGGGAGAGGACAATGCAACAGAATTGGTTGATGTTTTCCTTACCCACAATAAGCTCCCAGTCTAGACACCAGTTTAACCTATTTCTATCCCTAACCCTAGGCTCAAACCTGCCCCTTTTCCTTACTTTACAATTTGCACATCAGTAAGATACCTAGAGTATTTTATTAGCTCTATAATAAGAATATATATATATATATATGATATAGATAATATAATAGCAATAATTGTGATATTTGTTAAGCGAGTACTATGTGTCAAGAATTATACTAAGTCTTGGAGTAGATACAGGATAATCAGATCCCTTTTAGGGCTCCCAGTCTTAGTTTGAGGGAGAACTCATGTTGAATCCCCATTTTGCTCCTACTGTGTGGCAGGTAGTGGGATAGGTACGTTGGACACACTCTCTGGTCTGGCTGTGGCTTACATTCTAAGAGAGAGGGAGAGAAAAAATGCCTTGCATTCGAGTAGTTTACATTATAATGGATTGTTGGATCTCTGCCCACAGTCTATGAAAAAAACCAAGGTTCCAGGCAAATTATAAGTTAAGACACAGAGAATAGTATTAACAATAGCATTACTATGAACCATGCACTGATCCAAGCTCTGGGATATTTGCAAGTTAATCAGGTTGGAAACTGTCCCTGTCCCACATGGAGGTAACACTCTTAATCCCTATTTTACAAATAAGGTAACTGAGGCTCAGAGAAATGAAGTGACTTGCCCAAGGTCACACAGCAGACACGTGGCAGAACTGAAATTAGAAGCCAGGTACTTCTGACTCCACTAGGCCACGATGCCTGCTGAAAGCTACGATGTTTGAATGAAAGCTACAGATTGGTTGATCAATCAACGATATCTGGTGAGCACTTACTGGATATTATGCACTGTACTAAGCATTTATCAGATAAGGAAACTGGAGCAAAGAGAGATTAAGGAGCTTTCCCTAGGTTACACAGCAGGGCAGTGGCAGAGATGGTGTGTGTGTGGGTCTTCTGAGTCCCAGAACCTGGCTCTTTCCACTGACAACTGATTGGTGGCTGAGTTCCCCTCACTCACAAAGATCCACGCGCCCATATCTGGCCCTGGAGTGGGTACTAGCTGGAATGGTTTTTCTCTCCTCAGGGAAGTAACGTGAAAAAATAGGAGAAATTCTAACTTCTAAATTAACTGCCCATTGCCCCCAAGGGACGTCAGGGCCCGCATCTTTTTCATGAACCTGCTTTATTAACATTTCCGTTTTTTCCTTCTCTTGTCCTGCTCCCTTTTCCCCCACGTATTATCAATTCCTCATTTATTTATATTAACTTCTGTCTCCCCTCTCAAGGTCACACCTGGAGCGTTTCCGGTACTCTACCAGGCTGACTAAGGGATGGAGACGCAAGCAGAGTTCTATCCATCCCATTCATAGCTTGGGCAGTGGCTAGTGAGTTGGAAGGCAATCTGTTACAAGTCCAAACTCAACTGTTCTAGGCAACAGCGGCATGGGAGAGAGTTGAGGGCAGAGACTCTAGTTAGCTGCGCAGAAGGAGGTAGTGGCAAACCACTTCCATATTTTTACCAAGAAAGTTCTATGGATCCACTACCAGAACGATGGCAGATGAAGGTGAGGAGTTCTGGGAATGACGTGTCCATGGTGTCTCTAGGAGTCTGAAGTGACTCAATGGTATAAGACAAGACAAGGATGTCTGTCTCCCAAACTAAAGTGCAATCTCATTATTGGCAGGGAATGTGTCTGCTAATGCTGGTGTATTGCAATAATTTGGTAACCGCTTACTATGTGCCAGACACTCTACTAAACTCTGGTACTCTCCGAAGTGTTTAGTACAGCACTCTTCACATTTTCATTGTTCAATAAATGACATCGATTGATTGATTGATTTTCCCCCTTCCTCTTCCTCATTCCCCATTCCCCTGCCAAGATTCCTTGGAGCAGAGGACAAGACAGGGCAGCGGGAAAGTCATCAACTAGGAATTACCCAGTCTGGAGACCACTGGGCTAGAGATTAGACAGGATTCCTGCCCTCATGGAGCTGACAATCTACTGCTTGTGCAGAGCACAGTACTCAAAGCTTGGGTGACTACTTTGTGTGTGCCCTTGGGCAAGCCACTTAACTTCTCTGTGCCTCAGTTGCCTCACCTGAAAAATGGGAATTAAAACTGTGAGCCCCGTGTGGGAGGACCAGATTACCTTGTATCTACTCCAGCGCTTAGAACAGTGCTTGGCACATAGTAAGCACATAACAAATACCATCATCATTATAATTATTATCACAATAGAGTTGGAAAACATGATCCTTGTCATCAATAGTAATAATAATAATTGTGGTATTTGTTAAGGGCTTACTATATGCCAAGCATTGTACTAAGCACTGGGGTGGTCACCTGTCGTCCGGAGAGATGGGTTCAGTAATCGGTGAGGCGAAAGAGAGAAAGAGACAGGGAGAGAGAGAGAGAGAGAGAGAGAGAGAGAGAGAGAGAGAGAGAGAGAGAGAGAGAGAGAGAGAGAGAGAGAGAGAGAGGAAGGCCGGGGGTGGAAAGCCTGAGTTTTGTGTAAAATTTATTCCAAGAGGCAAATAGAATTATGTAATTGTTTAGACGTAATGCGTTGGAACTTCCCTTTCGGGAAAATGTAATCAATTAGTAATATTAGAGCTTCCCTAATGCGAGTAACACACGTATACATTACTCGCGCATAGTATAACCCCCAGGTCACACCCAGGAAGAAGTCCCTTAGTTTGCACTCATGTGCACTTCCCACTCAGGAGGAATCCATTTGAGTTACACACCCATGGGGGAAGACCCTCGCTCCCACCCAGCTTCTTTATGCAGGGGAAGAAAGGCCAAGTAGAAAGAGTAATGGTCTGGGTTTCAGGAAACCTGAATTCTATCAACTCTGCTGCTTGTCCGGCTTTGTGACCTTAGTCAAGCCACTTAAACTCTCCATGCCTCAGTCTCCTCATCTGTAAAATGAAGGTTAAAAACTTGTTCTGGATTATTACGACATTAATCCAAGCATATATCCTATCCTGCCATAATTACTGTATGAGCCTTCTTTCTGGTCTCCCTGCCTCTAGTGTCTCCCCACTCCAGTCCATAGGTCACTCTGCTGTCCGGATCAGTTTTTCACAGAAATGTTCCATCCATGGTTCCTCACTCCTCGAGAACCTCCAGTGGTTGCCTTTCCAATTCTGCATCAAACAGGAACTCCTTAACATATGATTTAAAGCACTCAATCACCCTACTTTACCTTGCTGCTCTCCTACTGCAAACCTGCTTAAACAATGAACTCCTCTAAAGAAAACGTACTCACTGTTCATCCATCTTGTTTATCTCACCACCGATCTCACTTCCATGCCCTGCTTCGGGCCTGGAACAGCCTTCCCAGACTGAGCCCCCTTTTTCCTCTCCTCCTCCCCATCCCCCCACCAGCCTTACCTCCTTCCCCTCCCTACAGCACTTGTACATATTTGTACAGATTTATTACTCCATTTATTTTACTTGTACATATTTACTAGTCTATTAATTTTGTTAAGGATGTGCATATAGCTATAACTTTATTTGTTCTGACCATTTTGACACCTGTCTCCATGTTTTGTTTTGCTGTCTGTCTCCCCCCTTCTAGACTGTGTGCCCGTTGTTGGGTAGGGACCATCTCAATGCACTGCCAACTTTTACTTCCCAAGCGCTTAGTTCAGTGCTCTGCACACAGTAAGTGCCCAATAAATACGATTGATTGAGTAAATGAATGCATGGAACACCCTCTCTCTTCATATTCGGCAGACAATTACTCCCCGGATCTTAATAATAATAATGGTATTCGTTAAGTGCTTACTATGTGCCCAGCACTTTTCTAAGTACTGAAGTAGATAAAAGGTAATCAGGTTGTCCCACATGGAATTTACAGTCTTAAAATCTTAAAAGCCTTATTGAAGGCACATCTCCTCCAACAGGCCTTCCTTGACTAAGCCCTCATTTCCTCTTCTCCCACTCCCTCTTGCACTTGGATTCGCTCTCTTTATTCTCTCTTCCCTCAGCCCACAGCATTATGTACCTATCTGTAATTTATTTATCTATATTAATGTCTGTCTCTTTCTATAGACTATAAGCCTACTATGGTCTGGGAATGTGTCTTATGCTGTTGAGCCATCTCCAACCAATAGCGACACCATGGCCACTTCTCTCTCCAAACACCACACCTCCATCTGCCATCATGCTGGAAGTGTGTCCATATAGCCGTCTTGCTAAAAACCCGGAAGTGGTTTACCATTGCCTCTTTCCACGCAGTAAACTTAAGTCTCTACTCTCTACACTCTCTTCCATTACACCGCTGCCCAGCACAGGGGAGTTTTGACACAGCAGATTGTGGTCCACTCGCTAGCCACTGCCCAAATTAGGAATGGAATGGATATACCACTGCTTGACTCTCCCTCCCACAGTCGAGACTGGTAGAGTACTAGAAACTCTCCAGGTGCGACCCTGAGAGGGTGGGAATTTGTCTACCAATTCTTTTATATTGTTATATTGGATTCTCCCAAATGCTTACTACAACACCAATCGATCAATCAATCTATCTATCAATCGTATTTATTGAGCACTTACTGTGTGAAGAGCACTGTACTAAGCACTTGGGAAGTACAAGTTGGCAACATATAGAGACGGTCTCTACCCAACAGTGGGCTCACAGTCTAGAAGGGGGAGACGGAGAACAAAGCAAAACATATTAACAAAATAAAATAAATAGAATAGATATGTACAAGTAAAATAAATAACTAAATAGAGTAATAAATATGTACAAACACATATGCATATACACACGTGCTGTGGGGAAGAGAAGGAGGTAAGACGGGGGGATACAGAGGGGAACGAGGGGTAGAGGAAGGAGGGGGCTCAGTCAGGGAAGGCCTCCTGGAGGAGATGATCTCTCAGTAGGGCCTTGAAGGGAGGAAGAGAGCTAGCTTGGCGGATGTGGGGAGGGAGGGCATTCCAGGCCAGGGGGATGACATGAGCCGGGGGTCGACGGCGGGACAGGTGAACGCGAGGCACGGTGAGGAATTTAGCTGCAGAGGAGCGGAGGGTGCGGGCTGGGCTGTAGAAGGAGAGAAGGGAGGTGAGGTAGGAGGCGGCGAGGTGATGGAGATCCTTGAAGCCGAGTGTGAGGAGTTTCTGCCTGATGCATAGGTTGATTGGTAGCCACTGGAGATTTTTGAGGAGGGGCCTAACATGCCCAGAACGTTTCTGGACAAAGACAATCTGTGCAGTGGCGTGAAGTATGGATTGAAGTGAGGAGAGACAAGAGGATGGGAGATGGGAGAGGAGGCTGATACCTTAGTCCAGACGGGATAGGATGAGAGTTTGAATGAGCAGGGTAGAGGTTTGGATGGACAGGAAAGGGCGGGTCTTGGCAATGCTGCGGAGCTGAGACCGGCAGGTTTTGGTGACGGCTTGGATGTGAGGGGTGAACGAAAGAGCGGAGTCGAGGATGACACCAAAGTTGCGGGCCTGTGAGACGGGAAGGATGGTAGTGCCGTCAACAGTGATGGGAAGGTCAGGGTGAGGGCAAGGTTTGGGAGGGAAGACAAGGAGTTCAGTCTTGGACATGTTGAGTTTTAGGTGGCAGGCAGACATCCAGATGGAGATGTCCTGAAGGCAGGAGGAGATGCGAGCCTGGAGGGAGGGGGAGAGAGCAGGGGCAGAGATGTAGATTTGGGTTTCTTCAGCATAGAGATGATAGTTGAAGCCGTGGGAGTGAATGAGGTCACCAAGGGAGTGGGTGTAGATCGAGAAAAGAAGGGGATCAAGAACTTGAGGAACTCCCACAGAAAGGGGATTGGAGGGGGAGGAGGAGCCTGCAAAAGAGACTGAGAATGAACGACCGGAGTGATAAGAGAACCAGTAGAGGACGGTTTTTGTGAAGCCAAGGTTGGATAGCGTGGTGAGGAGAAGGGGGTAGTCTACAGTGTCGAAGGCAGCTGAGAGGTCGAGGAGGATTAGGATAGAGTATGAGCCTTGGATTTGGCAAGCAGGAGGTCATTGGTGACCTTTGAGAGGGCAGTTTCCGTGGAAGGTAGGGGACAGAAGCCAGACTGGAGGGGGTTGAGGAGAGAGTTGATGTTGAGGAATTCGAGGCAGCGTGTGTAGACGACTCTTTCAAGGAGTTTGGAAAGGAATGGTAGGAGCGAGATGGGGCGATAACTAGAAGGTGAAGTGGGGTCAAGAGAGTTTTTTTTAGGATGGGAGGGACATGGGAATGTTTGAATGCAGAGGTGGAGGAACCAGTGGAGAGTGAGCTGTTGAAGATGGAAGTTAAGGAGGGAAGAAGGGAGCGAGAGATTTCATGAGATGAGAGGGAATGGGGTCAGAAGCACAGGTGGCTGGAGTAGCACTTGAGAGGAGGGAGGAGAGCTCCTCTGAGGGTACTGCTGGGAAGGATGGGAGAGTAGCAGAGAGTGTTGAGAGCCGGGGGGTTGGGGAAGGGGGCGGGGAAGTGACTTTGGGCAGGTCAGACCTGATGGATTTAATTTTATTAATGAAGTAGGAAGCCAGATAGTTGAGGGTGAGGGAAGGAGGAGGGGGAGGAACCGGGGGCCTGAGAAGGGAGTTGAATGTATGGAAGAGCTGACGGGGATCATGGGCATGGGTGTCAATAAGCGAGGAGAAATAGTTTTTCTGGCAGAGGAGAGGGCTGAGTTAAGGCAGGAAAGAATAAACTTGAAGTGAACGAGGTTGGCATGGTGCTTAGACTTTCGCCAGCAGCGTTCGGCAGCTCGAGCATAAGAGTGAAGGAGGTGGACAGTGGCAGTGATCCAGGGCTGTGGGTTAGTGGTACGAGAGCGGTGAAGGGAAAGGGGAGCTAGTGAGTCTAGTTGAGTAGAAAGGGTAGAGTTGAGCACAGTAATCTGATCATCAAGATTGGATAGAGAGGAGAGGGAGGCAAGGAGGGGTGTGAGGCGCTCAGAAAGATGGATGGGGTCAAGAGAGCGGAGATCTCTGTGAGGGAGTAATATGGATTTACAGGGGAAAGGAGTGTGAGTGAGGAGGCAGGTGAGAAGATTATGATCAGAGAGAGGGATTTCAGAGTTGGTGAGAGTGGACACAGTGCAGCGGTAGGAGATGATGAGGTCGAGGGTATGACCAAGTTGGTGAGTGGGCGAGGTGGGGTGAAGCAAGAGGTTGGCAGTGTCAAGGAGAGATAGAATCCTGGCGGCAGAGGAGTCACCAGGGATATCCATGTGGATGTTGAAGTCTCCGAGGATCAGAGTGGGCATGGAAAAAGAGAGAAAGAAGGTGAGGAAGGGGTCAAAATCATTAAAGAAGTTGGAGGTGGGGCCGCGGGGGCGGTAGATGATGGCTACAAGAATCTGGAGGGGGTGGTAGAGGCGAATAATTGGGCTTCAAAGGAAGGGAAGGAAAGGGAAGGGGGAGGAGGTATAGTTCGAAAGCGAAAATGATGTAACTGTCAAGCAGTTGAACAGGGTAGACTTTCAGTTCGTCGCCCTATTCTTTTTTTGGAGGCTTTTTTGTGTAAATAGTATTTGTCTCAGGTTTGAAAGGATTCTCATGGAAATTGCATTATGTGTCTCCGAGGTGATTGGTCAAATATTGACCATTTTTGCTTTCATCTATTCTCTTCCCTGATGATAGCGTATCCCACCCAAAACTGATAGTCGTAGCTCCCTGGATATGCACAGCGAGTGCGATGGTCTGGGGAATTTTGAAAGCATGTGAAGAAGCAGCACACCATAGTGGATAGAGTATCTGCCTGGTAATCAGAAGGTCCTGGGCTCTAATCCTAGCTTCGCCTTTTTCCTGCTGTATGACCTTGATCGAGTCACTTTTCTGTGCCTCAGTTACTTCATCTGTAAAATGGGAATTAAAGCTGTAAGCCCCAGGTGGGAGAGGGACTGTGTCCAACCCAATTTGCTTGAATCCACCCCAGCACTTAGTACAGGGCCTAACATATAGTCAGCGTTTAACAAATACTTTCTCCCCCTTCTAGACTGTGAGCCCACTGTTGGGTAGGGACCGTCTCTATATGTTGCCAACTTGTACTTCCCAAGCGCTTAGTACAGCACTCAGCACAGAGTCAGCGCTCAAGAAATACGATTGAATGAATTAATGAATGAATAAATATGATTGAATGAATGAATGAACTCTCACTTTCCAATCCATGAATTCTGTCATCCTCTGCCTGTCGAAATGCAAAAGAGCACTGTTGGTGCTATAGCGGTAACAGCTGTTCTGCAGACCCCCGTTTCTCTACTACACCTCTACTTTGGGGTACCACACTTGCAAGGAAGCAGCGTGGCTCAGTGGAAAGAGCCTGGGCTTTGGAGTCAGAGGTCATGTGTTCAAATTCTGGCTCTGTCACTTGTCAGCTGTGTGATTTTGGGCAAGTCACTTTACTTCTCTGTGCCTCAGTTACCTCATCTGTAAAATGGGGATTGAGACTGTGAGCCCCACGTGGGATAACCTGATGACCTTGTATCTACCTCAGTGCTTAGAACAGTGCTTTGCACATAGTAAGTGCTTAATAAATGCCATTATTATTATTATTATTGTATGATCAACTATGTGATCATCAGCGGGGAGCACTGAAAGATCTCAGTGAGGGGAGGAAAGATTTTCTTTTGCTGGTCTGAGTCAAGAGCTACCAGCAAGGTTTGGGTGTGATCCACTGTTTGTCTTTTGAAATAGTGTCAATGGACAAGCTAAAGATTCTATCCAGTATTTTAAGGGGGGTAAGCTTGTTTTTGTCTATTCTGAGCTTGACAAATTCCCCCTCCCCCAAAAAATCTGTATCAGTTCAGGTAGCATGGGGCCCTGTGGATCACCCTAGTTTAAATAGTATGTCATCTTGCCTAGCTGCAATTTTCTCAATAGTAATGAAGATAATTGTGATATTAGTGAGGCACTTATTATGTAACAATTGGAGCAGATACAATATAGTCAGACACAGTCCTTGTTTCATGTGGGACTCGAAATCTTATGGGGAGGTCAAATAGGTATTTAAACCCCATTTTACAGTCAAGGAAACTGAGACACGAGAAGTGAAGTTACTTGCAAAAATCAAACTGGAGACAAGTGGCAGAACCAGAGTTAGCCCCCAGGTCCCCTGACTCTGGAAGTCAGAAGGACTTGGGTCCGAATCCTGGCACCGCCACTTTTCTGCTGTGTGACCTTGGGCATGTCACTTCACTTCTCTGGCCCTCAGTTGCCTCATCCGTGAAAGGGATTAGGATTTTGAGCCTCATATAGGACATGGACTGTGACCAACCTGACTAGTTTGTATCTTCTCCAATATATAGACCAGTGCCAGTCACTTAGGAAGCGCTTAACAAATATACCCTATACAAAAAACTAGGTCATTTTCACATTCACATCTCATCTCCTCTCATGATGTGGACAGGGGATGTCTGCTATATTATTGTATTATACTCTCCCAAGTGCTTAATACAGTGTTCTGCACAAATCAATCAAGTGCTCAGTAAATATGATTGATTGATTGATTTAAATCCCCATGAGATAAATTTGGGTAGGGAGTGGGAGACAGAGTGTAGTAGTTGCAGTTTTCAGCTTGGAAAGTAACTTGCTCCACGTCACAGTTATAGGGTTCTAACTCTGGTATTCGCCAAGTGCTCCCATATTATGTGATAGCTCCATGCCTTCACTCCCACTGCCAAATTCACACCTCCCCAGTAGGGCGGCGATAAACCAGATGAAAGTCATGGAGTGTTTGATTGAGCTATGCCAGCAGCAGTGAGGGTTTCAGGGTTTCTGATTGTAAACTCCTTGCACACAGGAGATGTGTCTTATCAACTCTGTTGTATTGCACTCTCCCAGCAGTTAATTCAGTGCTCTGTGAAGGAGCATGGGCTAGATATAATAATGACGGTGTTTATTAAGCACTTACTATGTGCAAAGCACTGTTCCAAGTGCTGCGGATGTTACAAGGTGACCAGGTTTTCCCATGGGGGGCTCCCAGTCTTAATCCTCATTTTACAGATGAGGTGACTGAGGCACAGAGAAGTTAAGTGACTTACCCAAAGTCACACAGCTGAAAATTGGTGGAGGTGGGATTTGAACCCATGACCTCTGACTCCAAAGCCCATGCTCTTTCCACTGAGCCATGCTGCTTCTCTAGTAGGGAAGAAGCATGGCCTAGGGGATGAATCGTGGGCTTGGGAGTCAGAAGGTATCTGGGTTACGATCCCGGCTCTGCCACTTGTCTGCTGTGTGACCTTGGGAAAGTCACTTACTCTTTCTGTGCCTCAGTTACCTCATCTGTAAAATGGGGAAAAGGCTGTGAGCCCCGTCTGGGACAGGGATTGTGTCCAACCTGATTAGCTTGCATATATCCCAGCACTTAGAACAGTACTTTACTTATAGTAAGTGCTTAACAAATATCATCATTCTTCTTATTATTATTTTTAAGTGCTCCATAAATACCATTGATTCATTTGGTTTGATTGATTCTGACCAAAAAGCTACTTAGATTATTTTATGCAGTGGAGGAGGTCTGCAGGAATCCTGAAAATAGCTGTTTAAAGTGGGTAGTGATGACCAAAACCATTACTGAGGAAGCTTTTCTGGCAACTTTCTGCCAGTCAATGGCCTGCTAATAGATTACTGTCTGCCACGATCCTTTTGGCTGCAGGTGGGCTTGAAATGTAGAATTGTTGTGTGTGCTTCACAATGTGCCTCCCCCTGCCAGTCTACCCTCTTTGTGCTAATTGCTAAGCAGTGTGGTCTAATAGATAGAGCACGGGTTTAGGAGTCAGAAGGACCTGAGTTCCAATCCCACACCACCATATGTCTGCTGTGTGACCTTGGGAAGTCACTTAACTTCTCTGTGCCTCACCTACCTCATCAGTAAAATAAGGATTAAGACTATGAGCCTCTTGTGGGACAGGGAGCATATCCAACCTGATTAACTTGTATCTACCCTAGAGCTAAGAACAATGTCTGGCACATAGTAAACACTTAACCCATATCATTAAAAAAATTAAAAGAACCCACATGGGGCTCAAGACTTAAACTGTTTTATGCCCATTTCTTACATGCTGTATAGGTTTTGTAATAATAATAATAATAATAATAATGATAAAATATAAATTGTTCTATTTGTGAAGCATTTACTACACGCCAACACTGTACCAAGAAAAGGGGTTGATACAAGATAATCAGGTATGCTATTGATTCCCGTCTACTTGTTTCGTTTTGTTGTCTGTCCCCCCTTCTAGACTCTGAGTCCTTTGTGAGCAGGGATTGTCTCTATTTGTTCCTGAATTGTACTTTCCAAGTGCTTAGTACAGTGCTCTGCACACAGTAAGTGCTAATAAATGCGACTGAATGAGTGAATGAATGAAGGTAAAATACAGTTTCTCTTCCACATAGGGTGGAGGGAGCAGGTATCAAATTGTCATTTGACAGATGAGGAAACTGATGCACAGAGATGTTAAGTGACGTGCCCAAGGGCTCACAACAGACAAGTGTAAGAGTTGAGATTAAAATATAGGTATCCAGATCTCCTGACTGTCAGTTCTGACCTTCTTTCACTAGGCAGAAAGAGACGAGATCATCCCTTGTTTCTTGGGTTGTTTGGGTTGGATTATGTGGGTTTGAGCAAGGCTGGAGGTATGAGGGTAAATGATGAAGCTTTGGGACATGGGGAGAAGAGAGTATAGGGAAGCCTCAGGGAGAGGAGGTAATAATAATAATAATAATAATAATAATAATGGTATTTTTAAAGTGCTAATTATGTGTCAAGCACTGGAGTAGATAGAAGGAAATCAGGTTGTCCCACTTGGAGCTCACACCTTTAATGCCCATTTTACAGATGAGGTAACTGAGACACAGAGAAGTAAAGTGACTTGCCCAAGGTCAGACAGCAGACAAGTGGCAGAGCCGGGATTAGAACCCATGTCCTTTGACTCCCAAGCCCGGGTTCTTTCCACTAAGCCACGCTGCTTCTCTTTATAAAGATTAAAGGTGTCTGCCAAGAACTTGTTACAGTAAGACATTGTTCTGCTCCCAGTACGAATCTGCACAGAACTGCACAAGATCTGATTAATTAATTATTTGGGGAAAGATTACTAAAGGGAACCCTCACCCATCGCTGCTGTATTTTATTCCCCCAAGCAATTCATACAAATGTTCTGCAAAGAGTGGGCACTCAACAAGTAATATTGATTGAAGAAAGTGTAATTTAGGAAGGAATTTGAAGATGAGGAAATCTATGGTCTGCTGGGTTGGGAGAGGGGGAGTTCCAGTTCTGCAGGAGCAGCACAAGTGGGGAAGGGAGGAGGGCCAAAGAAAGTCTCTTGATGTCTATAGAAATTCTCTGGTGGAACAAGACTTCAGTTCTCAGACTCATATCCCTTCATAATGCTGAGCTGATTCTGCAAAATCATCCCTTAATGTCTGCTCATCTTCCTGAGCCACAGATGGACCTTTTATAATTGAATCTCAGTCTATGAGATAAGGTAGATGGATGCTCGGCAAAGGTTTCCTTTTTGTTTTCAGATCGAGAGAGGCTTCATGAAACCTGAAGCCCCTAGGCTTAAAAAAAGTGACTGGTTCATGTATGCATTTTACTCAATTTGAAAATGGAACTAAACTTTGCATGACCCTGTCAATCAATCAGTGGTATTCATTAAGTGTTTATTATGTGCAGAACGCTGGATTAAGCACTTGGGAAAAACAAAGAACACTATTGTTGCCTTTTAGGAGCAGCAGGGCACAGTGGATAGACTACAGGCCTGGGAATCAGAAGGTCATAATAATAATAATGGTACTTGCTAAGTGCTTACCATTTGCAAAGCACCGTTCTATGCTCTGGGGGGGGGGGGGGGATACAAGGTGATCAGGTTGTCTCACATGGGGCTCACAGTCTTAATCCCCATTTTACAGGTGAGGTAACTGAGGCACAGAAAAGTGAAGTGACTTGCTGAAAGTCACACA
This sequence comes from Tachyglossus aculeatus, assembly GCF_015852505.1. Taxonomy (NCBI): domain Eukaryota; kingdom Metazoa; phylum Chordata; class Mammalia; order Monotremata; family Tachyglossidae; genus Tachyglossus; species Tachyglossus aculeatus. Next base: position 542,191 of record NW_024044830.1, on the reverse strand, counting down.
GCTGACAAGTGGCAGAGATGGGATTAGAACCCATGATCTCTGACTTCTGAGCCCGTGCTCCTTCCACTGAGCCATGCTATTTCAATGTCATGGGTTCTAATTCTGCCTCTGCCACTTGTCTGCTGTCTGACCTTGGTTAAGTCGCTTCACTTCTCTATGCCTCAGTTATCTCATCTGTAAAATGGGAATTAAGACTGTGAGCCCCATGTGGGACAGCCTGATTACCTCTTATCTACCCCAGTGCCTAGAACAGTGCTTGGCACATAGTAAGCGTTTAAATACCATTATTATTATTAATATTATTATTATGTCTGCTGTGTGACCTTGGGCAAGCCACTTCAATTCTCTGTGCCTCATTTATCTCATCTGTAAAATGGGGATTTGGACAGTGAGTCCCATATGGGACAGGGATGGCATCAAACCCGATTTGCAAAGCAAGTGCTCAATAAATACCACAAATATTATTAGTATTATCATTATCATGGTTTCAAAAATGATGCATTTCTTGGGTGAGATTGCATCCATGAATGTGTCCATATATAAAGTGCTCTGCCCACTGTAAGCTCGCAATAACTATGGTTGATTGATTGATAGCATCTTTGAAAGATATCTCTTGAACACAGATAATAACGTATGGCCCCTTTTCTGGCCACAGTCAAATGAAAAAGGCTTCTTCCCTGCCCTCAGAGAGCTTGCAGTCAACTGACGTAGCTTGTAATGAAATGGACGAGCTTTCACCTTGACATAACAAATCACTCCTATGACTTAAAAACTATACCCAATGTCTTCCTGAATGCCTTCCTTCTTTCTACCAGAACTATTTGAGTTGCAGAGAAAATCAAGCTCTTTCTAAAGAGTTGCTCTTTAAGCTTGTGAGTGCCTTCATTACTAACATCACCTCACCTAAGTTCTGCCATAAGTAAAATCCTATGACAATTTCAATTATATAGCTTGTTTTTCACACTGGCCAGAAACTAGACAAATATGATCTTGGCTTGGGTACATTTTTAGTTGTTCATAGTGCAATTTATTTATTTTGTTCTCTAATACACAAATGGCTGTTTAAGAAAAGTTTAGTTTTACAGACCACTGGCTCATGATAATAGGCATAAGAAGTATTGTTATTTAAATGGAAGATTATGATAATTATTGCCTTCAGAGAGCAGACATTTCGTCCGTATGCTTTATAGGCTTTGAGGATTATTTTTGCTAACATGAACCACGGGAATAATCTCATTATCTGTTACTTTCTCAGATTTTGTGAGTGTGTTATAACAGCATGATCATACAGTGGGATTATGTAAAATCCCATCTGGGCAACCATCACCAGCTTTTAACTGACATCAAGGGATACAGTGGCATCTTAGATCTGTTTCCTCTTTAATACAAATTAAGGCTGTAGTACATTAAGGGATGGAATTTGAGAAAAGGGTGACAAATAGGCAGGAGAATGGGCTAAATGTTGGACAGATTAAGAGCTATAATACCTTCTCAAGTTCACACCCAGTCAAAGTGGTTGTAACAAGAGTTGCCTGGTAGTAAACACAGGAGTCGTTGTATGCAGGGAATGTGTCTGTTATACTGTTGTGTTGTACCCTCCCAAGTGCTTAGTCCAGTGCTCTGCACAGAGTAAGCACTCAAGAAATACTATTGAGTGACTGACTGACAGGGGACCAAAGCAGGAGACCAAGTTTCTAGATCCCAGCCATGCCACTGACCTGCTGTGTGATCTTGGGCAACTCACTTAACCTCTCTGATTCTCAGTTTCCTTATCATATGTTAAAAACTGGATAAAACCCGGGCCTCAGAATTAGAAGGTCCTAGGCGCTAATCTCAGCTCTGCTCCTTGCCTTTTGTGTGACCTTGGGTGAATCACTTCATTTTTCTGTGCCTTTGTTACCGTATCTGTAAAATGGGGATTGATTGTGAGTCCCATGAAGAACATGGACTGTGTCCAACCTGCTTAGCTTTTATTTACCACAGTGCTTAGTACCACCCTCTCCGGGACACACCTAGAGAGTTTCCAGTATTCTACCAGTCTTAACTATGGGAGGAAGAGTCAAGCAAAGGCATATCCGTTCCATTCCTAGCTTGGGCAGTGGTTAGCAAGGGGAAGGCAATCTGCTACAAGTCAAAACTCCCCTATGCAGCACAGTCAGGGAGAATCAAGGGCAGAGACTGGAGTTTACTGGAAACGACTTGATGGCAAAAGGCAAGTGCTTAGTACAGTGCCTCACACATAGTAAGTGCTTCACAAATACAATAAAAAATTCTGGCTGTGAGCTTCTAATGGGATAGGGAATGCCTGTGTTTAATGCAGTGAATGGCACTTAGAAAATGTTTAATGAATTATCAGTGGGGGAGTGGAACGTGTCAGCTAATTCCGTTTTGTTGTCTTCTCCCAAGTGCTTAGTATGGTGTTCCTTACATAGTAAGCTCTCAGTAAATATCACTGATTGATGATATTGGGAAGGACCCGACTCTTGAAACTGTGTCTTGATGGAAATTGTGATGCATTTGCACTCTTAAAATAATATTTGTTAAGCAGTTACTATTATCTGGCTCCTCCACTTTTCAGCTGTGTGACCTTGGGCAAATCACTTAACTTTTCTGTGCCTCAGTTACCTCATCTGTAAAATGTGAATTAAGACTGTGAGGCCCACGTGGGACAACCTGATCACCTTGTATCCTCCTCAGTGCTTAAAGCAGTGCTTGACAGTAAGCACTTATCAAATGCCATTATTATTATTATTATTATTATTATTATTATTATTATTATACAAGCACTCTTCTAAGCAGGGGGGTTGATACAATCTAATCAGGCTGGACACCATCCCTGTCCCACATGGGGCTCACAGTCTGAATCTCCATTTTACAGATGAGGGAACTAAGGCCAAGAGAAGTGAAGTGACTTGGCCAAGGTCACACAGCAGGCACATGGCAGAACCAGTTAGAACCCAGATCCTTCTGACTCCCAGACCTGTGCTCTATCCACTAGAACATGCTGCTTAGAGGGGTGAAAATCAGCAATGACTCACCTTAGCCAATCCAGGTTGAGGACCAGCCCAACAGCAATCCTGAAAATGGGGGGCCATCGTGGGCAACCAAGAAGCCAGTCCCGTCTTCCAGTGCAGTTATGGTGCTCTACCCTATGGTCGCTTCAAACACAAATGAGAAACGTTTCTGGGCACTTCTCGATGTGCATGTATTCAGCATTTACTATGTGCAGAGCACTATACCTGGCACTTGGGAGTGTACAATACAGCAGTAAACAGATGTATTCCCTGCCCACAATGAGTTTACAGTCTAGAGGGGGAGACAGACATTAATATAAATAAATAAATTACAGATATGGGCGTAGGTATGTTCGCAGATTGTGTTCAGTCCTGGAGTACCAAGACGAGGTTTGTCAGGCATTGACCGTGGGCCTGGGAGTCTGAAGGTCATGGATTTTAATCCCACTGCTGCTTGTCAGCTGTGTGTTCTTGGGCACGTCACTTCACTGGGCCTGTTACTTCATCTGTAAAATGGAGATTCAGATTGTGAGTCCCTCGTAGGACAGGTACTGTGTCAAACCTGATCTGCTTGTATCCACCCCAGCGCTTAGTACAGTGCCTAGCACATTCATTCATTCATTATTAAATCGTATTTATTGAGTGTTTGCTGTGTGCAGAGCACTGTATGAAGCTCTTTGGAAGTATAAGTTGGCAACACATAGAGATGGTCCCTACCCAACAACGGGCTCACAGTCTAGAAGCACTTAATATGTTAAGCGTTTAACGAATACCATCATCATCATTATTATCATTGCTAGAGACAACGTCCCCATATTAGAGATGAAGTATTTGAGGCACAAAGAGGTGAAACGATCAGACTGAAGCCATATCCCAGACTAATGACAGAACAGGGACTGGAACCTAAATCTTCTGCGTCAAAACCTTTTAGTCCCATAAAACAGACTGCAGCCTGCCCACTGACGTCTTTCTTCTCCACCTGCATCAGTTCCAGTGAAATCTGGGAAGCTCAATTCTTCCTTTTTTTCATCCCCTCAATTCATCCCTCACATACGTCCACCTGGGCCCGTAGGCATTACAAGGAGTGGTTGCTACATAGACAGAATTTCAGGGTTGACGTTATTTCAAGCTCAGTCTAATTGCATTCTCAACGAAGTCAAATCACGAATCTAATCTCAATCTGCACATGGCTAGCCTTTGAACAAAAATCAATCCAAAATACTCGGGTTTTTCCGGGGCACACACTGATGGACTGACGGCCTCTCAACCTCGTTTCCTGCAGCTGGATTTTGGATGGACTAAAACAACAATTTGGCCCAGAGCCTGTGGTTGGGGTGGGGGTGGGGGAGTCTGCCTCCCACTGGCTCCCATTTGGGGAATAGGGAGAGTTAAGCGTTTCAGGTGGATTGCAAGGATGTGCTGGCCAGGTGAACCCTGTTGGATGGAGATTCGACTCCAATCAGTAACGTGGTGCGTTTGTGCATTAGGGTGGTCGTGATTCTGTCAGGCAGCCAACATGAATAGCTCACAATCTGTTTTCTTCTTTTCACTGGCATTCTGCATCAGGCGAATTTCCTGGGGAACCTGCCTGAACTGAACAGCCTATTTTCTTTAGCCCAATCAGACCCTGTTTTTAGTCCTTCTTATGCAAACAACTCAGTTGCACACCTGATCAGTACTATTTGTAAATATTTTCCCCTTACTCTGTTCCATTGGAGTTTAAGCTTTTTATGGGCAGAGGCCATGTTCCTTCATTTTCTGTGTTTCTCAAGCTCCAAGTACAGTATATCACAGCAAGTGGGCACTCCATAAGTATTACTAATAACTGTGGTATTTGTTAAGTGCTTACTATGTGCCAGGTACTGTACTAAGCACTGGGGTGGACACAAGAAAATCGGGTTAGATATAGTCCCTGTCCCACGTGGGGCTCAATCCTTATTTTCAGTGAGGAAACAGAAGCACGGAGAAATGAAGTGACTTGACCAAGTTCACACAGCAGCCAAGTGGCAGAGGTGAGATTAGAACTCATGACTTTCTGACTCCCAAACACATGTTCTGGCCACTATACCATGATTCCTTCTTGTACTCCTCCCTTTCTCCTCCTCTTCCTCTCTGCCTCCCCCTTCTCTCCCCTTCTTCTTTTCCTCCTCCTACTCCTCCTCTCTCCCTCTTCCTCTCCTCCTCCTCTCCCCTTCTTCATCTCCTCCTCCTCCTTCTGTTCTCCTCTTCCACCTCCTTCTCCTTCTCTTTTTCTCCTCCTTCTCCTCCTCCTCCTCTTCTTCCTCCCCTTCTCAACTTTCAGAATGTCAAGAAGACTCTGTGACTACTGAATTCTGAGCTGCAAGAAGCCTAAACCTTTGCTAGAAAAATGCTACATAAGCAGCATGGCTTAGTGTAAAGAGCATGGGCCTAGGAGTCAGAGGATATAGGTTCTAATCCTGTCTCTGCCACCTGTCTGCTGTGTGACTTTGGACAAGCCACTTAACTTTTTTGTGCCTCCGTTGCCTCATCTGTAAAATAGGGATTAAGACTGTGAGCCCCACGTGGGACAACCTGCTTACATTTTATCTATCCCAGTGCTTAGAACAGTGCTTGGCACATAGTAAGCGCTTAACAAATACCACTATTATTTTAATTATTATTATTGTTCTTGTGTTGTATGTTATTTTTGTGGTTTTATCGTTTCTTCCTTCTTTATGTATCTGTCACATGTCCCTTCTCCTTTTTCTTATTCTCAGATTGTGAATCCTCTGAAGTCCAGCGACCATGTCTAAGATTCTCTGCAGAAGTCAGTGTGCATTCACCCATTTCTTTAGTTATCTTTGAGTAATGATGAAACTTAAATAGATACCCCACTAATTGATTCATTTGGATTTAGGTCAAATCAGAGGATTGAGCCAGGTTGGATTTAGGACTAAAGCAGTTAAAGTCAGAATGAGATAGTTACTTTCTTCTGGACAGGTCATGATCATTACAGTATCTATTAAGTGCTTAGTATGTGATAAGCACTGGGGTATAAGGTTATGAGATCAGATGTAGTTCCTATCCCACACGGGTCTCTCAGCCTTATCCCCATTTTATAGATGAGGTAACTGAGTCCTAGAGAGATTGAGGAACATGTATAAGTTCATTGGTGGACACAGGACTTGAATCGAGTTGCTTGATTCTTTCCAACGAGCCATGTGGGAGGTTGAGGAAAACACCGCGGACTCTGTTGGTGACTTGCTTGGTTCGGACAAGACTCAGGGACCACTGATTGGGGAGAAACAACTGGCCAAGGGGTCCCAGAGGCCGGGTTCAAGGGGTGTAAGCACCGAATCAGCACATAGCTCTGCTCCTAAACCACCCAAGAGCCTTTGAGTCAAAGGACCTGGGTTCTAATCCTAGCTCTGCCACACACCTGTTGTGTGACCTTGGAGAAGTCACTTCACTTTGGGCCTCAGCTTCCTCATCTGTGAAATGGGGATGCGTTGCTCGTTCTCCCTCCCTGACTGTGAGCCCCATGTGGAAGTGGAACTGTGTCCAACATCATCATTTTGTGTCTTTTTCAGCTTTTAGTACACTGCACAGTCAATGCTTAAGAAATGCTCCCTTTTGAGCAATAGGGTGCAGCAAGAGGGTCCTCTGCTCAAGGCCTCTCGATAATAAGATTTAGTCCTGAATATGGACCTTCATTTTCTTGGCAGTTAGAATGTAAGTTCCTCAATAGGGATGTGACCATCTCACTTCATTACTCCATACTTACTAAGCACAAGTAGAGAAGCAGTGTCACTCAGTGGAAAGAGCAGAGGCTTGGGAGTCAGAGGTAGTGGGTTCTAGTGGCTAGTGGCTCCGCCACTTGTCAGCTGTGTGACTTCGGGCAAGTCACTTAACCTCTGAGTAACCTCATCTCTAAAATGGTGATTAAGACTGTGAGCCCGACCTGGGACAACCTGATTAACTTGTATCCCCCTCCAGCGCTTAGAACAGTGCTTGGCATATAGTGCTTAACATTCCATTAAAAAAGTATAGTGCACCACCCCAAATGAACACTCAATAGCTGCTGTTACTACTACTACTACTACTACTACATCTGTATTTCTTCTAATACTACTGCTACTGGAGAAGCAGCATGGCCTTGTGGCAAGAGCATGATTTTGGGAATCAGAGGACAAGAGTTTTAATCCTAGCTCTGCCACTTGTCTGCTGTATGGCCTTGGGAAAGTTACTTAACTTCTCTGTGCCACAGTTTCCTCATCTGTAAAATGGGGATTAAGACTGTGAGCCCCATGTGGTATAACCTGATTACCTTATATCTACCCCAGTGCTTGGAACAGTGCTTGGGATGTAGTGAGTACTTACCAAATATCATCATCATCATAATAATTATTATTACTACTAGTATGGCCTTGTGGATCGAGCACGGACTTGGGAGTCAGAAGGACCTGGGTTCTAAACCTGACTCCACCATGTGTCTTCTGTGTGACCTTGGGCAATTCACTTCACTTTTCTGTGCCTGTTACCTCATCTGCAAAATGGTGATTAAAATTGTGAGCCTCGTGTAGGTCTGCGGCTGTGTCCATCGTAATTTGCTTGTATTTCCCCAGTGCTTAGAACAGTGCTTAACACACAGTAAGAACTTAACAAATACCATCATTATTACTCCACCTCCTCCTTCTCCTCCTCCTTTCCTATAAGAAGCTCCTGTGACGTCAAAATGTCAGGAAGACCTTGGTGCTGCAAATGGGCTCTCTCTTCCATAGCACCTGCAAGGAGTCACAGATAGGAAGATGGAGAAAACAAAATAAAATGAAGAAAAATTAAGATGAAAAGATTAAACAGTGAATTCAAAATACCAATAATTTTATTTATTATTCTTGGACCTGCATCCTTTGGCTGCCAAAGTACATTTCTTGAAATACTTTCATGAGGTCTCCTCCTGCCTCTCAAGTGCTACTCCGGCCACCTGTGCTTCTGACCCCATTCCCTCTCATCTTATGAAATCCCTCGCTCCATCCCTACTCCCCTCCTTAACTTCCATCTTCAACCGCTCACTCTCCACTGGTTCCTTCCCCTCTGCCTTCAAACATGACCACGTCTCTCCCATCCTAAAAAATACCCTCTCTTGACCCCACCTCACCTTCTACTATCTCCCTCCTACCATTCCTTTCCAAACTCCTTGAACGAGTCGTCTACACACGCTGCCTCGAATTCCTCAATGCCAACTCTCTCCTCGACCCTCTCCAATCTGGCTTCCGTCTCCTACATTCCACTGAAACTGCCCTCTCAAAGGTCACAATGACCTCCTTCTTGCCAGATCCAATGGCTCCTACTCTATCGTAATCCTCCCCGACCTCTCAGCTGCCTTCAACACTGTGGACCACCCCCTTCTCCTCAACATGCTATCCAACGTTGGCTTCACAGACTCTGTCCTCTCCTGGTTCTCCTCTTATCTCTCCGGCCGTTCGTTCTCAGCTTCTTTTGCGGGCTCCTCCTCCCCCTCCCATCCCTACCTTACCGTAGGGGTTTCTCAAGGGTCATTTCTTGGTCCCCTTCTGTTCTCTATCTACACTCACTCCCTTGGTGAACTCATTCGCTCCCACGGCTTAACTATCATCTCTACACTGATGACACCCAAATCTACATCTCTGCCCCTGCTCTCTCTCCCTCCCTCCAGGCTCTCATCTCCTCCTGCCTTCAGGACATCTCGATCTGGATGTCTGCCCTCTGTCTAAAACTCAACATGTCCAAGACTGAACTCATCTTCCCTCCCAAACCCTGCCGTCTCCCTGACTTTCCCATCACTGTTAACGGCACTACCATCCTTCCCATATCACAAGCCCACAACCTTGGTGTCATCCTCGACTTCACTCTCTCGTTCACCCCTCACATCCAATCCGTCACCTAAACCTGCCGGTCTCACCTACGCAACATCGCCATGATCCGCCCTTTCCTACCCATCCAAACCGCTACCCTGCTCGTTCAATCTCTCATCCTATCCCGACTGGATTACTGCATCAGCCTCCTCTTTTATCTTCCATCCTCCTGTCTCTCCCCACTTCAATCTATACTTCACGCCGCTGCCCGGATTGTCTTTGCCTAGAAACGCTCTGGGCATGTTACTCCCTTCCTCAAAAATCTCCAGTGGCTATCAATCAACCTATGCATCAGGCAAAAACTCCTCACCCTTGGCTTCAAGGCTCTCCATCACCTCGCCCCCTCCTACCTCACCGCTCTTCTCTCCTTCTAGAACCCAGTCCACACCCTCCGCTCCTCTGCAGCTAATCTCCTCATCGTGCCTCGTTCTCGCCTGTCCCGCCGTCGACCCCAGGCTCACGTCATCCCCCTGGCCTGGAATGCCCTCTCTCTGCACATCCGCCAAGCTAGCTCTCTTCCTCCCTTCCAAGCCCTACTGAGAGCTTACCTCCTTCAGGTCGCCTTCACAGACTGAGCCCCCTCCTTCCACTCCCCCTTCTACCCCTCCCCATCCCCCCAGCCTTACCTCCTTCCCCTCCCCATCCCCCCCAGCCTTACCTCCTTCCCCTCCCCATAGCACCTGTATATATGTATATGTGCTCGTACATATTTCTTACTCTATTAATTTTACTTGTACATGTTTATTCCATTTATTTTATTTTGTTAATATGTTTTGTTTTGTTTTCTGTCTCCCCCTTCTAGACTGTGAGGCCGCTGTTGGGTAAGGACCATCTCTATATGTTGCTGACTTGTACTTCCCAAGCGCTTAGTATAGTGCTCTGCACACAGTAAGTGCTCAATAAATACGATGGGATGAATGAATGAAAGAGGAAAGACAGTGTCTTTGAAGAAGGAACAAAATAATCCATAATGATTATTTGTCTCAGGCCAAAGGAGACAACCTTGATTCATGCTAGTCTTTATAATATGCCCGTGTTTTTCCTCGGTGCTTTTATTAATTTCTTTTAATCTACACAGTTATCCTCCTGAGGTCTATTTTAATAATATCTTTCAGCACTTCAAATTAAATTCAAAGAAGAAATTTCATATGAAAAATATGCATTTGGTCCGTCCAGCCCTTAATGTTTTAGTAGAATATTTCTAGCTCAATCATCCATCCCAATCATCCATGGGTGTTGTAACTGAGGATATCAGCTACATTTGCTGTGGGTGAGGAAGGAGTGAGATGGAGGTTAAAGGAGGAATGATCGTGGGGAAAAGGCTCGGAATTTCCCAGGTAAACTACAGGATTTTCAATTAATAATGATAACTGTGGCATTTGTTAAGTACTTACTATGTGCCAGGCACCATACTAAGCACTGTGGTGAATACAAGCAAATCGAGTTGTACACAGTCCCTGTACCACTTGGGGCTCACAGTCTTCATCCCCACTTTACAGATGAGGTAACTGAGGCACAGAGAAGTGAAGTTACTTGCCCAAGATCACACAGCAGACAAATGGCAGAAGCAGATTAGAACTTGTGTCTTCTAACAGGCCCGTGCTCTTTACACTAGACACACTCATTCTGTCTTCCTGCTTGCTGTTTTTCAACTCTCACATACAATTTACTGTTAAATCCCATTGTTTCTCTCATGTACAATTCACTGCCAAATATCATCAGTAATTCATGGGCTTGGAATTCAGAGATCTTGAGTTCTTATCCCGGCTCTGACACACTTGTCAGCTGTGTGTCTCTGGACAAGTCTCTTAACTTCTCTGTTACCTCAACTGTAAAATGGAGATTAAGACTGTGAACCCCACGTGGGACAATCTGATTACCTTGAGAAGCAGCGTGGTTCAGTGGCAAGAGCACGGTCTTGGGAGCCAGAGGTCATGGGTTCTAATTCCAGCTCTGCTGCTTGTCAGCTATGTGACTTCGGGCAATTCACTTAACTTCTCTGTGCCTTAGTTACTTCATCTGTAAAATGGGGATTAAAACCGTGAGCTCCATGAGGGACAACCTGATCACCTTGTACCCGCCCCCCCAGAGTTTAGAATAGTGCTTCACACATAGTAAGTGCTTAACAAATACTATTATTATTATTATTATTATTATTATTATTATTATTATTATTATCATTATTATCATTGCCCAGGCTCTTAGAACAGTGCTTGGTACATATTAAGTGCTTAACAAATTCCATAATTATTTTTCTACACTACATTTCTTGATTCCTCCCCTTTCTCACTCACAAGCAGCTAACACTCAGACACAAGCTCTGGTCATAAAGAGACTAGATTAGTTTATTTGTATCCTCACAGGTCTTCCTGTCTTCAGTTTCTCCCTCCAACTTATATTTCACGTCGCTACAATGATCATTTTCTTGAAGTGTCTCTCAGCTGCTGTCTCTCTTCTCTTCAAAACCAACCCCAGTTTCCTTTGTATCTCTGCATCAAACAAAACTCCCCCCAATCTGCTCGAAGGCTATCCACCATCTGGCTTCACCTTACCTTGCTATTATTTTATCATTTCTTAATGGCATTTGTGAAGAACTTATTATGTAACAAGCACTTTACTAAGTACTAGGGTGGTTACAATATAATCAAGTCCCTTACGGGGCTCTAAGGAGGAAGGAGAATGGATATTAAATTCCCATTTTTCAGAGGAGGTAACTGAGGCACAGAGAAGTTAATTGACTAGGCTGAGGTCACACAACAGAAAAGTGATGGAGTTGGGATTAGAACCCAAGTCTTCTGACTCTCAGGCCCATATGTTTCCACCAGTTCACATTAATTCTCACAGTTTAAGAACAGTTTGCTAGAATTTGTTCTTTGTGGGAGTGCTCAGCTCAGGGAGAAAAGATTTTCCATTCCATAACTATTTGTTGGCCCAAGTTGTGTAGCAGCACGGTATTTAGAATTAGTCAGAGATTTTGTGCATGCAGTTAATTAAGAAAGAGAAAGAGCACCTTTATCTTTTTCTGTATCCTCATAGAAAAACATCATCATCAAATGCCATGGAGTCATTTCAGATTCATAGAGACTTTATGGATTTATCCATATTGATTTCTTGATGAAAAATACAGAAGTGGATAATCAATACCCTCTTCTACAAGGTAAAAACTTAAATCTCTACCACTGTCTTTGACCATCGTAGACCACAAGGGGCAGCTGAACTCTAATTTCTGACTGAATTTTCCTATCTTGGATTACTTTGCCAGGTTGAAAAATCTTCTTCTGCTTTTAAGAGTACCTGTATACACTGCATCATCGACACAAACTGCATCTGACATTTTTGCTAGTGAGACGTCTTCTTCAACTGCTAAAGACTTGGGTTCCGGGAGCTTGGGAGATAGTGAGTTGAAAGTTCACAATGGTTAACTAGAAAATGATAGGGAGGAAATGCTGAGAGCTGACCCTCCAACTGAGAGTTTTAAGACATAACAAATCCAACTTACACAGTCAATAAATTATTCTTATTCTACTTGGAGTAAATATTTTATATAGTAATGATAATTATTGTAGTATTTTTCAAGTATTTACTATGTGCCAAGCACTGTTCTAATCACTGGGGTAGATGCAAGGTAATCAGTCAGACACAGTCCCTGTCCCACATGGGGCTCACAGTCTTAATCCCCATGTTACAGGTGAGGTACCTGAGGCACAGAGAAGTTAAGTGACTTGCCCAAGGTCACACAGAAGACAGGTGGCAGAGCTGGGGATTAGAACCCATGTCCTCTGACTCTCAGGCCCGTCTCTTTCCACCAAGCCATGCCTCTTCTGTCTCCCCCATTTATATTAGCTCTTTGTGGGAACAGAATGTGTCTTGTGCTTCTCTTTTCTTTCTCACCATGTAAAACAGTGCACTGTACCTTGTGGGTGCTTAATAGATGCCATTTCCACTGTTACTGCTGCTATTACTCCTCCTCTTCCTACTACTATTGTGACACTATTATGCACTGTTCTAAGCACTGGGGTAGATGCAAGTTAACCAGTTTTGCCACAGTCCCTTTTGCTCACTGTGACTCAAATTCTATTTTAATAACAATTGTGGTATTTGTTAAGTTCTTAGCATGTGCCAGGCACTATACTAAGCACGAATGTGGATACAGGCAAATTGGGTTGGTCATAGTTCCTGTCCAACATGGGGCTCACAGTTTCAATACCCATTTTACAGATATGGTACCTGAGGCACTGAGAAGTGAAATGGCCTGCCCAAGGTCACATAGCAGACAAGTGGTAGAGCTGACAATCTTCTGACTCCCAGGACTGTGCTACAGCTACTACTGAATGCTGTTACTATTATTAAGATTACTAGTACAACTACTTTTACTTCCCTCTCCCCATCCCCCCGCCCTACCTCCTTCCCCTCCCCACAGCACCTGTATATATGTTTGTACAGATTTATTACTCTATTTTACTTGTACATATTTACTATTCTATTTATTTTATTTTGTTAATATGTTTTGTTTTGTTGTCTGTCTCCCCCTTCTAGACTGTGAGCCCACTGTTGGATAGGGACCGTCTCTATATGTTGCCAACTTGTACTTCCCAAGCGCTTAGTACAGTGCTCTGCACACAGTAAGTGCTCAATAAATACGATTGAATGAATGAATGAATATGGTAACTGAGACATTGATAAGTGAAATGGTCTGTTCAAGGTCACACAGCAGACAAGTGGTAGAGCTGACAACCTTCTGACTCCTGGGGCTGTGCTACAGCTGCTAGTAAATATTGTTTCTACTGTTATAATCACTAGCACAACTACTTTTACTACTACTCCTATTACTTCTTCTTTCTTTTTATTCTTCTACTTCCCCTTCCCCTTCCTCTTCCTCCTCCTCTTCTTCTTCTTCTTTTCCTTTTTTTCTTCTTCTTCCTCTTCCTCTTCTTCCTCTTCTTCTTCTTCTTCTTCTTCTTCTTCTTCTTCTTCTTCTTCTTCTTCTTCTTCTTCTTCTTCTTCTTCTTCTTCTTCTTCTTCTTCTTCTTCTCCTTCTTCTTCTTCTTCTTCTTCTTCTTCTTCTTCTTCTTCTTCTTCTTCTTCTTCTCCTTCTTCTTCTTCTTCTTCTTCTTCTTCTTCTTCTTCTTCTTCTTCTCCTTCTTCTTCTTCTCCTTGTTCTTCCTTTTTCTTCTTTCTTCTTCTTCTTTCTTCTTCTTCTCACCACTGCCTCGAAAACCCCTGTTTCTGCTTGCACCTCTCATCCCATTTCCATTGCAAGGAAGGTAGTTTGGTTTAGTGGATAAAGCACGGGCCTGGGAGTCAGAAGGACCTGAGTTCGAATCCCAGTTCTGCCACTTGTCTGTTGGGTGATTTTGGGCAAGTTACTTAACTTCTCTGCATCTCAGTTACCTCATCTGTAAAATGGGGATTAAGATTGTGAGCCCCATGTGGGACATGCACTGTGTCAAACCTGATTACCTTCTATAATAATAATAATTATTATTATTATTATGGCATTTGGTAAGAGCTTACTATGTGTTGAGCACAGTTCTAAGCCCTGGAGTAGATCCAAGGTAATCAGGTTGTCCTACATGGGGTTTACAGTCTTAATCCCCATTTTACAGATGAGGTAACTGAGGCACAGAGACGTTAAGTGACTTGCCCAAGGTCACACAGCAGACAAGTAGCAGAGTCACTTGTCACCCACAGCCTCTGACTTCCAAGCCTGTGCTCTTTCCACTGAGCCATGCCGCTTCTCTAATTACTATCTACTCTATAACATTTAGAACAGTGCCTGGCACAAGAGTAAGTGCTTAGCAAATACCATAAAATAAGATCCTCCCTGAGGCGTGAACTCATCCCATGCTTGGGATGTGAGGATACCAGTTCATTTCCAGCCCCCAGTTGTAGCATCAAGCCTGCCATCAACACCAAAGACCACAAACTCTCCCCTGAAGTCCTGGCATCTGTAAGAACCTCATTCCAAGATAGGGGGGAATGAAGTGGGCAATTGCATCTTGTTTTCTTTTCTGATTCTGCTCCAAAACCATGAGTGAGGCGGACTACCTCTGTTACCCTTCTAGTTGATCAATTAATCAATCACATTTATTGAGCTCTTACTATGTATAGAGCATTGTACTAAGCACTTGGGAGAGTACAATATGACAGAATTAACAGACAAGTTCCCTGTCCATAATGACCATCGGTAGGAATAAATATGGTATTTATAACATACAATTTAAAGATATGTTTGTAAGTGATGTGAGCTTGTGGGTGGAGAGAATATCAAGTATCCCAGAGTCTCAGATTGGAGTGCATAGACATCAAAGGAGGGATTAGCTTCAAAGCTCTCCATCACCTCGCTCCCTCCTACCGCACCTCCCTTCTCTCCTTCTATAGCTCAGCCCGCACACTCCGCTCCTCTGCCGCTGATCTCCTTACGGTCCTCGTTCTCACCTGTCCCGCCTTCAGCAACTGGTCCACATCCTACCTCTGGCCTGGAATGCCCTCCCTCCTCAAATTCGCCAAACTAGCACACTTCCCCCCTTCAAAGCCTCACTGAAAGCACACCTCCTCCAGGAGACCTTTCTCGACTAATCCCCACTTTTCCTCTGCTCCCCCTCCCCTCCTCATTGCCCCCAATCAATCCTTCTGCTCTACAGCACTTGTGTGTATAAAAGTTCATATTTATTATTCTATTTATTATATTAGTGATGTGTATATACCTGTGGCAGACCTAACGTCTGAGCCTAGGTAGTAAGCCAGGCCACCTGGCCTTCTGTGCTCACAGGAAGACTTACAAGGAGCAATGAAGGAAGTCAGACTGCTAGATGAATAACTTGACGCTGTTTTGAGAATGGGAACGTGCAGATCTAGGCATGAGCTCAGCCTTGCTGATAAGCTTAGCCTTGGTGATGAGCTCAGTCTTGCTGATGAGCTCAATCTTGCTGATAAGTTCAGCCTTGCTGATAAGCTCAGCCTGGCTGATAAGCTCGCAGTCATCCGCCTGTCCCCTGACTCCCTTGAGGCTCCTCACTGTATAAAATCCTCCACAGTGTGCTGAATAAACAGTCTCCTTGTCCACCTTGAGACTCGCCTGGCCTGCGTTCTTTCATTGCGAGTGCCCGTCTCCCCACTGCTCTGGACGTGTGGAGGTAGACGGCAACAAATGGCGCCCGAACAGGGACAGGGACATGAAGCCTGGACCCTCAGACTCAGCACCGCAACACTCATGAAGCAACTCATCACTGCGCAGTGACTCACCAAAGAAACGGAAGAGGTGAGGGCATTTAAGTTTACTTTCATTTTCAAACACCAGGCTTACAGCAGGGAAGAAAATGGGACAAATTCAATTCCGTTCTCGGAATCATTATATCCAATTACTTAAGGATGTTGTAAAGGAGCGTGGGTTGATTATCACCACTGCCCAGATTGAACAATTTTTGGAATGCGTGGAAAAATGCTGCCCTTCGTTTCCAAAGGAAGGAATAGTGGATTTAGAATGATGGGAAATAGTGGGAAGGCAGATGAGTTCCAGACTACGAGAAGAAGGACCCCAGGCTTTTCCTATCGCTGCGTTCTCCTTATGGAACGTATTAAAAATTTGCCTTACTTCTGAACACAAAATTCCCTTGAAGGAAAAGTTGGCAGGGATAGATGTGGCCTCCGGCCCGGACGAAGCTATGATTTGTCCGGACCCCCCTTTGCCTCCCCCGCCTGAATCTGCATTGATAGACTGTAATCCTGAGCTATGGCCAAAAGGAAAGTGGAATCCTTTCACTGAGCCAGCTCCTTCCGCACCACCACCTCCACCCCCCCATCCATGGGTCCCGAAAGCAGCACAAACACCTCTGCAGCGAGCGATGGGTTCTGCTATGGAAGGGGGAGAGGAGATACCTATTGAACTGTTGATGGGTTTCCCTGGGATGGAGCAACCTGACCCTGCTAATCCTGGTCAGGTAATACGTACCCACGAACTCTTGAATTTCAAATTATTAAAAGAAGTGAAACAGGGTGCTACGACATATGGACCCACGGCTCCTTATGTGCTGGCACTCATAGAGAGTATTGCTTCCTCAATTCTTTGCCCGTATGATTGGCAAACCTTAGGCAAGACTGTCCTGGATGGCGGAGACTATTTGCTTTGGAAGGCAGAATTTTTTGATTTGTGCGCGGAGCAAGCACGTCGCAATGATCGCGCCCAACCTCCAGTTCAAATCACTTTCGAGATGCTTACAGGGACTGGGCCTTTTGAGGACACTGCCAATCAATTAACTTACACTCTGCAAGCATATCAACAAATAATGATAGCGGGGAAAGCTGCATGGCAAAAGCTCCCGGCGAAAGGAGAACAAAGCTCCAGTTTTACAAAAATATTACAAGGACCGTCAGAACCATTTGAACAATTTATCAGCCGCCTGACGATGGCTATCCAGCGCAGCGTCAGTGATAATGCGGCGAGAGTTATTTTATTAAGACAGCTGGCTTATGACAATGCTAACCAAGACTGCAAGCGTGCCTTAGCTGGGGGCAAACGGACCTTGTCCATCACTGACATGGTACATCGATGTCAGGATGTAGGGAAAGCCTCTTTCAATGCTAATCTAATGGCCGCAGCAATGCAAAGACAAACTAAGGCAGACATGGTGTGCTTTCGCTGTGGAAAGAGCGGACATATTGCAAAGGATTGTTGTAGCTCACGACAGAACTTTTCCAGACCGCTACCAGCCTCAGTATGCCCAAAATGCAAAAAAGGACGCCACTGGGCTTCTGAATGCCGCTCGATGTTCTCAAATAAAGGCAGCCCTGTGACGGGAAACGGACGCAGGGGCCGGCCCCAGGCCCCAACAACAATAGGGGCAGCAATCTCTCTGCAACGCGCAGCTGTTCCGAAGGAACAGGCTCTGACTTTTCCCGACAACTGTCCACCATCGGCGAATTGCAGCGATCCACTAGCGGCTCCGCTGGCCTCGACCTCCCCGTGGTGGGACACTTGATTATAACCCCTGAAATGGGGGTTCAACGAATCCCCACGGGGGTCGCTGGCCCTCTCCCAAAGGGTACTGTGGGACTCATCTTGGGCCGTAGCGGACTAACCCAAAAGGGGTTGATTGTTTTGCCGGGAGTGGTGGATGAAGACTATCTGGGGGAATTAGCTGTTTTGGCATACAGTCTTCGGGTTGTGCAACTCCCTGAATGTTCACGCATTGCTCAATTGGTGATCTTTCCTTTTTACGCTTTAGGCTCCGTTCGGACCAAGGATCCGCGGGGGTCAAAGGGTTTTGGCAGCTCCGGCATAGGAGCTTATTGGTCCGCTGTCATTGGTCAAGACCGACCGAGATTGACGGTCCGTTTAAATGGGCGAGAGTTTATTGGTTTAGTAGACACAGGGTCTGATCGTTCGGTCCTTACAAGAAAGGATTGGCCCCCGGCATGGCCACTGCAAACCGGGGCTGCCCCGTTAGAAGGCATCGGAGAGGTTACCCTCCCCTCTCAAAGTGCCGCTTACCTACACTGGGAGCTTGGCAGCCGATCAGGATACATTCAACCGTATGTGTTAGATCGCCTCCCCATTAATTTATGGGGACGTGATCTTTTAGGACAAATGGGGGCCGTAATTGCGACCGACAATTGTCACCCGTGTAATTCACTGCGCCCTTTTCCTTCGCGGCCACTGCAAATGTCGGGGTCAACCGCCCAACCGCCCAACGAATAACGTGGGCTTCTGATACACCAGTATGGGTGGAGCAGTGGCCGCTACCAACCCGGAAATTGGCTGCTTTACAAGTGATAGTCGCGGAACAATTAGCGGCGGGGCATATTGAACCCTCCGATAGCCCTTGGAATTCCCCTGTCTTTGTGATAAAAAAGCGCTCGGGGGCCTGGAGGATGTTGACTGATCTCAGAGAAATCAATAAGACGATGCAGCCGATGGGAGCGCTGCAATCTGGGCTCCCGAACCCGGCTATGATCCCTAGGAATTGGCCGATATTAGTAGTAGATATTCAGGATTGTTTTTTCTCTA
This sequence comes from Tachyglossus aculeatus, assembly GCF_015852505.1. Lineage (NCBI taxonomy): Eukaryota > Metazoa > Chordata > Mammalia > Monotremata > Tachyglossidae > Tachyglossus > Tachyglossus aculeatus. Next base: position 523,316 of record NW_024044830.1, on the reverse strand, counting down.
TTCCACTCCACCCGGACGATTGTATTCGATTTGCGTTTTCAGTCCCTGTGGCTAACAGGACTTAACCTACTACGCGATATCATTGGACGGTCCTCCCCCAGGGAATGAAAAATAGCCCCACAATGTGCCAGACTTACGTTGCGCTTCTGATAGCGCCGCTCCGCGTCAAGCATCCTGAAGCATATATTATTCACTATATGGATGACATATTATGTGCTTGCGCCACCGCAGCCCAACTACACGCCTTACGGCCTGCTCTTCTGGAGGCTTTAGAATCTGGAGGGCTGCGGGTTGCACCCGAGAAAGTCCAGACAAAACCCCCGATCACCTATCTGGGGTATATTTTGACAGATCGGACAGTGTTCCCTGTGACCCCTACCTTGGATGTTTCAAAATTAAAAACCCTTAATGATTTCCAAAAATTACTGGGGGAATTAAACTGGGTGCGCCCTTATCTTGGAATCCCCACCGATCAATTATCTCACCTTTTTGCTACCTTGCGAGGAGCCCCGGAGCTCTCTTCCCCCCGCTCCCTTTCACCACAAGCCGCCCGGGAGATAGAGCAGGTAGTCAAAAAATTGGCTCAGGCTACGGTGGACCGTGTCACCCCAGGGGTACCCTTATCCGCCGTTGTCGTTCCCACCTCTGTCATGCCTACAGGGGTTATATGTCAAGAACAACAATTGGTTGAGTGGATGCATTTGCCTACTCAGCCCCACCGCTCTGCTTCCCCATATCCGACTTTGGTAGCCCAGTTATTGGGTCGTTTAATTCGGCGCATTACCGTCCTTTCTGGGACCGGACCCTCTGCATTATACCAACCATATACTTCAGATCAACTTGCCACACTTCTTGGCAACGATCCCGATTGGCAGATCCTTTTGGCAATGCATACCGGGGCTTGGGTTACTGGTCTCCCAGATATCCCACGATTAAAGGTTTTCTCACCTTTTGCATGGGTATTCCCCTGCATCACGGTTCCGGACCCAATACCGGGGGCTACCACAGTTTTTACAGATGGAACGAAAGGCCGAGCCACCTATTACTGTCCTCCGGCCACTTCCCGCGTTATCCCCATTCTGTCCCATTCTGCTCAACACGCGGAACTTGTAGCTGTGATGTCAGTCCTTCGCGATTTCCCTCAATCACTTAATATTATCTCAGATAGCCAGTATGCATGCTTTGTTACTCTTCACATTGAGACTGCTGCGCTCGGGTTTTCCGAGGCAGCCATTTTTCCTTTGTTACAGGAACTTCAAGCAACGATTCGCGCTCATTCTCATCGTTTTTATATTTCTCATATTAGGGCGCATTCGTCCCTCCCCGGACCATTGGTTGAAGGTAATGCTTGTGCGGACCTACTTACTAGGGAAATTGCTGGCGCACCAAAGGCTATTAATTTTGTTGCACCACTGTTGGCTCCGGCTCTTCTCCCTTTAGATGCTACAGCCGCAGCCTCGCAAGCCCACCGGCACTTCCACCAAGGGGCGGGAGTGTTGCGCCGTCAATTTGGCATTTCTCGGGAAAGCGCGCGGGCTATTGTGAAAGCTTGTACCTCCTGTGTTACTACATTACCTGCGGCCTCTGAAGCCACGAATCCCCGTGGTCTTGCGCCAAGAAAGCTGTGGCAAATGGACGTCACGCATTACCCTCCCTTTGGCAGATTGGCTTTTATTCATGTTACCGTTGATACCTGTACATTATTTATTTTTGCATCGGCTCACACTGGTGAATCAGCCAAACATGTTATGGATCATTTGTTTCTTGCTTTTGCCTTTATGGGAATTCCACAGGTATTGAAAACGACAATGGCCCCGCATACACTTCTAAAGCGTTCCGGTCTTTCTGTAATATTTTTGCTATTTGCCATGTTACGGGTATTCCATACAATCCCACGGGTCAAGCCATTGTCGAAAACCGTCATCGTTGGCTCAAAGCTTTTTTGGAAAAACAAAAAGGGGGAGATGAACTGACCTCTCCCCATAGACAATTACAATCCGCTATATATACCCTTAATTTTTTAACTATGGATGACAAAGGTCTCACCCCTGCTGAAAAATGGGGTGGTAGGGACACTAAAGAACACCCCGAAAGAGTAAAATGGAAGGACCCTGTCACGCGACAGTGGCGAGGGCCAGATCCCTTATTAACATGGGGTCGAGGTTATGCTTGTGTCTTTCCAGAAACTGAGGACCGCCCGATCTGGATACCTACAAAGAACATACGTCACGTCCTTTCTACAGCACGCCCTCCCTCACCCTGCATACTTCAGGAGCTGACAGAGAACCAGGATACAGACTCTGCGACCCTTCCTCTGGAGGATCAGCCACAAAGTTCCTAAAAATGATGATCGCTTTCCTGATTCTCGCCTCCTCCACTGTTGTGATTACTGAGGACTATTGAACTTTTGTTCCGTACCCTCCATGGGTGCGGCCAGTTACATGGCAGGACCCGGTGGGAGATATTCTCACTAATGCTTCTGACCTTGTAGGGGGGGATGCAATTCCATGGGAAGGACCAGGAGAAGAGGCAATTGTCAATGTCTCCCTCCTTGCTACTCGCACTCAACTTTCTTTTTAACGTTGTGATTATCGTTACCCTCATATCTGTGTGACCCCATATTATTATAATGCCACATTTCCCGGATTTTCGTGGTCCGCGATCCGAAATCGGCTCCAAGGAGCCTGGCATTCTTCGAATGCCTCCCTTGATTTGTCACACCTTGCCTTACTCTCCGATGCTATGCAAAATACCCCTCCCTTGACCATTCCTGCCGATATTGCTTCACCGATCATTTCTGCCCTTGAGGTGGTTAATCCTTTTAATTGGCTCTCAATGCTGCTTCATAGTCTCCCATATATTATTCTGTTGATCTTGGCCCTGTTTTGCCTGCCCTGCCTTGCCCGATGCCTATCTGTTTTCCTTCGCCCTCTTCTTACTCAACTCCATGCTTTGCAATTGTTTCAAAAACAAAAAGGGGGACTTGTGGCAGACCTAACGTCTGAGTCTAGGTAGTAAGCCAGGCCTCCTGGCCTTCTGTGCTCACAGGAAGACTTACAAGGAGCAATTAAGGAAGTCAGACTGCTAGATGAATAACTTGACGCTGTTCTGAGAATGGGAACGTGCAGATCTAGGCATGAGCTCAGCCTTGCTGATAAGCTTAGCCTTGGTGATGAGCTCAGTCTTGCTGATGAGCTCAATCTTGCTGATAAGTTCAGCCTTGCTGATAAGCTCAGCCTTGCTGTTAAGCTTGCAGTCATCCGCCTGTCCCTTGACTCCCTTGAGGCTCCTCACTGTATAAAATCCTCCACAGTGTGCTGAATAAACAGTCTCCTTGTCCACCTTGAGACTCGCCTGGCCTGCGTTCTTTCATTGCGAGTGCCCGTCTCCCCACTGCGCTGGACGCGTGGAGGCAGACGGCAACATATACCTATATTTCTATTTATTTGTATTGATGCTCTCAAAACCTATTTACTTGTTTTGATGTCTGTCTCCCCCCTTCTAGAATGTAAGCCCATTATGGGCAGGGATTGTCTCTGTTTGTTCCTGAATTGTACTTTCCAGGCACTTAACACAGTGCTCTGCACACAATAAGCACTCCTCCCCCTCCCCATCCCCCCACCTTACCTCCTTCCCCTCCCCACAGCACCTGTATATATGTTTGTACATATTTATTACTCTATTTTACTTGTACATATTTACTATTCTATTTATTTTATTTTGTTAATATGTTTTGTTTTGTTGTCTGTCTCCCCCTTCCAGACTGTGAGCCCGCTGTTGGGTAGGGACAGTCTCTATATGTTGCCAACTTGTACTTTCCAAGCGCTTAGTACAGTGCTCTGCACACAGTAAGCGCTCAATAAAAACGATTGAATGAATGAATGAATGAATGAATGAGAGTTTGCTGGGGAAAAGAGGGTTTAATAAAGAAAGGCCTCTCGTAGGAGATTTTATTTATTCATTCACTCAATCATATTTATTGAGCACTTACTGTGTGTAGAGCACTAGCACATAGGAAGTACAAATAGAGACGGTCCCTACCCAACAACGGGCTCACAGTCTAGAAGGGGGAGAAAGACAACAAAACAAAACAAGTAGACAGGTATCAACAGCATCAGAATAATTAGAATTATAGCTGCATCATTAATAAAATAGATTAATAAATATGTATAAATATACCCAAGTGCTGTGGGGAGGGCAAGGGGGTAGGGCAAAGGGAGAGAGGGGTGGTGATGGGGAGTGGAGGAGGAGGAGAGGAAAGGGGGCACACAGTCTGGGATGGCTTTCTGGAGGGTGATTTCTCAGTAGGGCTTTGAAGGGAGGAAAAGCACTAATTTGGCAGATGTGTGGAGGGAGGGCATTCCAGGCCAGAGGTAGGACGTGGCCAGGTGTTGACGGCGACACAGGCAAGAAAAAGGCACAGTGAGGAGGTTAGAAGATCTCAGTGAATGCTATTATTAATCCTACTCCACAACCAAAAACCACCGGTCATGAAATAGGGAGAATAGATGTTCCGTGCCATGGGGGCTAGTTGAGCCCCCAGGGGTTTAGTAAGTGAAGGCCAAATCCACTAAATTTACTACTGGAACTTTCTCCCCCATATGCTAGACCAGTACTATTTCCATCCTCAAAGCATTACTAAGAGAGCTTCAAAGGTCTCCATTACCTCACCCCCTCCTACCTCACCTTCTGTCACTCCTTCTCCAGCCTAGCCTGCACACTCCACTCTTCTATGGCCGCTAACCTCCTCACAAGGCCTCGTTGTCACCTGTCCTGTCGTCGACCCCTGGCCCACGTCTTACCTCTGCCCTGGAATGCCTTCCCTTCTCACATCTACCAAACGAGTTCACTTCCCTCCTTCAAAGCCCTGCTGAGAGCTCACCTCTCCCAGGAAGCCTTTCAAGTCTGAGCCCCCCCCACCTTTTCCTCTGCTCCTCCTCCCCTCTCCACGCCCCTATTCCCTCCCTCTGCTCTACCCCTTTCCCCACCCCGCAGCACTTGTATATATTTGTACATATTTATTATTCTATTTATTTTATTAATGACGTTTGTATATCTATAACTCTGTCTATTTTGATGCTATTGATCCTTTTCTATTTGTTTTATTTTGTTGTCTGTCTCCCCCTTCTAGACTGTGAGCCCATTGTTGAGTAGAGACTGTCTCTATCTGTTGCCGAATTGTACTTTCCAAGCACTTATTACAGTGCTCTGCATACAGTAAGCACTCAATAAATACGATTGACTGAATGAATGAATTATTATCATTATCATTATTATTTTTCATTAAGCATGTACTGTCGGCCAATCTCTGTTCTAAGCGCTGGGAAAGGTACAAGATAATTAGATCAGACACATTCCCTGTCCTAAATAGGACTCACAGTCTAAGAGGGAGAGGGACTCAGCTGTATCCCTACTATAACTAACCTGTCATCTCACTGACTTTACTGTCTCCTTCCTCTCCCCACTCCAGTCCATTCTTCATTCTGTCTGGATCATTTTTCTACGAAAGGCATTTAGTACAGTCCCCAGTCCTCAAGATCCTCCAGTGGTCAAACCTAAACTCCTTGTGAATCACCTTGCCCCCACTTAACTGATTTCACTCATCTCCAAATACAGCTCAGCCCACACACTTTGCTCCTCTATCACTAACTTGCTTACTGTATCTCAAACTCACCTCACTCGCTGCCAACACTTTTCCCACATCCTTCCTCTGGCCTGGAACTCCCTTCTCCTCCATGTATGACACACTACCGCTGTCCCGACCTTCCCTGACTAAGCCCTCTTTTCCTGACTAAGCCCTCTTTTCCTGGTTCCCTCTCCCTTTAGCATCGTTTACTCACTTGGAGGTGTACATTTTAAGCACTTGATATCCACCACACCCTCAGCCCCACAGCACTTACGTACCTAACAGTACATGTATAGACTGGAAGACAAACATGGCCTAGTGGGGAGAGAGCATAGGCCTAGGAATCAGAGGCCCTAGGTTCTAATTCCAGTCCCGCCAGCTGCCTGATGTGTGACTCGGGGCAAGTCACTTCACTCTTTTTGGGTCAGTTTCCTCATCCGTGAAATGGGGATTCAGAGCCTCTCTTCTTCTTCCTACTCCGACTGGGGGCCCCATGTGGTTCAGCGACTATGACTGACCTGATTAACCCCAACCCTTAGAACAATGCTTAGCACATAGTGTGATAAACAAATATAATAATGATGATAATAATCCAGCGTGGCTCAGTGGGAAAGAGCACGGGTTTTGGAGTCAGAGGTCATGGGTTCAAATCCCGGCTCTGCCAATTGTCAGCTGTGTGACTTTGGGCAAGTCACAACTTCTCTGTGCCTCAGTTACCTCATCTGTAAAATGGGGATGAAGACTGTGAGCCCCACGGGGGACAACCTGATTACCTTGTAACCTCCCCAGCGCTTAGAACAGTGCTTTGTACATAGTAAGCGCTTAATAAATGCCATTATTATTATTATTATTATTATTATTATTATTATTATTATTTCCCTATTCATATTGGTGTCTGTCTCGCCCTCTAGAATGTAAGGTTAATGTGGGCAGGGAACATGTCTATCAACTCTGTTGTATTTTACTCTCCCAACCACTTAGTATAGTGCTCTGCACACAGTGAGAGCTGAGTACATTCTACTGACCGATTAGTAGAAAAGTAGCATTGCGTAGTGGCTAGGGCACAATCCTGGTAATAATAATAATAATGATGGCATTTATTAAGCACTTACTATGTGCAAAGCACTGTTCTAAGCGCTAGGGTGGTTATAAGGGGATCAGGTTGTCCCATAGGGGACTCACAATTTTAATCCCCATTTTACAGATGAGGGAACTGAGGCACAGAGAAGTTAAGTGACTTGCCCAAAGTCACACAGCTGAGAATTGGCAAAGCCAGGATTTGAACCCATGACCTCTGACTCCAAAGCCTGTGATCTTTCCACTGGGCCACGCTGCTTCTCTGGTAGTTAGAAGGTCATAGGTTCTAATCCCAACTCCGCCATTTGCCTGCTGTGTGACCTTGGGCAAGTCACTTCATTTCTCTGGGCCTCAGTTACCTTATCTGTAAAATGGGGCTTGAGGCTGTGAGTCCCATGTGGGACAGGGATTGTGTCCAACCCTATTTGCTTGTATCCACCCCAGCATATAGTACAGTGCCTGGCACACAGTAAGTGCTTAACAAACACCAACATTATTATTACAAATGATCTAAATAAGGCCCAGAGAAATTGTGACTTACTTGTCCAAGGCCGCACAGCAGTCAAATGTGAGAGCTGGGGGAATTTTACGGGTTTTCTGACTCTCGGTTCTGTGTTTTTTCCAACAAATCCTCCCATGGGGATACACATGTATTTGATTCCTGGATTCCTTGGCTGGAAAAAGACCCTGTAAATTCACTGATGCTAACCCACTGCCTCCAGGCAGGGTTACACATTAAGAAGCTTGCAGAGATTGATTTCTACATATTCCTTTAAATACATTTAATAATCTAACTAATATAACTATATATAATTAGTCATTTTATAGATTTATCGGTATCATAAAGTCTTTGCTGAACAATTATGTCCTATGTTAAATTGCTTCGTGTTTTATACTTAGAGAAGCAGCATGGCTCAGTGGAAAGAGAACGGGCTTTGGAGTCAAAGGTCACGGGTTCAAATCCTGGCTCCGGCAATTGTCAGCTGTGTAACCTTGGGCAAGTCACTTAACTTCTCTGGGCCTCAGTTACCTCATCTGGAAAAGGGGGATTAAGACTGTGAGCCCCACGTGGAACAACCTGATCACCTTGTAACCTCCCCAGCACTTAGAACAGTGCTTTGTACATAGTAAGCGCTTAATAAATGCCATTATTATTATTACTACTTGTTCTTCCATAGATTTTGAGCCCCTCATGTCTAAATCCCTCTTCGATTCTCTTTCCCACATTTGCATCGTGTTCTACACACTTCATTCATTCAGTCGTATTTATTGAGCGCTTACTGTGTGCAGAGCACTGTAGGTACTTAACTTCTATTACTACTGTGGCTTTCATTCCTTATTCATTTTTGTCTGCCTTCATGGTTACACTGAAGACTGCTTGAGGACAGGGACCGCATACCTTTCTATGGTTGTTTCCTTCCACGCACATAGGAGGCACTTGCAGTACAGTATCTAGCATTTAGTAGGCAGTCAAAAAGTTAACTGATTAAGCAGTTCCAAAAATGTTGCCTTGCCCTGATTTTGAGCCTCCTGTTAATGCATTCCAGTTCTCACGTCTCACAATTAGATTTCTCTCTCGATTTCTCTCCTGCCTTCTTGGCTACTCTGTTTCCATCTCTTCCACTGTTTCTTCTTCCATCCCTCCTCCCCTAATTCATTCACTCCATCATATTTATTTAATAATGATAATAATAATAATAATAATGGCATTTGTTAAGCGCTTACTATGTGCAAAGCACTGTTCTAAGCTCTTGGGAGAGTTCAATACCACAATAAACAGACACAATTCCCCACCCACAGTGAATTTATAGTCTACTGGTGGTCCACAGGGTTCTGTTCTGCACCCTCTTTAGTTCTCACTTTTTACAATAGCCCTTACATATGTGTCCCTATGCTCTGCTTTCCCCCCTATCTGTAATTTATTATAATGTCTGTCTTTTCCTGTAGACAGGGCATGGATTGCTTCTACCAATTCGATTGTATTGCAGTTTCCCAAGTGCTTAGCACATAGTAAGCACTCAAAAAAACACATTGTTTAATTGATTGGTTTATTACTGATTTCCTCAGAGTGTTCATCTACCCCTGATCTTCAGCTTACCACCTTTGTGTGCATAACTCCTAAATCTGTTCCCCTAACCCCAACCTCTCTACCCAATGTGGTGAAAATTGAAGTCAAACAATCAATCAGTTTCATTAATTGAGTTCTTACTATGTACAGAGCACTGACCTAAGCACTCGGAAGAGTACAAGACAAAAGAATTAAAAGACAAATTCCCTGCTCATACAATCTTGTAGCCAAGAGGGGCTGAGAGTGTAAAGTCCTTATCTTCCCTACTGAAACCTAACTTTCCGAGGTAACTCCACTATCCTTCCTTTTTCTGAAATGGGCAAACTTTGCATTATAATGGATTCTGGGGTCTCTTACCCCAGCCTGACTCTCTGTTCCTTCCAGGTTTACCTTCTCATTATGCCTCTTTCCAGAATTTCCCACCTATGACCCTCAGCTTTCTCCCACCTAGGACTCCCTCCACCTCCAAATCTGACATATCCCAGCTGTTCTGTCTTCAGAACCCTTCTAAAATCCCACTTTCACCTCAAGACTTTTCCCAAATAATTTTCCTATCCTTTACCATTTCAGCACTTCTATGTTCACAACCTCTTGCTGAAGTCTGTACATATTTATTTACATATTTGAGCAATTTTATTTGTAGAGTATTTTATCCCTGTTTTCCCTCTAAACCAGTGAGTGCCTTGTGGACAGGGAACATGTCTGCATGACCTAGAAGATAGGGCACAGGTTTGGGAGTTGGAATGACCTGCGTTCTAGACCCGAATCTGCCACCTATCTGCTGTGTAACCTTGGGCAAGTCTTTTTACTTCTCTATGGCTCATTTACCTCATCTGTAAAATGGCATTAAGACTGTGAGTCCTATGTAGGTCAGGGATTGTTTCCAACCGATTACCTTGTATCTACCCCCACTCTTAGCACAATACCTGGCATATAGTGAATGCTTAACAAATACCACTATTATTATCATTATTAGCATTATTATACTCTCCCAAGTGCTTCACATGCAGTGCTCTGCACACAATACCAATCAATCAATCAGTCATTGTTTATTGAGTGTTTACTATGGGCAGAATATTGTACTGAGCACTTGGGAGAGTGATAATAATAATAATAATAACAATGATGGTATTTGTTAAGCACTTACTATGTGCAAAGCACTGTTCTAAGCACTGGGGGGATACAAGGCGATCAGGTTGTCCCAAGTGGGGCTCACAGTCTTAATCCCCATTTTACAGATGAGGGAACGGAGGCACAGAGAAGTTAAGTGACTTGCCCAAAGTCACACAGCTGACAATTGACAGAGCCGGGACTTGAAACCTTGAATTCTGACTCCAAAGCCTGGGCTCTTTCCACTGAGCCACGCTGCTTCTCAAGTACAATATAACAGAGTTGTTAGATATATTCCCTGCCCGCAACAATCTTATAGTCTAGAGGGGGAAACAGATGTTAATGCAAATTCATAAATTAGAGTTGTGGGGCTGAGGGAGGGGTGAATGAAGGGATCAAATCAAAGTGCAAGCGTAATGCACAAGAGAGTGGGAGAGGAGGAAATGAGGGCTGAGTATGGGAAGGCCTCTTAGAGATGTGCCTTCAGTAAGGTTTTGAAGGTGGGGAGAATAATTGTCTGTGAAATATGAAAAGGGAGGGCATTCCAGGACAGAGTTAGAATGTGAGCAAGAGGTCGGCTGTGAGAAAGATGAGATCGAGGTACAGTGAGTAGGTTGGCATTAGAGGATTAGAGGAGCAAAGTGCATGGAATGAGTTGAACTAGGAAATCAGGGAGGAAGGAACAAGGTGATGGAGTGCTCTAAAGCTGATGGTAAGGAGTTTCTGTTTAATACAGAGGTGCATGGGCAAAGACTGGAGGATTTTTGGAGTGGGGAAACATTAGATTCTCAATAAATAGCATTGTTTGACTGAACCAAACTTAATCTCTACCCGTTATACTTTAAACAATTTCCTCTAGTCTAGCCATGAATGGAACTTGAGAGCACTCTATTGCATAAGAAAATAGGATACGATTACTGCAAAGAAAATTAGGCTCCAGAGGATCATGGGAAGTCATTAGGACATTTGTGAGTGAGGGGCTAAAACATAACATTTTGCCTATAGATGTGATATTTTCATACTTTTCAGGTAAAAGGTCAAAGTGTTTCTGTTGCTCCTCCTCATTTTCTGGTTTCTACTAAGAGCTCTTTACGTTTTCATTAATATGTGTATTTATGTAGAACCTGATTCATTTACATACACTGAAATGTGATTTATGCATCCAAGGGGAATTTATGACCATACATACTCTATTATGTGGTTAAATGCTCTAGGAAATATGACATTTTACTCTGACCCTCCTCCCACTCCCAATACACATTTCGGGATAAAGGTTGGTGATGTGTAAACTTTGATATTATATAAATATATATTGTCACTGGTAAGCTTAACAGTCATTTATTTATAATTCTATTACCAGACCAATATTTTTATAACCATGCTGTCAGCAGTAACCTTCCTGCTTTCAACCTTGAATGGACAAATATCCAGTGGCTACCAACCAATCAATCTGCGCATCAGGCAGAAACTCCTCACCCTCGGCTTCAAGGCTCTCCGTCACCTCGCCCCCTCCTACCTCACCTCCCTTCTTTCCTTCTACAGCCCAGTCCGCACCCTCCGCTCCTCCACCGCTGATCTCCTCACCATACCTCGCTCTCGCCTGTCCCGCCATCGACCCGCGGCCCACGTTATCCCCCAGGCCTGCAATGCCCTACCTCTGCCCTTCTGCCAAGCTAGCTCTCTTCCTCTCTTCAAGGCCCTGCTGAGAGCTCACCTCCTCCAGGAGGCCTTCCCAGACTGAGCCCCTTCCTGCCTCTCCCCCTCGTCCCCCTCTCCATCCCCCCATCTTACCTCCCTCCCTTCCCCACAGCACCTGTATATATGTATATATGTTTGTACATATTTTTTTTACTCTATTTATTTCTTTATTTAATTTATTTGTACATATCTATTCTATTTATTTTGTTTTGTTAGTATGTTTGGTTTTGTTCTCTGTCTCCCCCTTTTAGACTGTGAGCCCACTGTTGGGTAGGGACTGTCTCTATATGTTGCCAATTTGTACTTCCCAAGCGCTTAGTACAGTGCTCTGCACATAGTAAGCGCTCAATAAATACGATTGATGATGATGATGACAAGTTTACATTAGGTTTTTACACCCTTTCATGACACGATGATGTTGATGTGGACACTTTTTGCCCTTGTTCCCAAGAGTAATGATAATAATTATGGTACTTATTAAGCGATTACTATGTGCCAAGCACTGTTCTAATCACCGGGGTAGATACACGTTAATCAAGTTGGACACAGTCCCTGTCCCACAAGGGGCTCACACTCTTAACCACCATTTAACAGATGAAGTAACTAAGGCAATGAGAAGTGAAATGATTTGCCCAAAGTCAGATGGCAGACAAGTGGCAGATTCAGGATTAGAACCCGGATCCTTCTGACTCCCAGGCCTATGGTCTAGATTATGAGTTTGCTGTGGGAAGAAATGCATCTGTTTGTTGTTATATTGTACTCTCCCAAGAGCTTAGTACAATGCTTTGCACATAGTAAGCACTCAATAAATACGATTGACTGAATGAATGAATGAATGCTCTATCCACCAAGCCACACTGTTTCCCTTTATGCCATAAACCTGTAGCCCTGTCTCTCTTTCCATTTTCTCTCATTTCCTCTTTCTCCTGATTTTTCAGTTTCTTTCTTTCTTCCTCCCTCCTTTTCTTCTCTCTCTTTCTCTCCCTCTTAATCGCTCCTCTCTCTCTCTCTCTCTCTCTCTCTCTCACTCTCTTCTTGCTTCCTCTTTTTCTCTCTTTCCCTTCCTCTGTCTCTCTATTCTCCCTTTTTCTCTCTCTGTCCCTTCCTTCTCCTTCCCCCAAACACATTCACATGGCTCCACTGGATTCACTCTGTAATTCATAGCATTAGCCTGTGTAGTTTTCTCTCTCGTCCCCATAGTCTAAGCATAGCCCATACCTTTGCTTTTGGAGCATCACATGGATATTTCTGGATTTCTACATTGGCTTCAAAGTACAATAGTCACACTTGATTGAAATTTGTGACTTTGCATTTAAATATTGTCTGTTATCGGGCTTCTCCAGCTTTACAAGAGTGAGAAATATGCACACTCCTCTTCCTGCATGCATATTAGAAGTATCTTTATCCTCTGCTGAGCTATGGTCTATGGGAAAAAAAGAGAAAAATATCTTAAACCTTTGTTCCTCTGGCCTTGCAGAAAACTGTGTTTTATAATAGAAAGGGGAAATAAAGTATTTATACATATCAAAGAGCTTTCACTGACCTCCAAACAATGAGTTTTTCTTTAGCAAAATTGATATTTTGCCCAGTGTCTACCTAACCGATTTAAACCGGATGCTTATTGCCATGACAGCATTGCTTTCCCATGCTTCTTGCCAATGGGTTTATACTTTTTTATGGTATTTGTTAAGAGCTTACTCTGTGCTGGTCACTATTCTAAGCACTGGGATAGATACAAACTAATCAGGCTGGACAGAGTCCCTGTCCCACATGGGACTCACAGGCTTAATCCCCATTTCACAGATGAGGTAACTGAGGTACAGAGAAGTTCAGTGACTTGTCCAAAGTCACACAACAGATATGTGGCAGTGTTAGGATTAGAACCCAGATCCTTCTGACTCCCAGGCTTGTCCTTTATCCACTAGGCCACGCTGTTTCTCTGTATTACTAATATACCTGGGATAAAATCAAAGGTTCCTCTGCTGGCTGACCTTATTTGGCTGACTAGAGGAAGGGGCTTTTCCACAATGGGTTCATTTCTCTAAATTTCTCCAGCAGTTCTGATGTAACAGAGTTCCAAATTGTTATTAGTTTAGGTCATTGCTATGTAGCCTAGAAAAAGTTCCCAGAAATATTGGTTTTCAAGTTCCAAATCTCACTTGGTATCAGAAGAGGGTAAGAGAAGGGGAATATGATACTCTATAATATTGGATCCGGAATCAAGAGCTGTGGGTCTCTGAAAGGTTATTTCATGGTAGGACAAGCTGGGTGAGATCTAAAAATACCTCCCACTATCATCCCTGTTTTAATTTTCCTAACTTTGGTGTTTACAATTCTATTGTCTGAGGTTGACGTTCGCTGAGCCTCTATTGTGGAAGGTATTCATTTCTCCCTTAAACAGAGTGGAGTATCATTCATTTAGGGTTATATTACTTTATTTTTAATATTGGCTTTCATCAAGAAATAAAAGGATAATCAGATATGTCAGTCTCTGTCCCATTCAGACACATACACTAGACTGTGAGCCCGTTGTTGGGTAGGGACCGTCTCTATAAGTTGCCGACTTGTACTTCCCAGGCGCTTAGTACAGTGCGCTGCACACAGTAAGCACTCAATTAATACGATTAAATGAATGAATGAATGAAAAAAGGGGGGAAGAGGAGATATCTTATCTTCATTTACCAAATGAGGGAACTAAAGCGCAATGAAGATAAGAAAGTAGCAATGTGGTCTAGTGAAAAGAAAACAGGCCTGAGTGTCAGGGGACCTGGGTTCTAATCCTGACTGTCACTTACCTGCTGTATGTGACTTGAGCAAGTCACTTCACTTGTGTGTATCTCAGTTTCCTCATCTGGAAAATAGGAATTAAATAACTGTTCTCCATCCTCCTTAGACAGTGAGCCCCATGTGGGACAGGGACTATGTCCGATCTGATTATCTTGTTTATACCCCAACCCTTAGAAATAATAATAACAATAATAATGGTATTTGTTAAGTGTTTACTATGTGCAAAGCGCTGTTCTAAGCGCTGGGAAGGTTACAAGGTGATCAGGTTGTCCCACGGGGTGAAATCACAATCTTCATCCCCATTTTACAGATGAGGGAACTGAGGCCCAGATAAGTTAACTGACTTGCCCACAGTCACACAGCTGACAATTGGTGGAGCGGGATTTGAACCCATGACCTCTGACTCCAAAGCCCGGGCTCTTTCCACTGAGCCACGATAAGAAGCCCTTAATAAATACAGATTTATTAGTCAGTCAGTCAATCATTTATTGAGCACGTGCTGTGTGCACAGCACTGTACTAACGGCTTAGGAAAGTATACTATAGCGATAAACAGATACATTCCCTGCCAACAAGGCGGTTACAGTCTAGAGGGGGAGACAGGCATTAATATAAATAAATGAATTAGAGCTATGTAAGTGCTGTGGGGCTGGGAGGGGGGATGAATAAAGGGAGTAAATCAGGATGATGCAAAAAAGAGTGAGAGAAGAGGAAAGGGGGACTTAGGGAAGGCCTCTTGGAGGAGATGTGCCTTCAATAAGGCTTTGAAGAGGGGGAGGGTCAGATATGAGGAGGGAGGGCATTCTAGGACAGGGGCAGGATGTGGGCAAAACATTTAGTGTCATCACAAAATGACTTGCCTACACAGCAGGCCAATAGCAGAGCTAGGACTAGAACCCAGGTGTTCCAGCTCTCAGCTCCGTGCTATATCCACTAGGGTACATTATCACCTGTATCTTAGAGAGTCACTGGGTGGCATGGGGCCTCTGCCAAACTAGCTCTCTTCCTCCCTTCAAATTCCTACTGAGAGCTCACCTTCTCCAGGAAGCCTTCCTAGACTGAGCCCCCCATCTTCTCCTCCTCCTCCCCTCCCCATCGCCCTCACTCCCTCCCTATTCCCTACCCCTTTTCCCTATGCACAGCACTTGTGTATATTCGTACACCTTTATTACTCTATTTTATTAATGATGTATCCATATCTATAATTCTATTTATTTTGATGATATTGACAGCTGTCTACTTGTTCTGTTTTGCCCTCTGTCTCCCCCTTTTAATGATAATAATAATAACGATGGCATTTATTAAGCACTTACTATGTGAAAAGCACTGTTCAAAGCGCTGGGGAGTTTACAAAGTGAGCAGGTTGCCCCACGTGGGGTTCAGAATCTTAATCCCCATTTTACAGATGAGGTAACTGAGGCACAGAGAAGTTAAGTGACTTGCCCAAAGTCACACAGCTGATAAGTGGTGGAGCTGGGATTTGAACCGATGACCTCTGACTTCAAAGCCCGGGCTCTTTCCACTGAGCCACGCTGCTGTAAGCCCGTTGTTGTGTAGGGACTGTCTCTATATGTTGACGAATTGTAGTTTCCAAGCTCTTAGTACAGTGCTCCACATGCAGTAAGCACTCAATAAATACGATTGAATGAATAAATAAATTAATTAATGGGGCAATTATAACTGCCTTGATTAGGAATCTTTATTAAGATTGTTGACAGTCACAATACCAGGAGGGTGCAGTCGGTGTGTTACTTGAGTTGTTACTGAGGGGTACACTATGCCCTGGAAGAGTCAGATCCTTTCTACAGCATCTGACTGTCAGAGTCCTTCATCTGCAGGTTTTTCAGTCGATATCCAGTTAGCTCACAGTGGGAGACATGAACCGTCCAAATGACTCCAGCTGAGAGAGTCTGCCCATGAAAGAAGCACAGGGATTGCTATTTTCAAGTATTGCTTTGATTTGGGGCTTCTTTCTCATTTTATTCCAGCAGTAACTTATGCATTTATGTACATATTTGAAGAACAGTTAGACAGCAACCTATTCTCTGATGACCCGGGCCATTTTGTGCAGTATGTTGCATTTGTAATAATAATAACAAGAGTAATACTAGTAATCGTAATCATAATGATGGCCTTTGTTAAGTGCTTTCTATGTGGCAAGCCCTGTACTAAGGACTCATGTAGATATAAGTTTATCAGGTTGGCACAGTCCCTGTCCCAAATGGGACCCAAAGGCAGAATGTACAAACACACATGCATGTGTGTTACGCTCAGATTGTAACCTAGGTGAAATTAGAAGTGCAGGCAACACGAGGTACTTGCTTTCATGAATTAGATGGCTTCATTTAAGAGTTTCATTTAATTACTTTCGTGGCTTTTTCTTATCCTTCCAGATTGTGAGCTCCTTGTAGGCAAAGAATGTGTTGATCAACTCTGTTGTATTATACTCCCCAATGGATTTAGTAAAGTTCTCTGCACACAATCAGAGCTCAGTAAATGCCTCTGATTGATTGACTGATTGATTCACAACCTTCATCTAACGATTACCATTGATGCCTTAGAAGTTCCCACTGCCAGTAGATATCGGTGGATCTGGGCCTGGTGGAAGATTCTGTCCCTCACAAGTTGATTCTTTCTTGGATTTGTGGACCCCTCACTGCTTGGAGATCATTTTCTCTTAGGCTCAGAATTTTCCCAAAGCCCCCATTCTTAGTATGCTTTTGCTAGTAATAATAATAATAATGATGATGATGATGATGATGATAATAATAATAATAATAATAATGGCATTTATTAAGCTTTTAGTATGTGCAAAGCACTGTTCTAAGCACTGGATTTTTTTGTGACATCTGTATTACTCTTTTTATATGAGAAAAGACTTTGGAAAAGAGGGAAGCAACAAGACGAAAGTGGGAATTAGAAAACCTGGGTCCCAGTTTTCCGTCTATCTCACTGATCCTTACAAGGCTTCCCAAGACTTTTACCGAAAAACTGTGGTATTTGTTAAACACTTACTATGTTCCAAACACTATACTAAGAAATGGGGTAGACAAAGAATGAATAGGTTGGACACAGTAGCTATCCCAACACTGGGCTCATAGTCAAAGTGGAGGGAAACAGATATTTCATCCCCATTTTATAGATGAGGGAACTGAGCACTTATTTATACACTTCTAATTTTATTAGTATTGATGCCTGTCTACCTACTTTTAGACTGTGAGGTCATTGTGGGCAGAGAAATATTGTTGTATTGTACATTCCCAAATGCTTAGTACATTGTTCTGCACACAGTAGGTGCTTAGTAAATACGATTGAATGAATGAAGCTAGAAAGCAAAAAGAAAGAAGGCACAAAAAGCAACATGGCCCTAGTGGATAGACCATGGGCCTAGAAGTCAGAAGGATCTAGGTTATAATCCTTACTCTGCCACTTAACAATAATAATAATAACTCTGGTATTTGCTAAGTGATTACTATGTGCCAGATAATAATAAAAATGATACTAAAGTTATTTGTTAAATGCTTACTAAGTGCCGAACACTGTTCTAAGTGCTGGGGTTGATGCAAGGTTAACAGGTCATCCCACGTCGGGCTCACAGACTTCATCCCCATTTTACAGATGTGGTAACTGAGGCTCAGAGAAGTTAAGTGACTTGCCCAAAGTCACACAGCTGACAAGTGGCAGAGTTGGGATTTGAACACATGACCTCTGACTCCCAAGCCCAGGCTCTTTCCACTAAGCCATGCTGCTTCTCAGGTATTGTTTTGAGCTCTGGTAGACACAATATAATTGGATTGGACACAGTCCCTGTCCCACACAGGGCTCAGTCTTAATCCCCACTTTATAATGGGAGAATTGCGGCACAGAGAAATGAAATGACTTGCCCAACGTCACACAGCAGACAAGTATTGAAGTCAGGATTAGAATACAGGTCCTTCTGACTCCCAGCCCCTTGCTCTATCCACTAAGCCACACTTGTCTGCTGTGAGCAAGTCACTTCACTGCTCCGGGCCTCAGTTACCCTATCTGTAAAATGGAGATTAAGAATGTCAACTCCATTTGGGACTTGGACTATGTCCAATTAGAGTAACTTCTATCTCCCCCATTGCTTTGCCTGGTGCACAGAAAGCACTTAAAAAATACGACTAAAAAAGAAGTACTTATGTGGACTCCCCCAGTAGCACAGCAGTTAAGTGGCAGAACTGGCATCAGAATCCAGGTTTCCTGACTCTCAAGCCTGGTCTCTTTCTATGAGGTCTCGCTCCACCTCTTAAATTTTGGTTTACCCCACCATTTCTTTTCAAGCTCTTCAAACTCTCTTCAGTTTCCCATGACTCCTGAAAAACAACCCCAGTAACCTACTGGTGGAAAGAACGCAGGACAGAGAGTCAGGAAACCTGGGTTCTAATTCTCATCTGATTGTACTGTATCTGCCTTAGCACTTACCACAGTGCCTGGCATATATACAGCACCTGTATATATGTTTGTACAGATTTATTACTCTATTTATTTTACTTGTACATATTTACTATTCTATTTATTTTATTTTGTTAATGACATGCATCTAGGTTTACTTCTATTTATTCTGATGACTTGGCATCTGTCCACATGTTTTGTTTTGTTGTCTGTCTCCCCCCTTCTAGACTGTGATCCCGTTGTTGGGTAGAGACTGTCTCTATATGTTGCCAACTTGTACTTCCCAGGAGCTTAGTACAGTGCTCTGCACACAGTAAGCACTCAATAAATGCAATTGAATGATAAATGAATGAATTTTACAGATGAGGTAATAGAGGCTCAAAGAAGTTGTGACATACCCAAGTTAAGTGACATGCCCATGCCCAGCAGGTTCCTGACTGTTCTAATGCATCAGCTTCCTTCTTAACCTCCCAGCGTCCTGTCTCTCCCCACTCCAGTCTCTTCTTCACTCTACTGCCCATATCATTTTTCTCCAGAAACACTCAGGACATATTTCCCCATTCCTCAAGAAACTCCAGTGGTTGCCCTTCCAACTTCACATCAAATAAAAACTGTTCAACATTGGCTTTAAAGCACTGCATCACCTTGCCCCCTCCTACCTCACCTCACTACTCTCTTTCTTTAACCCAGCCCGCACATTTCGTTCCTCTGATGCTAACCTTCTCACTCTGCCTTGTTCTCATGTATAATAATAATAATAATAATAATGGCATTTGTTAAGCGCTTACTACATGCAAAGCACTGTTCTAAGCGCTGGGAAGGTTAAAAGGTGATCAGGTTGTCCCTCGTGGGGCTCAGCTCACAGTCTTAATCCCCATTTTACAGATGAGGTAACTGAGGCACCGAGAAGTGAAGTGACTTGCCCTAAGTCACACAGCTGGCAGTTGGAAGAGCTGGGATTTGAACCCAAGACCCCAGACTCCAAAGCCCGTGCTCTTTCTTACTGAGCCACACTGCTTCTCAGTGTCTCGCCGCTGACCCCTGCCTCTGGCCTGGAAATCCCTCCTCCTAGAATCCAATAGACAATTACTCTCCCCTTCTTCAAAGCCTTCTTAAGGGCACATCTTTAAGAGGCCTTCCCAAAGCTCCCCATTTCCTCTTCTCCCACTCTGTTTTGCATCAACCTGACTTGTTCCCTTTGTTCACCCCCCTCTCGGCCTCCACCCAAATATTACATATCTGTAATTTATCTCCACTCCTCTAGACTGTAAGATTGTTGTGGGCAGGGAATGTGTCTATTTATTACTGTATTGTCCTCTCCCAAGTGCTTAGTACAGTGCTCTGCACCCAGTAAATACTCAATAAATATAATGATAATAATAACAATAATAATAATAATAATGGCATTTATTAAGCACTTACTATGTGCAAAGTACTGATCTAAGCGCTGGGGAGGTTACAAGGTGATCAGGTTGTCCCAAGCGGGGCTCACAGTCTTCATCCCCATTTTACAGATTAAGTAACTGAGGCACCAAGAAGTTAAGTGACTTGCCCAAAGATACACAGCTGACAATTGGTGGAGCTGTGATTAGAACCCAAGACATCTGACTCCAAAGCCCGGGCTCTTTCCGCTGAGCCACGCTGCTTGAAAGAATGAATGAATATTCACTGAATGCTTATTGTGAGCAGAGGCCCATGCTAAGTGCTTAGCAGAGTACAATGCAATAGACAGGTTCCCTGCCCACAATCAACTTACAGTCAAGCAGATACCCAGTTTTACCAGTATTAGATGCCCAGTTACTCATAGAAAGCCAATGTTTTTCACATCAGAAATATTTTCATGTGAACAGGAGAACCTGTGAAGAAGAAAAGCCAAGAAAACTACAGGGCCAGTGAGCAATTTGGGAGCACATTGCTGTAAAACACACTTTTACAATGAATTCCTAAAGGGGCATCTGTTATTGACTATGTGATATAAATTCCTCTTTTTATTTCCCTTTGCTCACAGTCTGAATGGAACACGAAATACCCACTTTGGCATGTTCAATAAAAATGTGATCCACCTGAAGAAATGAACAGTGATTTTCTTTTTTCTTTTAAATCAGCTTAGTACCCTGGGTACTTAAGCTATTACCGTGGTATATCTGGTTATTGGAAAATAACTTTTTCAATCCTAAGCATGGGACTTATAGTGACAGCAATAGTCTTCAAGTTCATGGAAGATGATGACTGGCTACTGACACTCTCCACCTTGGACAGAGGAAAGGGAAATCATCATATATTGCCGAAGTAAAAGTTTACATAATAATTGCACTATCTTTTTAGCACTACTATGTGCCACACACTGTACTAAGTGCTGGGGTAGATTTAAGATATCAGGTTGGACAGAGTCCCTGTCCCGCATGGGGTTCACAGCCTAAGTAGGAGGGAGAACAGGTAATGAATACCCATTTTGCAGATGAGGAAATTGAAGCATGGATAAGTTACATGACTTGCCCAAGGTCACACAACAGGCAAGTCCCAGAGCCAGGATTATAATTCAGGTTCTTTATACTTTCCAGGCCTGTGTACTTTCCACTAGGCCATGTTGCATTAATGCTACGAGAAGCAACGTGGCTCAGTGGAAAGAGCCCGGGCTTCTGAATCAGAGGTCATGGGTTCTAATCCCATCTCTGCCACTTGTTGGCTGTGGGACTTTGGACAAGCCACCTAACTTCTCTGTGCCTCAGTTATCTCATCTGAAAGATGGGGACTAAGACTGTGAGCCCCATGTGGGAAAATCTGATTACCTTTTACCCCCCCAAGGCTTAGAACAGTGCTTGGTGCATAGTAAGCCCTTAACAAATGCCATCATTATTATTACAGTGTGATTTCCAAATCCATGAGTCTATGATTATAAGGATTTTGAGATCCTGAAGTGGGAAGGAGTCTGGGTAATCTCTACATCTGGCTGCCCCTGTATTTTCTGCATCCCAGGAGAAAATGTTTGGCTCCAGGCCTATGCCACTTTGAGTTCTGAGGTTTCCATCAATAAGTCAGTGGTGTTCACTGAGAACCTACTGCCCAAAAAGCACCATTCTAAGGACTTGGGAAGGTATGATTGAATAGTAAACAAGATCTTTGCCCTCAAGTAACTTAGAATCGAGTGGGGAAGACAGATGTTAAAATACTTTACACACAGGATTCATTCATTCATTCATTCAACCATATTTCTTGAGCACTTATTATGGGCAGTACAATACAAAATAAACAGATGCATTCCCCGCTTACAATGAGCTCAAATTCTAGAAAGGGAGACTGACATTAATATAAATGTGTGCTTAGGGGCTGGGGGGGGGGAGGGATGAATAAAGGGAGCAAATCAGGATGATGCAGAAGGAAGTGGGAGAAGAAGAAAGGGGGACTTAGTCAGGGAAGCCCACCTGGAGGAGATGTGCCTTCACTAAGGCTTTGAAGTGGGGAAGATTAATTGTTGGATTTGAGGAGGGAGGCATTCCAGGCCAGAGAGAGGAAGTGGGCTGGGGGTTGGCAATGAGATAGATAAGATCAAGATAACCTAAGAAGGTTAGTATTAGAGGGATGAAGTTTGTGGGCTAGGTTGTAGTAAGAGACTAGTTGGGTGAGGTAGGAGGGAGCAGGGTGATTAAGTGTTTGAAAGCCAATGGTGAGGAGTTTTGCTTGATGAAGAAGTGGATGGGCAACCACTGGAGTCTCTTTAGGAGTGGGGAAATATGTTCTGAACATTTTTATAGAAAAATAATCCAAGCAGCAAAGTATGGACTGGAGTGGGCAGAGAAAGTGTGATTGTATTTACATGATAGCAGTTTTGATGCAGAAGAAAGGGTGGATTTTAGCAATGTTTTGAAGATGGAACTGACAGGAACTGATGGATTGAATATGCGGGTTGAATGTGAGAGGAGAGTCAAGGATAATACCAAAGGGGATATCTATATCAATAGTATTTATGAAGAACTTCCTCTGTACAAGAGTACTGTACTCAGCACTTGGGGGAGTACAGTATAACAGAGTTGGTCGACGTTTTCCCTGCCCACACAAGCTTACATATGAATCAGTGCTTAAGTAATAGAGAATGCCAGGTATTTGTGTAAGTGAGTGTCAAGGTAAGTTAGAAAGTAACTTGATGAAGTATACAATTTTCAGTAAAACTAAACTACATTTAAGCAAAGATTAATCAATCAATCAATCAATCGCATTTATTGAGCGCTTACTGTGTGCAGAGCACTGTACTAAGCGCTTTTAAGTTCCACTGTTTCCAGCCATTTGGGTGTTCAGAGTTATGAAGGCTAATTAATAACTCTGAAATGAATAAAAAACAGCCAATCCGACATTTGGTTTGCTTAAAGTGTACCTAAAGTCGCCAGAAATCCCCAGCAAGCTGGGAAGCCTCAGAGCCTTATAATAATAATGGCATTTATTAAGTGCTCACTAGGAGCAAAAGCCCTGTTCTAAGCGTTGAGCACTGTTCTAAGGGCTAGCACTGTTCAGGACAGGAACCTCAGTGACTCAGGAAGAAAGAGAAGCAGCATGACGTACTGGATCAAACAGGGGCTTTTGAGTCAGAAGGGCCTGGGTTCTAATCTGATTTCTGCCACCTGTCTGCTGTGTAACCTTGGGAAAGTCACTTTACTTCTCTGTGCTTCAGTTATCTTATATGAAGGATGGGAATTGAAGCTGTGAGCCCAACGTGGGTCAGGGACTGTGCCTAACCCTATTTGCCTGTATTCACCCCAGATCTTAGTTCAGTTCCTGGAGCATAGTAAGTGCTTAATGACTATGGTAATGATTATTACTATCATTATTAAAAAGGGGAGAAAAGTTGAGAAAATGTTGGAAGGATGCAGAAGAGGGCCAGGGACCAGGCAGAAGCACTGGGAGTCCTATCCCGACTGGATTACTGCATCAGCCTCCTCTTTGATCCTCCATCCTCCTGTCCCTCCCCACTTTAATCTATACTTCACGCTGCTTCCTGGATCATCTTTGTACAGAAACGCTCTGGGCATGTTACCCCCCTCCTCAAAAATCTCCAGTGGGTACCAATCAACCTACCCGTCAAGCAAAAACTCCTCACTCTCGGCTTCAAGGCTCTCCATCACCTCACCCCCTCCTAATTCACCTCACTTCTTTCCTTCTATAGCCCAGCCCGCACCCTCTGCTCCTCTGCCGCTCACCTCCTCACTGTACCTCATTCTCACCTGTCCCACCATCGACCCCTGGCCCAAGTCCTCCCACTGGTCTGGAATGCCCTCCCTCTGCACATCCACCAGGCTAGCTCTCTTCCTCCCTTCAAAGCCCTACTGAGAGCTCACTTCCTCTAAGAGGCCTTCCCAGACTGAGCCCCCTTTTCTTTCCTCTCCTCCTCCCCATCCCCCCGCCCTACCTCCTTCCCCTCCCCACAGCACTTGTATATATGTTTGTACATATTTATTACTCAATTCATTTTACTTGTACATATTTGCTATTCTATCCATTTTATTTTTTTAATATGTTTTGTTTTGTTGTCTGTCTCCCCCTTCTAGACTGTGAGCCTGCTGTTGGATAGGGACTGTTTCTATATGTTGCCAACTTGTACTTCCCAAGTGCTTAGTACAGTGCTCTGCACACAGTAAGTGCTCAATAAATATGATTGAATGAATGAATGAATGAATGAAAATGACTGGAGAAAGAAAGAACAAAACAAAAGAGGAAGTGACTGAATTAAATGGCAAAAGCTCAGGACACCTTTCTCTGATAGTTGACAGAAGCTGAAAGCAAGCCAGATAGCCTGTCAGTCGTTCAGCTGCGTTTCTAGGCACTGGAACTGAACTGTTACAGTTTAAGGGACCTAAATTGTTTGTAGGCAGCATGGTCTAGGGGAAAGAACATGGGACTGGGAATCAGGAAACACAGGTCACAATCCCAGTTCTGCCATAGTTCTATGGTTGAGACCAATGGATATGTGTTTTGGATTCATTCATTCATTTATCATATTTATTGAGCACTACTGTGCACAGAGCACTGTACTAAGCACTTGGGAGAGTACAATACTCCAATAAACAGACACGTTCCCTACCCACAACGAGCTTAATGTCTAGACGGGGGAAGACAGACATCAATTGAAATAAATAAATTACAGATACGTACATAAGTGCCATGTGACTGGAAGGGGGGAATGATTAAAGGGAGCAAGAGGAGGAGAGAAATTGTCTGTCAGATTTGAAGAGGGGGGCATTACAGACAGAGGCATCCACTGGAAATTGAATCGGCAGTGTACCCAGAAGAGGGGTTTTTTTTAGAGGTAGTTTTTAAGCACTTAACATCTGTCAGGCACTATACTAAATGTTGGGTAGATACAAGCTAATCAGGTTGAATTTAGTTTATGTCCTATGTGTGTCTCCCAGTCTTCATCCCCATTTTACAAATGAGGTAACAGAGGTTCAGAGAAGTTAAGTGACTTGTCCTTGGTCACACTGCAGTGGTGGAACTGGAATTAGAATGCAGGAGCTTCTGACTTCCAAGCCCATGCTCTATCCATTAGGCCATGCTCTTTCTCAACATTTAAAACATTCTTAACAACCAATGAAAACTAATCCAGTTAAGACCACCGTTCCCTGGATCTACTACTTGCCCCTTCAAGGCTCAGCTTAGAGACCACAGTTCTTCTTTCCACATGCAGTACTTGGCACATAGTAAGCGCATAACAAATACTATTATTATTATTATTATTATTATCATTATTATAATTTCATTATCATTATTATGATAATAAGAAGCAGAGAAGCAGCGTGGCTCAGTGGAAAGAACCCGGGCTTTGGAGTCAGAGGTCATGAGTTCAAATCCCGGCTCTGCCAATTGTCAGCTGTGTAACTTTGGGCAAGTCACTTAACTTCTCTGTGCCTGAGTTACCTCATCTGTAAAATGAGGATTAAGACTGTGAGCCCCTTTCGGGACAACCTGTTCATCTAGTAACCTTCCCAGCGCTTAGAACAGTGCATTGCACTTAGTAAGTGCTTAATAACTGCTATTATTATTATTATTATTATGTTCCTGTAGCATCTGGTGCTTCTCCTCCAGCCCCTATCACAGGCAGATACCAGGATCTGAGATCTTAACATTCTTTTTTCTGGTATTTGGTAAGCACTTACTATGTGCCAGGCACTGTGCCCCAAGCTAGGGTAGATTAGTACAGTGCTCTGCACACAGTAAGTGCTCAATAAATACAACTGAATGAATGAATAAGCTACCTTACTACTAGTATAAGCTACTGTGTCTGGTTGGACACAGTCCAGCTCCCACAAGGGGCTCTTTGATTTAATCTGCATTTTGCAGATGAAGTAACTGAGGCATAGATAAGCAAAGTAAATTGCTGAAAGTCACATAACTGACAAGTGGTCAGTTAGAACCCAGGTTCTTCTGATTCCCAGGCCCGTGCTCTTTCCTCTAGGCCAAAGGCTGCTTCTTTGAGTTGTCAACCTATGTGCCTACAGAAGGTTTTAAAAAATACATGATGATAACTGTTAAGAGTTTACTATGTGTCATGCACTAAGCACTGGGACAGATAAAAGCTAATCAGGTTGACACAGTTCCCATCCCACAGAGGGCTCAGAGTCTTAATCCCCGTTTTACAGATGTGGTAACTGAGGTACAGAGGAGTTAAGTTACTTGCCCAAGGTCATACAGCAGACAAGTGGTGGAGCTGGAACTGGAACTCAGGGCCTTCTGATTCCCAGTCCCATGCTCTTATCCACTAGGCCATGCTTCTTCCCATGCTGCTTTTGTAGAACATCAAGAGACGCACAGTTGCAAAGATAACAATTTTACATAGCAAGAGACTCATTTGACTGGTCATGCCAGAGGCATGTGACATAATAATATTAATGATAATAATGATAATAATAGCATTTGTTAAGTGCTTACTATGTGCAGAGCACTGTTCGAGGCACTGGCACTTTTCTAAGCGCTGCCATGTCAGTGCATACTAAACGAGCACACTAGATTGCCTGGATGGGGCAGGCATTGACCAACAGTGCACCTCTCTCTGGAAGGTGATCATCACAGGAGATAAAAATTTGAGTTTGACTAATAATAATGATAATAATGATAATAATGGCAATAGTATTTATT
Source organism: Tachyglossus aculeatus (assembly GCF_015852505.1). Taxonomy (NCBI): domain Eukaryota; kingdom Metazoa; phylum Chordata; class Mammalia; order Monotremata; family Tachyglossidae; genus Tachyglossus; species Tachyglossus aculeatus. The sequence goes on along the minus strand of NW_024044830.1, from coordinate 496,414 downwards.
TAAGTGCTTACTGCATGCCAAGCACTCTACTAAGCACTGGGGAAGATACAAAAGAAGCAGGGCCACATGGGCTCACTGAGTAAGTAGGAAGGAGAACAGGTAATGAATCTCCATTTAGTAGAGGAGAGAACTGAGTTCCAAATAAATTAAATGATTTGCCCAAGGTCACGAAGCAGACATGCACGTTGTGGGCAGGGAACGTGTCTGTTATATTGTACTCTTCCAAGCACCTAGTATAGGTCTCTGCACACAGTAAGGGCTCAAAAATTACTATTGACTGACAGACAAGTAGGGGAACCAGGATTAGACGAGCCCTCTCTTTAGAGAAACAGCACTGTTCAGTGGAAAGAGCCCGGGCTTTGGAGTCAGAGGTCATGGGTTCAAATCCTGGCTCTGCCAATTGTCAGCTGTGTGACTTTGAGTGTCACGTCACTTCTCTGTGCCTCACTCACCTCATCTGTAAAATGGGGAATTAAGACTGTAAACCCCATGTGGGACAACCTGATCACCTTGTATCTTCCCCAGCACATAGTAAGTGCTTAATAAATACCATTATTATTTATTATTATTATTATTATTAGAACTCAGGTCCTTTGACCCCCAGCCCCTTTGACCCCCAGGCCCGTGATCTATCCACTAGGCCATGATGCTTTGTGTTTTCTTGTTGTGCCCTGTTTGGACTTTTCAGAGTCAGGGTCTGGGTCTCTTGGTCTTTCAGTCTTTCACAGAGAGGAGAGGTCTGCCAGGTGGTGAAAGTCCTTGAGGAGCCCAGGCAATCAGCTCAGAGAATAATAATAGTTGTGGTATTTGTTAAGTGCTTACTATGTGCCAGGCACAGTACTAAGCACCAAAGTGAATACCACCAAAGAAGGTTGGACAAAGTCCCTGTCCCATGTGGGCCTCACAATCTCCGTCCCCATTTTCTAGATGAGATAACTGAGGTAAAGAGAAGTGAAGTGACTTGCCCAAGTTCGCACAGCAGTCAAGCGGTGGAGCAGGGATTAGAACCTTCATAATAGATGTCACTAAATAATAATAATAATAATAATAACATTTGTCAAGCACTTACTATGTGCAAAGCACTGTTCTAAGCACGGGGCCGGTGGGGGGGAATACAAGGTGATCAGGTTGTTCCACATGGGGATCGCAGGCTTAAGCCCTATTTTACAGATGAGGTAACTGAGGCTCAGAGACGTTAAGTAATTTGCCCAAGGTCACACAGCAGACATGTGGCAGAGCCGGGATTAGAACTCATGACCTCTGCCTCCCAAGCCCGTGCCCTTGCCGCTGAGCCATGCGGCTTCCAGTATTGTTTGAGGCTGGGGAACGGGAGGAGTCGCCTAATGGGGCACTCACAAAAGTTTCTTCATCTGTAAAATGGGGTTAATATGCCTGTTCTAGTCATAGAACATGTGCCCATGTAGGACAGTATCCATCAGATAATTAAATCCGTCTAACTACGTGAGTTTATATGCAGTCCTCATACAGGCAATATTTCTGCTCACAGGAATAATGCTATTATACTACCCATATTTATTATCCCTCTCAGGGTTGCACCTGGAGGGTTTCTAGTATTCTACCAGTCACGACTACAGGATGGAAAGTCAAGCAGAGGCATACCCATCTCTTTCCTAGCTTGGGTACTGGCTAGTGAGTGGAAGGCAATCTGCTACTAGTCAAAACTCGCCAATGCTGGGCAGCAGCGGCATGGGAGAGACTTAAGGGCAGAGACTCATTTACTGCATGGGAGGTGGCAATGATAAAACACTTCTGTATTTTTACCAAGAAAATTCTATGGATATGCTACCAGAGCAATTGTAGATTGAAATGGGGCATTCTGGGAGAGATCATCATCATCATCATCAATCGTATTTATTGAGCGCTTACTGTGTGCAGAACACTGTACTAAGCGCTTAGGAAGTACAAATTGGCAACATATAGAGACAGTCCCTACCCAACAGTGGGCTCACAGTCTAAAAGGGGGAGACAGAGAACAAAACCAAACATACTAACAAAATAGAGATGTGTCTTGGGTGTCACTATGGGTGGGACACGACTCGACAACATAAGACAACAGTGATATTTATTAAGTGCGTAGTATGTGCCAAGTTATGTCTGCTTGTTTTTGGAATTAGAACCCAGATCTTCTGATTCCCAGTTTCATTCTCTGGCCACTAGGTCATGTTGTTTCCCAAGGATGTGTTCAAGAAGATGGCAGTTTAAACAGTTGGTGAGGAGGCAAACTGGATCCAAGACTAGATCCAAGAATAGATTGCACTATCTAACTTGTCAAGCTCTCTGTCGTCCATCACCAAACAGCTCTGAAAAACAAATCCCACCTCCTCCAGGAACTCTTCCCTGACTAGCCAGAAGTGAGGTGTTGAACCGCCCCTGTCGGCACAAGCATATGCCAGATCTGAGAAACAGTACTCTATAGAAAGTCTAGATGGATGTCTTCCTTGCTTGTTCATCATGGAAATGTGTCATTACTTTTTCTATATTTGTGCTTTCATTCATTCATTCAATCAATCGTATTTTTGAAGTGCTTACTGCGTGCAGAGCAGGTTTGATGCATTCATTCATTTGTTAGTATATCTGCAAATGTTTAATTTTTTTCTATATTAATATTTTCTTTTCTAGAGGGCGGGGATTCTGTTTAATTTGCATAGAAAGTTGCCTAGAACAGGAATATAGAGGGGCACATAACAGAAGGTTTATTATGACTCACACACAAGGAAATTTGCTGATCATGGCAACAGTGGCAAATTTAACTCCCCAAAACCAGAGGTTGCATGTCCTAATGGAAAGACCATAGGTGTGGGAGTTAGGAGACTAGGGTTCTGAATACAGTTCTGCCATGGGCCTGCTGTATTACTTTGGGCAAGACATGTAGCCTCTCTGTGCCTACTTTAATAATGATAGCATTTGTTAAGCGCTTACTAGGTGCAAAGCACTGTTCAAAGCGCTGGAAAAAAATATGCTCCAGGTGAGGATCAAACTCACAACCTCTGCATTCCCCACACCCTTACCGCTCATCTGTACAATAGGGATAAAATACCCACTCTTCCTACTTAAATTGCAAGCCTAGCATTGGTCAGGAACTGAGTCTTTTATGATTGTTTTGTAGCTACCAAAGTGCTGGTGTCCTTAAACTGATTAACTTGTTCTGAAGGACCTAAAAATCTAAACTTTTATGTTCATAATCTAATGTAATAAGTAAAACAAGAAAGTTTCTAACAGTACCTTTGTCCTGAAATTAATATTTTGTCGAGGGCAGGTGAAGCACTTCATCTGTTGCCCCCCTATTCATAAAGGCTTTCCCTTTCCCAAATAGCCTCCTCATGCATAGCATCTATTAGCAGATGGGGCTCAAACCAGCCTTTGGAGCCCGGACAAAGCAGTCAGTTTCAGCCCAAGTTCAGACTCCCTGTCATGGTCTGGCAGCACAGATCCTTTTACACATGTAGAGAAGCAGGGTGGCTTAATGGATAGAGCAAGGGTCTGAGAGTAAGAAGGACCTGGGTTCTAATCTCTGCTGTGTCACTTCCCTGCTCTGTGACCTCAGGGAAGTCACTTAACTTCTCTTTGCCTGTTACCTCATCTGTCAAACCTGCCGGTCTCACCTCTGCAACATCGCCAAGAACCGCCCTTTCCTCTCCATCCAAACTGCTACCCTGCTGGTTCGCTCCCTCATCCTGTCCCGACTGGATTACTGCATCAGCCTCCTCTCTGATCTCCCATCCTCCTGTCTCTCCCCACTGCAGTCTGTACTTCACGGTGCTGCCCGGATCATCTTTGTGCAAAAACGCTTTGGGCATGTTACTCCCCTCCTCTAAAATCTCCAGTGGCTACCAGTCAACCTATGCATCAGGCAAAAACTCCTCACCCTCAGCTTCAAGGCTCTCCATCCCCTCGCCCCCTCCTACCTCACCTCCCTTCTTTCCTTCTCCAGCCCAGCCCGCACCCTCTGCTCCTCTGCCGCTAACCTCCTCACCGTGCCTCGTTCTCGCCTTTCCTGCCATCGACCCCTGGCTCACGTCCTCCCCCTGGCCTGGAATGCTCTCCCTCTGCACATCCGCCAAGCTAGCTCTCTTCCTCCCTTCAAAGCCCTACTGAGAGCTCACCTCCTCCAGGAGGCCTTCCTCGACTGATCCCCCTCCTCCCTCTCCCCCTCCCCAACCCTCCCGCCCTACCTCCTTCCCCTCCCCACAGCACCTGTATATACGTTTGTAGAGAAGCAGCGTGGCTCAGTGGAAAGAGCATGGGCTTTGGAGTCAGAGGTCGTGGGTTCGAATCCCGGCTCCGCCACATGCCTGCTGTGTGACCTTGGGCAAGTCACTTCACATCTCTAAGCCTCAGTTACCTCATCTGTAAAATGGGGATTAAGACTGTGAGCCCCGCGTGGGACAACCTGATCACCTTGTATCCCCCCAGCGCTTAGAACAGTGCTTTGCACATAGTAAGTGCTTAACAAATGCCATTACTATTATTATTACAATCTTTGCCATGTAGGAAGCATTTAACAATAGTAATAACAAGTAATAATATCAAATCCATCCCTGTCTGCTTATAACAGAAGTGGACTGTAAAGTTCAATAAGCCTTTGTTTCCAGAGGATGTCTCTCTCTTGGTTCATTCTGTTTAACTACATTTCATTTTCCCCATAAGATGTGGTTCTTATCGCAGCAACCTTCAGGCAAGTCGATTACTAGACTCAAATTCTGGGAGAAAAACTACAATTATTCAGGGAGGATGATCGAGGATTACACATTTTGCCTTTGAATGCCATAATGATTTCAAAACTAAATGACAATCTATTTTTCCATGGGAGAATATGGTGGAATCTTTTTCTTTGCTTATAAACACAGTTAAATTGCTAATGAAGTCATTGGGTGAATCTTGATTTAGATTTAGAATTGTTAGTAAATTCATTGAGAAGCAGCGTGGCTCAGTGGAAAGAGCACAGGCTTTAGAGTCGTAGGTAATGGGTTCAAATCCTGGCTTTGCCAGTGGTCAGCTGTGTGACTTTGAAGAAGTCACTTAACTTCTCTGTGCCCCAATTACCTCATCTGTAAAATGGGGATTAAGACTGTGAGCCCCACATGGGAAAACCTCATCACCTTGTAATCTCCCCAGCACTTATAACAGTATTAGAACATTTAGAACACATAATAAGTGCTTAATAAAGGCCATCATTATTATTATTATTTGAAAAATTCGTTGAGACAGCTAATGATGAATTGATAGGGCTTTATGACCAAAAAAGAAGAATAAAATAAATTTAACATAGAGCATTTTCCACAATGGTTTTTTGCCTGACTCTGGACTGCTGCTATCAATCAATCAATCAATCAGTCGTATTTATTGAGTGCTTACTGTGTGCAGAGCACTGTACTAAGCGCTTGGGAAGTACAAGCTGGCAACATGTAGAGACAGTCCCTACCCAACAGTGGGCTCACAGTCTAGAAGGGGGAGAGAGAGAACTAAACCAAATATACTAACAAAATAAAACAAATAGAATAGATAGGTACAAGTAAAATAAATAAATAAATAAATAGAGTAATAAATATGTACAAACATATATACATATATACAGGTGCTGTGGAGAAGGGAAGGAGGTAAAATGGGGGAGATGGAAAGGGGGACGAGGGGGAGAGGAAGGAAGGGGCTCAGTTTGGGAAGGCCTCCTGGAGGAGATGAGCTCTCAGTAGGGTCTTGAAGGGAGGAAGAGAGCTAACTTGGCGGATGGGCAGAGGGAGGGCATTCCAGGCCCGCGGGAGGACGTGGGCTGGGGGTCGATGGCAGGACAGGCAAGAACGAGGCACGGTGAGGTGATTAGCTGCAGAGGTGTGGAGGGTGCGGGCTGGGCTGTAGAAGGAGAGAAGGGAGGTGAGGTAGGAGGGGGTGAGGTGATGGAGAGCCTTGAAGCCTAAGGTGAGGAGTTTCTGTCTGATATGCAGATTGATTGGTAACCACTGGTGATTTTTGAGGAGGGGAGTAACATGCCCAGAGCGTTTCTGGACAAAGACAATCCGGGCAGCGGCGTGAAGTATGGATTGAAGTGGGGAGAGACACGAGGATGGGAGATCAGAGAGAAGGCTGATGCAGTAGTCCAGACGGGATAGGATGAGAGTTTGAATGAGCAGGGTAGCGGTTTGGATGGAGAGGAAAGGGCGGATCTTGGCAATGTTGCGGAGCTGAGACCGGCAGGTTTTTGTGACGGCTTGGATGTGAGGGGTGAATGAGAGAGTGGAGTCGAGGATGACACCAAGGTTGAGGGCTTGTGAGACGGGAAGGATGGTAGTCCCATCAACAGAGATGGGAAAGTCAGGGAGATGGCAGGGTTTGGGAGGGAAGACAGGAGTTCATTCTTGGACATGTTGAGTTTAACGAGCCATGTTCTGGGTTTGGCATTCTTCTTCCCTACACTCACCCTCTTGAGGAGTTCATAATAATAACAATAATAACAATAATAACAATAATAATAATAATAATAATAATAATAATAGCATTGATTAAGTGCTTACTACATGCAAAGCACTGTTCTAAACGTTGGGGAGATTACAAGGTGATCAGGTTGTCCCATGGTGGCCTCACAGTCTTCATCCCCATTTTACAGATGAGGTAACTGAAGCCCGGAGAAGTTAAGTGACTTGCCCAAAGTCACACAGCTAAGTGGCAGAGCCAGAATTTGAACCCGTGACCTCTGACTGCAAAACCCATGCTCTTTCCACTAAGCCACGCTGCTTCATCTACTCAAGTGACTTCAGCTACCGACTCTATATGTGTGTCTATCAAACTAATCTCTCTAGTCTTGACCACTCATCTGACCTACAACACATCTCCCCATGTCTCTAGGATATCTCCACTTGGATGTCCCACCGGCACCTCAAAAGCAATAAGTCTGAAGCAGAATTTGTCTTTCTCCCTAAACTCACTCTTCTGTAGTTCCCATATTCGGAGAGAACAGCGCTATCCTCTGTCACCCAGAAGCTTGCCATCTCTGTGATTTTCTCACCTCCATGCTGTCTTTCAACTCTAAACCTAGGTTCTTTCTATTCATTGTCACGGGCTCCTGGTTCATACCAACCAGGACCTTCCTGGACCGAGTGATCCTCAGTGATAGGTAGTAGAAGTCAAACTACACCTCTGATCATCAAGGTTAATGTAGAAAGTTTTTTACTTAGTTCTACTAGCACACAAGGGTGTTACACATACACACACCCACTCACTCTACCACACCACGGTCCAATACCAGTCTGAGGTCAAAGGAACCCGTTCTGTCAGTGTTTCTTCTTTCTGCTTCCAAGTGCTGCTCTCCTTCCGCTGCTTTTCTGCATGCCTCTGTCTGTCTGTCCAGGAGCCCCCCTCTTTCGGGATGCCTCTGTGCCTCAAAGCAACTGCCTTTTATCTTCCTTAGGCATGGCAGCTGTGGTCCTCCATGCAGTCATTGATTGGTCAAAGTCCATTACTGTGTAGAACAGGAAGAGAAAGCCTCACAGACCCAAAAATCACCTGCCTCAGGTAGAGCGCATCAGTGCCTTTGCAAATAACTACAACCCTTTTACCAGCTATAGTAATATGGTGGTAGATGTTTTATCAGCTTCCTCACTGGGTATTGTGCCACTAGCCTAATTGGTACTAAAGTTTAAACTACACTCTCCTGCACAGATCATCTTCCTGAAGCATCATCTTCACTACATCTGGCTTCTTTTCAAAACCTGCCACTGATTTTCTATGTCTCTCGGCTCAAATAAAGGATCCACTCAATTGGATTCAAGGCTTCCCACCAGATCTCCCTGCCTAGCTTTTCTGCTCTCTTTCTGCTATTCCACAGTTCACTCTCCTCGTTTCTCCCAGACTAATCTGATAACTACACCTTGCTCTCTAATCTCTTACCTTCGTGCTCACCACTCAGACTGTTTCCCAGATTTGAAACTTCATCCCTCCCCAAACCCAACGGGCCAAAAACTCTCCCCATATTGAACAGGCTTTTAAAATATCATCTTTTCCATTAAGCCTTCCCTGATTAGTTCCCAGCACCCCAAGTCATAGGAACCATCAGCTATTTCTAGAACTTTGAGAAACAGCAGTGCCTAGTGGCAGGAGCAAGGGCCTAGGAGTCAAAAGATATGGGTTCTAATCCCAGCTCTGCCATTTCTATGCTTTGTGACCTTGGACAAGTTACTTCAATTCTCTGGGCATCAGTTACCTCATTTGTAAAATGGAGATTAACACTGTGAGCCCCATGCGGCACAGCAACTGTGTCCAATATGATTAACTACTATCTATCCCAGTGTTTAGCAGGTAGTAAGTGATTAACAAATACCACAGTAATAATTTATGAAGCTATTTACCCCCATCCTATGCACTTCTCTATACAAGTTTTTCTACTGTATACACAACTAGGGCATTTATATTGATGAGTCTATTAGTAAAATAATAATATTTGCTAAGCACTTACTATGTGCAAAGCACTGTTCTAAGTGCTGGGGAGGTTACAAGGTGATCAGGTTGTCCCACGTGGGGCTCACATTCTTAACCCCTATATTACAGAAGAGATAGTTACAGAGAAGTTAAGTGACTTGCCCAAAGTCACACAGCTGACAGTTGGCAGAGCTCGGATTCGAACCCTTGACCTCTGACTCGAAAGTCTGTGTTCTTTCCACTGAGCCACGCTGCTTCTCTATGTCTGTCTGTCTGACCAGTTAGGGTCTAAACACTTTGTTCGCAGGGAATGTATTGCTTCTTGGTTTTGCATTTCCTAAGCACTTAATACAGTGTATTGCACTCAGATAAGGGGTCCACAAAAGCAAGAAACTCAGAGTGTATCTCTTTCTTGCCATCATGATAGAGGGGAGAAAGCTGGTTCCCATGGGTAGTCAAAGAGATTAAAGAGGTATGTTAAGGCCATTTATAAAGCCCACAGGTTTTTTGCTTCATTTTGGGATCTTTTTGTTGTTTTTAATGTCATTTGTTAGCACTTACTATGTGTCAGGCATGTACTAAGTCCTGGGGTAGATACAAACTAATCAGGTTGGACACAGTCTATGTCCCACATGAGGCTCATGGTTTTAATTTCCATTTTACAGATAGAGTCACTGAGGCACAGAGCAGTTAAGTGACTTGCCCAAGGTCATGTGACAGACAAGTGGCACAGCATGGATTAGAATCCATGTTCTTCTGATTCCTAGGGCCTATCCACTAAACCACGCTTCTTCTCAGTTCACCACAATGAGCATTACCAAAGAGGTGCTGAAAACTCTGCATATCTAATCAGATATTTGTGGACTGTGAGCTCCTCAAGGGAAGGGAATGTGTGTCTTGGCTTTCTAGTGGACACTCCCAAGTGCTTAGAGAAGCTGCTTTGCAATGGAGGCACTCAGTAAATGCCATTGATTGATTGATTGATTTTAGGGTATTGTACTAAGCATTTGTAAATGAAATCCTATCCTCACAGATAATAATAATAACAATAATGGTATTTGGTAAGTGCTTACCATGTGCCAGGGACTGTACTAACCGCTGGGGTGGATACAAGCAAATCAGGATGGACACCATCCCTGTCCCACATAGGGTTCACAGTCTCAATCACCATTTTACAGATGAGGTAACTGAGGCCCAAAGAACTGAAGGTCGCACAGCAGACAAGTGACAGAGCAGGGATTAGAACCCATGACCTTCTGAGTTCCAAACCCATGCTTTATCCTCTACACCGTGCTGCTTCATGATGGCATCCTTACTACTTTTGCAGATTACAATCCTAGACAGAATGGATATCCCTAGAGATGGAAGTGTTCCTTTATAAAGACCACAAGGGAAGCAGCTTGTCAATCAGAGGACCTGGGTTCTAAACTCAGTTCTGTCTCTTGCCTGCTTTGCGATCATTGGTAAGTCACCTAACTTATCTGTGCCTCAGTTTCCTCAATGTACAATGGGGCTTCAATACCTGTTCTCCCTCCTACTTAAATTGTGAGCCCCATGGAGAGAAAGGATTGTGTCCCACCTGGTTGTCTTGAACCTACTCTAGTGAGAATTACAATGCTGGCACAGAGTAAGTGCTTAACAAATACCATAAAAAAAGGAACACACTAGGATGTGGTTCAGAGTCTAACTTCCTTCTTTCCTTTCAACTCCCTCCCTTCTTTCAGTCTCCTCATTTCCACAGGTGCTTTCCAGGGAGTGAAATCTAATTTTCAGTAGCCAATAGTCCTGGGACAGTCAGTATAATGACCTTCTCAGTTCTCCAGATTTAATCACACCACAGATAGCCAATATCATAGCAGGGTGTGTGTACTGGAAAAAAGCGATTACCTTTGTGAGATGGAAGAGTTTATTCACTTCACTTGGGTGAGCAGATTACTTCCAAAGAGTAATTTACTCACTGTTGGATCTGACCCATTAATAAGTAATGAAAACAGTAATCCCAAGCACAATAATAAGAATAATTAGTAGCATAATAATAATTATGATCGGTGGTCTCCCAACTGCCATCTGGGGCAAGTAAGTGTTAATCCCATTTTAGAGAGAGTTAAAATAACAAGAAATTCAACAATTTTCCCAAGGTCAACTAGAAGGTTGGTTGCAGAAAACGAGGGGAAATTAACTTTCCTGATCCCTTTGAGATAAAATGGTAAAATTCTTCCTTTACTAATGAACCTTTTCTACAATGAATTTACAAATGGCATTCATTCATTCATTCAATCGTATTTATTGAGCGCTTACTGTGTGCAGAGCACTGTACTAAGCGCTTCGGAAGTACAAGTTGGCAACATATAGAGACAGTCCCTACCCAACAATGGGCTCACAGTCTAGAAGGGGGAGACAGGCAAAAAGACAAAACATATTAACAAAATAAAATAAATAGAATAGTAAATATGTACAAGTAAAATAAATAGAGTAATAAATCTGTACAAACATATATACAGGTGCTGTGGGGAGGGGAAGGAGGTAAGGTGGCGGGGATGGGGGGTGGGAGGAAAGGGAGAGGAAAGAGGGGGCTCAGTCTGGGAAGGCCTCCTGGAGGAGGTGAGCTCTCAGTAGGGCTTTGAAGAGAGGAAGAGAGCTAGCTTGGCGGATGTGCAGAGGGAGGGCATTCCAGGCCAGGGGGAGGATGTGGGCCGGGGGTCGACGGCTGGACAGGCGAGAATGAGGCACAGTGAGGAGGCGAGTGGCAGAGGAGTGGAGGGTGCGAGATGGGCTGTAGAAGGAAAGAAGGGAGGTGAGTTAGGAGGGGGCGAAGTGATGGAGAGCTTTGAATCCGAGAGTGAGGAGTTTTTGCCTGATGTGTAGGTTGATTGGTAGCCACTGGAGAGTTTTGAGGAGGGGAGTAACATGCCCAGAGTGTTTCTGCACAAAGTTGATCCGGGCATTCATTCATTCATTCAATCGTATTTATTGAGCACTTACTGTGTGCAGAGCACTGTACTGAGCGCTAGGTAAGTACAAGTTGGCAACATATAGAGACAGTCACTACCCAACAGTGGGGGCAGCAGCGTGAAGTATAGATTGAAGTGGGGTGAGACAGGAGGATGGGAGATCAGAGAGGAGGCTGATGCAATAATCCAGTCGGGATAGGATTCCCAACTCAGAATGCTTTCAACTGGTATCCATTTAGCCATAACTGGGAAAGCAACATGGTCTAGTGGAAAGAGCACAGGACTGGGAGTAGGGGGAATTGGGTTTAAGTTCTAGCTCTGCCTATCACATGCTGTTTGACTTTGGAAAAATCACTTGACAACTCTGGGCCTAAATTACCTCAATTCTAAAATAAGGATGAGATAGATTGGAAACCCCTCGTAGACTGAGACTCATGTAATAGCTTTGTACCTATCCCATTGTTAAGCACTGTAAATTCTTAAAAATGTCAATGTTCTAATTCTTATTCTTCTTATTTCTTCATCATTATTATTAGGAGAACCGACTGTGAGCCCACATTTGGGTAGGGACCGTCTCTATGTGTTGCCAACTTGTACTTCCCAAGCGCATAGTACAGTGCTCTGCACACAGTAAGAGCTCAGTAAATATAATTGAATGAATGAATGTTGTCAGAAACAAGCGCAGTTTAGAGTGGAGAATCCAGAAGACTTTCTTCAGCATTCTGCATTTCTAAAGATCTTTTAAATGTTCAATGCACCAGAGAAGCAGCGTGGCTCAGTTGAAAGAACCCGGGCTTTGGAGTCAGAGGTCAGTCAATCAATCAATCAATCATATTTATTGAGCGCTTACTATGTGCAGAGCACTGTACTAAGCTCTTGGGAAGTACAAATTGGCAACATATAGAGACAGTCCCTACCCAACATTGGGCTCACAGTCTAAAAGGGGGAGACAGAGAACAAAACCAAACATAGACAAAATAAAATAAATAGAATAGGTATGTACAAGTAAAATAAATAAATGAATAAATAGAGTAATAAATATGTACAAGCATATAAACATATATACAGGTGCTGTGGGGAAGGGAAGGAGGTAAGATGGGGGGGATGGAGAGGGGGACGAGGGGGAGAGGAAGGAAGGGGCTCAGTCTGGGAAGGCCTCCTGGAGGAGGTGAGCTCTCAGCAGGGCCTTGAAGGGAGGAAGAGAGCTAATTTGGCGGATGGGCAGAGGGAGGGCATTCCAGGCCCGGGGGATGACGTGGGCCGGGGGTCGATGGCGGGACAGGCGAGAATGAGATACGTTGAGAAGATTAGCGGCAGAGGAGTGGAGGGTGCGGGCTGGGCTGTAGAAGGAGAGAAGGGAGGTGAGGTAGGAGGGGGCGAGGTGATGGGGAACCTTGAAGCCCAGGGTGAGGAGTTTCTGCCTGATGCGCAGATTGATTGGTAGCCATTGGAGATTTTTGAGGAGATGGAGGAGATTTTTGAGGAGAGGTCATGGGTTCAAATCCCAGCTCTGCCAATTGTCAGCTGTGTGACTTTGGGCAAGTCACTTAACTTCTCTGGGGCTCAGTTACCTCATCTGTAAAACGGGAATTAAGACTGTGAGCCCCCCGTGGGACAACCTGATCACCTTGTTACCTCCCCAGCCCTTAGAACAGCGCTTTGCACATACTAAGCACTTAATAAAATGGCATCATTATGAATGAAATATCAGAATGAACATTTAGTTCAGCAAAGTTTGGCAAGTTTAGGATAAAGTATTCCTTTACCTTGTTACTTTCTAATTGCACAGTTTAACAAGCAATCAAGGTGGAAAGTAGCTAAGTCCCAATTGAGAATTCGTTGGAAACTCTTTTCTCAAGAGCTGGCAGTTAAAACATTCCCTGGAACTTTCAATACCTAATTATTTTCCCGTGTTTCACTAGTTTGCATGAGGCTCTGATGATATTTGCTATTAAGTATCAGTTGAACTCAATGACCCAGTGAAACTCAAAGATCAAACCAATCAATGAGGCAGGGTGGACAAGTTGCAAGACCATAGGGTTGAGGGTTAGAAGATCCGACTTTAATACTAGACATATCGTTAACTTTGAAAAAGTACGTTAACTTCTTTGGGTTTTGTCATCTGTAAAATGGGGATGAAGTATCCTATTCTTCTTATCTCTCAGATCATAAGTTCCATGTGGCCCAGGGGCTGTGATCTGATCTTATGTCTTGTAATCACATTAATTTGCAGCATAGGGCTTGGCACTTAGAACAGACTATAATAGTAATAATAATTTTAATAATTGCAGTATTTGTTAAGTGATTACAATGTGTCATGCACTGCACTAAGTGCTGAGGTGGATACAAGCTAATCAGGTTGGACACAGTCCCTGTACCCCATAATGTTCACAGTCTTAATCTCCATTTTACAGATGAGATAACTGAGGCAGAGAGAAATGAAGTGACTTGCCCAAGGCTACACAGCATACAAGTGGCAGAGACAGAATTAGAACTCAGGTCCTTCTTACTCCCAGGTCCATGGTCTTCTTTTTCCTAGAATGAAAGGATAATTAAAATATGGAGGGATTAAATAGAATTTTCTTATTTCAATGGGGAATATATTATGAGAGAGAGAGAGGGAGTGAGAGAGAGAGAGTGCATAGGCAAGAGTATGCTAAGATTTCAACATTGGGGATCTCTTCTATCAGATCAGATTGTTGTTTTGTTTTAGATAGATTTAGATATCAAATGTTCCTGAACCAAATATCTGGGTAGATACCTTCAGACACAAATTTCCACTCCTCTCTCTAAATTACTTTATTTCTTTCCAAGGAACAGACCGTGTTTTGATTTTGAGAGAAAGGATTAATAGTCTCATAGTTAACATTCACATGGACCGTGATCAGATATTTCAGGCCTCCCTTAAATAACTTCAGATCACTTTGTTTCTACAACTGTAGTTTGGGATTATAGCTTCATATTGTAAGTGTAATGTTATAAGGTCTGAAATGCAAGGCACAAGGTTCTTCAAAGACTTCAGATTTTGGTATCAAATGAGCTCAGTCTAAAAACCTTAGGGAGGCTGTTATTTGGCTGTTCAGGAGAAGGAGAAAGTTCAAAATGTCATTTGCTGTCCTGGAGGTATTTCATTCCAGAGATGGGTAAGAGATGAAATGGTGGTTCCATTTTAGAGTTGACAACTTTATTCTTGTCTAGATTTTCTAACTCACCCCAGGTCATTGCAGTTGAAAAGATCTTATTACTATTATTATTATCATTATTATTATTAATATGTGCCGTTGAGTTGTTTCTGATTCATAGCGACTCCATGGATATACTTTCTCTAGAACGTCCTGTTCTCTGCCATAACCCACACCTTTCTAATGGTTCTTCTGTTATCATTGTTATGGTCTCTATCCATTTTTGCCTGATGTGTAGGTTGATTGGTAGTCACTGGAGATTTTTGAGGAGGGGAGTAACATGCCTAAAACGTTTCTGCGCAAAGACGATCCACGCAGCAGCGTTAAGTATAGATTGAAATGGGGAGAGACAGGAGGATGGGAGATCAGAGAGGAGGCTGATGCAGTAATCCAGTCGGGATAGGATGAGAGATTGAACCAGCAGGGTAGCGGTTTGGATGGAGAGTAAAGGGCGGTTCTTGGCGATCTTGTGGAGTTGAGACCGTCAGGTTTTGGTGATGGATTGGATATGAGGGGTGAACGAGAGAGTGGAGTCGAGGATGACACCAAGGTTGCGGGCTTGTGCGATGGGAAGAATGGTAGTGCTGTCAACAGTGATGGGAAAGTCAGGGAGAGGGCAGGGTTTGGGAGGAAAGATAAGGAGTTCTGTCTTGGACATATTAAGTTTTAGATGGGGGGAAGATATCCAGATGGAGATGTCCTGAAGGCAGGAGGAGATACGAGTCTGGAGGGAGGGAGAGAGAGCAGGGACAGAGATGTAGATTTGGGTGTTATCAGCATAGAGAGGATAGTTGAAGCTGTGGGAGCGAATGAGTTCACCAAGGGAGTGAGTGTAGATAGAGAACAGAAGGGGACCAAGAACTGACCCTTGAGGAACCGCTAAAGAAAGGGGATGGGAAGGGGAGGAGGAGCCCGCAAAGTAGACTGAGAATGAACTGCCGGAGAGATAAGAGGAGAACCAGGAGAGGACAGAGTCTGTGAAGCCAAGGTTGGATAGCGTGTTGAAGAGGAGTGGGTGGTCCACAGTATTGAAGGCAGCTGAGAGGTCGAGGAGGATTAGGATAGAGTAGGAGCCGTTGTATTTGGCAATCAGGAGGTCATTGGTGACCTTTGAAAGGGCAGTTTCCATGGAATGTAGGTAGGGGGCAGAAGCCAGATTGGAGGGGGTCGAGGAGAGAGTTGGTGTTGAGGAATTCGAGGCAGCGCGTGTAGACTACTCGTTCAAGGAGTTTGGAAAGGAATGGTAGGAGGGAGATAGGGCGATAAGTAGAAGGTGAGGTGGGGTCAAGAGGGTTTTTTTTAGGATGGGAGAGATGTGGGCATGTTTGAAGGCAGAGGGGAAGGAACCAGTGGAGAGTGAGCGGTTGAAGATGGAAGTTAAGGAGGAGAGGAGGGACAGAGTGAGAGATTTCATAGGATGAGAGGGAATGGGGTCAGAAGCCCCCATGTGGCCGGAGTAGCACTTGAGAGGAGGGAGGAGATCTCATCTGAGGATGCTGCTGGGAAGGATGGGAGAGTAGCGGAGAGGGTTGAGAGCTGGGAGGTTGAAGAAGGGTGAGGAGTGACTTTGGGGAGCTCAGACCTGATGGATTTAATTTTATTAATGAAGTAGGAGACCAGATCATTGGGGGTGAGGGAAGGAGGAGGGGGAGGAACAGGAGGCCTGAGAAGGGAGTTAAATGTATGGAAGAGCTGACGTGGATGATGGGCTTGGGTGTCAATAAGGGAGGAGAAATAGTTTTGTCTGGCAGAGGAGAGGGCAGAGTTACGGCAGGAAAGGATAAACGTGAAGTGAACGAGATTGGCATGGTGTTTAGACTTTCACCAGCAGCGTTCAGCAGCTCGAGTATAAGAGCGAAAGAGGCAGACAGTGGCAGTGATCTAGGGCTTTGGGTTAGTGGTACGAGAGTGGCAAAGGGAACGGGGAGCGAGGGAGTCGAGCTGAGTAGAGAGGGTAGGGTTGAGAGCAATAATCTGATCATCAACATTGGGTAAACACGAAATGGAGGCGAGGTGGGGTGTGAAGCGCTCAGAAAGATGGTTGGGGTCGAAAGAGCGGAGGTCTCTGTGAGGTAGGTACTATGGCAAATAGTAAGTGCTTAACAAATACCATTATTATTATTGCCCTTCCCCTCCCCACAGCACTTGTGTAAATTTATACATATTTATTACTCTATTTTATTACTGATATGTATATAGCTATAATTCTATTTATTCTGATGGCATTGACACCTGTTACTTATGTACTTACTTTTTTTGTTTTGTTTTCTGTCTCCCCGTTCTAGACTGTGAGCCCATTGTTGGGCAGGGACCGTCTCTATATGTTACAAATTTGTACTTCCCAAGTGCTTAGTACAGTGCTGTGCACACAGTAAGCGCTCAGTAAATACTATTGAATGAATAAATGAAGCACAGAGAAGTTAAATGACTTGCCCAAAGACACACAGAAGACTAGCAGTGGAGCCGGGATTAGAACTTACGTCCTTCTACTCCCAAGCCCATGCTCTTTGCAAAGCCACGCTGCTTCTCCAATAACATTAGATGTTCAACACAGTTGAATTAATGCTAACGTAAGTGAATTTTCTGTGTGGAAGGATAATCCAAAGTCTTCCTCATTTTAGGAGTACGTGTCTATGTTTTGAAATCCTCACTGTCTTCCTCATCCTCAACCTAAATCTTCGTAAAGTCCCTAATCAGTATTGATTTCACCTTACTGGAAACACTTCATTTTGAAATCAAGCAAGAGGTCCCAACATGCCTAGTTTTAACAATCTCCCATCATAAAATCTAAGACTGTGCAGTGCACAGGAAAATTAGCTCCATGAGTATGATACTTCCTTTACCAATCAGTAGAATTTATTGAGCACATACTCAGAATAAAACAGTTGGGAGAAAACTACAGAAACAAAATACATTAAACTTTAGGAAAATCAACTCTCTCCCCTCTAATAAACTTTACTCCTTTCACAATTGCAATCCAGACTGTACATTTTACTCCTAAAATATCAACCTATCAATCCTGCTTAACTCGTCTCTCAGCATCAACCTCTGACTCCTATCCTCCGTCCTGCCTGGAGCTCACTACTCCTTCATATCCAGCTGACTACTACCCTAGAATCCTGGTCGTGAGTTCTAATCCCGGCTCCACCGCTTACCTGCTATGCGACATTGGGCAAATCACTTCACTTCTCTGTACTTCGGTTACCTCATATGTAAAATGGGGATGGAAACTGGAAGCCCCATGTGGAACAGAGACTGTATCCAACCTGATTATCTTGTATCCACCTCAGCGCTTAGTACATTGCTTGGCACTCAGTAAGCACTTAACAAAAACCACAAATATTATGATAAACCACCCCATCTTCAAAGCCCTTCTGAAATCACATCTCCTTCAGGAAGCCATCCCTGAGCATTCTATAATTTATCTCCCTCTAGACTGCAAACTCGTTGTGGCCAAAGAACATGAGTATGCCTACCAAATTAGAGAGGCAGCCTGGGTAAGTGGATAGAGCTTAGTATGGTGCTCTGCACACAGTAAGTGCTTAATAAATACGATTGAATGAATAGAGCATGGACCAGGGAGTGAGAAGGACCAGGATTGCTCTGCCATTTGTCTGCTGTGTGATCCTGGACAAGTCACTTCACTTCTCTGTGCCTCAGTTATCTCAACAGTAAAATGGAGACTAAGACTGGGAGCTCAAGGACTGTGTCCAACCCGATTATCCTGCATCAACACCAGCACTTAGAATAACGTCTGACACGTAGTAAACACTAAACAAATACCACAATTATTAATATTACATTAACTCCATTTTATTGTACTCTCCAAAAGGCAGTACAGTGCTCTGCCAATAGCAAGCACTCAGCAAATGCAATTGATTGATTAATCTTTCATCTCCCCATCTGATTTTCTCTCCCAATTACTTACCCATGAGCATGTCTGTACTCACCCTCCACCATCTTCTACCCCCGATGTACTCTCTCAAGCTCTTAGTACAGTGTTCCACAAAGAGTAACTGCTCATTAAGCAGCATTAGAGAAGCAGCGTGGCTCAGTGGAAAGAGCACGGACTAAGGAATCAGAGGTCATGGGTTCGAATCCTGGCTCTGTCACTTGTCAGCTGTGTGACTTTGGGCAAGTCACTTAACTTCTCTGGGCCTCAGTTACCTCATCTGTAAAATGGGGATGAAGACTGTAAGCCCCACGTGGGACAACCTGATCATCTTGTATACCCCCAGCGCTTAGAACAGTGCCTTGTACATAGTAAGCGCTTAATAAATGCCATTATTTTCATTATTTGTACATATGTATTAATCTATTTCATTAATGATGTGTATAAATCTATAATTCTATTTATCTATTTTGATGGTATTGACACCTGTCTACTTGTTTTGTTTTGTTGTCTGTCTCCCCCTTCGAGACTGTGAGCCCGTTGTTGAGTAGGAATTGTGTCTGTTGCCGAATTGTACTTTCCAAGTACTTAGCACATAGTAAGCACCCAATAAATGTGATTAAATGAATGAATGAATGAATATTATTATTATTGTATTTGTTAAGCACTTACTATGTGCCAGGCACTATGTGCCAGGCACTGTACTATGCACTGGGGTGATACAAGCAAATCAGGTTGGACACGGTCCCTGTCCCATGTGGGCCTCACAGTCTCCATCCCCATTTTACAGATGGGGTAACTGAGGCCCAGAGAAGTGAAGTGACTTGCCCAAGGTCACACAGCAGGCAGTGGTGGACTGGAATTAGAACCCAGGTCCTTCTGAATCCCAGGTCCCTACTCTATCCACGAGGCCATGCTGTTTCCCAATTTGCAGTAGTACTGTATGCAGAGGATTTTAACTGTAATGGGGATATATGTTGACAAGTTGTACTTTTCAAGCGCTTACTACAGTGCTCTGCACACAGTAAGCACTCAATAAATACGATTGATTTATGAGAATCAGCAAGACCCAATCCCTGCACTCAAAGAATTAAACATCTAATTGAAAAGACAGCAGCGTGGCTCAGAGGAAAGAGCACAGGCTTTGGAGTCAGAGGTCATGGGTTCGAATCCCGGCTCCACCAATTGTCAGCTGTGCGACTTTGGACAAGTCACTTAACTTCTCTGGGCCTTAGTTCCCTCATCTGTAAAATGGGGATGAAGACTGTGAGCCCCCCGTGGGACAACCTCATCACCTTGTAACCTCCCCAGCGCTTAGAACAGTGCTTCGCACACAGTAAGTGCTTAATAAATGTCATTAAGAAAAACTTGATACAAATGCACAAATGTGAAAGTAATTCATTCATTCATTCAATAGTATTTAGTGAGTGCTTACTGTGTGCAGAGCAATGTACTCTTGGAAAGTTCAATTTGGCAACAGATTGAGACAATCCCACTTCAACAACGGACTCACAGACTAGAAGTCCCAGGATGTATAGAACAAAAAGAGAATAGAAGTACCCCACAAGACGACTCATGCATACCATTAAAACAGGGGTCTACAAAGTGTTAAACAAGGGAGCTGGGAATAGAGTCATGATGAAAGCTGAGGCATAGTTTGGTAAAGAGGACAAGGAATTAGAATAGTTGGAGGGCACATCAAAAGATGGTGAACAGATTATCTTGCAGATCTCATTGCCTCAAGTAAACCCCACTGCCATCTCTCCAGTAGATGGTTGCTCTGTAGCCCTGATCATTTTTCTAAGAAGCATTTTTCTGAGAAGCAGCATGGCCTAGTGATTAGAGCACAGGCCTGGGAGTCAGGAGGACCTGGGTTCTAATCCCAGCTCTGCTACCTGTCCATTATATGAACTTGGGCAAGTTGTTTAACTTCTCTGTGCCTCAGTTACTTCATTTGTAAAATGAGGATTAAGACTGTAGGACAGGGACTGTGTCCAACCTACTTGATTATATCTATCCCAGTTCTTAGTACAGTGCCTGGCACATAGTTAGCACTTAACAAGTACCACAGTTATTGTAATTATTATTATTAAGGCACAATTTTGCACATACCTCCCTGTGACATTGCTGGGGTTACCAGACAGTGTTTAGCACATAGGGAGCATTAAATACCATCATAATCATTATTATTAAATTCCTGCTGTAAGGGCCCATGGAGTTACTTTAGAAGCAGTGTGGCTTAGAGGGAAAAGCACGGGCTTGGGAGTCAGAGGTGGTGGGTTCAAATCCCGGCTCTGCCGCCTATCAGCTGTGTGAGTTTGGGTAAGTCACTTCACTTCTCTGTGCCCCAGTTACCGCATCTGTAAAATAGGGATTAAGACTATGAGCCCCACCTGGGACAACCTGATCACCTTGTATCCCCCCAGTGCTTAGAACAGGGCTTTGCACATAGTAAGTGCTTAACAAATACAACTATTATTATTATTATAATCATTATTATTATTTAGAAGCACCAAGATTTTGGTCAGCCTTCACAGAGTTCTAAGCCCCTCCAGTTCTTCTGATCTAATTCACATTTGGGGAACTCCTGCTCAGTGCACCCCTAGGCTCCCACTACCCTTTGATCAATCAATAAATCAATCATATTTATTGAGCGCTTACTGTGTGCAGAGCACTGTACTAAGCGCTTGGGAAGTACAAGTTCATGACATATAGAGACGGTCCCTACCCAACAGTGGGCTCACTCTCTAGAAGGGGAAGACAGAGAACAAAACAAAACATATTAACAAAATAAAATAAATAGAATAGATATGTACAAGTAAAATAAACTTTAACTGAGATAAAGGCGAAGGGGTCATAAAAGATTCACCTACCACCCCCATCCTGGAGGTGGCTAAAGGAAACTCACAAAAAAATTGCTCTTTTTGGCATATTCCAGGTCTGCAATGCATGTGTCACTGCAACACCCAGACCTTCTCCTCCAGCCACGACTTGTTACACATCAAGATCTGAGATCTCAATCATGTTTAATAGTTTCTTAACTGAATAGTATGGAAAACAGTTCCAGTTCAAACCACCTTTCTGTATGATTAATACTCCCCCGCCAATCCGTTCTTTCCCCCAGGACCCTATCTACTTCCTGTAAGCATCTCGGGGTTCATGTTTATCTGGTCTTTTCTTCCCTGCTTAATCGTTATATCTAAGGTTCCAGTCTCCCCTTTTAAGTTGTTGAGACATACGGTCTGTCAGGGGCACAGCATATCTGGAGTCTTAGCTGCTGGATCCCAAACTTCCAGGGTATCAACTCACAGCCGGGATCCTCTCCAATCTTACTTACGGCCTGTGTCCTTACAGGGTCTAAACCATGAGCTACCCCCATATCCCACCACCACCTCACCTAGTCTGTTCAGCTTCCTGGGCCCTCCACTTTCTCCCAATCCTGTCTAATTGAAATGGTTTGGAATTTACACTTTCCTATGGGAGAGTTATCAAGATGTGATTCACCTGGCTTCCTCCTCCCTGACTTCTGAAGGTGGGGGACAGCTAGACAGACCGTCCTACAACCCATGTCTCACAATCCTCTAATGGTTGACCATTCCTTCTCCATTCATTCATTCAATTGTATTTCATTCAGCCAATCACATTTATTCAGTGCTTCCCTTGTGCAGAGTACAATATAACAATAAACAGACACATTCCTTGCCCACCAGCTTATAGTTTAGAGGGAGGAGCATAGAGTCTAGAGTCTACACTCTAGTCCTCCGTATTGAACAGAAACTTTTGAGTATTGACTTTAAGGCACACATTCACCTCTCTCCCCTCAATATCATTCCTCTCCCTCTAGCCACGTTCTCATGCTTCTTCTGTTCCCAAGCCAACTTAACCCACTGTTCCTCATTCTTGTCCTTTCTGCTTTGATCCCTTGCTCATGACTTCCTTTCTTCCTGGAGCATTCTGCTCTTTCACATTCAAAAGACCATTACTCCCCTCTTCTTCAAAGCTCTTCTGAAATCACATCTCCTCCTGGAGGTCTTCCCTGATTAATCCATTTTCCCCTCCTCTTCCCCTCCCTCCATTGCCTCCTCTACTGCCACTTCAGCACTTCTGTATCACCTGAATCCTTGGGTCCTGTTTACTTCAACACCCTCTCCACTCCACAGCACTTACCTGCATACCTTTACTCTCTGATGTTTCTTTTGCATCTGATTTTATCTAGTGTCTTCTCCCCAACTTAACTATAAACACCTTGAGAGCAGAGAGCATGTCAACTGACTCTATGGAACTCTCCTAAATGCTTAGTAAAGCATTCTGCCCAGAGTAGGTATTCAATAAATACTACTGAGTGATTGATTAGTTTGGATAAGAAGGAATGTACCTAGGATAGCAGAAAGAAGGTGACATTTGGCTAAGGAGGGGAGCCTGAAAACACCTTTTAAAAATCACTCAATCCAAGGAGAATTCCACTGACTAATCCCTCGTCTACTTGGTCATGCCCCCATATTTCCTACCTTAGCAATCGTTTATATTTATATCAATTTTCATTGGTTTTCATGTTTGAATTATATCATGGGTAGTTTATATCCTCTCCCCCTCTCACGATAGCACCCGGAGCGTTTCCAGTTCTCTACAAGTCTCAGCTATGGGAGGGAGAGTCAAGCAGAGGCCTACTCATTCTATTACTAGCTTGGCCAGTGGTTAGCGAGTGGGAGGCAATCTGCTACAAGTCAAAACTCACCCGTACTGGGAGAGAGTCGAGGGTGGAGGTCTGTCATATCAATCAATCAATCATATTCATTTAACTCATACTGCGTGCAGAGCACTATACCTAGCTCTTGGGAAAGTACAATATAAGAGTTGGTAGACAAGTTCATTGCCTGCAGTAAGCTTACAGTCTAGACGGGGTGACAGATATTAATATAGATGAAATGTGGATAAGTACATAAGTGCTGTGGGCCTGAGGGAGGGAAGAATAAAGGGTGCACTTCCAAGTACAATGGTGAGACCAAGTTCACAACTGCGAGTTTCCCTCACACACTTTGTCCATGAAAATGCAGTAGTGTAGCTGCTTGTGCATCTGGCCATCCAGGGGACCTTTGCCAAAACACCGACATTTAAAAGGAGAAGTTCTGTCCAACTTCCAGGTTTTTGCAGCAGTGATCCTGGTTTGGGGTGAGGCAACCACAATCTCTCATCCAGGGCCCAAGTGCCCAGTGGGGTGAATAGTGAGGGTGCTAGAAGGAAAGCTAAGGTACTGCCCATTGTCACAGAACAGACTGAACTGTGAGCCCGTTGTTGGGTAGGGACCGTCTCTATATGTTTCCAACTTGTACTTCCCAAGTGCTTAGTACAATGCTCTGCACAGAGTAAGTGCTCAATAGATACGATTGAATGAATGAATGAATGAACAGGATTTCTCAGAGACCTCAATATCAGAGGCATCACTAGGCCCTCACCCATCTGGTAAGTCGTTGTTGCATACAATAATAATAATAATATTATAATAATAGCATTTATTAAGCACTTACTATGTGCAAAACACTGTTCTAAGCACAGTTGAGGTTACAAGGCAATGGGGTTGTCCCACGGGGGCTCACAGTCTGAATACCCATTTTACAGATGAGGTAACTGAGGTCCAGAGAAGTTAAGTGACTTGCCCAAAGTCACACAGCTGACAGTTGGCAGAGTCGGGATTTGAACTCATGGTCTCTGACTCCAAAGCCCGTGCTCTTTCCTCAGAGCCACGCTGCTTCTCTACAACATCCTGGCTTCCCCACTTTTAAAAATATATAATAACGATGGTATTTGATAAGTGCTTACTATGTGTCAAGCACTGTTCTAAGCACTAGGGTAGATAAAAGGTAATCAGCTTGTCCCATGTTGGGTTCACAGTCTTAATCCCCATTTTACAGATAAGGTAAATGAAGCATAGAGAAGTTGAGTGACTTGCCCAAAATCGCACAGCAGAAAAGTGGAGGAGTCGGGATTAGAATCCACAACCTCTGACTCCCGAGCTTTGGCCCTTTGCACTAAGCCACACTGCTTCTCAGCCAGAGAGGGGACATGAGCAAGGGATAGTCGGCAAGATGGACAAATTGAGGAACAGTGAATAATTTAAATGAGAACTGATTCAAAACAAGTGCTCTTTCCATAAACATTTGACTAGAAAGGAAAGGGTTTAAAGTTTTCAGTGATTTTGGAGAGCATTAAGAGTTTAGTTTTTCTTTTTCTCTAGTTTCCGTTGAGGCATTGGACTGGCATTTCTTTAATGATTGAATAAATTCGTGTTTACCAAAATTAGACGTTTAAATAAATGAAACATTTCCTAGAAGGGTATGACATTGGCTTGGGGAGCAGTCTGGCCTAGTGGAGAGAGCATGGGGCTGGGCGTCAGAGGTCTTGTGTTCTAATCCTGGCTCCACCACTTACTGCGTGTGTGTCCTTGGGCTCAACTTCTCTTTGCCTCAGTTCTGATCTGCGAAATTCAATACCTGTTCTCCCTCCTATTTGAACGGTGAGCCCATGTTTGACCTGATGACCTTCTATCTAATGCTTAATACAGTGCTTTTCATGTAGTAAGCACTTTACAAATACTATTATTGCCATTACTGTTGCTATTGTTATAGGCCTTCTTCCCATCTTTATCCAAGGTTGACGGCTTCATCTGATTCTCTCTCATTTCCCAATTATAGGAGTGAAAATCAGCCTGAACACATTTTTTTGGATTTCTGACTATGCTACTTTTTCCCTTAATTCCTTTAAACAGGAAGCTTTTTCAGAAGCACCTTGAAAAATGACACATTAATTAAGGTGTTTCCACTGTGCACCAAAATAAAGCTATCTTTTGAATGAAACCTAAGCAGACAACAGTAATGGATGACATGGAATTAAGTAACTTGAGCTCTGTATGGAAGATGCCAGTATGCTTTGTAGAATTTGCTTTATTAACAAATTAAAGATATTCATGCCTAACATGGAGACATAGGTCTTAAGAGGATACAAAACTACATTTAAATTGTCCACTAGAGTACAAACTCCATGAAAGGAATTAGTTGGGGTTCTGGGGTTCTTGAACATGTGTTTCACGTGCTTAAGATAATGTTGTGCCCCCGTGAGCACATGATAAAGTATTGAGACCACCTTTTATAGACGAGAAAATCAAGTCACAGATAAATTAATTGAATTTCCCTAGGATACACAGAAGGGAAGCCCGTTGTTGGGTAGGGATTGTCTTTATCTGTTCCTGAATCGTACTTTCCAAGCACTTAGTACAATGCTTTGCACACAGTAAGTGCTCAGTAAATATGATTGAATGAATGAATGGAGTTGGGATTAGAACTCGTGTCTCTTGATTTTCAGCCCTCTTTAATTTCCACTGCTCAGGCCCCATTGCTCAGAGAATCTGGGTTCTAATCCTGGCATTCCTGCTATACGACTGCTTGTTATGGGCAAGGAATGGGTCTGTTTATTGTTATAGTATACTCTCACAAGTGCTTAGTACAGTGTTCTGCGCGCAGTAAACCCTCAATGAATACAACTGAATGAAAGTCACTCAACTTCTATGAGCATCAGTTCCCTCATCTGCAGAATGGGGATTCAGTACCTGTTCTCCCTCCTAGTTAGACAGTGAGCCCCATGTGGGAACTGTTTGTCTTATATCTACTCCAGGGTTTAGTAGAGCACCTGATACAAATTAAGGGATTAAAAATATTATTATCAATATTATTATTATTAAGCAGGAGCTCTAGTTTTTAAGCAAGTGGTATTATCGTTACATGTCATTCCACAGTTCAACTGTGGGAGTTTCAGTACCCTAAAAAGAGGCAATGCTTTTTGTGATCTATAGATTCACAAGTGTGAAGGGTTTTGAGATGTAATCTAACCAATCACCCTGCCTCTGGCCAGGTTTGCACTTCAATCATTTCCCCAAAGAGGATTCTCTCCTTTTTTTCCCCTCCACATGAGGGTATATGCCAATCTTCCACAAAACCCTTTTCCAAACACTGCCTGTAAATGCCTGCTAGTGTGCAGGTGATTACTCCACAGCAGACTAAGTTCATTTCCCCTAACCTCATCTTTAATGAAAATAAAGAGCAGTCATTCAGTCAATAGTATTTATTGAGTGCTTATTATGTGCAGAACATTGTACCAAGGGTTAGGGAGAGTACAATATAACAAGAAAAAGAAGATGTTCCCTACCCATAATGAGCTTACAGTCTAGAGCGGGAGACAGACATTAGCGCAAATAAGTAAATAACAGGTATATATATATATATATATATATATATGTATATATATATATATGTGTGTATGTGTGTGTGTGAGAGAGAGAGAGAGAGAGCGTGAGTGTGTGTGTGAGTGAGTGAGTGTGTGTGTTGTGGGTGGGGATGGTGATGAATAAAGGAAACATGTAAGGGAGATGCAGATGGGAATGGGAGAAGAGAAAAGGAGGGCTTAGTCAGGGAAAGTCCCTTGGAGGAGATATGCCTTCAATAAGGTTTTGAAGGCAGGGAGAATAACTGTCTGGTGGATCTGAGGAGGGAAGGCATTCCAGGACAGAGGCAAGACATGGGCCAGAGGTCGGTGGTGAGATAGATGAGATGATGATATCGAGGTACAGTGAGAAAGTTATCTTTAGAATAATAAAGTGTGTGAGCTGGGTGATAGTAGGAGAGTAGCAAGATATGGTAGGAGGGGGCAAGGGATAAGAACATTTATTCAGCATTTTTTAATCTGCAGGTTTCTGAAGGGTTTATGCTTTGCAACGTCTGTAAATTTCCTCTAGCATCTAGAACATTGTGGTAAATTAGGCAAAAATAATAATGGCATTCATTAAGTGCTCACTAGGTGCTGGGGTCATAGGTTTCACCAAATCAGACACAACCACTATTCCACACAACATGTACAATCCATTTTATTCTCAATTTCCTGTCTTATGCTGTCAGGTCATCTCCGACCCATAGCAAGGCCATGGACAAGTCTCTCCCAAAATGCCCCACCTCCACCTGCCATGGTTCCAGTAGTGGATCCATAGAGATTTCTTGGTAAAAAAAACAGAAGTGATTTACCATGTCCTCCTTCCACACAGTAAACCTGAGTCTCCACCCTCGGCTCTCTCCCATTCTGCTGTTGCCCAGCACAGATGAGCTCTTACTTGTAGGAGATTGCCTTCCACTTTCTAGCCACTAACCAAGCAAGCAATGGAACGGATATGCCTCTGCTTGATTCTCCCTCCCTTAGTCGAGACTTGTAGAGTACTGGAAACTCTCCAGGTGCGACACTGAGAGGGATATTACTGATGGAGACGTTGAAATCCAGAGAGGATAGCGACTTGGTTAAGGTCTCGCAGCAGACTAGTATCAGCTGGGATTAGAAACAGGGTCTTCTTCCTCCGGTCTTGTGCTACTAATTATGATGATTGTATTTATTATGGACTACTATGTACCAAGTACTGTGCTAAACACTGGGATACTTTCAACTTAATAGTACTGGACACAGTCACTATCCTGCGTAGGGCTCACACTCTGAGAAGAAAGATGGAGTGCAGGAATTTTATCTTCATTTTAAAGATGAGGAAAAATAAGGCAGAGAGAAAATAGCTGGCAGAGCACAGTAGGATCTAGAACTTGTTTCTCTGTACTTTTTAATGGTACTTGTTAAGCACTTCAAATGTGCCAAGCACTGTTCTAAGTACTGGGGTAGATACAAGCTAATCGGTTTGGGCACATTCCATGTCACCCTTGGGGCTCACAGTCTTAATCCCCCTTTTACAGATGAAGTAACTGAGCCCCAGAGAAGTTAAATGACTTGCCAAATGTTGCACAGTAGAAAAGTGGTGGAGCTGGAATTAGAACCCAGCTCCTTCTGGTTCCCTAGCCCAAGCCTGTCTACTGTTATTTTTTGTGGTCTGTCTCCCCCCTTCTAGACTGTGAGCCAGCTGTTGGGTAGGGATTATCTGTATCTGTTGCCTAATTGTACTTTCCAAGTGCTTGTACAGTGCTGTGCACACAGTAAGTGCTCAATAAATACAATCGAATGAATAAATGAATGATCTATCCACTAGGCCACGCTGCTTCTCCTGCCAGTTATATGCTCTTTCTATTAGGACTTACAGCAATCATTCAATGACATTTATTGAGGTCTTACTATGTGCAGATGATAATATGATGATGGTGGTATTCGTTAAGCGCTTACTATGTGCCAAGCACTGTTCTAAGCAACACATGAAATGCTTGGGAGAGTACAAGACACTAGAGATGGTAAACATGCTAGGTCATAGTGCTGAGGTGCATCATAAAAGACATTTTGGAAGTGCAAAATGAAGGAATGACACATTTCTTGCTCACAATTACTTTACATTCTACTGCTGCTATGCAATTTCTATTAATCCCTTTAATCTATTTGAAAATCATCCTTAATCCCCTCCCTCAGCTTTTTCTGTGGCAGTTGATAACAGTGAGAACCCAGGACTGAGTAACTAGAGACAGTAACATTTCTCTGACTACCAGCGTATTTTGAGATCTTGGACAAGTCATTTAAGTTCTGAAGGCCTCAGTTCCTTCTGTAAAATGGGGTTAAAATAGATTGTTAATCTGGGGTGACAGGGACTGTGTCCAACCCAATAACCTTATATCTACCCCAGAGCTTAACACACAGAAAGAAGTAAATCAATACCCTCATTATTATTATTCTTTCTTCTAGGATATAAAGCAGCACATTAACCTAAAACTAATTGATGGCAAAATGAGGAGGATAGGATGTCAGGCATAAAGTGTAATTGGGCAACGCTCCTCTTGCCTTTGCAGAAATTGCCAACCATTTCAGGAAGGTCTAAATTGTACAGATACCTAAATAACTTTACACTTTCCTCTATGCTCAGTGAACCCGTCCTCAGTGAAGAATGGTTGGGTCTGCAAAAGACAAAATTAATGGCAGGATGAAAAAAAATACCTTCCATAGACTGTCTGGAGATTATCTGGATAGTATTTGACACTTCAAGGCAGCTAAAGAAAGGGAGATTTGTTGCTTGTATTACTGGTTGCATTTTAGTTCAGAAGGGCTAAAATATGTCTGTGAAGAACGGAGGGCTGATTCCTGCTCTCCCCAGGAGTTGAAGGGATTTTGAAGGATAAGGGAGGGCAGAAACCTGAACCTTATGGTGTTTTCTCGAGAGATGACAAGCTGAAAATACAGCTTAAAATCATTGTGGCCTAATGGATAGAGCATGAACCTAGGGGTCAGATGAACCTGGGTTCTAATCGTGTCTTCGTTGCTTGTCTGCTTTGACCTTGGACAAGTCACTTAATTTCTTCTTGCCTTAGTTGCCTCATGTAAAATGGGCACTCAGCGCCCCATATGGGACATGGACTGTGTCCACCTGCTTAGTTTGTCAGTACAGTGCCTGGTACATAGTAAACAGTTAATGAATCCCATTTTAAAAAATCAAAATACAAAAAATGAACAAGGAGACAGTGAGCTCGCAAATCATGAAATCCTGCTGCCTACCCTGAACACAACCAATTTCTTTCCTGCCACAAGATTTTGCTTCTAGTCATGGTCACACAGCCTCAGAGATAAGACTTTGGCACAGTGAAAAACAGGGCTATACACTGCAAACAGCAACCATGGCCACAAAGGGCAGAAAAATGTCCTAAGACCAGGCATTTCATTCATTCATTCATTCATTCATTCATTCATATTTATTCATTCAATCGCATTTATTGAGCGCTTACTGTGTGCAGAGCACTGTACTAAGCGCTTGGGAAGTACAAATCAGCAATATATAGAGATGGCCCCTTCCCAACAATGGGCTCACAGTCTAGAAAGGGGAGACAGACAACAAAACAAAGCAAGTCGACAGGTATTGATACCATTAGAATGAATAGAATTATAGCTATATACACATCATTAATAAAATAGAGTAATAAATATGTACAAATAAAATGCATTGAGTAATAAATACGTACAAATGTATACAAATGCTGAGGGAAGGGGAAGGGGGTAGAGCAGAAGAAGGGAAGGGAGGTGATGGGGGAGAATGAGGAGGAGAGGCAAAAGGGGGGAATCAGTCTGTGAAGGCCTCCTGGAGGAGGTGAGCTCTCAGTAGGGCTTTGAAGGGAGTAAGAGAGCTAGTTTGGCAGATGTGTGGAGTGAGTCCATTCCAGGCCAGAGACAGGACGTGGGCCGGGGGTCGACGTCAGGACAGGTGAGAATGAGGCACAGTGAGGAGGTTAGCGACAGAGGAGAGGACGGTGTGGGCTGGGCTGGAGAAGGAGAGAAGGGAGGTGAGGAGCTTCCTCACTCTTGGCTTCAAGGCTCTCCATCACCTTGCCCCCCCAACCTCACATCCCTTCTCTCCTTCTCCAGCCCAGCCTGCACCCTCCACTCCTCTGCTGCTAACCTCCTTACTGTGCCTCGTTCTCGCCTGTCCCACTGTCGACTCCCAGCCCACATCCTTCCCCAGTCCTGCAATGCCCTCCCTCCACTCATCCACCAAGCTACCTCTCTTCCTCCCTTCAAAGCCCTACTAAGAGCTCACTTTCCCCAGTAGGCTTTCCCAAACTGAGACCCCTTTTTACTCTCCTCCTCCCCAACCCCCGCCCTAACTCCTTCCCCTCCCCACAGCACTTGCATATATTTGTACAGATTTATTTCTCTTTATTTTACCTGTACATTTTTACTATTCTATTCATTTTGTTAATGATGTGCATATTGCTTTAATTCTATTTGTTCTGACGATTTTGACACCCGTCTACATGTTCTATTTTGTTATGTTGTCTGTCTCCCCTTTCTCGACTGTGAGCCCATTGTTGGTAGGGACTGTCTCTATATGTTGCTGACTTGTATTTCCCAAGCACTTGGTACAGTGTTCTGCACACAGTAAGCGCTCAATAAATACGATTAAATGAATGAATGAATGAATATTTTTACATAGAGAAGCAACATGGCATAATGGAAAGAGCACGGCCCTGGGAGCCAGAGTACCTGGGTTCTAATCCCAGCTTCACCATTTCTCTGCTGTTTGCCTTTGGGCAAGTAACTTCACTTTTCTGGGCTTCAGTTGCCTCATCTTTAAAATGGTGATTAAAGCTGTGAGGCCCATGTGGACAGGGAGGAATGCTCCCATTCCTCCCCAGCACTTCGTACAGTACTTGGTTCATAGTGAGCATTAAACAAATACAATTATTCTTATGCCATAATTATACAGTGGGGAGGGCATGCAGAAAGGTGGATGGGAAGTTTGTTTGTGAAGAGCGATGTTGGCTGCATGGCAGTCTCTCTGCCACGGAGACTGAGTCTGAGGAGCAAGCAGCTCTGCGGATGCCTGTTGGGCTTGTATAAATTAGGATACATATAATTTTATTGTCCCCAACTTTACCCCTCCTCTCACTGCATCGTCATCATCATCATCATCAATCGCATTTATTGAGCGCTTACTATGTGCAGAGCACTGTACTAAGCGCTTGGGAAGTACAAATTGGCAACATATAGAGACAGTCCCTACCCAACAGTGGGCTCACAGTCTCAAAGGGGGAGACAGAGAACAAAACCAAACATACTAAGAAAATAAAATAAATAGAATAGATATGTACAAATAAATAAATAAATAAATAAATAGAGTAATAAATATGTACAAACATATATACATATATACAGGTGCTGTGGGGAAGGGAAGGAGGTAAGATGGGGGGATGGAGAGGGGGACGAGGGGGGAGAGGAAGGAAGGGGTTCAGTCTGGGAAGGCCTCCTGGAGGAGGTGAGCTCTCAGCAGGGCCTTGAAGGGAGGAAGAGAGCTAGCTTGGCGGATGGGCTGAGGGAGGGCATTCCAGGTCCGGGGGATAACGTGGGTCAGGGGTCGATGGCGGGACAGGCGAGAGCGAGGTAGGGTAAGGAGATCAGCGGTGGAGGAGCGGAGGGTGCGAACTGGGCTGTAGAAGGAGAGAAGGGAGGTGAGGTAGGAGGGGGCGAGGTGATGGAGAGCCTTGAAACCGAGGGTGAGGAGTTTCTGCCTGATGCGCAGATTGGTAGCCACTGGAGATTTTTGAGGAGGGGAGTAATATGCCCAGAGCGTTTCTGGACAAAGATAATCCGGGCAGCAGCATGAAGTATGGATTGAAGTGGAGAGAGACACGAGAATGGGAGATCAGAGAGAAGGCTGATGCAGCAATCCAGACGGGATAGGATGAGAGCTTGAATGAGCAGGGTAGTGGTTGGGATGGAGAGGAAAGGGCGGATCTTGGCAATGTTGTGGAGCTGAGACCTGCAGGTTTTGGTGACGGCTTGGATGTGAGGGGTGAATGAGAGAGCGTAGTCGAGGATGACACCAAGGTTGCGGGCTTGTGAGATGGGAAGGATGGTAGTGCCGTCAACAGAGATGGGAAAGTCAGGGAGAGGGCAAGGTTTGGCATGAGATGCCTGCTTTTACTTCTGGAAGACTAGGATTCACCTAGGGCTGTGATCTTCTGTGAGAGCTTGGGCAAGTCAATTCAGTGGAAAGACCCCGGGCTTGGGAGTCAGAGGTCATGGGTTCTAATCCTGGCTCCACCACTTTGTCAGCTGTGTGACTTTGGGCAAGATAGTTAACTTCTCTGTGTCTCAGTTAACTCATTTGTAAAATGGGGATTAAGACTGTGAGCCCCACGAGGGACAACCTAAATACCTTGTATCTCACCCAGTGCTTAGAACATTGCTTGGCATATAGTAAGCACTTAACAAATATCATCAATATCATCTTTGATATCAATATCATCTTTGTACCTCAGTTACCTCAACTTTAAAATGGGGACTTTGAGTCCCATGTGGAACAGGGATTCTGTCCGACCTGATTATTTTGTATCTACCCCAGTGCTTAGAACAGTGCTTGGCACATAAGTGCTCAACAAATACCATTTTATTATTATTATTATCTTGAACAGTCAGGCTGCAGTGCTTGCCTGTTATGAAGTCAAGAGGACAGGTACAAGCAATGGACTGAACTCAGTTGGATTCCTCTTGTGGGAAGAAGGTGTCTGTTACATTGTTATATTGTACTCTCCCAAGGACTAAGTACAGTGCTCTGCAAGCAGTAATTACTCAGTAAATTCAGTTGATTGATTAATCAGATTCTAGCCAAATCTGAGTTGAAAACATGCATTGCATCTGAGCTGAGTGCATCTTTTAAGAAGAGTCAATAACACTATTATCATTTGTTTGAAGCAATGAACACTGTGTCAAAGTTTTTCCTGAAAGTTATTTGTTTAATAGTTGTGGCATTTGTTTAAAGCTTATTATGTGCCAAGCACTGTAATAATAATGATAATGTTGATATTTGTTAAGCACCTACTATGTGCCAAGCACTGTTCTAAGCGCTGGGGTAAATACAAGGTAATCAGGTTGTCCCACGTGGGGCTCACAGTCTTAATCCCCGTTTTACAGATGAGGGAACTGAGGCACAGAGAAATGACTTGCCCAAAGTCACACCCTGGGGTAGGTACGAGATAAGGCCCCATGCTGGGCTCACAGTCTAAGTAGATGGGAGAACTGGCTGGGAAGATAAGGGAGCTGAGGTGCATAGAAGTTGTTGCTTGTCCAAGGTAACACAGCAGGTGAACTGCTGAGGCAGAATTAGAACCCAAGTCTTCTGACTCCCAGGCCTGTGCTCTTATGGGAAGAAGCATGGCATAATGGATAGAGCACAGCCCTGGGAGTAAGAAGGTCATGGGTTCTAATCCCAGCTCCACCACCTAATAATAATGATAACAACAATACTAATAATTGTGGCATTTGTTAAGCACTTACTATGTGCCAAGCACTGTTCTAAACACTGGGGTACATACAAGGTCATCAGGTTGTCCCACGTGGGGCTCACAGTCTTCATCCCCATTTGACAGATGAGATAACTGAGGCACCGAGAAGTGAAGTGACTTGCCCAAAGTCACACAGCTAAGTGGTGGAGCTGGGATTAGAACCCATGACCTCTGACTCCCAAGCCTGTGCATTTTCCACTAAGCCACACTTGTCTGCTGTGTGACCTTGGCAAATCACTTAACTTCTCTGTGCCTCAGTTACCTCATCTGTGAAATGGTGATTGAGATTGTGAGCACCATGTGGGGCAGGGACTCTGTCCAACCCAATTTGGTTGTTTCAACCCCAACACTTAGTACAGTGCCTGGCACATAGTAAGCACTTAAGAAATACCAGTATTATCACAATTATTTCCACTATTAATAATAATAATAATAATAATAATAGTATTTGTAAAGCGCTTACTATGTGCAAAGCACTGTTCTAAGCACTATTTCCACAGCACTTCTTTAGAGTTGGAAGGCTCAAGTCGGTATAACTTCCCAGACAATACTCCAGAGAAAAAGACCGGGTATCACCTTAGAACTGGTAATGATAGTTAGTATAAAACCTTTATCCAATCAAGTTTAACTGCAAGTGAAATGGAGGTGTCTTCAGTCGGTTCCGTTAAACGTGAGCCTTCTTTAATCTTTACTGAGAGCATGTCTCCAGGACTAGGGCAGCTGAGAGTCTCATTTTCTCCAAAGGTGGAAAAGGATGTACAGGCCAGTGTGAATGCAGTGATCTGCCTCTTACTTCCTCCAGACTTGAGGATAAATCGATGGAATCGGTCATGACTTGTGCTTTCTGGAGAGAGGGGATAGTAAGCCCAGTATGAAGCAACACGGCCTAGTGGATAGAGCACGGACCTGGGACTCAGAAGGGCATGAGTTCTAATCCCAGCTCTGCCACTTGTCTGCTTTTTGACCTTGAGCAAATCACTGTAACTTCTCTATTCCTCAGTTGCCTCATCTGGAAAATGATCATAATAATAATTATGGTATTTGTTAAGAATTTACTATGTTCACGGCACTGTTCTAAGTGCTGAAATTAATACAAGATAATCAGATTGCATACAGTCCCTGTTCATTCATTCATTCATTCATCCATTCATTCAATCGTAAGTGCTTGGGAAGTACAAGTTGGCAACATATAGAGACGGTCCCTACTTAACAACAGGCTCACAGTCTAGAAGGGGGAGACAGACAACAAAACAAAACACGTAGACAGGTGTCAAAGCCGTCAGAACAAATAGAATTAAAGCTATATGCACATCATTAACAAAATAAATAAAATAGTATATATGTACAGGTAAAATAAATACAGTAATAAATGTGTATAAATATATATGCCAGTGCTGTGGGGAGGGGAAGGAGGTAGTGCAGGGGGTATAGGGAGGAGGAGTGGAAAAGGGGGGCTCAGTCTGGGAAGGCCTCTTGGAGGAAGTGAGCTCTCAGTAGGGCTTTGAAAGGAGGAAGAGAGCTACCTTGGCGGATGTGCGGAGGGAGGGCATTGCAGGCGAGATGTAGGATGTGGGGCCAGGGGTCAACGGTGGGACAGGCGAGAACGAGGCACAGTGAGGAGGTTAGCGGCAGAGGAGTGGAGGGTGCAGGCTGGGCTGTGGAAGGAGAGAAGGGAGGTGAGGTAGGAGGGGGCGAGGGGATGGAGAGCCTTGAAACCGAAAGTGAGGAGTTTTTGCTTGATTCGTAAATTGACAGGCAACCACTGGAGATTAAGTGACCTGCCCAAGGCCACTCAGCAGACAGGTTGCTGAGCCGAG
The DNA here is from genome assembly GCF_015852505.1 of Tachyglossus aculeatus. NCBI lineage: Eukaryota > Metazoa > Chordata > Mammalia > Monotremata > Tachyglossidae > Tachyglossus > Tachyglossus aculeatus. The sequence goes on along the minus strand of NW_024044830.1, from coordinate 460,363 downwards.
ATTAGAACCGTAACCTTCTGATTCCCAGGCCGGTGCTCTATCCACTAAACCATGCTGTTTCTACAAGGATTGAGTGAGCCACATGTTGGACAGGGACTGTGTCCAACCCAATTATCTTGTATCTACCCCAGTGCTTAGAACAGTGTCTGGCCCGTAGTATTTGCTTAGCAAATACAAAAATTGTTCATTATTGTTATTATTATTATTGCTTCCCCAGGATTCATTTACTATTGATTAGGGTTTGGTAACGAGAATTATTTAGGACTAGTAAGAGTTGGGTTTATCATATAATCTTCTTTTTTCATGGTATGTTAAAGTACCTACTATGTGCTAGTTATTGTTCTAAGCCCTGAAGTACTTGCAAGACCATCAGGTTGGACACAGTCCATGTCCCACGTGGCACACACAGTCTTAATCCCATTTTACAGATAGAGTAACTGAGGCACAGATGAGTGAAGTGACTTGTCCCAGCTCACACTGCAGACAACCGGCAGAGTCAGGATTAGAACCCAGGCGCTCTGATTCCCAGGCCCATGCTTTTTTCCAGTAGGCCACACTGTTTCTCCTTATCCTTTCCAAGTTGGAAGGGACTATGGGATATTATCTTCTTTCCCAGGACCCTCTTCCCTAGTCAGATCCTTCCGGACCCTACTCTCCCTGTTTTCAAAGTCCTTCTGAAATCTCCCCTTCACCAAATAATATTTGTTCGACTCAAGTCATACCCTCCCAGCTATCACCTCCTCACTTTTGCCCCATTTCCACAAGATAAGTGCTCACGGCTCACAGTGTAACTGATCCAGAGGAAAGAACACTGGTCTGGAAGTCGGGAGACTTGGGTTCTAATCCTGGCTCCCTTACTTGTCTACATCTGCAAGGTCATGTCTTGTAACACCAAACTTTCCTGTGCCTCAGTTTCCTCATCTGTAAAATGATAATTCACTACCTATTCTTCCTTCTACTTAGACTTTGTGAGCCAGTCATAACACAGTGCTTGGCACATAGTAAGCACTTTACATATGGCACAATTAGTATTATTATTCTCTATGTATCAATGAATCCGTTGGATTTATTGAGAAATTTCTGTTTGCAGAACACTACAATAAGCACTTCAGACAGTATGATAGAGTTTAATTCATTCACTCATTCCTTCAATTCGGTCACATTTATTGAGCACTGACTGTGGGCAGAGCACTGTACTAAGCGCTTGTAAAGTACAATTCAGCAGTAAAGAGTGACAGTCCCTGCCCACAACAGGCTTACAGTCTAGAAGGAGGAAAACAGACATCAGAACAAGTAAACAGGCATCAATAGCATCAATAAAAATAAATAGAATTATAGATTATGTACACATCAAAACAAGTAAATAGGCATTAATATAAATAAATGGAATTATAGATATGTATACACAAGTGCTGTGAGGCAGAGGGGTAGAGCCAAGAGAGCGAGTCGGGGTGATGGGGTGGCAGAACTGAGTTAAAGGGGGGCTTTGTCTAGGAAGGAGGAGGTGAGCCTTCAGAAGGGCTTTGACGGGGGTATGTGCGATTGGCAGATTTGAAGAGGGAGGGCATTCCAGGCCAGAGGTAGGACGTGGTCCAGGGGTCGATAGGAGGACAGGCGAGAATGAGGCACCGTGTGAAGGTTAGCACCAGAGGAGTGGAGTGTGTTGCCTGGGCTGTAGAAGGAGAGAAGGGAGGTGATGTAGGAGAAGACAAGGTAATGGAGAGCTGTATTGCCTGTACACAAGAAGTGTATAGACTGATGTACTCTTTTATATACATTGTGGACTTGTTCCCAAGCGCTCAGTACAGTGCTCTGCACACAGTAAGCACTCAATAAATATGATTGAACGAATGAATGAATTTAAGCATTTATTAATCTACATATCCATTTTCCCATCCTCTTTTTCCTCCTAACTGTTGTTCTTTTGTGTCTGCCCAGTAGATTGGGCAGATCATTAGGGCAGGGACTTGTCACACCTCTCTATTGCACCCTATAAGTGGTTAGTATAATGCTCTACAAGCAATAGGAGATCAGCGTGGCTCAGTGGAAAGAGCCCGTGCTTTGGAGTCAGAGGTCATGGGTTCAAATCCTGGCTCTGGCAATTGTCAGCTGTGTGACTTTGGACAAGTCACTTAACTTCTCTGGGCCTCAGTTACCTCATCTGTAAAAATGGGAATTAAGATTGTGAGCCCCCCGTGGGCCAACCTGATCACCTTGTAATCTCCCCAGCGCTTAGAACAGTGCTTTGCACAAGTAAGCCCTTAATAAATGCCATCCCATCGTCAATGAATCAATGACCATAGAGAAGCAGCATGGTTCAGTGGAAACAGCATGGACTTAGGGGTCAGAGGTCATGGGTTCAAATCCTGGCTCTGCCAATTGTCAGCTGTGTGACTTTGGACAATTCACAACTTCTCTGGGCCTCAGTTACCTCACCTGTAAAATGGGAATTAAGACTGTGAGCCCCCCATGGGACACCCTGAGCACCTTGTAACCTCCCCAGCGTTTAAACAGTGCTTCACATGTAGTAAGTGCTTAGTAAATGCCATAAAAATGAATGCTATTCAGTGATAAAAAAAATAAACTTTTTGTATTTTAAGCACTTGCTATGTGCCGAGCTCTGGGGTGGAACCAAGATGACCAGGTGAGACATACCCCTTTCCCACTTAGGGCTCACAATCTAAGTGGGACTAAACTGATTCATTGATCTACTTGTTCAAACAAGATGGCTCAACCCAACACCACCCAGCACTGCCCAATCGATGACTGGTATTCACTGAGCACTTACTGTGTGCAGAGAACTCTACTATTCCTTCATTCATTCAATCGTATTTATTGAACACTTACTGTGTGCAGAGCACTGTACTAAGCACTTGGAAAGTACAAGTCGGGAACATATAGAGACGGTCCATACCAAACAACAAGCTCACAATCTAGAAGGGGGAGACAGACAACAAAACAATACATGTAGACAGGTGTCAAAATTGTCAAAACAGATAGAATTATAGCTATATGCACATCATTAACAAAATAAATAGAATAGTAAACATGTACAAGTAAAATGAATAAAGTGATAAATCTGTACAAATATATGCAAGTGTTGTGAGGAGGGGAAGGAGGTAGGGCGGGGAGAATGGAGAGGAGGAGAGGAAAAAGGGGGGGTTGAGTCTGGGAAAGCCTCCTGGAGGAGGTGAGCTCTCAGTAAGGCTTTGAAGGGAGGAAGAGAGCTCGTTTGGAGGATGTGTGGAGGGAGGGCATTCCAGGCCATGGGAAGGACGTGGGCAGGGGCTCTATGGCCGGACAGGTGAGAACGAGGCCCAGTGAGGTTAGTGGCAGAGGGGCAGAGGAGCAGAGGGTGTGGGCTAAACTGCAGAAGGAGAGAAGGGAGGTGAGGTAGGAAGGGGTGAGATGATGGAGAGCCTTGAAGCCGAGAGTGAGGAGTTTTTGCTTGATTCATAGGTTGACAGGCAACCACTGGAGATTTTTGAGGAGGGGAGTGACATGCCCAGAGCATTTCTGTACAAAAATAATCCACGCAGCAGAATGAAGTATAGACTGAAGTGTGGAGAGACAGGAGGATGGGAGATCAGAGAGGAGGGTGACGCAGTAATCCAGTCAGGATAGGATGAGAGATTGAACCAGCAAGGGAGCGGTTTGGATGGAGAGGAAAGGGTGGATCTTGGCGGTGTTGTGGAGGTGAGATCGGCAGGTTTTGGTGACGGATTGGATGTGCAGAGTGAACGAAGAGAGCGGAGTCAGTGATTCATTCATTCATTCATTCAATCGTATTTATTGCATGTTTTGTGTGTGCAGGGCACTGTACTAAGCACTTGGGAAGTACAGGGTGGCAACATATAGAGATGGTCCATACCCAACAATGGACTCACAGTCTAGTTGGAGGAGACAGACAACGAACAAAACAAAACATGTGGACAGGTGTCAAGTCATCAGAACAAATAGAATTAAAGCTAAATGCACATCATTAACATATTAATGATAGCTTTTAAGTGCTTCCTATGTGCAAAGCCCTGTTCTAAGCGCTGGGGAGGTTACAACAGGATCAGGTTGTCCCACGGGAGGCTCACAGTTTTAATCCCCATTTTCATAGATGAGGTAACTGAGGCACAGAGAAGTTAAGTGACATGCCCGAAGTCACACAGCTGACAAATGGTGGAGCTGGTATTTGAACCCATGACCTCTGACTCCAAAGCCCGGGCTCTTTCCACTGACCCACGCTGCTTATCTGTCACCAAGGATGACACCAAGGTTGAAGTCTTGTAAGACGGGAAGGATGGTAGTGCCGTCTACAGTGATGGGAAAGTCAAGGAGAGGACAGTGTTTGGGAGGGAAGATAAGGATTTCAGTCTTGAACATATTGAGTTTTAGATGGAGGGCAGACAACCAGATGGAGATGTTCTGAAGGCAGGAGGAGATACGAGCCTGGATGAAGGGAGAGAGAGCAGGGGTGGAGATCTGGATGTAAATTTGGGTCCAAAAGTAGGAGACAAAAGTAGGTACAACTTCAGCTCTCTTCACACACTCAAAGGTGACTTGATAGATGTGCTAATCTCCTAATCCCCTAGCCTCAGGTGAATGCTTGGACTGATTTTATCTTGTTATAAGGCAATACTTGTCTTCTGTCCCCAGCTCTCACTGACTTCATGAATCCTGATTCAGAGGAAAAGTTGAAGATTTTGTCCCGTCCTCAACAAACCAGTCCCTAGCTACAAGAAGCAAGATATTATTCAAACCTATTACTTCCAGGGTAGAAATGAAATATCACCCTATATCACTTTTAATATGTTAAGATGCACAACCTCTGACTGAAATTTTTATCTTAGAAGTGAGCAAATTTTCACAACCAAAGCAGGCAGCAGCATAACGGAAGACATTTGGAAAATTATTCTGGGAGCTGGTGATGATCAGGTGATAAATTTGGGGATATTTTTATGGATGGGGCAGCCTTGCTATTCGGGAGGAAGATAGAGAGCTACTGTTAAATATCCATTCATTAAACTGTATTTATTGAGCACTTTCTGTGTACTAAGCACTTGGGAGAGTACAATATAACATCAAACACAATCCCTTCCCACAACATGCTCACAGTCTAGAGGGGGAGACAGACATTAATATAAATAAATCAATCAATAGATAAAAAAATTACAGATATATGGAGTGGGGAAGGGAGGGAGGATGAATGAGGGAGCAAGTTTGAGCAGTGCATAGGGTAGTGGGAAAAGAGGAGAGGAGGGCTCAATCAGTGAAGGTTTCCTGGAGGAGATGTGCCTTCAATAAGACTTTGAACTGAGGGAGAGCAATTATCTGTCAGATGTGAGGAGGGAGGGTGTACCAGGCCAGAGACAGGATGTGGGTAAGAGGTTGGCAGCGAGATAGACAAAATCGAGGTACAATGAGAAAGTTAGTATCTGAGGAAGGAAGTAATTAAGAATCTATTACGATAGCTTGCAAAGCCTGGAAGGATTACCATTTATTCATTAATTTATTCAATCGTATTTATTGAGCACTTACTGTGTGCAAAGCACTGCACTAAACAGTTTAGAGAGTACTATATAACTATAAGCAGACACATTCCCTGTCCACAGGGAGCTTACATTCTAGACCAGGAGACAAACATTAATAAATATATAAATGGATAAATTACTGATATATAAGTGCTTTGGGGCTGGGAGGGGGATGAATAAAAAGAGCACATTAGGGCGACACAGAAGGGAGTGGGAGAAGAGGAAAGGAGGGCTTAGCCAGGAAAGGCCTCTTGGTGAAGGGAAGCTTGATAACAGCAATTCCATTTGTGGCTTAATAACAGAAGAGTAATAATCACCTACACCATGATAGACAGATATAGTTTACAGGTAGGGCAGATTTTCCTAAATTCAGGAATGATCAAAAAGACATTCTGGGTATATTTGGTATGTCATGGACTAATTTACCAGCTTTTCTATGGCTGTAGTAAGCTTGGGAATTCATCATAAAAGTCTAAAGGGGTGGGGCGATGGAGAAACTGGGAACAGAGGAGGTGACTTCAAGGCTTCTCTTCCATCCCCAAGACATCTCTGCTACCTCATGCCATAGTTGAATGTGCCAGAGCTCCTCTGATCTCTAAAGCTAATCAGGGTCCGGCCTTGTTAGTACTTGGGTGAGAGACAGCCCGGGAATACCAGGTGCTGTAGGCTTTATGTTAAAGGAAGCAGCGTGGCTTAGTGGAAAGGGTCCGGGCTTGGGAGTCAGAGGTTATGGGTTCTAATCCCACCTTTGCCACTTGTCAGCTGTGTGACTTTGGGCAGGTCACAAATTCTCTGTAGCTCAGTTACATTGTAAAATGGGGATGAAAGCTATGAGCCCCACGTGGGACAACCTAATTACTTTGTATCTACCCCAGCACTTAGAGCAATGCTTGGCACATAGTAAGCACTTAATAAATGCCATCATTCGTAGGGAGCGGGGGAAGGCGATGAGACAGGCAGTATGTGCACACAAACCGTACCCAACGGCTCAAGGCCAAACAAACTCAACAACAGGAGATAAAGAGACCAGGGCAAGAAAAACAAGCCTGCATCTGCAAGGCTCGGAGGCAACCTCAAGGCCATATCCGCAGCCAGCGATGGTTGGCAACGGGTGGCTGGGGGCGAGCCAGAGCAAACGCTTCGTGACTGGACAGAGCTGTTGTTAGGCTAGTGGCTGGAGGGCGGTGTGTGCTACATGGCAAAGCCTCGATACGCCATCTCCCGAGAAAACCCTGCCCCCGGGCAACGGAGGGTATAAGAGACGAACAAGACAAGGGGGGGGGGGCTCTCTCTCGTGCGCCCGCCCTCTCTCTCGCTCTCTTTCTATCTCGCGCCTCTCTCCCTCTCTGTCTCCCTCTCTCTCTCTCTCTCTCTCTCTCTCTCTCTCTCTCTCTCTCTCTCTCTCTCTCTCTCTCTCTCTCTTTCAACCATGTAACCGCTGACAGCAAATAAACGGCAACCAAGCTTTGAACCTCTGGCTGACTCTTCCTGGTATGAACGCGCGGGCCGCGTCCGGAGACATCCGAAGACCCGGAGAGAGTAAGAACCCGAGAGTTGCCCCCGAAACCCCAGGGAGCAACGAGTGGCGCCCAACGTGGACTCGGATACCCCCATTTGGGAAGACCAGGGAGAGTGCCCCGTAGGCCAGGTAGCTAAAGGTCAGGCGGGAAGATGGGGACGGCACCGTCGTTGCCCATATATAAGCCAGAAGATAAGCAATTGTACACCCGGCACTGTTACAAGCTATTGAGAAGTAAGGGGGTAAAGATTGAGCTGAAGACAATAAGGGAATTAATAGGGAAGATAACTATGACCTCCCCGTGGATATTTGATTCCGGGATCACGGAGGAGCGGTGGGACGTTATTGGGGAACAGATGACGGCCTATGAAGACTCCCACCCGGGGGAGCTAAAGGACGTGGACTTCCTTATACACGGTATCCTCCGTGCAGCCTTTCAAGGGCCAGAGAGACTCTCCTGGCAGCCATCCAAGAATTGGGCCGTAAACCCCCTAATTGGGGCTCCTTTCATAGGATGGCCCAGAATGAAGGGGAAGCCTCTGATGACTTTTTCACTCGTCTTAGTGAGAGAGAAGAGACGAAGGTTAAAAGAATTGTATGTGTATAAAGGAAGAAGGAGGGAAAAGGAGAAAGGAAAGAGAAGGTGAAGCAATTGCAGTTGAAGGAAATTGTCTGCTCAGGCATCTACACCCTGATGGGTGGAGAGATTGCCTCTGAAGGAAATTGTATGTGTATGAAGGTTAGAGTAAGTGTGTATGAAGGAGAAAGAGAAGAGACACGAGGGAATTTTAGTCGAATGTTGGTCTTCCTGTAATACTCCTGTGTTACCTGTGCGAAAACTGGGCTCCCCTCTGTCTTATCGGTTAGTCCAGGACTTGCGTGCAATTAACTCTTACGTTTTGCCTATGCATGCTGTGGTTCCTAGTCCCACGGCAGTAGTTAGCTCCGTGAGCCCCGAAGCAACCTGTTTTACTTGGATTGATCTAACTGGTGCTTTCTTTACTATCCCGGTGTCCTGTGAGAGCCAGTACCTTTTTGCCTTTACCTGGGAAGGTCGTCAACTAACCTGGACGAGACTTCCCCAGGGTTTTGTTCACTCCCCAACTATCTTTTCGAGAGAATTGTGCAGAGCCTATCTCCCCTCATATTACCCGAAGGGATCAGTATGTTCCAGTATATGGATGATATCCTTATTGCTGGGGACACGAAGGACCTGTGTCGGTCAGGTTCCCTCCAGGTCCTAGCATGTTTGCATCAGCTTGGTCTTAAAGTTAGTCGCGAGAAACTGCAGTGGTGTCAGCCCCAGGTAAAATATCTTGGGTTCATGTTGCAGGCAGGAGAAAGAGCAATCGCCCCCAAGCGAGCAAGCCTTATTCAATGCATGCCTCGCCCCACCACTGAGAGGGCCTTGAGAGGTTTTCTTGGTGCGGCTGGATTTTGTCGAGCTTGGATTCCAGAATTTGGGCTGTTAACCAGACCCCTTTTTGAGCTCCTAAAAATGACTTCCCCAGAGCCCCTGGACTGGACTCCCGAGGCTGTAGAAGGCTTTCAGACACTAAAATCATGCCTGAGTTCAGCCCCTGCCCTGGGACTCCCTGACTACAGTAAGCCGTTCTATTTGTACATTCATGAACGCCGTGGAGTAGCCTCAGGTGTTTTGTGCCAAACTTTTGGTCCTCACTATCGACCAGTAGCCTATTATTCAGGTGTCCTTGATCCTGTCATTCTAGGTCAAGTACCTTGTATCCGCTGCATAGCTGCGGTGGTAATGCTACTTGAAAAGTCTCAGGATATCCTCTTGGGACATCCCGTTGTTGTTCGGACTCCGCATGAAGTTGTGCGCCTCCTTTGTGGAGCAGCCACCCAAGCCTTATCTGTGGCACGCCTGACTAAATATGAAGTTGCTTTATTGGAAAATCCGCAGGTACAGGTCTCCACCTTGAATCCAGCTACCCTGCTTGAGTCCTCTCCCATGACTGACCAAATTCACGATTGTGACGAAGTAGTTCGGGAAACTGTTGCTCCTCGATCTGACCTTCGCGATGAGCCTTTGTCCTCTTCTGATCTAACTTTGTTTACAGATGGCTCCTCCTTTATGGACCAATGGGTGCGTCTCACCGGCGCTGCTGTTGTTACCCTAACCTCTGTGCTGTGGACCGGCTCACTCCCAGCTTCTTGCAGTGCGCAGGCAGCTGAGCTTGAAGCCCTTACACAGGCATTATTATTCGGTAAAGGGAAGCGTGTGACCATCTATACAGACTCTAAGTATGCCTTTGGGGTCTGTCATGCTACAAGTGCCCTGTGGCAAAGTCGTAGGTTCCTCACTTCAGCGGGTCGTCAGGTTGCTAATGGGGATTGTATAGAGTGCCTATTACTCCTTTTGCTCCCAGCCGAGGTGGCTGTCGTGCATGTGCATGCCCACACCCGAGGAAGTGATTCCCCGAGTTTGGGCAATCGCCGAGCCGACAAGGCCTCTTGTTGGGCAGCTCGGTATGCCCCCCTTGTATGTGTAGCTCCTGTTATGGGCCTGGCCCCCACGTCTATGCCTGGCACTCTGTTGCCCTCCCTGATTACTGATAAGGAAAGAGCTGAGTGGCCTCGGCAATATGAGGCACTGGAACGGGACGGACTCTTTTGGGTCCCTGATGGACGCCCTATTTTGCCCGCTGTTGCACTGCGACCAGTTTGTCTGGGTCTTCACCAAGAGACTCACTTTGGTGCCACAGTTGGCAGCCACAGTTCTTCGAGTTCGGTTTGCCCCAGGTATCCATCCTGTTGCCAAACGTGTCACAACCAGTTGTGCTACATGCCAGAGCTTCAGTGCTCACCCTGGTCATCGGGTTCCCTTGGGGGGGACGCCCTTGGGTCTATTCCCCTTTTGAGGGTTTGCAGGTTGATTTTGTGACACTTCCAAGGGCTGGTCGTTTCCGATATTTACTAGTCATTGTTGATCACCCGACTAGGTGGATGGAGGCTTTCCCTTCCTCCCGAGCAACTGCTCTTACAGTGGTGAAATGTCTCTTGCGGGAGATCATTCCCAGGTTTGGACCACCTACTGTTATTGATTCTGATCAAGGATCACATTTTACTGAGTCTGTTCTATCTGAAATTTATCGACGTGTCTCTCTATGTTGCCAACTTGGACTTCCCAAGCGCTTAGTACACTGCTCTGCACACAGTAAGCGCTCAATAAATACGATTGAATGAATGAATGAATGAATCGACCACTTGGAATTGAATGTTCTTTACATGCACCATACCAGGGCGATGATGCCCTGCGAGCCTATGTTTTGTCTCTCCAGGGAATTCTAACTGAGCTGCAGGCTGCTGGAATCCTCCGTCAGTGCACCCCTCTCACCGATCATCTGCATCTGTTCATCGCTGGAGATTGGGCTTGGGTTAAGCGCATGGTCGACAACGGTTCACTTAAGCCATCCTGGGTGGGGCCCTACCAGGTTCTCTTGTCTTCCTTTTCTGCAGTTCGTGTTGCCGAGCGCCCCTCATGGATCCATCACTCCCAGGTGAAGCCAGCCGTTTTCGATGCTTCGCCTCCTGATTGTACTCCCCCATCGGTTTCTGCTGACTCTCAAGGTTCCGAGCCACTTCCTGTCCCAGCTTTACGACTGCGTCGAACTTCTACTGGATGGGCCTCGGTCCTGTGAGATTTTGTCTGGTTGCTTATTTGTGTGTCTTGCCGCTGGTTTGGTTTTTTGCTGTGCTGTGTTTTTCAGCTCCTGAAGGCCTGCCTCTGATGTGCTTCATCTACCCTGATGCTTCTACAAACCCCGACCACACGCCTGTCCAAAGCTGAAGTCACGGACATGCAGCGCCGTCTGGACGCTGTGTTTCGCTGAGGAGGGGGATTGTTGTGTGTGCTCAGTTGTGCTTGAATTTTTCTGTTGGATTTTTCTATCTTTTCTTTTTGCCTGGATATTTTTGTCTTTTCCTTATCCTTTACTTTAGGCGCCGGCTTTGGGGAAGACCTTTGTCATCCCGAGGAGGGTCGTATGTGATCCTCCCGGTGGCCATGGGCCTCGGAAGGATCAAAGGGGGGTCTTGCTTTTGCTCATGTGCCTCCCGTGCCTCCTTCGTCTCTTTTGCTCCATTGTTGCCCGGATGGTCCGCGAGATTAAGGTCGAGATGCTCCCATTGCGTGGACGCCCTTAGCAGTCCCCGCCATAACGGGAGGGGGACACGTAGGGAGCGGGGGAAGGCGACGAGACAGGCAGTATGTGCACACAAACCGTACCGAACGGCTCAAGGCCAAACAGACTCAACAACAGGAGATAAAGAGACCAGGGCAAGAAAAACAAGCCTGCACCTCCTTCTCCTCCTCCTCTTACCTCCTTCCCTTCCCCACAGCACCTGTATATATGTATATATGGTTGTACATATTTATTACTCTATTTATTTATTTATTTATTTATTTATTTATTTTACTTGTACATTTCTATCCTACTTATTTTATTTTGTTGGTATGTTTGGTTCTGTTCTCTGTCTCCCCCTTTTAGGCTGTGAGCCCACTGTTGGGTAGGGACTGTCTCTATGTGATGCCAATTTGTACTTCCCAAGCGCTTAGTACAGTGCTCTGCACATAGTAAGCGCTCAATAAATACGATTGATTGATTGATTGATTGCACCTGCAAGGCTCGGAGGCAACCTCAAGGCCATATCCGCAGCCAGTGATGGTTGGCAACGGGTGGCTGGGGGCGAGCCAGAGCAAACGCTTCATGACTGAACAGAGCTGTTGTTAGGCTAGTGGCTGGAGGGCGGTATGTGCTACATGGCAAAGTCTCCCGAGAAAACTCTGCCCCCGGGCAACGGAGGGTATAAGAGACGAACAAGACAAGGGGGGGGGGGCTCTCTCTCGTGCGCCCGCCCTCTCTCTCTCTCTCTTTCTATCTCGCGCCTCTCTCCCTCTCTCTCTCCCTCTCTCTCTCTCTCTCTCTCTCTCTCTCTCTTTCAACCATGTAACCGCTGATAGCAAATAAACGGCAGCCAAGCTTTGAACCTCTGTCTGACTCTTCCTGGTATGAACGCGCGGGCCGCGTCCGGAGACATCCAAAGACCCGGAGAGGGTAAGAACCCGAGAGTTGCCCCCGAAACCCCAGGGAGCAACGATCATTATTATTATTATTGACTGGAGGGTAGTGTATCTCAACACAGCACCAACATGATAGACCACTCTTCCCTTGATCCCTCCAAGCAGGAGCCTGGGATTGTCATAGAGCCTGCAGATCATACTCATGTTCCCATGACATAGACAGCCGTGACGTCCATGCTTATAACCAGCTCCTGCAGCTAGCTCTGGCTGCCTCTGCATAGAATGTCTTACATCTGATAACCTTGGATCTACCTCAGAGCTTAGAACAGTACTTGGCACATAGTAAGCCCTTAAATACCATCATTATCACTATTATTATTTATGCAAGAAGCAGCATGACTTAGTAGACAAAGTATGGGCTTGGGAGTCAGAGGTCGTGGGTTCTAATCCCGGCTCCATCACTTGTCTGCTGTGTCATCTTGAGCAAGTCACTTAACTTTTCTGGGCCTCAGTTCCATCATTTGTAAAATGGGGATTAAGAATGTGAGTCCTGTGTGGGACAACCTGATTACCTTGTAGCTACCTCAGCTCTTAGAACAATGCTTGGCACTTAACAAATACTACAAGTATTATTATTACTAATGGAGGTAGTAGTAGTAGTAGTAGTAGTAGTAGTAGTAGTAGTAGTAGTAGTAGTAGTAGTCACTTGTCTACTTGTTCTGTGTCGTTGTCTGTCTACCCCTTCTAGACTGAGACCATTGTTGGGTAGGGACCGTCTCTCTATGTTGCTAACTTGTACTTCCCAAGCACTTAGTACAGTACTCTGCACACAGTAAGCACTCAATAAACATGATTGAATGACTGAATAAATCGTAGTAGTAGTATTCGTTGAGCAAGCAACCCTGGGAATTAGACACAGGACTAAACACTTGCAAAAAGTAAAACAAGAAGGTGAACATTTTCTCTACCCACAGGGAACTTACATTCTAATAGGGGAGAGACCGGCATAGAAATATATGCAAATAGAGTCGAAATCAATACTTCAGTGTACAACTAAATAAACACAATAACCAAGAGTTATCCACAGCTGAACAGAGTCAGTGCTGAAATAAGGCCTCCTGAAAATGAGTCCATAGATGTCCCCACCATTAATCCTGGGATAAATCATTCTAGAAAGCATTTCATATTTCATCATTTCCCCAATTTTAAACTTATCAGTGTGCATATGTGTTTTTTTAACTTTTCTAAGTTCACTGGTGAAACCCCATGTAGTGCGGAGAAAATTACTGTGGCATTTTTTGTTTTGGCTTTCACAGGTCACAAAGTCTTTGTCGGAACTGAATTATTGTCTGAGAGAATGGAATATGAAGCTTGACTTTGCGAACTGGAATGATTTATCCTCATAACTCTAGAACTAAGGATGAGTCCATCTGGCAGATGGAAGGCATTTGGCCGCTAATTTCTAGTGAGTATTGATGTGCCGTGCTTTCATTCTTTTAACTTCTGATTCCTCTCTACTTTTGCCCTTTTTCATGAAAATTTAAAAACTCTAATAGAGGAGGGGGGATGAGAGTTGTTTGACTAGGGATCATGAAATTTTAATTGACAATAACAAATATAGGTGGGAAAAATTATGAAAATATGAACTTCTAATAATGTTTACCAAGTTTGTTAGTGTTTTCTGTGACATGAATAACATATTCTCGGTCCCAATAAAGGTATGTTGCTTTGATAAAAATGGAAAGATCACCCGTGACTTCAAAGCTTTGACTGAAGTTTTCTGCTTCAGAAACCTGAGGAATCATTTGAAATTATACTGGCCATTCATTTGTTATTGGTTTCTGAGTCTTCCATTGGTAGAGGCTTTAAGTGATGCAGATGCTTCTGATCTGTAGTTCCTGATGGGGTCTCATCTCTTTCATAAACTATTCATTTGGGATTTAAGCTCCTTTCGCCAAAGCTGAGATGGACTTTTTGCCTTATGGTGCAAAGTCCCTATAGCATTGATGAAGGAGACTGCACATGCTTTGCAAGTGCAACCTCAGACTGAACCTACGTTTTCCTCTGCTCCTCCTCCCTTCCCCATCACTCCTACTCCCTCCCTCTGCTCTACCCACTTCCCTGCTCCAGTGCAGCACTTGGGTATATTTGTACATATTTATTATTCTATTATTTTATTAATGATGTGTATCTATAATTCCATTCATCTACTTCGATGCTATTGATGCCCATCTACTTGTTTTGTTTCGTTGTCTGTCTCTCCTTCCTGGCTTGTGAGCCCGTTGTTGGGTGAGGATTGTCTCTCTCTGTTGCCGATTTGTACTTTCCAGGCTCTTAGTACAGTGCTCTGCACACAGTAAGTGCTCAATAAATACGATTGAATGAATTAAGTTATGCTGCTTTTCAAATGTATATAAGGACAATGCAGCGTGACAATGGAAACAGCATGGGCTTAGGAGTCAGAGGTCATGGGTTTAAATCCCAGCTCCGCCAATTGTCAGCTGTGTGACTTTGGGCAAGTTACTTAACTTCTCTGGGCTCAGTTACCTCATCTGTAAAATGGGGATGAAGACTGTGAGCCCCACGTGGGACAATCCGATCGCCTTGTATCCTCCCCAGTGCTTAGAACAGTGCTTTGCACTTAGTCAGTGCTTAACAAATACCATCACCATCATCATCATCATCATCATACCATTACGGGTTTGGACCAATGATCCCAAAAGTCCAAAATGTTTAAGTACTTAATATGTGCCTATCACTGTACTAAGCACTGGGGCAGATACAAGTTAGTCAGGTTGGACACAGTCCCTGTCCCACATAGGGCTCACACTTTTAAGCCACATTTTACAGATGAGGGAACTGAGGCACAGAGATATAAAGTGACTTGCCCAAGGTCACATAAGAGACAAATGTTGGAGTAACGATTAGATCCCAAGTCCTTCTGACTCCCGAGCCTGTACTCTACCCATTAGGCCATTCTGGTTCCCCTTTGATAAGTACTTACTCTGTGTCAAACACTGTTGTAAGTGCTGAGATAGGCACTACATAATTAGGACAGACAAGGTCCCTATAGTGCATGGGGCTCACAGACTAAGTAGGAGGGAGAACAGGTATCATCATTTTACAGTTGAGGAAACAGAGGCACGGAGAAGTGACAGGACTTGCCTAAGGTCACAAGGCAAGCAATTGGCAGAGCAGGAATTAGAATCCAGGTCCTTCCAACTCCCAGGCCTGTGTGCTGCCTCTCAGGGCAGTGAGGGTGGATGGGAGGAGAAGGGAAGCGCTTGTTATGGATGTTATCCCATGCGTAAATTGCCAAATATATCCAAGGCTCAGATTATTTGAGTAGCACTGGGGTTCATTTCCAGATGAAGCATGTGTATGTGTGTGTGGGAGGTGTGTGTTTGTGTATTTTCCATATAAAAATCACAGTCCTGGAACACTCAACCGTTTCAAGCTTGGGGCTGAAATTAGGAGTGGACTATCAGATACCTACTTACATTGGGGCATAGAAACTGGATACGGAGACAGAACACTTGTTTGGAGGTGGCAAGGAAAAATTAGAGTGTATTTTCCTTTCTATCCCAGGGATGTCCTATCTTTTCCTTGGTTATGGTCTGTGAATAGACCTTGCTGACCTTCCTGCTTCCTGTCTCTCCCCTCTTCGGTCCATGCTTCACTTTGCTGCATGGATTGTTTTTCTGAAAAAACCTTTCAGGTCATGTTTCCCAACTCCTCAGAAATGGCTGACGATTGCCTATCCACCTTCATGTCAAACAGATAGTCCTTACTTTAAGGCAATCAATCATCTCTCTCCCTTCTACCTAACCCGGCAGATCTCTACTACAACCCAGTAGGTACACTCCTTTCCTTTCTGCATAGACTAGGCCCTTGTCTGTGTACCCTTCGAGTGCCCTGATACTCATCCTAGTCCCACAGCATTTTTGTACATCTCCTTATACTCTACCATTTCCTGTATTCTAAAAAATATCTAGCTCCCCTGTCTACTGTGAACCCCTTGTGGGCAGGTAGTGTGCCTTCCAACTCTCAGGTGTTGAATTTTTCCAAAGGCTCAGTACGGTTTTCTGCACCCAGTAAAGACTTAATAAATATCACTAATTAGTTGATAGTGGAGCAGAGTTTCATGCTCCATGTGGCTCAATTCCAACAGCAACAGCCTTCCCAGTGATTTAAGGTTAATAATAATAATTATAATTAATAAAGATAGTTAAGTGCTTTGTGTCAAACCTCTAACCACTGGGGTAGATACAAGGTAATCAGGTTGGACACAGTCCCTGTCCCACATGGGGCTCACAGTCTTAATCCCCATTTTACATATGAAGCAACTGAGGCACAGAGAAGCAAAGTGATTTGCTCATGGTTACACAGCAGACAGGTGGCAGTGCTAGGATTAGAACCCATGAACTTCTTACTGCCAAGCCTGTGCTCTATCCACTAGGCCACGTTGAGATGGTGGGTTCCATTCTCATATTCATTGCTCGCTTCCCTGCACATCCAGTGATTGAAAGACTTTCTCTGACACAGTTCACTGAGTTGCCTCTCCTATCATTTAATACGTTAAACAGTAATATAAACAATTATGATAATAATGCGAGAGGCCACACAAAATTACAAGCTGAATCATAATGTAAAAGATTATTTAAATCACAGTACTGTACTAACCTTTAGTAGCTGAACCTATGGCAATCCATTGATTTTTGCATAATAATAGCAAATTTGTAGGACTATATATTCTAGAGCAAAAAGTGAAAGAACTTCAGGCATGGATAGAGCCATTTGAAATTGTCTACATAATGAAGACTCCATTCTGGTAATGACAGCAGGATAATGAGATATTAATCCACCCAATATTTAATAGATTTACTTTAAAAATGAGTAAGATTTGACAGCTTTAACAAATAGAAAACTGTATCAGGCTTTTGACAGCTGTACAGATGGAAGGTCGGAGTAAGTAAGTAACTTCACTTTAGAATTTTTCTTCCAGACCAGTGGACAGCTCCAATAGCTGTCCTGAAATTCCCTGATATTATTTTTAGCTCTGCACGAAATGCAGAGAATCTTCACGGCTGAAGTGTGAGGACAAACAAGATTGAAACTGTTTTTCAGGTGGATTGATAATGTGATGAGAAAGCTAAATGGCATTTGACAAAGGTGGGCTCTAGCAGCTTTGCTGACAAGCTCAAACATAATAATAATAATTGTGGTATTTGTCAAATACTTCCTAGTGCCAGGCACTGTACTAAGCACTGGGGTAGCTACAAGCTCAACCGGTTGGACACAGTCCCTGGGCCACATGGGACTCTTCAGTCTTATATCCATTTTATAGATGAGGTAACAGGTGCAGAGAAGTGAAGTGAATTGCTCAAAGTCCCACGGCAGGCAAGTGATGGAACCAGAATTGAAACCAGGTCTTTCAGGTTAGCAGGGCCTGTTCTATCTAGCAGGCCACAGTGCATCTCTACCACATCTGTCACAAACCTTGATGTCAACTTTTTTGGCAACTCCCAGCCCTGTCCCTCTTCCTAAAGTCCCAGTGATGTCTCTCATTGGACAAAAGCTACAGTCTGAGAGTGCACTTCCAT
This sequence comes from Tachyglossus aculeatus, assembly GCF_015852505.1. Classification (NCBI taxonomy): domain Eukaryota; kingdom Metazoa; phylum Chordata; class Mammalia; order Monotremata; family Tachyglossidae; genus Tachyglossus; species Tachyglossus aculeatus. The sequence goes on along the minus strand of NW_024044830.1, from coordinate 442,675 downwards.
TTCAATTCAACTTTAACATGGCCACCACTTGATATTCTTCCAGTGTGCTCCAACTACTTTTAGGTCTGGGTTGACAGGACACTGCAGGTCTGCATGGAGGCTGCTTCAAGTCAGGGAAAATGTTCTATGAATAATATGAATGACTACCAAACTTAGCAATGGCGTTTGATGGGGAATATCCAGGCTTCATCACTAGTCTGTTTTATAACCTTAGGCAAGTCACTTAAATTTTCTGGGCCTCAGTAACCTCATCTACGAAAATTGGGATTAAGTACTCATTATGCCTCCTACTCAGGCTCTGAGCCCCATATGGGACCTGATTTTCTTGTATCCACCCCAGCGCTTAGAGCAGTGTTTGGCCCATATTGGGGGCTTAATGAATACCACAGTTATTCTTCTTATTATTATTAGGCAGTCAGTCAATCATATTTATTGAGGGTTTACTGTGTGCAGAGCACTGAACTAAGCACTTGGAAGTGTCCACACTGAGTTTAACATGATACAGCAGAGCTGAGGAGCATTCTGATCCACAATCACAGACTGATTCGTCACCTCAAGCCTACCATTTAAGAGAGGCAGCGTGGCTTAGTGCAAAGAGCCCAGGCTTGGGGGCCAGAATTCATGAGTTCTAATGCCGGGTCCACCATTTGTCAGTTGTGGGACTTTGGGCAGGTCAATTCAGTTCTCTGGGACTCAGTTACCTCATCTGTAAAATGGGGATTAAGACTGTAAGCCCCATGTGGGACAACCTGATTACCTTGTATCTATCCCAGTACATAGAACAGGGCTTGGCACATAGTAAACGCTTAACAAACACCACCATTATTATTATTATTTTTTAAAAAATGACCTACTGTCCAATGGTTATAAAAGAGACTATCCAACTGTTTTTAGGAACCAAGCCCATTATAATTATCATTATTCTTATCATTGTCATTATTATTATCATCATTACTCCGATTACATTTTTTCAGAGCTTACTATGTGTCTAATAATAATAGTAGTTGCATTTATTAAGCGCTTACTATATGCAAAGCACTGTTCTAAGCACTGTGAAGGTTACAAGGTGATCAGGTTATCCCACGGGGGACTCACAGTCTTAATCCCCATTTTGCAGATGAGGTAACTAAGGCCCAGAGAAGTTAAGTGACTTGCCCAAAGTCACACAGCTGACAATTGGTCGAGTTGGGATTTGAACCTATGACATCTGACTCCAAAGCCCATGCTCTTTCCACGGAGGCACGCATTGGGGTAGAATCATGTTAATCAGGTTGGACCTAATCTCTGCCCCACATGGAGCACACATTCTTAGTATGAGGGGGAATGAACAGGTATTTAATCCCCATTTTACAGTTGAAGGAACTGAGGCATAGAGAAGTGAAGTGACTTGCCCAGTGGCACACAGCAAGCAATTGGCAAAGCAGGGATTAGAACCTAGATTCTCTGAGCCCGTTTTTGGGTAGGGACCGTCTTTATATGTTGCATATTTGTATTTCCCAAGTGCTTAGTACAGTGCTGTGCACACAGTAAGCACTCAATAAATATGATGGAATGAGTGAACAAATGATTCCCAGGGCCACGATCTTTTCACTAAGCCAAGCTGCTTCTCTTCTTATGAGAAAATAGAAAGCAGTGTGGCATAATGGATAGAGCACAGAGGAGGAGACAGAAGGACTTGGGTTCCAATCCTAGCTCCACTTCTTGTCTTTTGTGTGTTCTTGGGCAAATCAATTCACTTCTCTGGGCCTCAGTTACAACATCTGTAAAATCGGGGTTAAGGCTGGGAGTCCCATGTGAGACAGGGACTGTGTCCAACCTGATGAGCTTGAACCTACTTCAGTGCATAGTAGAGTACTTGACACTTAGTAAGAACTTAACAAATTACATTAAAAAAATTTCAACTTAAAATGCAGTTTTCAGGGACCATTGTGTCAAAAGGCAGGGATCATGTACACTAAATCTACTGTATTCTCTCAATAGATTTTGGCACAAAATAGTCACCCAATAAATATTACTAATTGATTGGCACATGCTACATGCTTAACAAAAGAATGACTTCATGTCCTGAAGGTAACAGCACAGTAAAAGACAATCTTTACATGCATACTATGTGGAAGAGACTTTTAATGCATTATTATTTTTTGCTACACCTGGAAAAATTAATAATAACGAAAAGTAATAACAATGACATTTTTTATGTGCTTATTATGTCCTAAGCACTGGAGTAGATACACAATAATGAGATCAGATGTGGTCCCTGGTTCAGAGGGAACTCATAGTCTAAAAGCAGCAAAGAAGCAGAAGCAGAAGAGAAGCAGCATGACTCAATGGAAAGAGCCCAGGCATGGGTGTCAGAGGTCAGAGGTTCTAATCCTGGCTCTGCCACGTGTCTGCTGTGTAACGTTGGGCAAGTCACTTCACTTCTCTGAGCCTCAGTTCCCTCATCTGTAAAACGGGGATTAGGACTGTGAGCCTCATGTGGGACAACCTGACCACCTTGTATCCCCTCAGCAATTAGAACAGCATCTAACAAATGTGACCATTATTACTATTATTAAAAAGGATAGAGAACAGGTATTTTACCCCCATTTTACAGATGAGAAAACTGAGGCACAAATGAAATACATGACTTGTCCAAGGTCTCACAGAAGGCAAATATGCGAGCCAGGACTAGAACCTGAGTCTTTTGACCCCTTTGGGCTTTTTGTGCCGGGCCACAATGAATTCATTTATTCATTCATTCAATCATATTTAGTGAGCGCTTACTGTGTGCAGAACACTGGCTGGGATGAAAGATTGTTCAGACCCAAGAATAGCATTGTATTTTCATGTTCTTTGGAATTTGCTAACAACTATAGGGAGAATACACTAAGTAAACCATGAATGGAAAATGTGGTTATCTGTACATGCTTAAGGAGTAACTGTTAAAAGAGAAGATAAGAGAATGAGGCCCGGGGTTGCCTAGAGCCATGAGGAGAACATAGCAGTAAGATATAACCTTATCTGTTCTCAATAGATAAGAATCAGTAAATACATCTACCCACTTGATAACTATATGTTATTTGGTGCTGGTTACATTACCACAATCTGTGATTAGAATCAAATTTTTAATGTGAAGCGGCAAATTAACTGCAGTTGCCCAGGATACAGGAGCCCTTACTCTGACCATTAACAAAAAGAAAACAAGAAAGACAAGAGTTGGTGGGTGAGAAATGTGAACCCCAGACCTCCATCTTGAAGGGACCTCCATTTTCAAGGTGAATTTCCTTTCCTTCAGTGGCATTCATTCATTAAATCATCTATATTGAGCACTTAATATGTGCAGAGCACTGTACTAAGTGCTTGGAAAGTACAATTTGGGCAACAAATAGAGACAATCCCTACTCAACGATCGGTTTACAATCTAGACGTGGGGAGGCAGATAACAAAATAAAACAAATAGACAGTCATTAATAGCATCAGTAAAAATGAATAGAAACGGCTCAGTCTAAAGAGCGTGGGCTTGGGAGTCAGAGATTATGGGTTTGAATCACAGCTCCACCACTTGTCAGCTGTGTGACCTTGGGCAAGCCACTTCAGTTCTCTGTGCCTCAGTTACCTCATCTGCAAAATGGGGATTAAGACAGTGAGCCCCACGTGGAATAACCTCATCACCTGGTATCCCACAGCGCTTAGAACACTGCTTTGCACATAGTAAGCGCTTAACAAATGCCATCATTACTATTATTACAGATAAATACACATCATTAATAAAATGAATAGAATAATAAAATAATAAATATGTACATATATACACAAGTGCTGTGGGGCAGGGACAGGGGTAGACAGAGGGAGGAAGTAGGGGTGATGGGGAGGGGAAGACGAGCAGAGGAAAAGGGGGGATCAGACTGGGAAGACCTCCTGGAGGAGGTGAGCTCTCAGTAGGGCTTTGAAGGGAGGAAGTGTGCTAGTTTGGCAGATTTGAGGAGGGAGGGTATTCCAGGCTAAAGGTAGGACGTGGGCCAGGGGTCGATAGACGGACAAGTAAGAACGAGGCACAGTGAGGATAGAGGCAGGAGAGTGGAGTGTGCAGGCTGGGCTGTAGAAGGAGGGAAAGGAGGTGACGTAAGAGAGGGGTAGGTGACAGAAAGCTTTGAAGCAAATATTGAGGAATTTTTGATTGATATATGCAACTGCACAGACTAGTAATCTGACTGCTTAATTTGTAAATATTCTTGTGCTTGTCTCCCTCAATAGATTGTAAATTCCTTGTGGGTAGAGGAAGTGTCTTGTGTATCTGTTGGACTTTCCCAAGCATTAAGCACAATGCATTACACCCAGTTGTTGTTCCATAAATAGTGGAACAACACAAGGAATGGGTCTGTTATAGTGTGCTCATTCATTCATTCAATCGTATTTATTGAGCACTTGTGTGCAAAGCACTGTTCTAAGCACTTGGGATAGTATAGTACAACAATAAACAGACGCATTCCTGCTCACACTAAGCTCACAGTCTTTGGGGGGGGGGAGAAGACAGTATTATTATGAATAAATAAGAAAATAAATAAATGAATTGCAGATGTATACAGATATACACCTATGTGCTGTGGGGATGAGAGGGAGAATGAATGAAGGAGCAAGTAAGAGCAGCGCAAAAAGCAATGGGACAGGAGGCGAGGAGCATTTAGTCAGGGAAGACTTCTTGGGGAGATGTGACTTCAATAAGGTTTTGAAGTCGGGGAGAGCAATTATCTGTCTGAAATGAGGAGGGAGGGGATTCCAGGCCAGAAGTAGCATATTCAATCATTCGCTCCCACGGTTTCAACTATCATCTCTACGCTGATGACACCCAAATCTACATCTCTGCCCATGCTCTCCCTCCCTTCCTCCAAGCTCGCACCACCTCCTGCCTTCAGGACATCTCCATCTGGATGTCTGTCCGCCACCTAAAAATCAACATGTCCAAGACTAAACTCCTTATCTTCCCTCCCAAACCCGGCCCTCTCCCTGACTGTCCCATCACTGTTGACGGCACTACCATACTTCCCATCTCACAAGCCCACAACTTTGGTGTCATCCTCGACTCTGCACTCTCGTTCACCCCTCACATCCAAGCCGTCACCAAAATCTACCGATCTCACCTCTGCAACATTGCCAAGATCTGCCCTGTCCTCTCCTTCCAAACCGCTATCCTGCTCGTTCAAGCTCTCATCCTATCCCGTCTGGATTACTGTATAATCCTCCTCTCCGATCTCCCATCCTCCTTTCTCTCCCCACTTCAATCCATACTTCACACCACTGCCCAGATTGTCTTTGTCCACAAACGCTCTGGGCATGTTACTCCCCTCAAAAATCTCCAGTGGCTACCAATCAACCTACGCATCAGGCAAAAACTCCTCACCGTCGGCTTCAAGGCTCTCCGTCACCTCCCCCACCCCCACCTCACCTCCCTTCTCTCCTTATACAGCCGAGCCCGCACCCTCTGCTACTCTGCTGCTAATGTCCTCACCGTGCCTCGTTCTCTCCTGTCCCGCCATCGACCCCCGGCCTATGTCATCTCCCTGGCTTGAAATGCCCTCCCTCTGCACATCCGCCGAGCTAGCTCGCTTCCTCCCTTCAAGGGCCTAGTGAGAGCTCACCTCCTCCAGGAGACCTTCCCAGACTGAGCCCCCTCCTTCCTCTCCCTCTCCTCATCCTCCCCATCCTCCCCACCTTACCTCCTTCCCCTCCTCACAGCACCTGTATATATGTATATATGTTTGTATGCATTTATTACTCTATTTATTTATTTATTTTATTTGTACATATTTATTCTAATTATTTCATTTTGTTAATATGTTTTGTTTTGTTCTCTGTCTCCCCCTTTTAGACTGTGAGCCCACTGTTGGGTAGGGACCATCTCTATATGTTGCCAGCTTGTATTTCCCAAGCGCTTAGTACAGTGCTCTGCACACAGTAAGCGCTCAATAAATAAGATTGAATGAATATGGGCAATAGGTCGGTGGTAAAATAGATGAGATCTAGGTACAGTGAGAAGGTTAGTTTGTGGTGTGTTGTACTGTACTCTCCCAAGCGCTTAGTACTGTGCTCTGTGGACTAAGTGCTCAATCAATATGATTGATTGAAGTAGTAGTAGCATTCTTTGACAGCCCACTTGAGATGGTGGATGTTACTAGGAGCATGGGAAGTACAGCACAAGAAAGTGCTACGTACCTTTCTGTCAAAATGATTTAATGATAATGAGGGAGGCAAACATAAAATGATTCAGGACAGTCAATAAACATAAATCGAGCAGACTTATGGACATACTACTACTACTACTACAAATAATAATGGCATTTGGTAAGTGCTTACTATGTGCGAAGCACTGTTCAAAACGCTGGATGATACACGGTGATCAGATTGTCCCACGTGGGGCTCACAGACTTCATCCCCATTTTACAGATGAGGTAACTGAGGCTCAGAGAAGTTAAGTGACTTGACCAAAGTCACACAGCTGACAAGTGGTGGAATGGGGATTAGAACCCATGACCTCTGACTCCCAAACCCATGCTCTTTCTCCTGAGCCACGCTGCTTCTAATGAATGTTAATTGTTAAGGGCTAGTGTTGACTGAAGGATGATATGGCTCAAGGTACAGGGAATTTTTCTGGAGAAGGTTTGTTGGACAAGGTGGGTTTAGAGAGGGATTTGAAGATGGGGAGAGCTCTCACACAACAATCCTTCGAACACCAGCCTGTTCACTGTACCTTCTTCTCACCTACCTCAACACCAACCCCTTGCCCACATCTTCTATTTCCTTCATATTTGAGAGACCACCGCTCTCCTCACCTTCAAAGCCCCACAAACATCACACCTCCTCTAGGAAGCCTTCTCTGATTTAGGCCTTCATTTCTATTCGCCCTCTCTTCTGTGTTGTCTATTATCCCTCCTCCTTAGACTGTGAGCCCCGTGTGGGATAGAGATTGTGTCCTACTTGGTTGGCTTGAATCTATCCCAGAGCTTAGTACACTGCCTAGGACATAGTGAACACTTAGCAAGCACCACAACTATTATTTATTAGTATTAATAATAATAATAATGGCATTTATTAAGCGCTTACTATGTGCAAAGCACTGTTCTAAGCGCTGGGGAAGTTACAAGGTGATCAGGTTGTCCCATGTGGGCTCACAGTCTTAATCCCCATTTTACAGATGAGGGAACTGAGGCACAGAGAAGTGAAGTGACTTGCCCAAAGTCACACAGCTGACGAGTGGCGAGCCGGGGTTTGAACCCATGACCTCTGACCCCAAAGCACAGGCTCTTTCCACTGAGCCACGCTACTTATTAAGTGGTCTATAAGTCATCTTCCTGCATGAATTCCTGAATGTGGTCCCAATAGAAAAAATGTTGTCATCTTCCAAGAAATGCATCATTATCATTATTATCATCATCATCATTTTTATATTTGCGAAGTACTTTGTGTCAAACACTGTTCTAAAGCACTGGGGTTTAAACAAGTTAATATGGTCCACACAGTCCCAGTACCAGGAGCTAAATAGGAGGGATAATTTAATCCCCATTTTACAATTGAGGATTGTGGCTAGACACCCAGGCAAGCACTTGGAGACTCAAAGCCTCTCTTCCAGCTGTTATGTTGGATCCCTCCAGTTCTGGCCTCTCTCCCTTCTCTCCTGACCTGACCCCATTGTACACTTTACCCTGGAGAAAAGGTTTTTTCTTCTTTTTGTCCTAGACTAATATGAAGGCACAATAGACATATTAAATTCCAACTAAATTTATGAATGGACTAAAGTGCTCAATATCCCCTTGTGTGAAAGAACATTGCTGTTATTTCAGCAATCTCATTTCATCTACCCACTTAATATAAAATATGCCTGAGATCCTTTAGGCTAGTCAGTTCTCATTTATTATGGACATGCCACTTTATTTGAATGTGTGCGTTTCATGCCTGGAATATTTTTTCATTCACCACTTCCTGTTTGTTTTTTTAATTGACTGAACCATTGAAGATTTGACTAATTAGTATGCCATTTCTAAGGATGTCAAAAATGAAAATGCTTCATCACATGTTGCGCTTCTGGCAGGACCACATCTGCTGCAGGCTCACCCCAAGTCTCTGAATTGGATGAGTTACTTGCTGATCTAAAAAGAGTAATATCCTGCACTTCCTTCCCTGGTCTGAAACTTGGTCCTGAGTCCCACCACGTTCCCATGATTCACTTCCATCCAACCTCTAGCATTGCCCCTGGTGGGTATTAAATAAAGGCTATTTCTTCTTCGACTACGTATGGGCCTTAACCCATTCATTCCTCAATACATTTTGATTTTTACTGTTTCATTTGTGGACCTTTTACACTGAAGGTGCTTTTGCTGTTATGTTTCATGGTATTTTTTAAGTATTACTATGTGGCAGGACTGTTCTAAGCAGAACATGATGCACTGGGTAGATGCATTTTTATCATGTTGACACAATCCAGACTGAGCCCCCTTTTCCCTCTCCTCCTCACCATCCCCCCACCCTACCTCCTTCCCCTCCCCACAGCACCTGTATATATGTTTGTACAGATTTATTACTCTATTTATTTTACTTGCACATATTTACTATTCTATTTATTTTGTTAATGATGTGCATCTAACATTAATTCTATTTGTTCTGATGACTTGACATCTGTCCACATGTTTTGTTTTGTTGTCTGTCTCCCCCTTCTGGACTGTGAGCCCGTTGTTGGGTAGGGACTGTCTCTATATATCGCCGACTAGTACTTCCCAAGCACTTAGTACAGTGCTCTGCACACAGTAAGTGATCACTAAATACGATTGAATGAATGAATGCATGAATCCCTCTCCTGTATAGTGCTCATGGTCTAAGTTGCCTCATCCATTACTTTTAGTCCTAGAGGTTAGGATTGCTAGAGCCCGAGACTGTGGCCGACCTGATTATCTTATATCTACCTTGCTGCTTAGTACACTGCTTGACACATAGTAAGCACCTGGCTTAGTGGATAGAGCACAGGCCTGGGAATCAAAAGGACCTGGGCTCTAATACCAGCTCTGCCACATGTCTGTTGTGTGACTGGGTAAGTCACATCAGTCTCTGGACCTCAGGTACCTGGTGTGATCCACCAAGCTTGCTCTCTTCCTCCCTTCAAAGCCCTACTGAGAGCTCACCACCTCCAGGAGGCCTTCCCAGACTGAGCTCCTTTTTTCCTCTCCTCCTCCTCATCCCCCCACCCTATCTCCTTCCCCTCCCCACAGCACTTGTATATATTTGTACAGATTTATTTCTCTATTTATTTTACTTGTACATATTTACTATTCAATTATTTTGCTAATGATGTGCATATAGCTATAATTCTATTTGTTCTGAAGATTTTGACCCCTGTCTACATGTTTTGTTGTCTGTCTTCCCCCTTCTAGGCCGTGAGCCCGTTGTTGGGTAGGGACCTTTTCTATATGTTGCCGACTTGTACTTCCCAAGCGCTTAGTACAATTCTCTGCACACAGTAAGTGCTCAGTAAATACGATTGAATGAATGAATGAATGACTGTGAGCCCCATATAGGACAAGGACTGTGTTTAACCTGATTAGCTTGTATCTAACGCAATGCTTAGAGCAGTACTTGGCACATACTAAGGGCTTAACAAGTACCATCATTATTATAGTTAAATACTGCTATTATTGGTAGACTGATTATTAATGTGTCTTATGACCCCTTCTAGACTGTGAGCCCTCTGTTGGGTAGGGACCGTCTCTATATGTTGCCAACTTGTACTTCCCAAGCACTTAGTACAGTGCTCTGCACACAGTAAGTGCTCAATAAATACAATTGAATGAATGAATGAATCGTTATTCATAATTGGGTTGTAAAGAATGGACACTGCTGTAAAGTAATGAGGATGATTTGGAAAAGAAGCCAACAAGAGAATGGATGTGGAAAATCTTATCTTTCTGAGGGAAACAGGGAAAACTGAAAAAAGACAACTTGAAAATAATCATTATAGCAGAAGGTGATATGAATTATGTTCCCCTTCATTGAAGGAATTAGTTTAGTGAAAAGAGCATTAAGGTGGAAATAAGGAGGCCTGAGTTCTAGTGCCAGTTGTGTCACTGGCCTGTCGTGTGTCTCTAGGCAAGTCACTTAAATTCTTTGGGCCTTAGTTTTCTCAGGTGTAAAATGGGGGTAAAATGCTTGCCCCCCTTACCTCAAAGATTGGAAACCCAGAACACGTGTCCAATCTGGTTATTTTAGAAATACTCCAGTACCTAGCAGAGTGGCTTGTTATGTGATAAGCATTTAAATCATCATCATCATTGTGATACTTGGTGAGCACATACCATTCCCCAAATACTGTACTGAGCATTGGGGTTGAATCAAGATAATGAGGTCAGATTCAGTCCCTGTCCCACATGAAACTCATTGTCGAAGTGGGAGAAAAAACAAGTGGTCTTATCCCCATATTGCAGATGCAAAGACTGAGTCACAGAGAAGTGCCCAGGGACATTCAACAGACAAGTAGTAGATACATGCTTTTTCCACTAGACCATGGTGCCCAAGTTTTGATTGGTTCAGGCTTGGAAAGAGGAGTCATGGAGACACAGATACATACACATACATACACACACAGAATGATATCCAGATTAGGAAAAATGGGCAGTAATGAATTTCATTTTATGTGGAATGATAGTCCTTAAAATGATTGGATAAACCCCTGTCATTTCACATAGTTTATTTCCAACTGGCGAGTCATCAACTGCCCTTTTGATATGTGTGTTGTCAGAGAATATTAATTGTATGGGGCATATTTGCTAGGCTTTAAATTAGAAAAAAAGGTGCATTTTACCCTAGTCTTTTTCTTACGATTTCCCTGGGTAAGTGAGAAGGAGAAGCAAGAAAGGGCCCTAGCAAAAAAACCTAAAGAACTTTAATCTGAATGTGGGATAAGTTATAGAGTAATCTTCATTTCTGAATACTTTCAGGAATAGAATAAAAGTTTCTACTCCAACCTGCCTCAAGGCAGAGCCCAACTGGAAAAGAGTCTAAAGGCTCATTTAGTCTAAGAGAAGATTATGTGATTTTTATGGTCACTTCTATGGACTGGAGAGGCTGAGGAAGGTGTTTAAAGCTGAACTGGTGTAATACAGTTTAGAAAAAATAGTCTGGAAGAGGGATGGCCCCAAATATCAGTTTTGACTACATTAAAACAACACTAAAGCAGCTAGGGAATGCTACTTAGACAGCTTCATCTAATGAGGACAATGATATCTTAAATCATTTTTAAAGACTTCAGAAACATAGGCAGGACTGTGGATCTGGCCAAGGGAAGCAATATGGTGACAAGTGTTTTCACAAAAGTGGGATTCCTTCCAGGGAAATAAGTTAAACCTTCATTTACTGTGGCCATTGTATTCTCACTGTGGAGAGGTTCTTGGGATTTTGACTGACACGCTATTTGAGGGAAGTGGCAATCACTGGGAGTGATTTTCACAATAATTTGCATCTGCATCAGGCATTGCAGGGAAATCATTATCATCATCATCATCCATGGTACTTCAATCAATCAATCAATCAATCGTATTTATTGAGCGCTTACTATATGCAGAGCACTGTACTAAGCGCTTGGGAAGTACAAATTGGCAACACATAGAGACAGTCCCTACCCTACTCACAGTCTAAAAGTTTTAGACTGTGAGCCCACTGTTGGGTAGGGACTGTCTCTATGTGATGCCAATTTGTACTTCCCAAGCGCTTAGTACAGTGCTCTGCACATAGTAAGCGCTCAATAAATACGATTGATTGATTGATTGATAAAAGGGGGAGACAGAGAACAGAACCAAACATACCAACAAAATTAAATAAATAGGATAGAAATGTACAAGCAAAATAAATAAAGAAATAAGTAAATAGAGTAATAAATATGTACAACCATATATACATATATACAGGTGCTGTGGGGAAGGGAAGGAGGTAAGATGGGGGGATGGAGAGGGGGACGAGGGGGAGAGGAAGGAAGGGGCTCAGTCTGGGAAGGCCTCCTGGAAGAGGTGAGCTCTCAGCAGGGCCTTGAAGGGAGGAAGAGAGCTAGCATGGCGGAGGGGCAGAGGGAGGGCCGGGGGTCGACAGTGGGACAGGCGAGAACGAGGTACAGTGAGGAGATTAGCGGCAGAGGAGCGGAGGGTGCGGGCTGGGCTGTAGAAGGAGAGAAGGGAGGTGAGGTAGGAGGGGGCGAGGTGATGGAGAGCCTTGAAGCCCAGGGTGAGGAGTTTCTGCCTGATGCGCAGATTGATTGGTAGCCACTGGAGATTTTTGAGGAGGGGAGTAATATGCTCAGAGCGTTTCTGGACAAAGATAATCCGGGCAGCAGCATGACGTACGGATTGAAGTGGAGAGAGACACGAGGATGGGAGATCAGAGAGAAGGCTGGTGCAGTAGTCCAGACGGGATAGGATGAGAGCTTGAATGAGCAGGGTAGCAGTTTGGATGGAGAGGAAAGGGCGGATCTTAGCAATGTTGCGGAGCTGAAACCGGCAGGTTTTGGTGACGACTTGGATGTGAGGGGTGAATGAGAGAGCGGAGTCGAGGATGACACCAAGGTTGCGGGCTTGTGAGACAGGAAGGATGGTAGTGCCGTCAACAGAGATGGGAAAGTCAGGGAGAGGACAAGGTTTGGGAGGGAAGACAAGGAGCTCAGTCTTCGACATGTTGAGCTTTAGGTGGCGGGCGGACATCCAGATGGAGATGTCCTGAAGGCAGGAGGAGATGCGAGCCTGGAGGGAGGGGGAGAGAGCAGGGGCAGAGATGTAGATCTGGGTGTCATCAGCGTAGAGATGATAGTTGAAGCCGTGGGAGCGAATGAGGTCACCAAGGGAGTGAGTGTAGATTGAGAACAGAAGGGGACCAAGCACTGAACCTTGGGGAACCCCCACAGTAAGAGGATGGGAGGGGGAGGAGGAGCCTGCAAAAGAGACTGAGAAAGAAAGACCGGAGAGATAAGAGGAGAACCTGGAGAGGACGGAGTCTGTGAAGCCAAGGCCAGATAGCGTGTTGAGGAGAAGGGGGTGGTCCACAGTGTCAAAGGCAGCTGAGAGGTCGAGGACGATTAGGACAGAATATGAGCCGTTGGATTTGGCAAGCAGGAGGTCATTGGTGACCTTTGAGAGGGCAGTTTCTGTGGAATGAAGGGGACGGAAGCCAGACTGGAGGGGGTCGAGGAGAGAGTTGTTGTTGAGGAATTCTAGGCAGCGCGTGTAGACAACTCGTTCAAGGAGTTTGGAAAAGAATGGTAGGAGGGATATGGGACGATAACTAGAAGGTGAGGTGGGGTCAAGAGAGGGTTTTTTTAGGATGGGAGAGACATGGGCATGTTTGAAGGCAGAGGGGAAGGAACCAGTGGATAGTGAGCGGTTGAAGATGGAAGTTAAGGAGGGGAGAAGGGATGGAGCGAGAGATTTCATAAGATAAGAGGGAATGGGGTCAGAAGCACAGGTGGCCGGAGTAGTACTTGAGAGGAGGGAGGAGAGTTCCTCTGAGGATACCGCTGGGAAGGATGGGAGAGTAGCAGATAGTGTTGAGAGCCGGGGGGATGGAGAAAGGGGGGAAGAGACTTTGGGGAGGTCGGACCTGATGGATTTAATTTTGTTAATGAAGTAGGAGGCCAGATCACTGGGGGTGAGGGAAGGAGGAAGGGGAGGAACCGGGGGCCTGAGAAGGGAGTTGAATGTACGGAAGAGCTGGCGGGGGTGATGGGCATGGGTGTCAGTAAGGGAGGAGAAATAGTTTTGTCTGGCAGAAGAGAGGGCTGAGTTAAGGCAGGAAAGGATAAACTTGAAGTGAACGAGGTTGGCATGGTGTTTAGACTTTCGCCAGCAGCGTTCGGCAGCTCGAGCATAAGAGCGAAGGAGGCAGACAGTGGCAGTGATCCAGGGCTGTGGGTTAGTGGTGCGAGAGCGGCGAAGGGAAAGGGGAGCGAGTGAGTCTAGCTGAGTAGAAAGGGTAGAGTTGAGAGCAGTAATCTGATCATCAAGACTGGGTAGAGAGGAGAGGGCGGCGAGGTGGGGTGTGAGGCGCTCCGAAAGATGGGTGGGGTCCAGAGAGCGGAGATCTCTGTGAGGGAGTAATACGGATTTACAGGGGATAGGAGTGTGAGTGAGGAGGCAGGTGAGAAGATTATGATCAGAGAGAGGGATTACAGAGTTGGTGAGGGTGGACACAGTGCAGCGGTAGGAGATGATGAGGTCGAGAGTATGACCAAGTTGGTGAGTGGGCGAGGTGGGGTGGAGGAAGAGGTTGGCAGCGTCAAGGAGAGATAGAAGGCGGGCGGCAGAGGAGTCGTTAGGGATATCCATGTGGATATTGAAGTCTCCGGGGATCAGAGTGGGCATGGAGAAGGAGAGAAGGAAGGTGAGGAAGGGATCAAAGTCGTTAAAGAAGTTGGAAGTGGGGCCGGGAGGGCGGTAGATGACGGCTACAAGAATCTGGAGGGGGTGGTAGAGGCGAATAATGTGGGCTTCAAAGGAAGGGAAGGAAAGGGAAGGGGGAGGAGGGATAGTGCAAAAGCGACATTGGGGGGCGAGAAGGAAACCGACACCTCCTCCTTTTCCGTTGAGTCTGGGGGAGTGGGAGAAGAAGAGGCCTGCACTGCAGAGAGCAGCAGAAGAGACTGTGTCGTCCGGAGACAGGCATGTTTCAGTTAGGGCGAGGAGGAGTAGAGAACTGGAAAGGAAAAGGTCCAGGATGAAAGGGGTCTTACTTAAAACGGAGCGGGGGTTACTTATTAAGCACTTACTGTTGCCAAGCACTATACTAAGAGCTTGGGAGATTAATGTACAGCAGAGTTAGTAGATATGTTCCGTGCCCAGAGTGAGCTCACAGCCTAAAGTGGGAGACAGATATTCAGATAAATAAATCATTTATAGATTGGTACATACGTTTTTGGGGGCTGAGGGTGGGGTGAATAAAGGGTACCCTTTCCAAATACTGTAAGGATTAGAATCAAAGTCCAAATTTGACCTTCCTCTGGGCAACGGGGAAAATCTTTTCCTGGGAATTTGCCAGTACTTGACAATGCTTTATTGATTAATGATGCTTCCATTTTTTATGGTGTTTGTTCAGTGCCTACTGTAGGCACATATATATGTATGTATACATATATATATGTGTGTGTGTGTGTGTGTGTGTGTGTGTGTGTGTATGCACACACACATTAAGCACTCTATTATGTACTGGAATAGATACAAAATAATCAAGTTCTTCTCCCATGTGAACCTCAGTCTAAGTAGGAGGGAGAACAGGAATTGAATCCCCATTTTACAGATGAGGTAACAGAGGCACAGAGAAGTTAAGTGACTAGCCCTAGATGACAGAACAGACATTTGGCGGACCTGAGATTTAAAAGCCAGTCCTCTTATTCCCAGGCCCATGCTCTTTCCACTAGGCCATGCTGCGTCATTCATTCATTCATTCAATTGAATTTATTGAGAGCTTACTAGGTGCAGAGCAGTGTACTAAACGCTTGGGAAACAATAAATAGACATTTTTCCCTGCCCAGAACGAGCTTACAGTCTAGAGAGGGTAGGTAGACATGAATATAAATAAATAAATTACAGAGGTAAACAGAAGTGTTGAGGGGCTGGGAAGAGGGAAGAACAAAGGGAGAAATTCAGGGTGAGGCAGAAGTGAGTGGGAGAAGAGGAAAGGGGAGCTCAGTCTGGGGAGGCCTGCTGGAGAACATGTACCTTTAATAAGGCTTTGAAGCCAGGGAGAGTCATTGTCAAAATTGTCTGCTTCTCACTTGAATCGCAGTATTCAGAGCCCAGAGTGCTAACTGAGCCTTTGACATTTGAGGTCTTCTGAATTTATGTTGTTGGAATGAAAACAATAAAGATTAGCTTGTAGAAGGAGAAAAATAAATGGATTCCAACAGGATCAAGCCCTGGGGTGAGTCTGACCACTCAGCCTGATTTCCTCTAGTGTGCAATAAGTGCTCAATAAGTGCCATTGATTGGTTAAAACTTTTTTGAACATGAATGTCTCCACTGCATTTCTTTACTGACCTGAGAACTGAACTGTCAGTGCCATGTCTTCAATTGCAGCATTCTCATCCATCTGCAGAGCAATGCTTCTGATGTTTGGAGTCAGAAAAAATAACTATGTCACAAATAAATAATTTCCTTTCTTTGCTCTATAAATATGTCACCTACATTACTGGGATCAAATCCTAATGTTTTGCTTTTCTCAGTAATTTTTTACGATGTACTGTTCACGATAAAAGCTAACCAAACACTCTAATGGCTCTCTAAAATTGCATTGCTCATGTGTGGAATTTGCCGCTTTCATTTTAAAAATTAATTGCTCATCAAAATTAAAAAGGGTTTACACAATTGCTGCTTTCCACACCATTAACCTCCTTCGTTTTGAGTCATTGTTTAATTCCTAGCAGGTATCTTTTTAAAATAAGCTGAGAAAATGCAACGAGTGCTGATTACACATTTTATACATAGCTCATGGTATCTAGGGAAGTGTAAATGCTTGGCACAGCCTAATATGGTATGATCACATGTTTTAAGGCAGATGGGAAGCAACCAGTGGAGAGTGAGCGGTTGAAGAAGTAGAAGTTAAGGAGGGGAGGAGGGAAGGGTTGCCCTCACCAACTCTGAAATCCCTCTCTTGTCTGTCTCCTTCTTCTGGATTGTGGACCTGCTGTTGGGTAGGGACCGTCTCTATATGTTGCCAACTTGTACTTCCCAAACGCTTAGTACAGTGCTCTGCACACAGTAAGTGCTCAATAAATACGATTGAATGAATGAATGAATGAATGCTGAGAGCTCACCTTCTCCAGCAGGCCTTCCCAGACTGAGCCCTCTCGTTTCTCTCCCCCTCCTCCCCATCCCCCTGCCTTACCTCCTTCCCCTCTCCACAGCATCTATATATATGTTTGTACATATTTTTATTACTCTATTTTACTTGTACATATTTATTCTATTTATTTTATTTTCTTAATATGTTTTGTTTTGTTGTCTGTCTCCCCCTTCTAGACTGCGAACCCGCTGTTGGGTAGGAACCGTCTCTATATGTTGCCAACTTGTACTTCCCACGTGCTTAGTACAGTGCTCTGCACACAGTAAGCGCTCAGTAAATACGATTGAATGAATGAATGAATAACCTTCTCACCTGCCTCTTCACTCACACTCCTCTCCCCTGTAAATCTGTATTACTATCTCACAGAGACCTCCACTCTCTCGACCCCATCCATCTTTATGAGCGCCTCACACCCCACTTCGCCTCCCTTTCCTCTCTACCCAATCTTGATGATCAGATTACTGCTCTCAACTCTACCCTCTCTATTCAGCTCAACTTGCTTGCTCCCCTTTCCTTTCGCCATTCTCGTACCACTAACCCACAGCACCTGTATATATGTTTGTACAGATGTATTACTCTATTTATTTTACTTGTACATATTTACTATTCTATTTAGTTTGTCAATGATTTGCATCTAGCTTTACTTCTTTTATTCTGATGACCTGACACTTGACCACGTGTTTTGTTTTGTTGTCTGTCTCCCCCTTCTAGATTGTGAGACCGTTGCTGGGTAGGGACTGTCTGTATATGTCACCAACTTGTACTTCCCAAGCGCTTAGTACAGTGCTCTGCACACAGTAAGTGCTCAATAAATATGATTGAATGAATGGATGAATGAATAGGGCAGGTAGAAGATAACCAGGTCCCACATGGGTCTCACAGTCTAAGAAGGAGGGCCAACAGATATTGAATCCCCATTGTGCAGTTGAAGGAATTGAGGCACAGCGGAGTGAAGAGACTTTCCCAAAGTCACTCAGCAGGCAGGTGGTGGGATCAGGATGAGAACACAGGTCCTTCTGACTCCCAGGCCAGGGCAGTCTGCACTCAGCCAGACAGAACCCACTGAGGCCTAGCTCCAGGGGCACTGAGTTTACAAAGACCTGGTGATTCCCAAAATGAGTCGGGTGCCATTTTAATGAGAAACAGGTATTCTGAGGGACCATGTGAGAGTGGAGTCAAAGATAAGAAAAGGATATTGGACGCACCCTTCAACATTAATCAATCCATCAATCACTGCAATTTGTTAAGCACTTATTATATGCAGAGTCCAGAATTAAGCACTCGGGTGAGTACAATACAACAGAGTAATAATAATAATAATAATGATATTGGTATTTGTTAAGCATTTACTATGTGCAAAGCACTGTTCTAAGCGCTGGGACAGATACAAGGTAATCAGGTTGTCCCACGAGGGGCTCACAGTCTTCATCCCCATTTTACAGATGAGGGAACTGAGGCCCAGAGAAGTGAAGTGACTTGCACAAAGTCACACAGCTGACAAGTGGCGGAGCCGGGATTTGAACCCACGGCCTCTGACTCCAAAGCCCTGGCTCTTTCCACTGAGCCACACTACTTCTGCCCACGTTGAGCTTACAGTTCAGAAGGGGAGGCAGACATTAAAATAATGAAGTTATGGATAATCCATCAGCAAGTACAAATCTGGGCACATTACTGTTTCACCTCCAGGTGAAATAACAAATGGCAGAGCTGCAAAAGGCTTTGGAAATCAAGAAAGGGCTAGTGAAATTTAAAACCTGAACAGTCCTCTAGGCGGCCCGCTCCTGCTATCCAGACAAGCACTCAGCGTACACCACTGATTGCTTGATTAAGTATCACATGGTGTAGTGGATAGAGCACGGATCTTGGAGTCAGAAGGTCATGGGTTCTAATCCCAGTTCTGTCACTCGTCTTCTGTGTGACTTTGGGCGAGTCACTTCATTTCCCTGGGATTCAGTTACCTCATCTGTCAAATGGGGATTAAGACTGTGAGCCCCACATGGGACAGGCACTGTGTCCACCTGGATTTGCTTGTATCCTCCCCAGAGCCCTGTACAATGACTAGGCTTAGTGGATAATGCATGGGCCTGGTACCCACCCCATTGCTTAGTTCAGTGCCTAGCACATAGCAAACACTTAGCAAATACCACAATTATCATTATTATTATTACCGCTACTACTAACGTTACTCTTGCTAGTACTGTTACTGCTATGGCTACTGCTATTACTACTACTACTACTACTACTACTACGATGACAACTATCAATCAAGTTTATTGAACACTTATTGTATGCAGACCACTGTAAAAAGGGCTTGGGAGAGTACCATCCAACAGAGTTGGTAGACACATTTCCTGCCAACAAGGAGCTTTAAGTCTAGAGAAGATAGACTTCTCTTAGCCTCAGTTATGTTATCTGTAAAATGGGGATTAAGGCTATGAGTCTCATGTAAAACATGGACTGCGTCCAACCTGATTAATTTGCATCTAATCCCAGTGCCCAGTGCTCAGTACAATGGCTGGCACGTAGTAACCACTTATCAAACACCATGAAATATATATACATAATATATATAAACACACACACACACACACACATACATGGGCGGGCGGGCGGGCGGGCGGGGAAGCCTGAATTTTATATAAAATTTATTCCACGAGGCTAATTGAATTACTTAGTAGCTCAGACAATGGATTTAGACTGTGAGCCCACTGTTGGGTAGGGACTATCTCTACATGTTGCCAATTTGTACTTCCCAAGCGCTTAGTACAGTGTTCTGCACATAGTAAGCGCTCAATAAATACGATTGATGATGATGATTGAGTCTCCCTTTCGGGAGGAATGCAATCAATTAGCAATATTCGAGCTTCCCTAACGGGAGGAACACAATCGTCCATTAATTGCACATGGCTGAGTCGGCTAGCTCTAAACCATGTGCACTTCCCACTCGTTAAGAATCCACTTCATTCCATTACCCTCACACGTGGTGGGCGGCTAACTCTAACCATGTGCTCTCCCTACATGGGAGGAATCCACTCATAATTCCCATCCACAGCGGGTCACATGTGTCGCCAACTTGTACTTCCCAAGCGTTTAGTACAGTGCTCTACACACAGTAAGTGCTCAATAAATACGATTGAATCAATGAATGACTGGGTCCCACCCACGAGACACTCACCTGTCCTGCGGCTCTTGTCTCCCTGTGTTGGTTCTGGTTGCAGAGCAGGTATCTGGCCTTCTGGGCAGAGAAAGACATGTGGGCTGCTGCTGCTCCTCCTGCTGTTGCATGTCATGGTGTTCTGGCTCTGAAGGTCAGAGGTGACAGGTATTTATCGCCTGTACCCCTTGGCCATTCCAGGTTCTGGCCTCAGTCTATCCAATCTCTGCCCTCCCCCCTCCTCCGTACCTACTTTTATTGGCACAGGGGCAGGCTTGGGCTGTCAGTCTAGCAGATTTGGTTGTGGAAGACGGTATCTCACCCTCACTTCTGAGTTCCGCCTGCTGGCTCAGGTGGTCACGAGCTAGCATTTGACCTTGAGATGAGCAGTACCCCAGGGTCACCTGGGGACATACCACCCCTTGGCCCTCGCCATCCATGCCCACTTGCCCCCACCCCTTCCTGTGTCCCCTCTGGGTCGCATAGTGGTGGGGTTGGACTGGAAGCCGTGCCTTCCGGCTCTGTCACTCATTGGTTCATTCAATCATATTTATTGAGCACTTACTTTGTGCAGAGCACTATACTAAGCGCTTGGGAAGTGCAAGTCAGCAACATCTAGAGACGGTCCCTACCCAACAACGGGTTCACAGTTTAGAAGGGGAAGACAGACAACAAAACATGTGGACATGTGTCAAGTCACCAGAATAAATAAAGCTAGACACACGTCATTAACAAAATGAACAGCCGTTCCCCACCAGCCCCTGGGGCCATCACAGGGAAAAGGGAAGAGCCTCCCCCCCGCCCCCCGCACTGGGGGACGTTAGCATTCATTCTTTCATTCAATCATATTTATTGAGAGCTTACTGTGTGCAAAGCACTGAACTAAGCGCTTGGGAAGTACAAATTGGTAACATATAGAGACGGTCCCTACCCAATAGCGGGCTCACAGTCTCGAAGGGGGAGACAGACCCTCTCTTGACCCCACCTCACCTTCTAGTTATCGCCCTATCTCCGTCCTACCATTCCTTTCCAAACTCCTTGAACGAGGCGTCTACACATGCTGCCTCGTTCCTCAAAGCCAACTCTCTCCTCTACCCCTTCCAATCTAGCTTCCGTCCCCTACATTCCACGGAAACTGCCCTCTCAAAGGTCACCAATGACCTCCTGCTTGCCAAATCCAATGGCTCATACTCTATCCTAATCCTCCTCGACCTCTCAGCTGCCTTCGACACTGTGGACTACCCCCTTCTCCTCAACACGCTATCCAACCTTGGCTTCACAGACTCCGTCCTTTCCTGGTTCTCCTCTTATCTCTCCGGTCGTTCATTCTCAGTCTCTTTTGCAGGCTCCTCCTCCCCCTCCCATCCCCTTATGTAGGGGTTCCTCAAGGTTCAGTTCTTGTTCCCCTTCTGTTCTCGATCTACACTCACTCCCTTGGTCCCACTATTGGGTAGGAACTGTCTCTATATGTTGCCAACTTGTACTTCCCAAGCGCTTAGTACAGCGCTCTGCACACAGTAAGCACTCAATAAATACGATTGATTGATTGATTGATTGGTGACCTCAATCACTCCCACAGCTTCAGCTATCATCTCTACACTGATGACACCCAAATCTACATCTCTGCCCCTGCTCTCTCTCCCTCCCTCCCGGCTCGCATCTCCTCCTGCCTTCAGGACATTTCCATCTAGATGTCTGCCCGCCACCTAAAACTCAACATGTCCGAGACTGAACTCCTTGTCTTCCCTCCCAAACCCTGCCCTCTCCCTGACTTTCCCATCACTGTTGACAGCACTACCATCCTTCCCATCTCACAAGCCCACAACCTTGTTAGAGAAGCAGCGTGGCTCAGTGGGAAGAGCTCGGGCTTGGGAGTCAGAGGTCATGGGTTCGAATCCCGGCTCCACCACATGTCTGCTGTGTGACCTTGGGCATGTCACTTCGCTTCTCTGAGCCTCAGTTTCCTCATCTGGAAAATGGGGATGAAGAATGTGAGCCCCCCCGTGGGACAACCTGATCACCTTGTATCCCTCCCAGCGCTTAGAAAAGTGCTTTGCACATTGTAAGCGTGTAACAAATGCCATTATTACATCCTCGACTCTGCTCTCTCGTTCACCCCTCTCATCCAAGCCGTCACCAAAACCTGCCGGTCTCAGCTCCGCAACATTGCCAAGATCCGCCCTTTCCTCTCCATCCAAACCGCGACCCTGCTCATTCAAGATGTCATCCTATACCGTTTGGATTACTGTATCAGCCTCCTCTCCGATTTCCCATCCTCCTGTCTCTCCCCATTTCAATCCATCCTTCACGCCGCTGCCCGGATTGTCTTTGTCCAGAAACGCTCTGGGCATGTTACTCCCCTCCTCAAATATCTCCAGTGGCTACCAATCAATCTGCGCATCAGACAGAAACTCCTCACCCTCGGCTTCAAGGCTCTCCATCACCTCGCCCCCTCCTACCTCACCTCCCTTCTCTCCTTCTACAGCCCAGCCCGCACCCTCCGCTTCTCTGCCGCTAATGTTCTCACCGTGCCTCGTTCTCGCCTGTCCCGCCGTCGACCCCGGGCCCACGTTATCCCCCTGGCCTGGAATGCCCTCCCTCTGCCCATCCGCCAAGCGAGCTCTCTTCCTCCCTTCAAGGCCCTACTGAGAGCTCACCTCCTCCAGGAGGCCTTCCCAGACTCAGCCCCCTCCTTCCTCTCCCCTCCTCCCCCCTCCATCCCCTTGCCTTACCTCCTTCTCCTCCCCAAAGCACCTGTATATATGTATATATGTATGTATGTTTGTACATATTTATTACTCTATTTATTTTACTTGTACATATTTATTCTATTTATTTTATTTCGTTAATATGTTTTGTTTTGTTGTCTGTCTCCCTCTTCTAGACCGTGAGCCCGCTGATGGGTAGGGACCGTCTCTATATGTTGCCAACTTGTACTTTCCAAGCGCTTAGTACAGTGCTCTGCACACATTAAGCACTTAATAAATACTATTGAATGAATAAATGAATGAATGAATTCCATTGAGCTAATACAGTGATTAGTGCGCTGTGCTGAACTCCTGGTGCCTTGTACTTTTTCTGATAGGTTGGGATTACAATGAAGAAAGACGAAAATAGTGCAAGACAAGAAAGGGATCTCATTGATAATTTTCCATCATTCATTCATTCATTCATTCATTCATTCAATCGTATTTATTGAGCGCTTACTGTATGCAGAGCACTGTACTAAGCACTTGGGAAGTGCTAGTTGGCAACATATAGAGATGGTCCCTATCCAACAACGGACAGTCTAGAAGGAAGAGACAGACAACAAAACAAAACACATTAACACAATAAAATCAATAGAATAGTAACTATGTACAAGTAAAATAGAGTAATAAATCTGTGCAAACGAATACAGGTGCTGTGGGGAGGGGAAGAAGGTAGGGTGGGGTGGATGGGGAGGTTGAGAGGATGGAGGGAGCTCAGTCTCAGAAGGCCTCCTGGAGGAGGTGAGCTCTCAGAAGGGCTTTGAATGGAGGGAGAGAGCTAGCTTGGGGGATGTGTGGAGGGAGAGCATTCCAGGCCAGGTGTAGGGTGTGGGCCGGGGGTCGATGGCAGGACAGGTGAGAACGAGGCACAGTGAGGAGGTTAGCGGCAGAGGGGCAGAGGGTGAGGGCTGGGCTGTAGAGAAGGGAAGTGAGGCAGAAGGGCGTGAGGTGATGGAGAGCCTTGAAGCCGAGAGTGAGGAGTTTTTGCCTGTTGCATAGGTTGATTGGTAGCCACTGGAGATTTTTCAGAAGGGGAGTAACATTCCCAGAGCATTTCTGCACAAAGATCATCCGGGCAGCAGAGTGAAGTCAGCCACTGGTATTTATTAAGCGCCTAGTGTGTGCTGAGCACTGTACTAATCTCTTGGGAGAGCACAAAACAGTACAATAC
This sequence comes from Tachyglossus aculeatus, assembly GCF_015852505.1. Lineage (NCBI taxonomy): Eukaryota > Metazoa > Chordata > Mammalia > Monotremata > Tachyglossidae > Tachyglossus > Tachyglossus aculeatus. The sequence continues at coordinate 418,764 of NW_024044830.1, read as the reverse complement.
AACAGAGTTGGTTGACATTTTCCCTGTCCTCAAGGAGTTCAGAGTCTAGTGGAAAGGCTTACAGTCCAGTGGAAACATTGTTGATTCTGCTACAGTTAAAGCAATGCTGAGTACATGTCTGTTCTCTCACCTAGAGAGCAGTTCACTCCCTGCCCCACAGAACATATGTACATATCCCTATATTCTACTATTTGTCTCCCATTTGTCATTTATTTAAATGTCTGTCTGTCTCCCCTACTAGTCTGTAAGGTTTTTGTAAACTGGGATCATCTTTAACTACTCTTTTTTTAATGGCATTTATTAAGCGCCTACTATGTGCAAAGCACTGTTCTAAGTGCTGGAGAGGTTACAAGGTGATCCGGTTGTCCCACGGGGGGCTCACAGTCTTAATCCCCATTTTACAGATGAGATACCTGAGGCCCAGAGAAGTTAAGTGACTTGCCCAAAGTCACACAGCTGACAATTGGCAGAGCTGGGATTTTGCATTATACACTCTCAAGTGCCGAGTACAGTGATCTGGACACACAGTAAGGACTCAAAGAATACTAATTAAGGAAATGATTGGAGAATACATTAGAGCTGGTAGACATGATTCTTGACCACAAGAAATTCACAGACTAAAGCTGTAAACTGCTCGCAACTTCCTTGCGTGGCCTAGTGGAAAGAGCACGGGCCTGGGAGTCAGATGACTTGGAATTTAATTTTGGCTCTTCTAGTTGTCTGCTGGGTGAACTTGGGCAAGTCATATCACTTCTCTGTTGCTCAGTTACCTCAACTGAAAAATGGGGATTAAGAGTGTCAGTCACATGTGGGACAGGGACTGACCATCTTGTACCTACTCCAGGGTGTCCTACAGTTCCTGGCATCTGGTAAGTGCTTAACAGGTACCATTAAAAAAATTAGGTTCCTGCAAAGAGATCAGTAAGCATCATCTCCAAGAGGCCTTCCCAGACCTATTCCCCCTTTTCCTCATCTCCCCCTCCCCTCTGCATCACCTCGACTTGCTCCCTTTGCTTTTCTGTCCCTCTCCCCACCCCAGAGCACTTATACATATATATGTATATATCTATAACTCTACGTTTCAGTCTATACTTCACTCTGCTTCCAGGAATATCTTTCTACAGAAATGCTCTGGGCGTGCCACTCCCCTCCTCAAAAGTCTCCAGTGGTTGCCTATCAACCTGCAAATCAAGCAAAAACTCTTCACTCTTGGCTTCAAAGCTCTCCGTCACCTCGCCCCCTCCTACCTCACCTCTCTTCTCTCCTTCTACAGCCCAGTCCACATACTCTGCTTCTCTGCCGCTAACTTTCTCACTGTACCTCATTCTTGCCTGTCCCGCCATCGACCCCTGGCCCACATCCTACCTCTGATGTGTATTGCCCTCCCTACACAAATCAGCCAAACAAGCTCTCTTCCTCCCTTCAAAGCCCTACTGAGAGCTCACCTCCTCCAGGAGTCCTTGCCAGACTGAGCCCTCCCTTTTTCCTCTCCTCCTCCCCTCCCCATAGCCCCATTGTAAGTAAAAGATGTTCATTTTCCCATGATTCTTTCCATGCCATAGGCAGTATTCAACCCAGTGGCTATGGCTAAGCATAGTCAATAAGATCGAATCAAAAGAAAATGGCTTTGAGATTAAATGGCAGCTTGCTACAATTTAAGAACTCCTCCTAGAGCAGGTTCAAGCTTCTGGTCCCTGCACCAAATTGATTCCAAACTGAAACTTTCACTGTAATATGCAAATTAAATTGAAGAATATGACCACCAGACTACATTTGTCTAGACTGTAAGCTTCTCCTCTAGATCATACATTCCTCCTGGGCAGGGAATATGTCTACCAATTCTGTTGTATTTTACTCTGCCATGGATTTAGTAAGGTTCTCTGCACGCAGTAAGTGCTCAATAAATATGATTGATTGATTGGTGGGTGGGGGGGATACCAAAGCTATTCAGCTCACCACAAAATCAACAACCTTTACACACTAGTGAAAATGAAATACAAACCCATGCATGAGGGCGACTTCAGCCTCATCGAGAACAAGGAGGGAATCTTGACGAGATGACAACAGACAGTCAGTCAATCGTATCTATTGTGCACTTACTGCGTGCAGAGCACTGTACTAAGCGCTTGGAAGAGCAAAGTATAATAATAAATAGCCACATTCCCCACTTATAATGAGCTTATGACCTAGAGGACAGCTTTTCAGTGTCCACTTCAACACACCTGCTGAAGAGTCCCTTCAAAAGCCAGGATCCCTTCTGATGACACAGCACTTGACCCAAATCTTAAGGAAGTTACCATAGAAGTCAGAGCCATAGAGATAGAGAACACTGCAACCCAATGTCTTACCTAACCCAGATCCTCAGGCAAGGAAGTCTCCATCTGCTCTCTAAAATTTATACAAGCTCTTCCCCAGCATATTTCTAGTAATACTCTGATTTGGGCCTTCCCGCTTTCCCCTAAATCTTTGCCCTCTTTATGGATCATAGTGAAAACTCCATGATGGTCTGTTAATAATTTAATAGACTGCTTATCAGTATTCTCACATCACTAACGAAGAGTTGCTATCCTTCTGGGCAAATCCCAACTCACTGGGTTTTCCTGTCAGCCACAACTTTGGCTGTCATTCATCATTTCCCTTGCTTGCGGTTCTGTAACCAATGCTAAAATCCATGTGACAAGGCTCTTCGGTAAGTCAATTTGAATTAGATCTTGAGAATAATTCGATGAAACTCCAAATCATATGCTTTAGTAAAATTAAGATATATTGTGTCTTCTGCATTCTCCTCCTCTACTAATCTTGTAATTTTACCTACAAAGCAATTAAATTAGCCTGGCCCTACTTGTCCTATTTAAACTCCAATGTCACTCCCTGTCCTTGTTTCTGCTGTTCTGGGGATGGTTTAAGAGAGGAAAAAAGATCTGTAATTTTCTTCCATTACTTTGCCAGAGATTGAGTTTAGACTTCCAGGAAGGTAATTGCCATATTTGATTTACTCCAGTTGATTTATAAGATGCTGAGGGTTTTAAAGACCATTCCCGGAGGAAATTTATTTTCTATGACTTTGTTTTGCTAGTGGAAGTTTCCTCACCAGGCTTCTGGTGCTTTTATTACCTACGGAGGTGTTTATTCTCGTTAACTTTATTAATGTTTGCATAAGAATTTCTCTCTTTTTTCGTCTGGACGTTTGGTAAAGGATGAGCTCTGAACACTGGCCCAGATTCAGAGCTACAAGGTCTAGATCCTGTCATGACCTCCAGAAATATTGCTAGCCCATAGACAACGGTATCTGATGATGATGATGATGGCATTTGTTAAGCGCTTACTATGTGCAAAGCACTGTTCTTAGAGCTGGTGGGATACAAGGTGATCAGGTTGTCCCACGTGGGGCTCACAGTCTTAATCCCCATTTTACAGATGAGGTAACTGAGGCTCAGAGAAGTGAAGTGACTTGCCCTAGGTCAGACAGCAGACATGTGGTGGAGCCGGGATTAGAACCCATGACCTCTGACTCCCAAGGACCATACCAATCTCTGTACCATATTCCAAGGCAGTCTATTTTTTAACCACTGCTGTCCCTTTCCTGCTGGGTGACCTTGGGTAAGTCATCTGACTTCTCAGTAACTCAATATGCTCATCTGTAAAATCAAAAATAAATATCCACTTCCCTCCCTCTTAGATCGTGAACACTGTGTGGGATAGAGACTGTGTCTGATCTGATTTCATTTTATCTGTACTTATCACAATGCTTTGATCAGTCAATCAATGGTATTTATTGGGTGCTTCCTATGTACAGAGCACTGTGCTAAACACTTGGGAGAGAACAATTGCAGGTGGTAGACAGAAGCTAATAATAATGATAATAATGAAAATTGTGGTATATATTAAGTGCATAATATGTGACGTGCAATATACTAAGCTCTGGCATGCATACATGTTTATTCATTCATTCAATCGTATTTATTGAGTGCTGATTGTGTGCAGAGCGCTGTACTAAGTGCTTGGGAAGTACAAGTTGGCAACATATAGAGAGGGATCCTACCCAACAACGGGTTCACAGTCTAGAAGGGGGAGACAGACAACAAAACCAAACATGTAGACGAGGCTCACAGGCTAATTATTCATTCATTCAGTCGTATTTATTGAGCGCTTACTGTGTGCAGAGCACTGTACCAAGCGCTAAGGGAAGCACAAGTTGGCAACATATAGAGACGGTCCCTACCCAACAACAGGCTCACAGTCTAATTAGGATGGAGCACAGGTACTGAATCTCTGCTTTTCAGATGAGGGAACTGAGTTTCAGAGCAGTCAAATGACTTGCCCAAGGTCATCCAGCAAACAAGTGGTGGAATTGGGATTAGAACCCAGGTCCTCGGACTCCCAGGCTCATGGTCTTTCCACTATGCCAAGCTTCTTATTGACAGGTTATGGCTCTGGTGAGATCATGGCAGGGCAAATTGAGGCATCCGATCAGGCGACATTCTGAGAATGCAATGGTTCCCCTATTTCGATATCAGAGCTCCAGTCATCATTGTGCTGAGCTTAGTTGCTGGAGGAAGAATGGACAAGAAAAAACATGTGTGTTGTTTCTGCCACTGATAAGTTGATGGAGCCCCAGCTGCCTTGGATTCTCTTGAAATGGTGGCCCCTCTGATGCTCAGAGAGGACCCCAGAAGGAGAGTGAGGTTGGTAGGTGGTTTATCTAATTGTTATATATAAAAAATGAATTTTTTCCTGTATCTACCTTGGCACCAAGAAGACTGGTGTCAGGAAGACTTGATTGTAGTACTAGTTCTGGCAGTAATTGGAAAATAACAATCAATCGCATTCACTGAGCACTTTCTGTCTGCAGAACACTATACTAATTGCTTGGGAGAGAACAATAGAACACCTAACGTGGTTAAAGACCACCCACTGATTTCTCTATGGACTACACCCTTGCTTGCCTACTTGCTTGTTGCACTCTGGACCCTGTGGAGACAAAATGAGTAGCGGTGTTGACAAAATGTGAATAACAAGGCTAAAATCAATAAATTGAGGAGCAGATCTTCTGCACAGGTTCTCATTCGTGAAATCTCATCCCCGAGGATCTTCTATTGCTCTTTTTGGGCGATGCCAGCAGACACTATCTCTATCTTGGGGGGGTCATTTATAAAGGAGGTTGCAGGTTGGATTCTCCAACAAATAGTTCATTGTGGGCAGGGAATGTGTCTACCAACTCTGTTTTACTATACTCTCCCAAACGTGTAGTACGGTCCTCTGCCCACAGTAAGTGACCAGTAAATATCATAGATTGGTAAACTTATCCAGTGTATTTGATAACTGATAAGGTATAGTTGTCTTTTGTACTCAAAGAAGATACCATTGTTGGTGAAATTAATTTTGGGGTACATGAATACTGCAGAAATACTGTAAATGCTTAACAAATACTATTATTATAATATCATTGTTATTATTGTTGTTGTTATTCTTCTTTGGGTCTAAGGACAGAGGTTCCCAAGTCTGACAAATTCTTAGAGATCAAAGGGTCGGTTCACTTTTATTTCCATCAGATTCAGATGTTGATAACAATAAGGCGGAGCCACTGTGTGCGAGAAATATTTAGGAAATTTACTGGCATAATGATAGTGAATTCAGGTGACAACAAAAGGCTATATTTAAATCGTGGTTTGACCAGTGGTAGAGTTGCAGTTTTAGGTTTGCATTAACAAAAGGCCCAGGAGTGAAAGTAGCTATAATTAAGGGTTTCCAGTGATGACCCTAACAAGTCGTTTTGAAGGATTTTGGCAAATCCTTCAAAATCTAGAATGATATTACATAGACCATCTGTTGGTTTGAATTAGATTTTCTCTCATCAACAGCCTCATTAAGTAGAACCAAATTTGCTTAAAAAAACATCCTGATATCTGTGCTTTAAATTGGAACATTGATTGATATTAATAGCAAGTCTTCTTCACCTAAATTCATTATTAATAGGGAGTTAAATACAGGATGTAAATGTCACATTTTGAAAGGTATGAACCTAAATGAAGAGGCAGGGTATACTTGAGTCATAGTGGCAGAGGTAGATAAATTTCACCAATTGAGTGTTTCCTGTGTGCATAGCATTGTACAATATGGAATAGAGCTGGTACACTAAACCAATCCAGGGGTGAGTCACAATATTAATAATAATGATGATATTTTTTAAGTGCTTACTCTGTGCCAAGCACTGTTTTAAGCACTGGGGTGGTTATCAGCAAATTAGGTTGGACACAGTCCCTGTCCCATGTGGGGCTAACAGTCTCAATCCCCATTTTACAGATGAGGTAAACTGAGGCACAGAGAAGTAAAGTGACTTGTCCAAGGTCACACAACAGACAAGTGGCAGAGTGGGGATTAGAAACCATGATCTTCTGACTCCCAGGCCTGTGCTATAGCCATTACTCCATTCTGCTTCTCTACTAACGTGCATCTCCAAGTCTTGGCTCTGAGTTGTTGGATCCAGGATGATGGAAGGAGGGTGTCTCGAATTGGTAGCAATGATAATAATAATGGTATTTGTTAAGTGCTTCCTGTGTCTCAAACACTGTTCTAAGGGCTGAAGTAAATTCAGGCTTTTCAGTTTAAACACAGTCCCTCTCCTACATGGGGCCCACAATCTTAATCACCATTCTACTGATGAGGTAACTGAGGCACAGAGAAGTGAATTGACTTTCCCAAAGTCACACAGCAGACAAATTGGGGAGCCGGGATTAGAACCCAAGTCCATTTGACTCCGAAGCCCATACTCTGTCCATTAGGCCATGGAGCCAGGCACATAAACAGGAGAAAAGGCAAGGACAGTGATAATATTAATTATAATTGTGCTATTTAACACTTATTGCATGCAAAGCACTGTAATAAGCTCTGGGGTAGATAAGAATTAATCAGGTTGGACAGAGTTTATGTCCCATATGGGGATCACAATCTTAATCCTCATTTTAGAGTTAGTTGCAGGAACCCAGTCACAGAGAAGTAAAGTGACTGTCTCAATGTCATACAGTGGGCAAGTGCTGGAGTCAGGATTAGAACACTGGGCCTTCTGACTCCCAGGAACCAAGCTCCTGGAGATGTTATTTTTGTACGACTTTGAAGATGGGGAGAACTACAAGACATTATGGCAGAAGGAGTTCTAAGCAGGAGGAAGCATATGTGCAAGAGGTCGACTGTAAAAGAGAAGAGAGAGCAAGGCTCTCAGTTAATTAGGCAGGTACAAGAGGAGCCAAATGTGTGGAGCGAGTTGTAATGGGAGAAGAGAGGGAGGAGAATGCTGACTGAATGCAGAGATGGATGAGATGGAGTTTTTTGAGGACTGGAAAGACATGAGAGAGAAACAGCATGGCCTAGTGGATCTCTATCCTGGGAATCAGAAGGACCTGGATTCTAATCCTAGCTCCACCACTAGCCTGCTGCCTGGTCTTGGGCAAGTCATTTCACTTCTCTAGGCCTCATTTCCTTCATTCGGAAAATGAGGATTAATCATCATCATCATCAATCGTATTTATTGAGCGCTTACTATGTGCAGAGCACTGTACTAAGCGCTTGGGAAGTACAAATTGGCAACATATAGAGACAGTCCCTACCCAACAGTGGGCTCACAGTCTAAAAGGGGGAGACAGAGAACAAAACCAAACATACTAACAAAATAAAATAAATAGAAGAGATATGTACAAATAAAATAAATAAATAAATAAATAGAGTAATAAATATGTACAAATATATATACATATATACAGGTGCTGTGGGGAAGGGAAGGAGGTAAGGTGGGGGGATGGAGAGGGGGACGAGGGGTAGAGGAAGGAAGGGGCTCAGTCTGGGAAGACCTCCTGGAGGAGGTGAGCTCTCAGCAGGGCCTCGAAGGGAGGAAGAGAGCTAGCTTGGCGGATGGGCAGAGGGAGGGCATTCCAGGCCCGGGGGGGGGGGGACGTGGGCTGGGGGTCGATGGTGGGACAGGCGAGAACGAGGTACGGTGAGGAGATTAGCGGTGGAGGAGTGGAGGGTGCGGCCTGGGCTGTAGAAGGAGAGAAGGGAGGTGAGGTAGGAGGGGACGAGGTGATGGACAGCCTTGAAGCCCAGGGTGAGGAGTTTCTGCCTGATGTGCAGATTGATTGGTAGCCACTGGAGATTTTTGAGGAGGGGAGTAATATGCCCAGAGCGTTTCTGGACAAAGATAATCCGGGCAGCAGCATGAAGTATGTATTGAAGTGGAGAGAGACACAAGGATGGGAGATCAGAGAGAAGGCTGATGCAGTAGTCCAGACGGGATAGGATGAGAGCTTGAATGAGCAGGGTAGCGGTATGGATGGAGAGGAAAGGGCGGATCTTGGCAATGTTGTGGAGCTGAGACCGGCAGGTTTTGGTCACGGCTTGGATTAAGACTCAGCCCCTTGTGCAATGGCGATTGTGACCAACCTGATTTGTTTGTAAACACTTCAGTATTCAGTACAGTGCCTGGCACATAGTAAGAGCTTATAAATACCACAATTATTATTACATCCTCAAAATGATGGCTTAGAAATGTATCAGCAACAGAGTGAAGTATGGACTAGAGAGAGGAGAGCACAAATACAAAAGAGAACACATCATGTAACAAAATGTTCTAAATGAACTATAGGGAATTTCTATCTACCCAAAGATAAGCAAAATGATCCAGAAGGCCTCGGGCCCTGCCCATCCCCATCAAATTAATCAATATCCTTTTGCTGATAGCTGTAGTGACTTTTTAAAAAATCTGATTCTTCTATAAATGGCCACCTTGGCCAAAATCCTGGGAATTGAACCTTTCATTCATTCATTCATTCATTCATTCATTCATTCATTCATTCAATCGTATTTATTGAGCACTTACTGTGTGCAGAGCACTGTACTAAGTGCTTGGGAAGTACAAGTTTGCAACATATAGAGCCGGTCCCTACCCAACAGTGGGCTCACAGTCTAGAAGGGGGAGACAGAGAACAAAACAAAACATATTAACAAAATAAAATAAATAGAATAAACATGTACAAATAAAATAAATAAATAAATAGAGTAATAAATACGTACAAACATATATACATATATACAGGTGCTGTGGGGAGGGGAAGGAGGTAAGGTGGGGGGATGGGGAGGTGGAGGAGGGAGAGAGGAAGGAGGGGGTTCAGTCTGGGAAGGCCTCCTGGAGGAGGTGAGCTCTCAGTAGGGCCTTGAAGGGAGGAAGAGAGCTAGCTTGGTGGATGTGCAGAGGGAGGGCATTCCAGGCCAGGGGGATATCATGGGCCGGGGGTCGATGGTGGGACAGGTGAGAACTAGGCACGGTGAGGAGATTAGTGGCAGAGGAGTGGAGGGTGCGGGCTGGGCTGTAGAAGGAGAGAACCAGAACCTCTGGTTTCCCATAACCTCTGGGAAAACATCCTGTTATTTGGAATCATTGGAAGACAAAATTACTCTTCCTCTTTCAGATCATTAAAAAAAAAAACCAGTTCTATAATATGGCTGGTTTTAGCACCCATACCAGCCACCACACACTTTATACATTTCCACATCCTAAAAATGGCCATTTATCCCTGTTCTTGGTTTCCTTTTAGCCTGCTTTCTGCCCATCACAGACTGTTCCTCCAATTTCCTGACTACCCTGGGTTTTGGGTTTTTTTTTTAAACCATTGCTGTGGAATCCAGTTTAAAGAGCATTGCAAAAAATCTAAACCTAATAAATCCACTGCTTCCTCTCTATCCTCATATCCATTGACCCCTTAGAAGAACTCCAGCTGATTAGCCAACCACAATTTCCCCTCCCAAAAATCATCCAGTCTTTACCAAGTAGGAGTGGTTTACTAAGTGCTCACTGATATTGAACTTAATCATCCATATTTTTTCAAGGTTTAGAACTATGACAACCTAAGCCAAGATTTCCAGAAATCTTTTTATGGATGGGAGTTATACTGTTGATTACCCAGTGACCTAACACAGGCCTTTCTCCTATTCCTAAATCAGTCTCCCTTGCTCACAATTCTAAACCTGAGTTCCTTTAGGATCCTCCATCGATTCCGATCTGGTCACATCTGTGCGGTTGCCACAATTTGATCCAATTCCACTGAGCTGTCTGCTAAAACAAAAATCAGTTTGGTTGTGGAACCCCCTTGTCACATCTTCCTCAATCGAGTCAGAACTAAAGAATTTGCTGATTGTTTCGGCTACCTTCCCCCTTGATCTCTTAGTGCACCATTTATGCTGGGATGATTAACTGGATGCCTGGACTCCCTAACAGACTTCTGGCTTTTGATAGTGAAAATCTTTTATTGGGTTCATTATCTGCTCTTCCTGGGTGCTCTTCCAATTCTATTTTGACCTTCTAATTTTCTTCTTGTGTGACCTCCCATGCTTGAACTTTAAAATTCCTCTCGCTCAAGTAAGCTTTCCAATTTCTTAAAGGATGACCTTTTCCCCTCTTTTGACCACTTTCACTTTACCAGCTATGTAAGCAGGATTTCTCTTCGATTGTACCCATTTTTCAATCCATAAACACCTGTTTGACTTGGCCCTACAATAAAGGTACTTTTGAACATCCCCTGCTCCTCTTGTAATGACTCCTCTTCACTTTATCCTAAGGATCACAATTTAAATTCCTCATCTGTAAAATAGGGATTAAGACTGTGAGCCCCGTATTGGACATTGCATGTGTCCTAACTGATAAGTTTGTATCTAACCTAGCACTTAGTACAGTGCCTGGAACATAGCAAGTGCCTAATAAACAGCACTAAAAATGGCAGAAGGTAAGGACTTTCTGTTTGTTGTGGAGGTAGATGGGCAACCAATGGAGATTCTTGAGGAGAGGGGAAACATGGACTGAAAGTTTTTTGTAGAAAAAATGATACGAGCAGCAAAGTGAAGTAAGGACTTAGGTTGGGAGAGAGAGGAGATAGGGAGATCAGCAAGGAGCCTGACGCAGTAATCAAGATGGTATAGAAAAATTACTTGGATTAAAGTGGTAGCAGTTTGGATGAAAAGGAAAAGGAAGATTTTAGTCATGTTATGAAGGTTGAAGTGACAGGATTTAGTATTAATCATTGAATATGTGGGTTGAATGAGAGAGATGAGTCAAGGATAATGCCAAAGTTAGGGGCTTGTGAGGCAGATAGGATGGTGGTGCTGTCTACAGTGATAAGAAAGTCAGGGGATGGACAGGCTTTGGATGGGAAGATAATGAGATCTGTTTTGGACACGTTAAGTTTGAAGTGATGGCAGGACATCCAATGTGCCATCTTGAAGGATATCTTGAAGTTCATCTTGAAGGCAGGAGGAAATGTGAAATTTGAGAGAGGGAGAGAAATCAAGGCTGGAAATTTAGATTTGGGTATCATTCACAAAAAGGTGGTAGTTGAAGACATCAAACTAAATGAATTCTCTAGGTAATGGGTATAGATGAAGAAGAGAAGGAGACTCAGAGCTGAACCTTGAGGGTCCCCCACAGTTAAAGGGGCAGAAGCAGAGGGAGGTGCATGCGAAAGAAACTGAGAATAGGTGGCATGGTAACTGGCCTAGTGAAAAGAGCCCAAGTCTTGGGAGACAGAGAACCTGGGTTCTAATCTGGCTCCATCACTTACCTGCGGTGTGACCTTGAGATGTTATTTCTGTAAGACTTTGAAGATGGGGAGAGCTACTAGATATTATGGCAGAAGGAGTTCTAGGCAGGAGGAAGCATGTGTGCAAGAGGTCGACTGTAAAAGAGAAGAGAGAGCAAGGCTCAGTTAAGTAGGCAGATACAAGAGGAGCCAAGTGTGGAGTGAGTTGCAATGGGAGTAGAGGGGGAGGAGAATGCTGACTGAGTGCAGAGATGGATGAGATGGAGGTTTTTGAGGACTGGAAAGACATGAGAGAGAAACAGCATGGCCTTGTGGATAGAGCACAGGCCTAGTAAGTAATTCCACTTCTCTGTACCTCAGTTGCCTTATCTGTAGAACAGCAAATAAGTCTGCGAGCCCTTGGTGGGACAAGGACTGTGACCAACCTGATTACTTAATAACTACCCCAGAGTTTAGAACGGTGCCAGGCTTATAGTAAGCACTTAACAAATGCCACAATTTTCATTACTATTATTATTGTTAGAGCCTTTAGGTAAGTAAAATTGCACTTCAAATCCCCTCCCCCCTCACTCTATATGTGTACTTCTTCCTTGTTATTGGAGTTTTTCTGTTCCTCTGGACCTCAAATTTATTCCAATCCTCTGCCACCTTCTCACTCCAGACTTCTGGCATGCTCATAATAGAGTGGGGATATATGTCTTAAAACTGTGGCTGTCTCATGAATGGTTTTATCATTGCACTCAACTAATACTAATACTAATGATGGCATTTATTAAGCACTTACTATGTGCAAAGCACTGTTCTAAGCACTGGGGAGGTTACAAGGTGACCAGTTTGTTCCATGGGGTGCTCACAGTCGTAATCCCCATTTTACAGATGAGGTAACTGAGGCACACAGAGAAGTTAAATGACTTGCCCAAAGTCACACAGCTGACAGTTGGCTGAGCCGGGATTTGAACCCATGATCTTTGACTCCAAAGCCCGTGCTCTTTCCACTGAGCCACGCTGCTTCTCTGTGCTTGCATGTTACAACATCTGGAAAAATAATGTGAAATTATCTTAATGTGCCATACACTGTTGCATTAAACATGAAACACTAACTTTGTTTAATCTCTGTCTAAATAATCCAAAGCATAACATCGCAACAATAACTTATTGTAAAGCATAACATCGCAACAATAACTTGTCATTGTAGTATGAATTGTATGAGTTATAATAGTTGTAATAGTATGAGCTGCAGTATGAATCTTTGCAGGAGCCTGCAAAAGAAGAAGCTTGTTCTTCCCAATATTTTTCAACTAACACCCTTCTTTTTGCCTTCAAGTAGAGTACCTTAATAATTATGGTATTTGTAAAGTGCTTACTATGTGCCAAGCACTGTATTAAGTGCTGGAGTAGAGATAAGATAATCGGGTCCCACGTGAGGCTCATAGTGTAAATAGGAGGGAGAATAGATATTGAATCCCCATTTTGTAGATGAGGTAACTGAGGCACAGAGAAGTTATACGACTTGCACAAGGTCACACGGCAGACAAGTAGTAGAGGGTGAATTAGAACACAGGTCCTCTGACTCCCAGGTCTGCGCTCTTTCTACTAGGCCATATTGCTTCTTCCCACACCTTTGAATGAGCCATGAATTCCCCAAAACTCTGACCTTCTCACTGCAATATCATATGGTTTTTAATCAATCAATTAATGATAATAATTGCATTTATTAAGACCTTACTATGTGCAAAGCACTGTTCTAAGCACTGAGGAGGTTAAAAGGTGATCAGGTTGTCCAATGGGGTTCTCACAGTCTTAATCCTCATTTTAAAGATGAGGTAATTGAGGCACAGAGAAGTTAAGTAACTTGCCCAAAGTCACACAGCTGACAATCGGTGGAGCTGGGAATTGAACCCATGACCTCTGACTCCCAAACCCAGGCTCTTTCCACTGAGCCATGTTGCTTCTTTGAGCCACGCTGCTTATGTGCACAGCACTGCATTAATTGCCTGGGAAAATACAGTAGAATAGAAAGTCATGAGCCACACCCTCAAAAAGCTTACAATCTATTCTATTTTTCTTTTCATATCTGTCCTTTGCTTTTTATGTTGGTTTTTGTCTTCTCATTATTTGATTTTTACATGTGAGTTTGGCAAGCCACTTAACTACTCTGTGTTTCAGTTACCTCAGCTGTAAAATGGGGATTTAGACTATGAACCCCATGTGGGACAGGGACTGTGTCCAACCTTATCTGCTTGTAATCACCTCAGCTCTTAGAACAGTTTCTCACACATAATAAGTGCTTAAAAAATGCCACAATTATTATTGTTATTAAAACTAGACTGTATTGGTTGGTTGTCCATTGGATATTCACTGAGCATCTCATGGAGAAAGATGTCTTGGTCAAATAGAAAAATTAACCTAAGAAAGAAAGTGACTCTCTCCCACTCAATTTAAGAGAGTTAGTGTCTTGCCCCGTATACGTTTATTATTTCAGTGATGACCTCCAAATTGTACAGTGTTCATAGGCTGCTAAAAATCATTAGAGAAGCAACTTTGCTCAATGGAAGCAGCAAGGGCTTGGGAGTCTGAGGTCATGGGTTCAAATCCCAGCTCCACCAATTGTCAGCTGTGTGATTTTGGGCAAGTCACTTAACTTCTCTATGCCCGTTACCTCATCTGTAAAATGGGGATGAAGATTGTGAGCCCCACGTGGGACAACCTGATCACTTTGTATCTCCCCCAGCGCTTAGAACAGTGCTTTGCACATAGTAAGTGCTTAACAAATGTTATTATTATTATTATTATTATTATTGTATATGTGAGAGGAAAACATCACGGTCACTTAGCCTCCAGAAGCAGTCAAACAGCTGAGACTGACAGAGCACTACTCAAGAAGGAGTAGGGTTAGAGTTTGGTAATTGTGATATTTATTAGCTACCAATTATTTACTATGCTCCAGGCACCACACTAAGTGCTGGTGTGGAAACAAGCAAATTGGATTGAACACAGTCCCTGCCCCACAAGAGGCTCACAGTCTCAATCCCCATGCTACAGATGAGGTAACTGAGGCACAGAGAAGTTACGTGACCTGGCCAAAGTTTGTAACTCCGTGTTCTCCCTACCGACTGACCTCCTAGACTGTCAGCTTGTTGTGGGCAAGGAATGTGTCTGCTATATTGTTACATTGTACTCTCCCAATCGCTCAGTACAGTGCTCTGCACACAGTAAACCCTGAAGAAATATGACTGACTGAGTGGTGCCCAGCAGGACTCTCTCCCAACTCCAAAATGGAGGTATCTCAGGCCCTCTGATTTACTTAATTGAGCAATCAGTGGTATTTATTGAACACTTACTGTGTATAGAGCACTGTGCTAAGTGGTTGGAAGAGTACAAAAGAAATGATTGATGGGGCACAAGTTGAGAGTCTCCCAATAATTGTATAATTGGGATCCGGGAACAAGGTTTTTGTTTTTGGTGCTGATATTTTATGAGATCATAGAGGAAAATGTAAAAATGAACATAATTAATCACTAAAAGTCATATAATGGACTTTTAACATTTCTAAAAACTTTTTTATATGGTGTTAACTGGATAACTCCAGGACAGTGACCCCCTAAGACTGTGGGATTCCTTATTGGCAGCAATTTGGCAGTACACTAAACTCTCAAAATCAGAGGATAGCAACAGTTCTTTGAGGGTGGGACCAGTTCTGGATTGAGAAGCAGCACAGGCCTAGTGGAAAGAGCACAGGTCTGAATCAGAAGATCTGGGTTCTAATTCCAGCTCCCCCACCTTCCTGCTGGTTGACCTTGGGCAAGTCATTTAACCTCTCTGTGCCTCAATTCCCTCATCTGCAAAATGGGGATTCAATACCCATCTTTCCTCCTACTTAGACTTTGAGCTTCATGTGGGTTCTGATTATCTTGTATCTACCCGAGCATTTAGTACAGTGCTTGACACAAAACAAGAGCTTAACAAATACCACAATTACTAATTATTATTATTTTCACCTTATATGTCTGTCTCCAGGCCTCTGTCTCCCACTTTATTCTTCAATTGTGAGCCTCTTGAGAGCCAGAGATCTTGTCTAATTATCAACCACATACTCTATCCCAGTGTTTAGTGCAATGCTTTGCATCCAATAGTTAAGTGCTTAATAAATACTTTTGCCACTACTACTGCAGTGAATTTTCTCCATCAGGATGATCTTCAACAATTTTAAAAATTCATCTGCTTTCCTCAATTCCCAGATCTTTTGGCATTTTGCAATCTTTCATTGGATTGTCAAGATGTCAAACTATAAGGGTTATTTTTCCAAACTGTACATATCACGGGGTGGCTGTAACCTAGGGTATGCCCCTACATAGTAGTGGGCAGGGAAAGTGTCTGTTTATTGTTTTATTTTATTCTCCCAAGCACACAGTAAGTGCTCAGTAAATACGATTGAATGAATAACCGCAAGAAAGAATAAAATTAATATGATATGGCCCCACCTGTCACAAAAAGGAAGAAATCGCTAGTGCTGGCAGGCAAAAGTAACACTCTTCTTTGTCACAATGCCAGAATCCACTGTTTCATGTTTCCTCTCACAGTACTTTGACAAGGCATTGCCATCTGTACCAGTCTGTATTATTCATGTAGCATTTTACATCAAATAGACACATTATGATTTCTTATATTGACAGTTTTACATAAATGCATTGTGTTTCTGATATAAGCCACTCTCTTAAGTGCCAAAACCCAGGTTTTCTGCCGTGAACTGGCAAAAGTATGCCTTAGAAGAGGTTCATATTAAATTAGCGAGAAAAATATATTCTATGTATTCTGCAAAGCTGCATCTTATTCATTCATTCACATTTGCTTCTCTTCCAAATAACTTGCTTTGAGTCCATTAGGGGCTTGATAATATTCTTGGTTGAGACTGTTTTAGTACCATTGGTATTTTTAGAAACTTAACACACCATGCTCATTTACCACTTCAGTGGAAATCTCTAGGATAGAAAAGCCCCATTTCTCATACTTTTGATTATTTTCCAAAGGTTTAGTAAGGTAGCTCGGGAAACACTGGGTGATTATGATGATGCTAATGATGATGATGATCATAGAAATGGTGCAGTGCTACCTAGTGGGTAGAGCACAGGCCTGGTAGTCATAAAGACCTGGGTTCTAATTCCAGCTCTGCCACTTGTCTGCTGCACGACCCTGGGCAAGTAATTTCACTTCTCTGTGTCTCGGTTTCATCATATACAATTTATTAATGATTAACGAGATTAATTAATAGGGATTAAGACTATAAATCCCTTGTGGGACATGGACTGTGTCCAACGTGATTAGCTTGTATCTACCTCTGTTCTTAGAACAGTGCATGGCATGCATGATATGTTCAATTCCAGGCCCAAGGAGGATAATTTTCTCTTCAAAGAGTTAACCTAGTAGATAGAACATGTGCCTGGGACTCAGAAGGACATGGGTTCTAATCCCAGCTCCTCCACTTGTCTGCTGTGTGATTTCCCTGAGTCTCAGTTATCACATCTGTAAAATGGGGAGTAAGACTGTTATCATTATTATTGTTACTATCATTATTATCATTCACGACAAATCCTGCAGGCCACAGCAACTCCAAAACTTGACTTTTCCTCTTCTCTCCTAAAACCACTCCTCCGTCTAATCTCCCCCTATGTATTATAATATTGTCATTCTCCCTGTTCTAGAAACCTGCCACCTTGGCGTCATTCTCAACGACTCACTTTTAACTCTCACACACAACTGCCAAATCCAGCCAATCTATCAGCCAGTGGCATTTATTGACAGCTATGTGCAGAGCACTGTAGTGAGAAATTGGGAGAGTAGAATACAATAGAATTATCTATCCATCATCTACAACATTTTTCAGAATTAGCCTGTTTTTCTCCACCGAAACAGCTTCCACCCTGGTCCAAGCTCTCATCAGACACCACTTATACTACTGAATGATCAGAGAGCTGCTTTTGAAATCCAGGCACCAGGTAGATATTAGCCATTTCAAATTCACTTTGCTTGCTTGCCATCTCTTGCTTTCTATTTCCTCTCCTTCAAATCCCTTCATGACCCTCAACAACCTGCTTTATGCCCCTTCTAATCTAGCAGTTGAATGAACATTGGAGCTTGAAAGATAGTAAGGCATCAAGAAAGACACCTAGGTTGCCGAATTCTGTTCTGGAGAGAGAACTCTCCAAAGTCACCAAGAGCCTCCTCCTTTCAAAAAAGGGTAGCATCTACTAGAATAGAGACTCTACTCTCTTCTAATCCTCCACAATCTCTCAGATGCCTTTGACAGTATGGACCATTCTATTCTCTGGGAAATGCTTTTTGACCTTCTTTTTATCAACAGACTTCTATCCTAATCTTTCTCCTATCAATGTTACCACTCTTTCTCAGCCTCTTTCATTGGCTCTATCTCACCATTCATTCCCTAACTGTAGGTGCCCCCTAAGGCTCTATTCTGTGTCCCTTTCTTTTGACTATTTCCCCGTACTCTTTTGGGGAGCTCCTCAATTCCCATGGCTTCAACCACCACCTCTAAGCAGATGACTCCCAAATCTACATCCCTAAACTTGACACCTCATCTCCTTGGCAATATCACTCTTTTTTCTTGTCTCCAAGATATTTCCACATGAGTGTCCCACTGGCACTTTAAATTCAATATATCTAAAAAGGAAATCCTCATCTTCCCTTTCAAGTCCTCTCCAACCAATTTTCCCTTCACAGCTAAAAACATTAGCATCATCCCCAACTCTGAAGCCTACCAGCTTAGTATTTTCTTTAATTCATCTCCTGCTTTCTGTTCAAATCCAGAACAGTCAATCGATATTTTTGGCTGTTAGTGTAGATCTATGGTCAAAGCACCTTTCAAAAATAAAATTCAAAGAAGGCTATCAAGTTTTTGCCAAGTCAATGTGACATTGCATACTGATATCCCAAGCAGGAGATTGTTCCTATAGCATAGTAGAGATTGAAGCAGATTCTTAAAAGTCAGCCATTTAAAGACCCACAGAAGAAATTGTGTTTATTTTATTGGATTTCAAATTGCTTTTATTCAAAGTCGTAGTTTTCTTCTTATGGCTAAAATGGAATCTTGGGGAAGTAGACACTTGATAGCAGAGTTCAGTAACAGCATTCTACTCTTTGTGTCACAACATACACTTTCATCTTTTCCCCTCATTATAGTGTAAGTTCCTTGTGGGGCATGAGCATGTTTCTTGCTTTTATTGTACTATCCCAAACGCTTAATACTGTACATTGCAGTTAACTGTCACTCAATACAAATTAGACTGTGAGCTCGTTCTGGGCAGGAATTGTCACTATTTATATCCCAAAAGCTTAGTACAGTGCTCTGCACACAGAAAGTGCTTAATAAATATGATTTAATGAAAGAATGAATCATGACATCTGCAATAAGAGACTACATATGACAAATCGAATGATTCTCATTCCCTTTTACTTAATTTGTGGTGACATAACCTTGAGGATGCTTTTGGTAGCAATAGATTCCTTAAAAAACAACCCCTAACTAAATGTTTTCTCAAAGACAAAATTTTAAAATCTGAACATTTCCAAAAAGTGAAAGATCATTTGGCTAAACAAATGAACCTCAATTTAAATACAAAAGGGTATCATTTGAAGGGTATGTGGTTGAACCACTATATTTTAATTTCCCAATAATAGCTTTAAATGAATATTCCCTAGAGATCATTTTCAAAGGATTTATAAACTATTTATGTCACAGCCTATGTAAGGTGAATAGCAGTTCAAGATACCAGTGCATGTTTGGAGACTCTTTTCTAGTTAGACAATTTAGCATTATGAGCATAGGGTATTCTTTTCCACATCCTTTGAAATTAACATCAGCTATAGGACAGCAGCTGTATATAACACAAACCCTGATGCCCAATAACGTCAGGAAGGACATGTTATTGAAACAATAGAGGAACCCCTAGTCCGCATCCTGCCTCTGACCTGGAACACCCTCCCTCCTCAAATCCCACAGACAATGACTCTCCCCCACTTCAAAGCCTTATTGAAGGCACATCTCCTCCAAGAGGCCTTCCCAAACTAAGCCTCCCCTTTCTTCTTTCCCCATTCCCTTCTGTGTCACCCTGACTTTCTCCCTTTGCTCCTCCCCAACTCCCAGCCCCAAAGCACTTATGTATGTATCTGTAATTTATTTAGTTGCATTCATGCCTGTCTCCATCCTCCTAGTCCATGGCTCATTCTGGACAGGTAATATGTCTGTTTATTGTTAGATTGTACTCTCCCAAGTGCTTAGTACAGTGCTCTGCAAATGGCAAACCCAATAAATAGGATTGAATGAAGAAGCGAATGAATGAACAAAGTTTTCTGGTTGCTGAGGAATTTTTACCCCACGTTTTCACCTTTCCCTCTCCACCTCTCTCACATTACTCAGTAGAAAAGCGAATGTAGGGAAAATTGTGACAGTGGCCTGATATTCTGATTTTTAGCATAATAATATGATTCTCAGATGGGAAGAGTCAGTTCTTAGACTTGAAGGGCAAGAGAGTTCCATGCAGAAGGCTGTCTTTATATCAGACAGCCAATCATTCTTCCCACTTTCCAAGCACATCTCTTCCACGAGACCTTCCTAGGCTAAGCCTTCATTTCCTTTAATCCTACTCCCTTTTGTGTAGACCTTGTATTTGGATTTGTACCCTCTTTTTCACCCCTCCAACAGCCTCACAGCACTTATGTACATATCCATAGTTCATTTATTCATATTAGTGTCTGTCTCCCTCTCTAGACTGTAAGATCATAGTGGGCAGGGAACATATCTACCAACTCTGTTACCCTGTACTTTCTCAAGCACTTAGCACAATGGTCTGCACATAGTAAGTGCTTAATAAATATCACTAATTGATTGATTGATTGAAGGCTGGTCATGAGGAAGAGGTCAATTGTGGAAGATAGGAGAATGAGGGATGATGAGTAGATTGGCTCTAATGGGATGAAGTGTGCAAGCTGGGATCTATGGGACAAGAGAGTGGATAAGTGGAAGGGAATGAGCTGATGGAATGCTTTGGAGCCAAAGGTTAAGAGTTTCTCCTTGATGCAGAGGGAAATGAACAACCATTAGAGGTTTTAGAGGAGTTGGCAGATGAGGACAGGAGGACATTTTAGAAAAAAAAAGATCTGGGTAGAAGGGTGAAGAATGGATTTGTGAAGGAAATAATAGGGAAGGGCTGGAGGTATTGAAGAATATTAATAATAATATTTTTGTGGTATTTGTTAAGTGCTTACTATGTGTCTGGCTCTGCACTAAGCCTGGGGTAGATACAAGCAAATCGGGTTGGACACAGTCCCATGTCCCACATGGGGCTCACAGTCTTCATCCCAGTTTTACAGATAAGGTAACTGAGGCCCAGAGAAGTGAAGTGACTTGTCCAAGATCACACAACAGACAAGTGGTAGAGCTAGGTTTGGAACCCAGGTCCTTCTGACGTCCAGGCCCTGGCTCTATCTGCTAGGATACATTGCTTCTCCCTAGACCGCGTGTGGCACTGATACAGTAGCAAGGTAGAATATGACACTTTGCTGGCCAGTATAGTCATCATGTGGATGGAGTGGAAGGGCTGGAATCTAGAAATGTTGTAGAAAAGGAAGTGACAGGATTTGGCAACAGTCTGGGGCTTGAAAGAGAGGGAGGAGTTAAGAAGAACTGGAACACGTTCATTTGGAAATGCAATCCTCCAAATAAAGAAATAAATTAATGCTTTGCTTTAAAAAACAGTAGATAATGCTTTGCCTGTCAGCAACGATGCAGACGGTAATAACAGAGCCAAAATTTTTGCATCCTCACACCTTCATCCTGATAAATATCATTATCATTATATTAACTCCAACTTCATTAACAACATTTGTTAGACCAGGAACTATGGCTTTTTCTTCTTCCTCAAACTTCCTCTAGGCAAAAAATGGTATTTTTTTTACCTAATACACACCAGCAGCAGTTTCACTGTTCTATAAACACAGAGATAACAGTGATCCCCGATCTTTGGTTTGGACTCTTCTCTGGGTTTAAGTTTATTATTTTAACGTTGCATGTTGGTTGTTTTTCCCCTTTACGATTGCATATTCACTTAAGAAATAGGGCACGATTAAGATGTCAAAACTCTATGTAAATCCCATGACAACAGTTTGTGTCATAGCTCACATATTGACGGTAGACTTGTCCCCTCTTGACTGTAAGCTCATTGTGGGAAGGGATTGTAATTGTTTCGGGTTATATTGTACTCTTCCAAGAACTTGGTACAGTGCTCTGCACACATTAAACACTCAATAAATATGATTGAATAAATGAATGGCTGCAAGACTCTAAGCTTGTCTTGTCTTATGCCATCGAGTCATCTCCGACCCATAGCAACGCTGTGGAAAAATCTCTCTCAGAATGCCCTGCTCTCCATCTGCAAACATTCTGGTAGTGGATCCATAGAGCTTTCCTGGTAAAAAAATGCAGAAGTGGTTTACCACTGCCTCCTTCAGTCCTTTTGTTTAATCACCTGGATAGATTCATAACAACAGTATCCATATATTTATTAGGCAGGCTTTCAGAATTGAAAGGGGTATCTCATGAGCACAATGTATAAGTAAAACAGGGTTAAACTGTTTCACATTGTGCTTGTCAAACAATATAATCTAAATTCAATTAAATTAAAGTAATCTCTGTACTAATAATGGAAGTCAGAAGAAAGTGGTAAAGCATTAGCTTTGTATTTTAGAGCCAAATTATGTTGGTGAAATCTAACTAAAGGCTCAGTGATCTATTTCGTTTTGCAGTCTTTTCTGGAAAAGGGATTTAAATGGAAAACATAAAGCAACTGCATCATGATAGGATTACAATTTAAACTGACCTTGTTAAATTGGAAAAGCCATCCAAAGCCTGTACATTACATTACAGCCTGAACCTGTACATTAGGAACCTGTGCTGGGTAGTTCATTTGCAGAAGAATAAACTGTGCAAACAGAAGGCAGGGACTGACTAGCTCTATTTGAGTAAGGAAGAGAAACGTCTAACCTCCTAGCTCACAACATATCCACAGGTGTAGCAACCCGACGAACTATCCATCTTCTAGAAGAAGAAGCCAAGATTAAAGGTAATGGAGATTACTATCAAAATATAGATTTTGGCTTATATGACTCTGCTCACCCCATCACAGCACTTTTTACAGTACAATACAACCCAGGGTCGGTTGTAAATGACCGAGCATTAATCAGCAACGTAGGCCAAGTGTAGAAAAACAGGCATGGGATGCAAACACGTTAAAAGTTGAGTGCATTTGTAACTATGTGGTAATCTTTCCACTGCATTGAGAGTTCCCCTATGAGTTTTTTTTTGTCCTTACAATTAATGAAGAACATGAGAATGGTTCTAAAAACAGCAGTTAATATTTTAAGTTTAGAAAATGAAACCTATGAGGAAAATAGAAAGGAAGGGAAAATGTTCCCCTATGGAAGAGAAGGTGATACAAACATGAGGATGCACATAACATTATATTGAAGATGGTGAAGAAGGAATGACTAAGTTGATAGAACCTTTGAGATGGTTATAATGATGAATTTTCTTCTAGTATGACTACCACACACCCATTTAACTTTAGACTGGATATTTTGGTGAATCATGAGGTCCAAAAAATTGAATGTGTCTTGCAGCACGAGACCTATTTCACTTAATCCTTTGTCCTGTCACTTCAGAGATTAATTAATCAATCAATGGCTTTTCCTGAGCACTTACTACTATGTGCAGAGCACTGTACTGAGGACCTGGGAGAGTATAATACAACAGAATTGGCAGACACGTTCTCAGACCATAATAAGGTTACAGTCTAGAGAGGGAGACAGACATTAAAAGGAATAGGTCAGTATTTTACAATATGTAATATATACAGAAGTGCTGTAGGTTTGGGGATGGGGTTTAGTACAGTGCTCTACACACACTCAGTAAATACTATGGATGCATTGACTGAAACCAAAAAGCATAAGTCTAATAGAAATATTCTGCTCTGATCATTCATTCATTCAGTTGCATTTATTGAGCACTTACTGTGTGTAGGGCACTGTACTAAGCACTTGGAAAGTATAATTCAGCAATAAAGACAGACAATCCCTGCACACACTGGGCTTACAATATAGTAGGAGGGAGACAGACAACAAAACAAGTAAACAGGCAATAATCTAAATATAATTATAGATATGTACATAAATACACAAGTGCTGTGGGGGGGGGGGGTTAGAGCAAAGAGCTATCTGGGGTGAAACGGAAGGGAGGGGGAGTGGAGGAAAAAGGGGGCTTAGTCTGGGAAGGCCTCTTGGAGGAGGTGATCCTTCAGCAAGACTTGGAAAGGGGTGAGTGTGATTCGTGGATTTGAGGAGGGAAGGCATTCTGGGCCAGAGGTAGAATGTCAATCATTTTCATTGAGTTCTTACTGTGTGCAGAGTACTGTACTAGGCACTTAGGAGAGTACAATACAAAAGATACATCGGGACATTTTTGTTGCCATGTCTATATCATGCTAATCACAAGGAGAGGTAGAAGATTGAAGGAAATTAAGGAAAGGAGAATTTAACACATTTATCATTTTGAATATTTTACAAATTTGTTTTTCTAAACCAAAGTCACATTAATAGCCCCTGCATTCATCTCTTCTGGAAAAAAACTCAAAAGCCATTGACTCAACAAAGTGGCCAGTTTCACTGGACTGTGAGCACGTTGTTGAGTAGGGATTATCTCTATTTGTTCCCAAATTGTACTTTCCAAGTGCTTAATGTAGTGCTGTGCATACCATAAGTGCTCAATAAATGCAATTGAATGAATGAGTGAATTAGAGTTGGCCATGATTCCTCGTTAGATGCAGAATAGTTCTACTCGAAAATACCTGTAATTCATTTATTTATATCAATGTCTGTCTCCCCCACTCTAGACTGTATGTTCGTTCTGGGCAGGTTATGTTTATCGCTATATTGTACTCCCCCAATTGCTTAGAACCGTGCTCTGCACACAGTAAATGCTAAAAATAAATGATTGAATGAATCAAAAGACAGATCATTCCAAGTCAGTTTCCTTCATCCCCAGATCTCCTGGGAAGTTTTAATATTATGTACGATAATATATCCTTAATATATTGCATATAATAAGTTGTAGTTGCACATACTGTATTCATTCATTCATTCAATCGTATTTACTGAGCGCTTACCGTGTGCAGAGCACTGTACTAAGCACTTGGAAAGTACAATTCTGCAACATATAGGGACGGTCCCTACCAAACAACAACCCAACACGAAACATGTAGACAGGTGTCAAAATAGTCAAAACAAATAGAATAAAAGCTATAAGCACATCAGTCACAAAATCAATAGAACAGTAAATATGTACAAGTAAAATTAATACAGTAATAAATCTGTACAAATATATACGAGTGCTGTGCGGAGGGAAAGGATGTAGTGCGGGGGGGGGTGGGGAGGAGGAGAGGGAAGGCCTTCTGCAAGAGATGATCTCTCAGTAGGATTTTGAAGAGAGCTAGCTTGGCAGGGGGGGCATTCCAGGCCAAGGGAAGAACGTGGGCCGGGGGTCGATGGTGGGACAGGCGAGAATGAGGTACACTGAGGAGGTTAGCAGCAGAGGAGCAGAGGGTGTGGGCTGGGCTGTAGAAGGAGAGAAGGGAGGTGAGGTCGGAGGGGGGGAGGAGATGCCTTGAAGCCGAGAGTGAGGAGTTTTTGCTTGATTCGTATATGTAGTAATGCAGTAATACATATAGTAATGCAATAACATTTATACATTAAATATAGTATATATGTATATTTAATATATAGTTTATGTGCTGGCAATAGTGATATGGATCTTGAAGAAGAGGAAATTTGCATAGACAAGAAGCGGTCATAGAGTAAATAGCAAAGGAAGGGAAGGTTCCATGGGATCAAGTGGGAAAGGATTCTGATTTCAAAAATTTGTTTTTATCATCTTTCAGTGGAGTTTTCACTGTTTTCACTGTTACTTGGGTAGAAAATTAACATCTTATTAAAATAACAGTTAATGGCAATGACTGCTTTAAGAGAGCTTGAAAACTTGTAAATCTGAAGGGATGGTAATTGGCTTTGGAATATGTTACATAGTATACCCTGGGGAGAAGGTGTATCAGAAAAACACAAACTATCAAGAATAGACCTTTTGTATTTCACGAGAGCAGAGAACAAACAGAATATTTTCCAAAATTTTGTTTCGCTAAAGTTGAGTCTAATATATAAAAATATATTTTTGTCCTTTCCAGAGTAATAATGATAATAACCATAATAATGATTGCTATGCACTGAATATATTCACTCAATCATATTTACTGAGCACTACTGTGTGCAGAGCACTGTACTAAGCAAGCATTGTGATGTAGTTCACATTCAAGCCATCACCAAAACCTGCCAGTCTCAGTTCCGCAACATTGCCAAGATCTGCCCTTTCCTCTCCATCCAAACCGCTACCCTGCTCGTTCAAGCTCTCATCCTATCCCGTCTGGACTACTGCATCAGTCTTCTCTCTGATCTCCCATCCTCGTGTCTCTCCCCACTTCAATCTACACTTCATGCTGCTGCCCGGATTGTCTTTGTCCAGAAACGCTCTGGGCATGTTATTCCCCTCCTCAGAAATCTCCAGTGGCTACCAATCAATCTGCGCATCAGGCAGAAACTCCTCACCCTCGAGTTCAAGGCTCTCAATCACCTCGCCCCCTCCTACCTCACCTCCCTTCTCTCCTTCTACAGCCCAGCCCTCACCCTCCATTCCTCTGCCACTAATTTCTTCACCGTGCCTCGTTCTCACCTGTCCCACCGGTGATCCCCGGCCCACGTCATCCCCCTGGCCTGGAATGCCCTCCCTCCCCACATCTGCCAAGCTAGCTCTCTTCCTCCCTTCAAGGCCCTAGTGAGAGCTCACCTTCTCCAGGAGGCCTTCCCAGACTGAGCCCCCTCATCCCTCTTCCCCTCGTCCCCCTCTCCATCCTGCCGTCTTACCTCCTTCCCTTCCCCACAGCACCTGTATATATGTACATATTTTTGTACATATTTATTATTCTATTTATTTATTTTACTTGTACATATCTATTCTATTTATTTTATTTTGTTAATATGTTTGGTTTTGTTCTCTGTCTCCCCCTTCTACACTGTGAGCCCACTGTTGGGTACGGACTGTCACTATAGGTTGCCAACTTATACTTCCTAAGCGCTTAGTACAGTGCTCTGCACACAGTAAGCGGTCAATAAATACGATTGGTTGATTGATTGATTGATTGATTGATTGATTGATTGATTACACTAAATTCTGGGTTGGATACAAGATGATCAGATAGGTTGCAGACCCTATCTCAAAAGGGGTTCACAAACTAAGAGGGAGATTAGCTATTTACCATTTTACAGATGAGGAAGCTAAGACTCAGCAAAGTTAAGTGACAAGGCTAAGTGTATTCAGCAAGCAAGTGTCTGAGGTAGATTAACAGTGCTGAAACAGCATGGGTCTGTGGAAAGAGCATGGGCTTGGGAGTCAGAGGTCATGGGTTCAAATCCCAGCTCTGCCAATTGTTAGCTATGTGACCTTGGGCAAATCACTTTACTTCTCTATGCCTTGGTAACCTCATCTGTAAAATGGGGATGAAGGCTGTGAGCCCCCTGTGGGACAACCTGATCAGTTTGTAACCTCCCCAGTGCTTAGAACAGTGTTTTGCACATAGTAAGCGCTTAATAATTGCTATTATTATTATTAACAACAAAACTCAAAGTTTGTGTGTTTTTCAAATTCTTTCCTGAGGCACAGAGTCTTTATATTGTAGTTAATTGGCTATTTTCAAATCAAAATTAATTTGTCGGGATTCACTGAGGTGTGGAATTCAGAGAACATGGTCTGTATTGAAAGTAATGAATTCCTTTGTCATAGAAATCATTCTCATAGCACAGAAATTCTGGCATAAGAGGGGGGAAATGTATTTAAAACCCAGTTTAGGTGGCTTTTTGAAAGGGGGATGGTTGTGTTCTTTTCAAACCGTCAGATGATTTCTCCTTTTATACTAGAAATAGCAAAGACTGACATTCTGAATTTTGTTACCTAAAGCCTGCCTACCATTGCTTGATTAATTGGCTCTGATTCAGAGTCAGAGGGCTAATTCTCATCTAAACCTTGACTCCAAACAGCTGGACAGCAATGTGAGCAAAAGACATAGCCTAGATGGAGCTTGAGTTCTAGAAAGATTCCAGAAAATTGCCCATAGGCTACTTACCAGCTCCTTCACGTCCAACACTGGCTCGTGTGTTCCAATGGCTAGAGAACAGGTGTGGGAGTCAGAAGGACCTGGGTTCTAATCCAGTCTCTTCCACTTATATGTTGTGTGACCTTGGGAAAGTCACTTTACTTCTCTGTGCCTCAGTTACCTCATCTGTAAATTGGGGGGTGAAGACTGTGTGCCCCGTGTGGAATAAGGACTGTGTCCAACTTCATTTGCTTGTATCCATCCTAATGCTTAGTTCAGTAGCTGGCACATAATAAGTACTTAGCAGACGTTATTAAATTATGATTATTACTTTTACCATCCCTGTCCCCTGGAGCTGCTACCTAGCACAGAGAATGCCATCCCTGAGGCTATTCCTTCCTTCCTTCATTCAGTTGCATTTGCTGGGTGCTTACTGTGTGCAGAGTAGTCTACTAAGCGTTTGGGAGAATATATGAAAATATAACAGACACATTCCCTACCCACAACAAGCATACAGTCTAGAAGGTGAGACAGATATTAATACAAATAAATTGCAGAGAGGTAAATAAGTGCTGTGGAGGTGGGAGGGGGGATGAATACAGGGAGCAAGTCAGCGTTATGCCGAAGAGAGTGGGAGAAGGGGAAAGGAGAGCTTAGTCAGGGAAGGCCTGTTGGAGATGTGTCTTCAATAAGACTTAGAAGTGGGGAAGAGTAAATTTCTGTTGGATATGAGGCAGAAGGACATTCTGAGCCAGAGGAAGGACATAGATCAGAGGTTGGCAGAACGATAGATGAGATTGAGTTATGGGGAGTAGGTTGGCATTAGGGGAATAAAGTCGGTGGGCTGGGTTATAGTAGGAGAGTACCAAGGTGAGGTAGAAGTGGGCAAGGTGATTGAGTGCTTTAAAGCTGATGGTGAGGACCTCCTGTTTGATGAGAAGGTGGATAAACAACCACTGGAGGCTCCTGAAGAACAGAGTGACATGTCCCAAACTTTTTTGTAGAAAAATGTTCCAGGTAACAGAATGTGGTATGGCCTGGAGTGGGAAGAGACAGTAGGAAGGGAAGTCAGCGAGGAGGCTGATAGAGTAATCAAGGCAGGATAGGATAAGTACTTGGATTTACGTGGTAGCAGTTTTGAGGGTGATGAAAGGGCGGATTTTAGGGATATTAGGATGTTAGCTATCAGGGAAGAGCCTTGAAGTCCATTTGCAAAGTTTAGCTAGAAAGAGGCAACTCCCATGCCAACCCCCCCCAAAACCCCCAGAAAACCCTTTATGGAATGCTAGCAGATTCTGAAAAATTCTGAAATGATCATTAAATTTCCAATTCTCGGAGCCTGAGAAATTGTTATCCAGGGATAAAAATTAGAGAAGCATTGAATTTCTCACTTTTGTAAATGTCTTCGAAAAAAGATACACAAAGGGTCTGGTGGAAAATTAAATCAGGATAAAGACTGGTGAATTGAAATAGCATAGGCAAATATCAGAATTACTGCAGAATAATTTCTGTTGGCAACCGGGCATCCAAAATAGATCAGAGTGTCACACCTCCATTGTTTCATTCATTCATTCAATCATATTTATTGAGCACTTACTGTATGCAGAACACTGTACTAAGCTCTTGGGAAGTACAAGTTGGCAACATGTAGAGACAGTCCATACCGAACAACGGGCTCATAGTCTAGAAGGTGGCGACAGACAACAAAACAAAACATATTAACAAAATAGAATAAATAGAATAGTAAATATGTGCAAGTAAAATAAATAGTGTAATAAATCTGTACAAATATATATACAGGTGCTGTGGGGAGGGAAAGGAGGTAAGGCGGGGAAGATGGGGGTGGAGAGGAAGGATGGGGTTCAGTCTGGGAAGGCCTCCTGGAGGAGGTGAGCTCTCAGTAGGGCTTTGAAGGGAGGAAGAGAGCTAGCTTGGCAGATGTGTGGAGGGAGGGCATTCCAGGCCAGGGGGATGAGACTGTTCAGAGACCATTGCAGTTACAGGCTTTTGTGGAGTTGTCTCTAACAAAATATTGAGAGGTGAGATTTAAACGAAACAAAAACAACAACAATAATAATAATAGCATTTATTAAACACTTCCTTTGTTCAAAGCACTGTTCTAAGCGCTGGGGAGGTTACAAGGTGATCAGGTTACCCCACGGGGGGGCTCACGGTCTTAATCCCCATTTTACAGATGAGGTAACTGAGGAACAGAGATGTTAAATGACTTGCCCAAAGTCACAGAGCTGACAATTCACAGAGCCGGGATTTGAACCCTTGACCTCTGACTCCAAAGCCCGTGGTCTTTCCACTGAGCTACGATGCTGGATAAAATGTATCCAGCTCACATTTAAAACCAATGCTAAAGTGTGCATCTGGTCTAAAATGGTCTTTGGTGTCTGATCTTAACCAGCCTCCTAAAATGAAGGCAGGTCTTTCAAAAAGGAACGTGCATTTTATCCAAAACTCTAACCCAGCCCCAAACCACCGACTCCTCTCCTGAAGACTGTGGGTACAGTATTCTTGAAGTCTTTTAGACTGTGAGCCAGCTGTTGGGTAGGAGCCATCTCTATATGCTGCCAACTTGTACTTCCCAAGCGCTTAGTACACTGCTCTGCACACAGTAAGTGCTCAATAAATACAATTGAATGAATGAATGAATGAATAAAGAACAAGCACTTTTCCATAGCCTGTGTTTAGAACATTATAAAGATGGAGGCAGCTGCAGATTTCTCACAGACATGAAGCATTCTAAGAATAAATATATGGATTGAAGGGTGGAACCAGTTCACTCTCACCCTCAGGGACTTGAATGTAATATAATGAAAATCGCTGAAAGTGACACCTCTGAACTATCTCATAACCAAGAGCCCATGAAGATAGAAATTGTAAAGAGAAAAAGAACATTTATAGAAGGTGTAATTGACGTCTACTTCAATTGATTGTTGATTAAATCTGCCCGTTAGAGAATTTTTCAAGAACGAAGCCCCAGGCATCCCAAATCCTGCATCTTTTTCTACCCCTTTCTCCACACCCTTAACTCACTCCTCTGTTCCCTTAGACCTCCAAACTACCTTCTATTCTAAATCTATTTCGGGATGTTATAGTATGATGGGCTTTGCTGCTTTTCCACTGATGCTGCTACAGATTTCACGGTCGCCTCTTCACCATAACCCTCCTTCTTCCAGATTGGAAAGATGGGGGCAAGGTGGAAATAGGGTGGATGGAGGGAGAGCAGCAGGTGATCAGGAGGAGGGAGTGCAGGTGACATTATTCTCTGATCACGCTGCATACACCATCCTTCCCCAGTCCTCATGGCAGCAGTAGTGGAGGAGAAGGGGGAAAAACGAGAAGGAGGAGTAGGGCAACCAGGAGGAGAAGGACAAGCAGGAGAAGGGGTGGAAGAAAAGCAGGGAAAGGTGGGAGAAAAGGTTGAGGAGGGGAAGGGAAGAGGGGGAAGAAAAGCCAGAAGAGGAGGAGGAAGAGATGGATTGAGAGAAGGAGGAAGAAAGACAGTAAGAGGAGGTTGAGGACTGGAGGAGGAGAAGGAGGAAGAAAAGCAGGAAGAAGAAGAAAATGAGGAGGTCGAAGGGGAAGAAATGCAAGAAAAGGTTGATGAGGTGGAAGGGAAAGAAGTAGAAGAAAAGGAGGAGGAGATGGTGGAAGGGGGAAAAGTGGAAGAAAAATGGGAAGAAGAGGAAAATGAGGGGGAAAAAGTGGAAGGGGAAGAGGAAGAAAAGAAGGAAGACAGCGGGGAGGAGGAGGAAGTGGACAAAGTAGAGGAGGAGAAGGTCAGGGAGGGGGAAGGGAGAAAAAGGAGGTGCGGTGAGAGAAGAAGAAGGTGAAAGAGGACAACCGGGGAAAGCCTAAGACTTTGATGTCCTCTTCTGTCAGCAAGACCACCTGCTCTTCCCCTTCTGGCTCCAGTCCCTAAACTTTGTGAGCCCTGGGAGGGTTGGGTTGTGTACGTGGTCACCAAAGTGGGATCTGCAGTGGCAGACGAGTCTTTCTCTTTGGAGCTGGGGACAGGAATGTGGAAGTCTGCTTGGAAAAGTACAGAGCAATAGAGTTGGCTAACAGGATCCCTTCCCCCAGAAAGCTTACAGTCTATGGATGGAGAAAGATATCAAAATAAATTATAGCTTGTGAACAGAGTATAAGGATATGAATGTTAGTATCGTAGGTCTAGGGTGAGTACTTAAAAATCCTAAGTACTGAATCATTAAGGGGTACGCAGACAAATGTATAGATAATGCAGAGGGGAGAGAGGATAGAGGAAATGAGGGCTTAGTCAGGCAAGGCCTCTGGGAGGAGATGGCATTTTAGGAGGGATTTACAAGTGGAAGAGGTGGTCTGTTCAATACAAAGGGGTAGTGAGTTCCAGGCCAGAGGCAGGATGTGGGGCAAGGGGTCGTTGGTGGGAGAGATGAGATAGAGGTACAGAGAATAGTTTGGAAGTAGAGGAGCAAAGTCATGGGTTGAGTTATAGTAAGAGATCAGTGAGGTAAGGTAGGAGATAGAGAGCTGTTTGACACACACACACATGATAAACACACACACATACACGTGGCATATATGTGTACTCAAGTGATTAATATATTTGCCGATGTACAGATGTATGGAGAAAGAAAGGCAGCTATGCTTTTACTCTATGCAAACTATATACTCCCAACTGGCCAGTCCTGGCTCCACCACTTATCTGCTGTGTGACCTTGGGAAGTCACTTCACTTGTCTGCATCTCAGTTACCTCATCTGTAAAATGGGGATTTAAAATTTGAACTCCACAGGGGACAGGGACTGCGTTCAATCCCATTTGCTTGTAACCACCCCAGAGCTTAGTAAAGTGCCTGGCACATAGTAAATCCTTAACAAATACGATGATTATTATTATTATCATTAGTCCAGTGTTCTGCATATCATGTATGTACTTTTGTGATTATCTCTGAGAAAATCTACATTTGAAAAAAGCTTTGAACATAGTAGATGCTTAATAAATGCTACTCCTGATAAATGTGAGGAAAGGGAAATTTTATATTGTATTTCCTTCTTCTGCATGCTTGGTTTTAGTGGCTAGTCATTCTTTCTTCATCTAGTGAATTAAAGTTAAGGTGCATTCTTCCATTTGCAATTTGCTGAACCCCTTAAGAATTCTCATTTGACCTACTTGGAAAACTATTGTAAGGAAACCTGAGTATTGGGACCAATTTATAAGGACTCGAGCGATTGAAGGAATCAAGAAGAGACATTCCATGTGGAAGAGCCCAGAATTTTCAATCGAATTTCTCCCAGGCAGGCTGGCTATGACTGAATAGAGCAGCTATATTGCTTAACCTGGACCACTAGTCATTCATTTCTCATCGTTGTGGCTACCACTTAAATGTCAAAAACTCTTATATTAGGCATCACAGATCTGGTTCCCCAGAGAAAGAGTGATCCTCCCATTATATTCCAAGGTTATATAGAGGTTCCACAGTGTTCTAATTTAGTTTTACCATATTAAGAAAGTTGTTATTCCCCAGTTGATTAATTGATATCAGAACCAAATACCTTGTCAACCTGCCACGTGAGAGAATCAATCCTGTATTCTCCTCAAAGTTAGTGCTTCATGGCTGGACAGCACAATTTTTATTGAAAATCAAGACAATGCTGTGTCATCTGAAACTTGCATTTCCTCCTTTTCCCTCGTGTTTACCCCAGCATTTAGCACACAGCAAGCATGTAAAAAAGGTCAAAATTACTTGCGGCCAAGTGATGGCAGATGGAGGAAAATGTAAATTTAAATTCCTATAATATTAGGGATTTCTCTGAGTGCTACAGGACCTAAATGGAGCATTTATCAATCACAGACTTAGCATAAACCATTATGGGCATGAAAACAAAAGTAACTGAAATGTGAAGAGACATTTGGGGGTTGGTGCACCATAGGTTGATAGTTTAGTAAGGACAGTCTTCACTTCAAGATATGTAAATACCTTTTTATAAAATTGTTCAGTAGAGTTGAAAAAAATCAAAGTCAGACTACTCTTATCTGAGCCACATCACTGGGCTAATTAGGGCACCATATTCAACAATGTTCAAATGGGAATATTATGCTGATAAATATCTGGGACTGCTACATCTTTTGCTACATATTTCCCATTCCCTTTCCAATTTAATATTCCAATAACTGCACAAGATGTATCAGGTGGAAAGTATAGACTCTGGAAAACAATAGTTGATTTTCAGACGAAGGCATTAAGTACCTGAAAAAGTGATGACTAAATCCATGAATAGTTTTGTCTGATGGAGTCATTGTAAGAACAGATGAGAAAACGCTTTTTCAAGTCTTTATTGCTTTGAAGAGACAGAAAATGTTGTAGGAACATAGGGCTGTGCCTCATTGACTATTTAGAAAATTTTCAGGCTATTATTGCAGTAGTAGATGATGTGGAAACAGCAGATATCATCTAATTATGACATTCATTGACATGAACACTTCAGTTGAGGTTGCAAGACAACTTTCATCATAAACTTCCCTTCCAGTTATTCACAAATTCATGAATACTTCTCCCTTTGGGCTGAATGTAACCGTGTTTCATCTTTCTCTGATTTTTCTTTATAAGTTTTAAAGAAAATTATTATTGAGGTACCTCAGTAACTACACTATATTTCAATTACCCAGAGAGAAACATCTTTTCTTCATGGTTAGTCACACACATGTACCTAAGTTTAGAACACAGAAATATGACAGAAACCAGAAACTGAAAAGATTTGGGAATAACTAAATCAGAACAAAGGTGAAGTTGGGAAACTCGATCTTATATTTCCAGATGTCTCCAGATACCTCTATTACACTATACAACTCGTTGTGTTGTATTCTCCCAAGCACTCTGTACAGTGCTAGGCAATCAGTCAATCAGTTGTGTGTTATTAGTACTCACTATGTGCAGAGCGCTATACTAAGTGCTTGGGAAGGTACAATACAACAGAGTTGGTAGATATTTCCCCTGCCCAAAAAGAGTTTATAATCTAGAGGCAGAATCAGAAATTGATATAAAAAATGTACATACATGCTGTAGGGTGAATGAAGGGTCCAAATCCAAGTGCAAGGGTGATGCAGAAGGGAGTAGGAGAAGAGAACATGTAGACATCTGGGGAATGCCCCTTGGACACAGTAAGTGCTCAATAAATTTCATTGATTGGTTGATTAATTGTGTCCCTTGGGCAACTCAAATTCAACATGGTCAAATCAAATCTCCCCATTTTCCTTCCTAAATCAATCAGTGGTCTTGATTAAGCACTTAACTGCAGAGTACTGCACTAAGCACTTGGGAGAATATAATGCAACAGAGTTGTGGGCAAGGTGCTTTCAGTCTAGAGGGCGAGAGAGAGACATTAATATTAAAAAAAAATTACACATATGTAAATTCAAAACCCAATCTTCCTTTCAACTTTCCCATCCCATCCTGCAGGGGTTCCTCAAGGGTCAGTTCTTGGTCCCCTTCTGTACTCTATCTACACTATCTACACTCATTCCCTCATTTGGTCCCGCAGCTTCAACTATCATCTCTATGCTGATCACACCCAAATCTACATCTCTGCCCCTGCTTTCACTTCCTCCTTACAGTCTCGTATCTACTCCTGTCTTCAGGACATCTCCATCTCGATGTCTGCCCGCCATCTAAAACTCAATATGTCAAAGACTGAACTCCTTATCCTCCCTCCCAAACTCTGCCCTCTCCCTGACTTTCCCATCACTGAAGATGGCATTACCATCCTTCCCGTCTCACAAGCCCACAACCTTCGTGTCATCCTCGACTCCACTGTCTCGTTCATCCCACACAATCCAATCCAACACCAAAACCTACCGCTGTCACCTCCACAACATCGCCAAGATCTGTCCTTTCCTCTCCATCCAAACCGCTACCTTGCTGGTTCAATATCTCATCCTACCCCTACTGGATTACTGCATCAGCCTCCTCTCTGATCTCCCATCCTCCAGTCTCTCCCCACTTTAGTCCACACTTCACTCTGCTGCCCGGATTATCTTTGTACAGAAACACTCTGGGCATGTTACTCTCCTCTTCAAAAATCTCCAGTGCCTGTCTGTCAACCTACAAATCAAGCAAAAACTGCTTACTCTCGGATTCAAGGCTCTCCATCACCTTGCCCCCTCCTACCTCACCTCCATTCTCTCCTTCTACAGCCCAGCCCGCACCTTCCACTCCTCTTCCACTTACTTCCTTACTATGCTTCATTCCTGCCTGTCCCACCATCGACCCCTGGCCCACGTCCTTCCACTAGCCTGGAATGCCCTCCTTCTGCACATCTGCCAAGCTAGCTCTCTTCCTCCATTCAAAGCTCTACTGAGAACTCACCACCCCCAGGAGGCCTTCCCAGATTGAGCCCCCTTTCTCCTCTCCTTCTCCCCATCTCCCCACCATACCTCCTTCCCCTCCCCACAACACTTATATATATTTGTACAGATTTATTACTCTATTTATTTTACTTGTGCATATTTACTATTCCATTTATTTTGTTAATGATGTGCATATAGCTTTAATTCAATTTGTTCTGATGATTTTGACACCTGGCTACATGTTTTGTTTTGTTGTCTGTCTCCCCCTTCTAGACTGTGAGCCTGTTGTTGGGTAGGGACCGTCTCTATATGTTGCCAGCTTGTTCTTCCCAAGTGCTTACTACAGTGCTCTGCACACAGTAAGCACTCAATAAATACAATTGAATGAATGAATGAATCCATGTTGACATTACAGTAGTAGTAGTTATAGAGAAGTGGTGATAATAACAACTGTGACTTTAATTAAGCACTTACTACGTTCATTCATTCAGTTATATTTATTGAGCACTTACTGTGTGGAGACCATTGTACTAAACGTTTGGGAGAGTATGATACAATGATAAACCGATACAA
Organism: Tachyglossus aculeatus; assembly: GCF_015852505.1. Classification (NCBI taxonomy): domain Eukaryota; kingdom Metazoa; phylum Chordata; class Mammalia; order Monotremata; family Tachyglossidae; genus Tachyglossus; species Tachyglossus aculeatus. The sequence continues at coordinate 382,014 of NW_024044830.1, read as the reverse complement.
TCTCTGCCTACAGTGAGTTCACAGTCTAGAAGGGGGGAGACAGACATTCATAGAAATAAATAAATTACAGATATGTACATAAGTGCTGTGGGGCTGGGACAGGGGAAGAATCAAGGGACCAAGTTAGGGCAACTCAGAATGGATTGAGAGAAGAGGAAAGAAAGGGCTTAGTCTGGTGAGGCCTTTTGGAGGAGATGTTCCTACAGTAAACTTTATGCGGGGGAGAGGAATCGTCTGTCAGATTAAGGAGGGAGGGTGTTCCAGGCCAGAGGCAGGACATGGGCAAGGGTTTGGCCGTGATACAGACAAGATCGAGGCTCATTGAGAAGATCAGCATTAGGGCAGCGAAGTGTACAGGCTGGGTGTTAGAAGAGGAATCGTGAGATGAGGTAGGAGGGAGCAAGATGGTGGACTGCTTTAAAGCCAATGGTGAAGAGAGATTTATTGATGTGGAGGTGGATGGGCAGCCACTGGAGTTTTTTGAAGAGTGGGGTGACATGTTCTGAACGTTTTTGTAGAAAAATGATCTGGGTAGCAGAGTGAAGTGTGGACTGGAATGGGAAGAGACAGGAGGTTTGTAGGTCAAGAAGGAAAGGAGGCTGATTCAGTAGTCCAGGCAGGATAGGATGAGTGATTGTATTAACGTGGTAGCAGTTTGGATATAGAGGAAAAGGCAGATTTTAGCGATGTTATGAAAGTGGAACATGTCTCACAGACCCCTCACCTTGACTCATCTCTCTCGTTCAACCCACATATTCAATCTGTCACCAAATGATGTCGACTCAGCCCTCGCAACTTCGCTAATATCCACCTTTTCTAATCCATTAAAACTACTACTACATTAATCCCGGCACTATCCTATCCTATCCTATCCCACTTAGATTACTCTATCAGCCTCGTTGCTGATCTCCCAGCCTCCTGTCTCTCCCCACTCCTGTCCATACTTCACTATGCTGCCCAGATCATTTTTTTCTACAAAAACCTTCAGGACATGTCAAAAAATTCTAGTGGTGGACCATCTACCTCTGCATCAGGCAAAAACACCTCATCATTGGCTTTAAAGCAGTCTACCACCTTGCCCCCTCCTACCTCACCTTGCTGCTCTTCTACTACAGCCCAGCCTTGTACACTTCATTCCTTAAATGCTAACGGGCTCAGTGTACTTCGATTTTGCCTAACTTTCCACCGGCTAATCCTGGCTCAGCTGCTTAGTACTGCATGACCTTGGGCTACTCATTGAACTTGTCTGTGACTCAGTTCCCTCATCTGCATAATGGAGATTCAATACCTGTTCTCCCTCCTACTTAGTCTGTGATCCCCGTGTGGGACTTGATGATCTTGGGCCTACCCCAGGGCTTAGTTCAGTGCTTGGCATGTAGCTGCTTGACAAATATCATAATTATTATTATTATATCCGCATCTATAAATTGTTTATATTAGTGTCCATTTCCCAATCTAGACTGTAAATTCGTTATGGGCAGGGAAAGTGTCTACCAACTCTGTTGTATTGTACTCATTCAAGGCTTAGTACAGTGTTCTGCATAAAGTAAGCACTCAATAAATATGATTGACTGGCTGACTGATTCCATGCTACCCAAAGGGCTTAATTATTATTTAATCTCTGTGGCATTTAAGTGCTTACTATGTGCCAAGCACTGTACTAAGTGCGGGGGAGAGACAAAATAATCAGCTCAGATATAAGCCTTGTTCCACATGGGGCTCACTGTTTAATTTGGAATAAGAACAGCTGTTGAATCCTCATTTGATAGATGGGGAAACTGAGGCATAGAGAAGCTCTATGGTCACACAGAAGTCAAGTGGCAGAGCCAAGTTCCTCAGTTCCTCCTCATTCCTATTCCATTTCTTTCAGGTTACTTAGGATAGTCCAAAGTTGTATTTAATCAGGTATATTTGTAAAACTAGATTCCTTACCCACATAACCCATTGTGCTATAACAAATCCTATCATCAAATCATTGTACGCATCTGAGATTGTCATGGGCTTTTTACCCTGATGTATTTCATCAAATACTCCTTCTTTGTCCTTGTTTCCATATGGACCTCACTCGAGGCACCTTGTTGAATGGGCTCCAAAAGTCTGAATTCTCCCCTTTAATTAGGTCTTAACAACAAGAAATGAGTCAAATTAACCATCGTTTCCCAAGTGTGCCAATAAATATCAATCGGGATGTTATTTTTAATTAAACAATTTCATGATCCTCTTACCTAACGCTCACTTTCCTTCCCTCCAATGATAGGCTCAGTTATGAACTCAGAAGCAGAGATGAAGAGTCATAAATGTAGCCATTGAATGATAATTATTAAAAACCATATCCTCCTTCAAAGCCAACAGATTACTCATTTGAACTATGTTGTAAAACCTGAGGTGCCAAATGAAAATTGAGAATGTGAAATTGGATAATATTTTGGCCTTTATGTCTATATGATTTTGTCCATGAGTGCCTTGACTGTGAGCCCACTGTTGGGTAGGGACTGTCTCTATGTGTTGCCAATTTGTACTTCCCAAGCGCTTAGTACAGTGCTCTGCACATAGTAAGGGCTCAATAAATACGATTGATCGATTGAGGGGAGAAAATGTAGCTTATTTGTCATTCATTAATATTTCTTTATCAGCATTTACAGTGCAAGTGCTTAAATTTCCTAATGCTGCACCTTACCCATTTAGAACAATATACATGATTTAGTATTCAAATATTAAAATCTTATTTTTATTTATTTTATTTATTTTATTTTATTTTATTAAAATTTTAGTGTATTCATTTTTCTGCCAAAAGTCCCCAGGATATATAGCCCATCTATAGGTTAGGGTGTACTTATATAATTGATAAAGAAAAATAGTTGAATTTGCAAAATTCAAAAAATGTGCACAGATATTGGGCATGGGTTCTAATCCTGGCTCCACTGCTTGTCAGCTGTGTGACTTGGGAAAAGTCACTTAACTTCTCTGTGCCTTAGGTACCTCATCTGTAAAATGGGGATGAAGACTGTGAGCCCTATTACTAACTTGTATCTACCTTGTATCTATCCCAGTGCCTTGCCTATAGTAAGCGCTTAACAAATACCATCGTTATCATTCATTCATTCAATCAATCTTATTCATTGAGTGCATACTTTGTGCAGAGCACTGTACTAAGCACTTGGGAGAGTATAATACAAATAGACAGAATCCCTGTCCACAAACAGTTTACAGTCTGTAACTGGGAGCAGGGGAGCAGGGCAGGTGGAGCAGGGGAGGATATGACAAGATATGGTTCTTGATGATACACATGCCAAGTCATGTGGCTCAAAGGCTTTGTTAGGCAGCTGCTTTAGCTAGTGTAGAATAAAAACATCACAAGAGCTTAAAAGGGACTGGTAAGTTATATACATTGAACTATTTGGGCTCGATCAGCATCAATTTCACATATGCGAAGCTTTCTCTTAGGGTCAAAAGCGAGGATTATTAAGAGACCTGGAAAGAAATTCATTATGGATGATCTAAGGCCTGCAAACATTGATGAAGTGATAAAATGTTATCAGAAAGAACTGTCGGATGATGGTCTGATTAGCACGAATTAGCTGAGAGCTCTTGTGGGTAAGACTATTGGTCATGAAGGCATCAAAAAAGGTAGCTTCCCACCGGCTGCCACAAATCCTGCTGTTTTGTTACCTTCAAGTGAAGATGAGGCGTTGGGTCTCATTTCTCCAAAGAACTAGTCCTTAAAAGGCTTTTTTTTTAAGGAAAAAAAACTAACACAAAAAGAGACACAGCAGTCATGGAACAAAAAGTAATAATAATAATGACTTTAGTATTTATTAAGCATTTACTATGTGTCAGTCACTGTTCTAATCATTCATTCATTCTGTCATTTATGAGAGGTTATTGTGTGCAGAACACTGTACAAAGTGCTTTGAAAATGCAATTAAGCAACAGAGGACAATCCCTGGTAGATACAAGATAATCAGGCTCGTCACAGTCCTCTGTCCCACACAGTGCACACAGTCTTCATCATTACCAGTTTTCTCATCTGTTAAATTGTGATTACATGTGATTACATGTTGTCCCTCACCCTGAAAATTTGAGCTCTATGAAAGAGGGACTGTATCCAGCTTGATTATCCTGTCTCTACTCCAGCGCCTAGTACAATGCTTGGTACCTAGTAAGCCTTTTCCAAAAATTATTATTATTTTTAATGGTATTTGGTCATTATTATTATTTTTGTTTTCGTGGTTAGTATTACCCATAACAGTGTATAGGTGTGCTTGACTAACATATTAGTCAAAGTTTCCCTGTGGCTGTTGGAGCAGCTGCTACAGTCCATGAGACATAATGGTGTAGTGGATAGAGCAAGGCCGAGTGAGTTAGAAGGACATGGGTTCTAATCCTGGCTCTGCCATTTGTCAGCTGTGTGTCCTTGGTTAATTCACTTCACTTCTCTGTGTCTCAGTTAAATCATCTTCAGAATGGGGATTGAAACTGCAAGCCCCAAGTGGGACAGGGATTGGGTATAACCGATTTGCTTGTATCCACTCCAGAGCTTAGTACAGTGCCTGGCACATAATAAGTGCTTAACAAATTCCACAATTGTTATCATTATAATAAATCAGTCAAAAGTTTTTTTTGAGTCCCTACTTTCAATAAAGCACTAAACTAAGCTTTTGGGACACTACAGCAAAGCCCAGGTTTAAAGGCTTTTGAACTCTAAAGGAGAAGAAGGCACAAAATAATTTATAGATAATAGGAAAAAGTCAATGGAAATAAGACTATGTAAACAAGCAGGGATAAGATCGATTATGTGAGAGGACCTTTTCAAAATAGTTATAGGTGCTTGTGAATGTATACATTTTGTTGTGGCGCACGAAGGTTGGGCTGGTAATTGGGGGGATGTGATCTGGAGAGTAGAAATATTAATAAGGGAAAATATCTTTAAGCAGGTAGAATTTCAGAACAGCGTTCAACTTCTGATACGATGTAACAGTAATAATGTGCCTTAAGAATTTTAACAAAGATTTTTTTTCCAAGAACATGCCTCATCTTTTCTTCAAACTTATTAACAGGCTTTGATGGTCACCTGAGATCAATCCTAGTACTGCAGTTAATTGGGAGTGTGGGAAAAGTAAAGCTAAAAGTCATAGGAATAGCAGGATAGGAGCTTTTTGGAGAAAGACACCAATTGGAATGACACAATTAAAACTTGGTTCCCACATCCAAGAAGAGGTACATCAGAGGAAGTGACTGTATTTCAAGGGATAATTATCATGATAGTACTTGTTAGGTGCTTACTATGTGCCAAGCACTGGAATAGAAACAAGTTAATCAGATTGAACATAATCCCTGTCCAACATGAGGCTTTCATACTCTTTATCCGCACTTTACAGTTGAGGTAACTTAGACAAAGAAACTTTCAGAGCTAAACCTAGAAATGAAGACACAATAGAATCGATCAATCATTTATTGAGCATTTACTGTGTACAGAGCACTGTACTAAGCACTAGGAGAGTACAATATAAAAGAAATGATAGATACATTCCCTGCTTATAAAGAGCTGTCTCCTACTTATACTGCAAGCCGATGTGGAACAGGAACTTTATCTATTTTGGGGCAAGCAGTGTTGCTACCATTCCCGATGAGGTGTTAGTGTAGAGGACAGAGATGATACCTCTATCCAACCAGGCACCTTTGATCCCATTCCCTTCTGGAAGGGCTCAGCATAAAATTGCAGGCCAAACTACAGAGCGCTGAACACTTACCCAGTCCAGGTTTAAACACAACCTTTCCTTTTCATAATCCGGTCCCCTGCTGATCCGGTCAAATCTTATTGACTCTCCCAGAGATGCTCCCATGGGAGCGAAACCTCATTAGTCTCTGGGCCTAATTAGTCGGGCTCCATAGCTTCCTCTGTGTTGAGCAGGAAGTTGGCTTCCCTCATTCTCCAGTGGAACCTGTTTCATTGTTCTTAGGTCCCTCCTCCTACAGTCTCTTTGTCTCCAGCTCATGCCTGGTCCTGCCATCTTGAGGCCACGTAGCCTGTGGGGGAGGGGGAGGGTGGTAACCCCAAATCCAAAGTCACTGGGGGAAACACAGTTCTAGGATCAATCCACAAAATGTGATAGGGGTCAGCGTTGTCCTAGCTGGGGTTGAGGGAAGCGCATGACACCTCAGTGTCAGGGTGTATGTCTAGGAGAGGACCCGCCGGCCCTTAGCTACAGAGCCAGTCATTCAGCAGAGCCAGAACCCTGGGATTGGCAGAGGGTGGGCCGACAAACATGCAGGCACGTGCCAAAAAACCACAGGACGTGCCCCAAAGTGGCAGCAGACTCAAGGCCCATGGCAGGTACCAACAGGTGAGAGAGGATGATGAGGACAGGGGCAGTGTTCAGCATGTCCAGACCCCCATCCTTGTGTGCTGCAGGGGCCACCAGGACCACACACGCATAAACCTGGGTCTTGAATCCCCCTCCCCACACCTCAGAGCTCAACATAAATGTGGTTTTGGAGCCAAGGACGGGAAGGAGCAGGAGGGGAAAACAGCCGTGTCAACAGAGGCAATTTGTGTGGGTCTCCATGTTAGGAAAAAGCCCAGTCAAAGTTTAAGGGGAAGGTGAGAGCAGGGCATTTCATCCCCCATTTTATAGATGAGGAAACTGAGACCCAGATACGTTAAGTACCTTCCTCCAAGGCTGCAGAGCAGAAGAGCAGCTGAGCAAGATTAGAAACCCAGATCCTCTGACTCTGTGAAGCACCACTGGTATATTGGATCGAGCACACTCCTGGAGTCTGAAGGTCATGGTTCTAATCCCAGCTCTGCTGTCTCTCTCTCTTGTCTTGTCCTCTGTGTGGCCTTGGGCAACTCACTTCATTTCTCTGGGACTCAGTCACTTCATCTGTAAAATGGGGATTGAGACTGTGAGTCCTATGTAGGACAGTTGTCTACACTCGCTGCCTAGAATTCCTCAACAACAACCCTCTCCTCGACCCCCTCCGGTCTGGCTTCCGTCCCCTACATTCCACGGAAACTGCCCTCTCAAAGGTCATCCAATGACCTCCTGCTTGCCAAATCCAACGGCCTCAAACTCTATCCTATATCCTACTCGACCTCTCAGCTGCCTTCTGACCACTGTGGACCACCGCATACTCCTCAACACGCTATCGACCTTGGCTTCACCAGAATCCGTCCTCTCCTGGTTCTACTCTTACATCTCTCGGTCGTTTCATTCTCAGCTCTACTTTTGACGGCTCCTCCTCCTCCCCCTCCCCATCCCTCTTACTGTGGGGGTTCCCCAAGGTTCAGTGCTTGGTCCCCTTCTGTTCTCGATCTACACGCACTCCCTTGGTGACCTCATTCGCTCCCACGGCTTCAACTATCATCTCTACGCTGATGACACCCAGATCTACATCTCTGCCCCTGCTCTCTCCCCCTCTCTCCAGGCTCGCATCTCCTCCTGCCTTCAGGACATCTCCATTTGGATGTCTGCCCGCCACCCTAAAGCTCAACATGTCGAAGACTGAAATCCTTGTCTTCCCTCCCAAACCCTTGCCCTCTCCCTGACTTTCCCATCTCTGTTGACGGCACTACCATCCTTCCCCGTCTCACAAGCCCGCAACCTTGGTGTCATCCTCGACTCGCTCTCTCATTCACCCCTCACATCCAAGCCGTGACCAAAACCCTGCCGGTCCTCAGCTCCACAGCATTGCCAAGATCCGCCCTTTCCTCTCCATCCCAACCGCTACCCTGCTATTTCAAGCTCTCATCCTATCCCGTCTGGACTACTGCATCCAGCCTTCTCTCTGATCTCCCATCCTCGTGTCTCTCTCCACCTTCAATCATACTTCATGCTGCTGCCCGGATTATCTTTGTCCAGAAACGCTCTGGGCATATTACTCCCCTCCTCAAAAATCTCCAGTGGCTACCAATCAATCTGCGCATCAGGCAGAAACTCCTCACCCTGGGCTTCAAGGCTCTCCATCACCTCGCCCCCTCCTACCTCACCTCCCTTCTCTCCTTCTACAGCCCAGCCCTGCACCCTCCGCTCCTCAGCCGCTAATCTCCCTCACCGTACCTCGCTTCTCGCCTGTCCCGCCATCGACCCCCGGCCCACGTCATCCCCCGGGCCTGGAATGCCCTCCCTCTGCCCCATCCAGCCCAAGCTAGCTCTCTTCCTCCCTTCAAGGCCCTGCTGAGAGCTCACCTCCTCCAGGAGGCCTTCCCAGACTGAGCCCCTTCCTTCCTCTCCCCCCCTCCGTCCCCCTCTCCATCCCCCCCATCTTACCTCCTTCCCTTCCCCACAGCACCTGTATATATGTATATATGTCTTGTACATATTTATTACTCTATTTATTTAATTTATTTTATTTGTACATATCTATTCTATTTATTTTATTTTGTTAGTATGTTTGGTTTTGTTCTCTGTCTCCCCCTTTTAGACTGTGAGCCCACTGTTGGGTAGGGACTGTCTCTATATGTTGCCCATTTGTACTTCCCAAGCGCTTAGTACAGTGCTCTGCACATAGTAAGCGCTCAATAAATACGATTGATGATGATGATGATGATGACAGGGACTGTGTCCAACCCGATATGCTTGTATTCACCCCAGTAGTTAGTACAGTGTCTGGCACAGTAATCAATCAATCAAACAATCAATGGTATTTTTTGAGCGCTTAGTGTGTGCAGAGAACTGTACTAAGCGCTTGGGAAGTACAAGTTGGCAATCTATAGAGACAGTCCCTACCCAACAGTGGGCTCACAGTCTAGAAGGGGGAGACAGAGAACAAAACCAAACATATTAACAAAGTAAAATAAATAGAATAGATATGTACAAGTAAAATAAATAAATAGAGTAATAAATATGTACAAACATATATACATATATACAGGTGCTGTGGGGAAGGGAAAGAGGTAAGATGGGGGATGGAGAGGGGGACGAGGGGGAGAGGAAGAAGGGGGCTCAGTCTGGGAAGGCCTCCTGGAGGAGGTGAGCTCTCAGTAGGGCCTTGAAGGGAGGAAGAGAGCTAGCTTGGCGGATATTGGGAGGGAGGGCATTCCAAGCCAGGGGGATGACGTGGGCTGGGGGTCACTGGTGGGACAGACGAGAATGAGGCATGGTGAGGAAATTAGCGGCAGAGGAATGGAGGGTGCGGGCTGGGTTGCAGAAGGAGAGAAGGGAGGTGAGGTAGGAGGGGGCGAGGTGATGGAGAGCCTTGAAGCCGAGGGTGAGGAGTTTCTGCCTGATGCGCAGATTTATTGGTAGCCACTGGAGATTTTTGAGGAGGGGAGTAACATGCCCAGAGCGTTACTGGACGAAGACAATCCGGGCAGCAGCATGAAGTACAGATTGAAGTGGGGAGAGACACGAGGATGGGAGATCAGAGAGAAGGCTGATGCAGTAAGTCCAAGACTGGGATAGAATGATAGCTTGAACGAGCAGGGTAGCGGTTTGGATGGAGAGGAAAGGGCAGAAATTGGCAATGTTGTGGAGCTGAGACCAGCAGTTTTGGTCGACGGCTTGGATGTGAGGGTTGAACGAGAGAGCGGAGTCGAGGATGACACCAAGATTGCAGGCCTGTGAGACGGGAAGGATGGTAGTGCCGTCAACAGTGACGGGAAAGTCAGGGAGAGGGTAGGGTTTGGGAGGGAAGACAAGGAGTTCAGTCTTGGACATGTTGAGTTTTAGGTGGCGGGCAGACATCCAGATGGAGATGTCCTGAAAGCCGGAGGAGATACGTAGCTGGAGGGATGGGGAGAGAGCATGGGCAGAGATGTAGATTCGGGTGTCAGCAGTGTAGAGATGATAGTTGAAACCGTGGTAGCAAATGAGGTCACCAAGGGAGTGAGTGTGGATCGAGAACAGGAGGGGACCAAGAACTGAACCTTGAGGAACCACCACAGTAAGGGGATGGGAGGGGGAGGAGGAGGCTGCAAAAGAGACTGAGAATGAACGACCAGAGAGATAAGAGGAGAACCAGGAGAGGACGGAGTCTGTGAAGCTAAGGTTGGATAGCGTGTTGAGGAGAAGGGGGTAGTCCACAGTGTCGAAGGCAGCTGAGAGGTCGAGGAGGATTAGGATAGAGTATGAGCCGTTGGATTTGGCAAGCAGGAGGTCATTGGTGACCTTTGAGAGGGCAGTTTCCGTGGAATGCAGGGGACGGAACCCAGACTGGAAGGGGTCGAGGAGAGAGTTGGTGTTGAGGAATTCGAGGCAGTGCATGTGGATGACTCATTCAAGGAGTTTGGAAAGGAAAGGTAGAAGTGAGATGGGGCGATAACTAGAAGGTGAGGTGGGGTTAAGAGAGGGTTTTTTTTAGGATGGGAGAGACATGGGCATGTTTGAAGGTGGAGGGGAAGGAGCCAGTGGAGAGTGAGCGGTTGAAGATGGAAGTTAAGGAGGGGAGAAGGGACTGAGAGATAAATTTCATGAGATGAGAGGGAATAGGGTCAGAAACACAGGTGGCCAGAGTAACACTTGAGAGGAGGGAGGAGAGCTCCTCTGAGAATACTGCTGGGAAGGATGGGAGAGTAGCAGAGAGTGTTGATAGCCGGGGGGTTGGAGAAGGTGGGGGAGTTACTTTGGGGAGGTCGGACCTGATAGATTTAATTTTATTAATGAAGTAGGAGGCCAGATCTTTGGGGGTGAGGGAAGGAGAAGGGGGAGGAACCGGGGGCCTGAGAAGGGAGTTGAATGTATGGAAGAGCTGGCGGGGATCATGGGCATGGGTGTCAATAAGGGAGGATAAATAGTTTTGCCTGGCAGAGGAGAGGGCTGAGTTAAGGCAGGAAAGAATAAACTTGAAGTGAACGAGGTTGGCATGGTGTTAAGACTTTCGCCAGCAGCGTTCGACAGCTCGAGCATAAGAGTAAAGGAGGCGGACAGTGGCAGTGGTCCAGGGCTGTGGGTTCGTGGTACGAGAGCGGCGAGTTGGCATGGTGTTTAGACTTTTGCCAACAGCATTCGGCAGCTTGAGCATAGGAGCGAGGGAGGCAGACAGTGGCAGTAATCCGGGGCTGTGTGTTAGTGGTACGAGAGCAGTGAAGGGAAAGGGGAGCGAGTGAGTCTAGCTGAATAGAAAGGGTAGAATTGAGAGCAGTAATCTGATTATCAAGATTGGGTAGAGAGGAGAGGGAGGCGAGGTGGGGTGTGAGGCACTCAGAAAGATGGATGGGGTCAAGAGACCGGAGATCTCTGTGAGGGAGTAATATGTGGATTTAATGGTAAGCGCTTAACAAATACCATAATTATTATTATTATCATCATTATTATTATTATTTCCACTAGGTCACACTGCTTCTCAGTTGAACTTGGGGAATTCAGAATAGTGCTAGCAGCTTAAATAGCTGAAGAAAATGACTTCAGGTCTATTCAAAAGGTTAAAAACAAATGGTTACCACCAAACAATGGAATCCTTTTATCATCAGAATGATGTTGTGCTCCAATCTGGGAAGAATTTACACAGGGACAGAGTGCATCCGCCAACATGGCCTAGCAGAAAGAGCACAGGCCTGGGAGTCAGAAGATCTGGGTTCCAACCCAGACTCCACCACTTGTCTGCTGTGTGACCTTGGTCTATTCACTTGACTCCTCTGTGCCTCAGTTACCTCATCTGTTAAATGGGGATAAAGCTGTGAGTCCTATGTGGGACAAGGATTATGCCTGATCTGATTATATTGCATGTATCACAGCGCTTAGTATAGTGCCTGGCACATAGTAAGTGCTTAACAAATCCTGTAATCATTATTATTACCTGACTTCTCAGGGCTCAACAAAACAGTAGAGAGGCTATCCCCAAACACTCTGTGCTTACCGTCACTTTGCCCATTACTACAACCTACACTGCCAATCAAGCAATGGTATTTATTGAGTGTTTACTTTGTGCAGAGCACTATATTAAGCACTTGGGAAAGTATGATAAAACAAAGTTGCACTTACCAAACGATGGTGAAACTGCTGAGGTGAGATTGGCCTCTGAAGCTTCCCAAACTCAATTTAGCATAATAAGTATTAGACTATACTCACTTAATATAAAATGGGCTTCTGGGAGACCTGGAGGTGTCTGATGTAGGCATGGAAATACCAACTGGGGTATACCGTGCATAGAGCGTGGGAATTTCAACTCCTAATAGTGCATCCTTTCTGGATATCTCCAGCCATGGTAATGGCTATTATCTTTCTGCAATATTGTCCTGTTATGCTTTATAACATAAAACACAATGAGTCCGTTTCCAATTGGACTCATTCATTTGTAGTTAATGATTATGAACAGAAGAAAAGCACCCTGTTTTGTACAATAATTATTGCGCTAAAGGGGTGATTAATAGAACATTTCCCCTGCATTGCTCAGTTCACAATATGTTCATTCATCATGATAATAAATAGGAGGAATATATTTAGAAAATAGAGTGACAAGAACATTTCCCCTGCATTGTTCAGTTCACAGTATGTTCATTAATCATGATAATAAATAGGAGGAATATATTTAGAGAATAGAGTGAGAAGAATTATAGAGGCTGGTATAAACACCTTTCTCCTTTATTAAACCAAGGCACCGAATGAGCTAATTTTTCCATTACAGGATCTAAATTAATAGAGACCGAAGGATTTTCAGAAGGGAAAATCTCTAGGGTATGAGAACTTTCCTAAGTGCCACAGTTCAAAAATTCGTTGTTCTTTTGTAATTTCAGATTTTTGTTTTCCTTATCAAAGTACCCTGAGGCAAAGATATTCAATCATTCAAGTTCCCCTGCTTTAATTGCAGACAGAAAAACTATGCATCAATCCTTCCTGACAATATATTATAATTATTTTCCTCTCCACCATAAGTCAATATTGGTCTAAACAGTAGAAGCTTTATTTTACAGCTTTAGATAGAATATAAGCTTACCCGTAGAGTCTTTCAGTCACTGGGGAGATTGGGATGGTTTGTAACTAAGGACTTACCTAGAGGAGTGAGATTCTCACCTTCACATTGTTGCCAACTTGTACTTCCCAAGCGCTTAGTACAGTGCTCTGCACACAGTAAGTGCTCAATAAATACGATTGATTGATTGATTGATTGATTCAAGATTCAGTAATTCAATTGTCTTGACATTGTTGCCCTGGCTAATTGATAGTGTTGCTTGTTTTTGTCATAGTTCATTGTTTTCATTCAAGGAATGTGTCTACCCACCATTATATAGTTATATTGGACTTTCCCAAATGTTTAGTATTCATTCATTCAGCTGTATTTATTGAGTGCTTACTGTGTGCCGCTGGGCAGCAGCTTCATGGGAGAGAGTCGAGGGCAGAGACTAAAGTTTACTGCGTGGCAGGAGGCAATGGTAAACCGCTTCTGGATTTTTACCAAGAAAACTCTATGGATCCACTACCGGAATGACTGCAGATGGAGAGTGGGACGTTCTGAGAGAGATGTGTCCATGGATTTGCTATGAGTTGGAGACAAATCGACAGCATAAGACAAGACAAATGAATAGAGCAGGGGTCTGGGAGTCAGAGGAACCTGGATTCTAATCCTTGCTCCACCACTTATCCTGGGCAAGTCACTTCACTTCTCTGGGCCTCAATTCCCTCATCTGTAAAGTGGGGATTAAGACTGTGAGCCCCCTGTGAGACAGGGACTGTATCCAACCTAATTAGCTTGCATTTACCCCAGCGTTTAGAACAGTGTTCAACACTTAGTAAGCACATGACACATATTATTATTATTATTATTATGAAGTAAGTACTTAACTAGTACTAAAATTAGTATTAGTGGTAATAGTTGTAAAGGAATTTGTTAAGGACCAGTGAATCCACTGGACACTCAGGACCATATTAAATGAAGCTGGGCCCTGGAGTGAGATAATAATGATAATAATTATGGTATTTGTTAAGCACTTACTATGCACTCAGCACTGTTCTAAACACTGGGGTAGCTACAATGTAATCAGGTTGCTCCATGTGTGGCTCACAGCCTTAATCCCCATTTTACAGATGAGGTAACTGAGGCACAGAGAAGTTAAATGACTTGCCCAAGGTAACACAGCCGACAAGTGGCATAGGTAGGATTAGAATCCACATCCTCTGATCGCCAAGCCTATGCTCTTTCAGTCAAATCGACAGCACCATCACCAGCCACGGTGCCCTCAACCTGTACAATATAACAGAATCGATAGATGTGTTCCCTGCCCAGACAGAGCTTACAGTCCCTTCTTCCCAAATCAGTTGCTCATATTTATTGAGAGTTTAACATTCTCCACACACTATGCCCTCCTCAAATCCCACCTCTTCCCCCAAATCCTTCTCCCAGTTATTCCCAGCACCCCAGTATTCCAAACCTTCCAGGAATCTGTAGACATGTTTATTTTCATTCCCAGTAGCATTTTATCTCCATCATTCCATTGTCAATTTAGTGACTTACTCTAATTACTCTCTTCCTAAGTAGGTCATGTCTGTCTCCCTGATTATAGAGCAATGTGGCCTAATGGAATCAATCAATCAATCAATCAATCAATCGTATTTATTGAGCGCTTACTATGTGCAGAGCACTGTACTAAGCGCTTGGGAAGTACAAATTGGCATCACATAGAGACAATCCCTACCCAACAGTGGGCTCACAGTCTAAAAGGGGGAGAATGGAAGGAACACAGGTCTGGGAGTCAGAGGTTGTGGGTTCTACTCTAGGCTCCACCACTTGTCTGCTGTGTGACCTTGGGCAACTCACTTAACCTATGTGTTTCTCAGTTTCCTCATCCATAAAATGGGGATTCATTCATTCATTCATTCAATCAATCGTATTTACTGACCGCTTACTGTGTGCAGAACACTGTACTAAGCGCTTGAGAAGTACAAGTTGGCAACATATAGAGACGTTCCCCACCCAACAATGGGCTCACAGTCAAGAAGGGGGAGACAGACAACAAAACAAAACATACTAATAAAATAAAATAACTAGAATAAATATGTACAAGTAAAATAAATAAATAGAGTAATAAATACGTATAAGCATATATACATATATACAGGTCCTTTGAGGAGGGGAAGGACATAAGGCTGGAGGGATGGGGAGGGGGAGAAGGGGGAGAGGAAGGAGGGAGCTCAGTCTGGGAAGGCCTCCTGGAGGAAGTGAGCTCTCAGTAGGGCTATGAAGAGAGGAAGAGAGCTAGCTTTGAGGGTGTGCAGAGGGAGGGCATTCCAGGCCAGGGGGAGGACGTGGGCCGGGGATCGACGGTGGACAGGTGAGAACGAGGCACAGTGATGAGGTTAACAGCAGAGGAGTGGAGAGTGTGGGCTGGGCTGCAGTCGGAAATAAGGGAGGTGGGGTAGGAGGGGACGAGATGATGGAGAACCATGAAGTCGAGAGTGAGGAGTTTTTGCCTGATGTGTAGGTTGATTGGTAGCCACTGGAGATTTTTGGAGAGGGGAGTAACATGCCCAGAGCGTTTCTGTACAAAGACGATCCGGGCAGCAGCGTGAAGTATAGATTGAAGTGGGGAGAGACAGGATGATGGGAGAGCAGAGAGGAGGCTGATGCAGTAATCCAGTCGGGATAGTATGAGAGATTGAACGAGCAGGGTAGCAGTTTGGATGGAGAGGAAAGAGCAAATCTTGGTGATGTTGTGGAGGTGAGACCGGCAGGTTTTGGTGACGAATTGGATGTGAGGGGTGAACGAGAGGGCGGGGTCGAGGATGACACCAAGGTTGTGGGCTTGTGAGACGGAAGGATGGTAGTGCCATCAACAGTGATGGGAAAGTCAGGGAAAGGGCAGGGTTTGGGAGGGAAGATAAGGAGTTCAGTCTTGGACATACTGAGTTTTAGATTGGGGGCGGACATCCAGAGGGAAATGTCTTGAAGAGTCCCGTGTGGGACAGGGACTGTGTCCAACCTGATCATCTTGAATCTAGAACTGCACTTAGCATATAGTAAGTGCTTAATAAATACCATAATCATTTTCATTATTATACTCTCCTACCATAAATAGGGAGGTGTGTCCCTTCTCCGTTTTGTGCTTCCCGAAGTTCTTAGTACAGTGCACTGGACCCGTAGAGCACAGGACTGGGAATCAGAAGGTCATGGGTTCTAATCCTAGCTCCACCACCTATCTGCTGTGTGGCCTTAGGCAAGTCAACTCACTTCCCTGTGCCTCCCTTCCCTCATCTGTAAAATGGGGTTTAACACTATGAGCCCTATGTGGGAGAGGACCTGTGTCCAACCCGATTTGCTTGTATCCACCCCAGTGTTTAGTACATTCCCTACCACCCAGTAAGCACTTAACAAATGATATAATTATAACTACTGCTACTACTACCATTTCATCCCAGCACATTAACGAGTTAACATTCAGAAATCAAAAAAGAATGTCAGTCCCACAGCTGCAAATGTAAATTGGCAGATAGAATCCCGGGGCCACTTTATAACAGTCCAAAATCTGGTTGAGTTTCTCCAATTCAGCCTCAACAAGGAATTCCACGGTCGGTTACCCCAAAATCTAATCATGCTGATCAGTGGCCTGCATCCGTACCTCATGATCAGACTGCTTTGGCTCTGAGGGAAGTTGCTGCTGGTGAATGCACCCGAAGGCAACAGTCAGAGAAAGAACATTCCCTATTTGATTTTTAAATAGCTCGATGGATACTTACCAGTAACAGATATTACAAGACAAATGATTATTGAGTGCCTACAGCCTCCTTTATTTTATGAATAATCATTATAATCCATTGTATTTGAGATTGAAATTTTATCCCCCATTTTAATTGATATTAAGTTTAAGTAGTATTATCAATCTGACCACCTATACTTAGCTGGATTCGTTTTCTAAATCCTCTGGTCAATGTCAATGAATCCCTTCATGGAACCCAGTTTGTAGGTTTTCGTAACCTTGAACAAGAGCAAAACTATTCAGAGCTACTGAGCATTCTGTTGTCGCTCTTTGGTTACCATTTCTCAAGAAGTTCCTGAGCTTACCTTACTAGCACTGTCCTGCCTCCAACAGTTCATTCAGAAACAGAAAGCACTTCGCATTGTGTCTGCTAGCTGAACCACAGGTAAATCCGACAGCTTACTGTTCTGATTTTCCTTTATTTTCATGGTATTTGTTAAGTGTTTACTATAATGCTAAGCACTGTACTAAGCTCTAGGGTAGATAAAAGCTAATCAAAATGGACTCAATCCCTATCTTACATGGGATTCACGGACAATCTCCATTTTAAAGATGAGGAAACTGAGGGCGCAGAGAAGTGAAGTGACTTGCCTAAGGTCACACAGCAGGAAAGAGGTGGTGCCAGAATTATAACTCATGACATTCTGATTCCCAGACTACTGTGTTGGAATAGGTTAAGGGAGTAGGTGTCCCTAGCAGACTGCCCTGTGGATGGTGACCATGATGACCATACGCTATGAGTGATCATGTCATTAGTTCTCCCAGCCCTGCATTCCCTCTCCGACAGTCTGTCTAGACTGTAAACCCGTTGTGGGTTGGGATTGTCTCTCTTTGTGGCTGGATTGTAATTTTCAAGTGCTTAGTACAGTGCTCTGCACACTGTCAGCGCTCAATAAATATGACAATGAAAGAATGACAGGGAAAAAAGAGTAAGAACAGGGAAAGATGAAGATGGCATCTTCCTGGGCTTCCTGGTGGCAGAGCAGTGGCCTAAAGGTAAGGAGGATGTGGAGCATTCCACCAGGGAAAACACTGTCCAAACTGCCCTGCGAGGGGGAAGCAAGCTATGTCCCTGATTTGGGGCTGAGTTGAGGACTAAGATGAGAGAGATGCATCCGGTTAGATCCCGGATCTATCAATGTCACCAACACTACAAATTTCCTAGCCAGAGGAAGAGAAGCAGTATAGCCTAATGAAGAGAGCATGGACAGTGCTTGGCACATAGTAAGTGCTTAATAAATGCCATTATCATTATTATTATTATGGGCCTGGAGGTCAGAAGGACCTGGGTACTAATCCCATATCTGCCCCTTGCCTGCTGTATGACCTTAGGAGTAGGAAAGTCACTTCACCGCTGTGCAGTTACCTCATCTGTAAAATGGGGATCAAGACTGTCAGCCCAAAGTGGGACATGGACATGGAATATGTCCAACCTAGCTTGTGTTTATCCCAGTGCTTAGTATAGTGCCAGGTACATAGTAGGTGTTGAACAAATACCATGAAAAACTGTTTTCTATCAACAACAACATGGCAGTGAATCTACCTAGTTGTTCTTTGTATTAGAAGCAGTCACCACTGTTGTAAAATTTACCTACGAATCCACCATCCCTTTCCCTTGTCTCTTCACCAAACAATTTGTGCCACATCCAATAAAGTGGATCCATGGAGACAGCCAGTCAAGTTGTTCAAATTCTTTGAGTGCTTAATGTGTGCAGAGCACTGTACTAAGCTCTTGAGAGAGGACAATATAACACTGTAAGAGACACATTCCCTGCCTACAACTAGGTTACAAGCAATGTGTGGTGGCTCTTTCCTGCAAAATTTAGAAGCTGGGGAATGCTGTGGTCTGAGCTGGGAGAGGTGAAGGGATCTGGAGCCTGATATCTCCTCTGTCAGTCTTCCAAAGGATGTGCCAGCTCCTTGATTTGGTTTTCTAGTTTCTTTCTTTTCTTTATGTCTTTGATCAGTGTGCTGCCTCAATAGCAGAATCCTTTGGCATAATGTGGCTCTGTGTTGCCAAATTGAATTCTGGGTTATTTGTATGGCTTCACTGGCTTTACTGGAGCAGGCCGTTGAAGCAGCATGTCTTAGTTGAAAGAACACAGGCTTGGGAGTCAGAGGTCGTGGGTTCTAATCCCTGCTCTGCCATATGTCCGTTTTGTGACTTTGGGCAAGTCACTTAACTTCTCTGTGCCTCAGTTACCTCATATGTAAAATGGGGATTAAAACTGTGAGCCCCGCATGGGACAACCTGATTACCCTGTATCTACCCCAGCGCTTAGAACAGTGTTTGGTACATATTAAGTGCTTAACAAATACCATCATCATCATCGTCATCACGTCAGTTTGCTTGAGACTCGTCATCAGCCTGCAATGCTCCTCTGATTCGGTGAAGTGGTGTGTATGTTTTTTTAGAGTGTTGATTGACCCTTGAGAAGTAGTTTGGAGACTTCCAGAGCTCATCTCTGGTGATGACAGTCATGCTGCCATGAGGAAGGAAGTATTAAGCAGAATGAAGTGAAGGGAAAAAAATACTCAGGTTAAGGCATTTAGCTCAAATTGACTGCCTTCGGTAAGACTTCACTAATTGAATTTAGTAACAGTTCAAATACTGATTGTACAGAATGCTTTAATGTTTCATAGGTCAGTATGTTATATCATTGACATGACTGTCAGTGGTTTCCATGGGAGCATGTGGGATTTGACCTTTCATCAAATATAGTTCCAAGATGCACCAATAAAATGTATATGAATATCGGTCACTGAACTGTGGAAATCTTGTTGCTCAGGAGGGCTCTGAGTAAAAAATTCAACTTATCAAATTGAATTTTTATTGCAGAGCTGGTATTTTTAAAACCCAGGGGCTGTTTTGTTGCAAAACCCTGAGTTAAAGAAAAACTTGCATTGGGGTCACCACAGAGTCCATTGATAAGCCCCAGGAAGTACAAGGCACTTCGTCTGACTCCACCATATCCTGTATGCAGACAAGCTCAGATTCTCTAATTCGTTTATTCATTCATTCATTCAATCATATTTATTTAGTGCTTACTGTGGGCAGAGCACTTCACTAAGTGCATGGAAAGTACAATTCAGCAATGAAGAGAGACAATCTCTGCCCACAAAGGGGTTACAGTCTAGAAAGGGGGCTACAGACATCAAAACAAGTAAACAGGCATCAATATAAATAAATAGAATTATAGATGTGTACAAATATGCACAAGTGCTGTGGGGCGAGGAGTGGGGGTAGAGCAAATGAAACATGTCAGGGAAACGCAGAGGGGAGAGGGAGCTGAGGAAAAGAGGGGCTTAGTCTGCAAAACCCTCTTGGAGGAGGTAAGCCTTCAGTAGGGCTTTGAAGGGGGGAAGTGTGTTTTTTTGGAAGATTTGAGGAGGGAAGGCATTCCAAGCCACAGGTAGGTTGTGGGCCAGGGTTCGACAGCAGGACAGGAGAGAAAGAGGCACAGTGAGAAGATTAGCACCAGAGTAGAGGAATGTGTGGGCTGGGATGTAGAAGGAGAGAAGGGAAGTGAGGTAAGGAGGGGCAAGGTGATGGAGAGCTTTTTAGCCAATAGTGAGCAGTTTTTGTTTCCCTAATCACATTCCAGCCAAAATACATAATGTAAACATCTGATTGGTTGGAATTCTGTGAAATCCTACCTTTGGCTAAAAAATTCTTCACATATGGATTTTCGGATTTACAGATGAACATATAGCCGCCCTTTGTGTCAATGGTACTGGTAGTGAAAATCTAGCCACACTTAAGAGACCAGGCAGTCCAATTCTGAACCAAAATCCTCTTCTACTCTGTGTTCCCAGAAGGATAGATCCTTACTGGGTGACTCTTAAACCTAATAATAATTGTGGTACTTGTTAAGTGCTTTTTATTTGCCAAGCATTGTTCTTAGTGCTGGGGTAGATACAAATTAATCAGGTTGGACACAGTCCTGTCCCACACTGGATCATATAATCCCCATTTTTTACAGGTGTGTAGATACAAATTAATCAGGTTGGACACAGTCCCTGTCCCACACTGGGATCATATACTTAATCCCCATTTTTTACAGGTGTGTAAAATAATCCTTATTTTACAGATGAGAGAACTGAGGCAAAGAGAAGTTATGTGACTTGCCCAAGGTCACACAGCAGAGAAGTATTAAAGCCCGGATTAGAACCCAGGACGTAATATCTCACAGGCCTGTGCTCTATCCACTACACCCTGCTGCTGGTTAATTCAGAACATGTATCTATATTCATGCCTGCCTCTTGGTAACCATCAGGACAACGCAGATGCTGAGATCGCCATGTAATTTAACTGGTGATTAAAATAGTTAATAAACTCAAAGGGAAATTATAAAGATAGATGTACCTCTATAGTCGCATATAGTATATATAATATGTGTGTGTGTTCATTCATTCATTCACTCAATCGTATTTATTGAGCAGTTACTGTGTGCAGAGCACTGTACTAAGCACTTGGAAAGTACAAGTTGGCAACACATAGAGACAGTGTGTGTGCATTACATAGACTACAATTATGTTCATTTCTAATTTTTCTGTGGGTTTGTATATGATATTGCTGATGATGAGGTGAATGTGAGCTAAAGAAATAAACATTGCAGGGCAGCAAGGGGAAACTTGTCACTCCAGATTACACAGGAGCTAAAGACCGATGTTTCAGTCTTTCACCCTGGTCATCTGTAGAACAGGGACTACATTCCCACAGAATCCCACAGAAGGTAAGGAAAACTCAGTTTGCATACTCACCCTACACATTGACAAAGCTCACACATCTTCTGTCATGGAATCATGCTGTGCCCTGTCAGAGGAATGTTCCCTACTGTACCACCCAAAACCCCTAATAGATCTAAAGGCTACTAATAAATGGCATGCTCCCTGCCCACAGTGGACTGTCCCCTAGTTTTCCTACACCTGACTTCCACAACCCGTCACTCAACATGCCTGTTCTTCTCCCCAAACTCCTAGTGAGACCAACAGCCTCAATAATGGTACTTGTTAAGCACTCAGTATGTGCCAAGCACTGTTGGAAGCACTGGGATAGATACAAGCAAATCATGTTGGACACGATCCCTGTCCCACATGGGGTTCAAACTCTTAATCCCCTTTTACAGATGAGGTAGCTGAGGCCCAGAGAAGTGAAGCGACTTGCTCGAGGTCACCCAGCAGATGTGGCAATGTCGGGGTTAGAACCCAGGTCTCCTGAATCTCTTGGCCCATGGTTTATCCACCAAGCCATACTGCATCCCTCCAGCAGGAGGGAACACCCATGCCTGACATGCCCGGGGCCCAACTTCCAATGCTTAGCTAGGACACAGCCCAGTCTCGGTGGGACAGACGGAAAACATACATTCCCAAACTGAGCCTCCAGGAGGCCTTCCCAGACTGAGCTCTCCCTTTTCCTCTCCTCCTCCTCCCCTCCAGATCGCCCCCCTTCCTCAGTCTGCCCTACCCTTTTCCCCTCCCCACAGCACTTGTGTACATTTGTACATATTAATTACTCTGTTAATTTTGTTAACGATGTGAAGCAGCGTGGCTCAGTGGAAAGAGCATGGGCTTTGGAGTCAGAGATCATGGGTTCGAATCCCGGCTCTGCCAATTGTCAGCTGTGTGACCTTGGGCAAGTCACTTAACTTCTCTGAGCCTCAGTTACCTCATCTGTAAAATGGGGATGATGACTGTGAGCCCCACATGTGACAACCTGATCACCTTGTATCCCCCCAGGGCTTAGAACAGTGCTTTGTACATAGTAAGTGCTTAACGAATGTTATTATTATTATTATTATCATTATTATTATTATTATTATGTGTATATAGCTATGATTCCACTTATTCTGATGGTTTTGACAGCTGTCTACTTGTTTTGTTTTGTGTCTCCCCCTTCTAGACTGTGAGCCCATTCTTGGGTAGGGACTATCCCTATATGTTGCCGAATTGTACTTCCCAAGCACTTAGTACAGTGCTCTGCACACAGTAAGCGCTTAATAAATACGACTGAATGTGTGAATGAATGAATGAATGAATGAATGAATGAATGAATGAATGACCCAGCTTTCCTGCAGGAAGAACCATTTATTTTCAACAAGCCCAGGATGGAGAATGAAGCTGGACGCTGTGCTCCAGTGACAACTGGCTGATTCCCCTGGGGTACAGGAAGGCCTCTGATTGAATGGCCATCTTCGTACAGTGTTTAGGGGGTCCTGGGCCTAGCGACCCGGGGCCCAGGAAGATGTCTTGAGGACGATGTGAGAGGACCTGGGGGGTGAGCCCCACGAATTAGTATCGTAGAGAAGGGAGCGAGACTCTCAGGAAAGAGACTCTCAACTTGCTCGTTCAAGCTCTCATCCTATCCCGTCTGGACTACTGCATCAACCTTCTCTCTGATTTCCCATCCTCGTGTCTCTCCCCACTTCAATCCATACTTCATGCAGCTGCCCTGATTGTCTTTGTCCAGGAAGCTCTGGGCATGTTACTCCCCTCTTCAAAAATCTCCGCTGGCTACCAATCTATCTGTGCATCAGGCAGAAACTCCTCACCCTCGGCTTCAAGGCTCTCCATCACCTCGCCCCCTCCTACCTCACCTCCCTTCTCTCCTTCTACAGCCCAGCCCTCATCCTCTGCTCCTCTGCCGCTAATCTCCTCACTGTGCCTCGTTCTTGCCTGTCCCGCGGTCGACCCCCGGACCACGTCATCCCCCTGGCCTGGAATGCCCTCCCTCTGCCCATCTGCCAAGATAGCTCTCTTTCTCCCTTCAAGGCCCTACTGAGAGCTCACCTCCTCCAGGAGGCCTTCCCAGACTGAGCTCCCTCCTTCCTCTCCCCCTCGTCCAGCTCCATCCCGCCGTCTTACCTCCTTCCTTTCCCCACAGCACCTGTATATATGTACATATGTTTGTACATATTTATTACTCTATTTATTTTACTTGTACATATCTATTTTATTTATTTTATTTTGTTAGTATGTTTGGTTTTGTTCTCTGCCTCCCCCTTTTAGACTGTGAGCCCACTGTTGGGTAGGGACTGTCTCTATATGTTGCCAATTTGTACTTCCCAAGCGCTTAGTACAGTGCTCTGCACATAGTAAGCGCTCAATAAATACGATTGATGATGATGATGATGATGATTGATTGATTGAAAGGGCGGTTTGTTGTTCCTGGATGCTGAGCTCCACTTGCATGGCTGCTTTGAGCCCATTATCACCCAAGCCTTGGGGCTGATGTTGGACTGCTGGCCTTTGCCGAGAGAACTGAGCCACATCTTCAGCCTGGCTAAAAATGAAGCTTGAGGTGATGCCTGGTTGCTCTTGCTGGCCCTCGCTGGGCCCAAGGTGGAAGAAATGGGGCCCCTGTATTTGGCTGGTCCTGGGAACTCTTCAGCCAGTGCAGAGACAGAGGCCCTGCTGTGGGCTTCTCCAGCATCCTCCTTCCCACTCTGTGTAGATGTGGTAGGTCCTAAGTGGCCTGCAGACCTGGGAGGGCAGAATGATGAGTTGATGGGGCGGGAACCTGGCCCATAGTTCTTCGGTCCTTGGGCCCACACGGTTTGGCTCCGAGGTCTGGCCCGGTTCTGTGCTTCCTGGGGGTGGCGGCGCTCTCCGCTGTCCATTGGAGCCTGGTGGCATTCAGCAGCGGGTAAGATATGGGCCTTCTCAGCTGCCACCCCCTTCACCCAGTCGGCCACACTGCAGTCAGGATGGTCTCCAGTAGGGGTAGGCTCGTGGCCTGTTCTCGCAGCCAGCCCGATCAGCCCTACTGGGTACACTGTGACAGGCCCAGTTAGGTAACGTATGAGAGAAAGCCCAGAAAGAAAAGCCACGTGCTTTCTCTTCAAGATGGTTTCCAGGGCCTTAACTGATTCTTCGGGCATGTCGCCATGCTTGATTTTTCCCTGGTGGTCCCAGGCTTCAAACTGAGCTCCAGGAAGGACTCCATCCTCCTGTCAAACCATGTAACCGACCTCCGTGGCTTCTGGTGTCTTTGTTCCAGGGACCCTGGAGTGGGGGAAGGTGGAATGGCTGGGGCCGGATGTCTGGGGCTGGAGAGACCTGGGGGACCCAGTGAGGAAGGAGGGGCCAGCGGGGGTGAGGTGTTGGTATCGTCCCTATCGCTGTGCCTCAAGGAAGGAATTTCCCCAGCTCTAGACTGATGGCGCTTTGCATCTGTGTGGTCCTCTAGTGCCCACATTTCACTTTTCAGCCTGGGGGGAGTCCTCGAGTCTCAGAACCTTAGAAACGCCATGCATGACTTCCGGTACGCTGTGGTCTGGGTCCTTCCTGCGGCTTGGGTCCTTGATCAGCGAGGACCCCGAGGGACTGGACCCTCGACGGCTGAAGCTTCTCCTCTCAGGAGAGTCATTAAGGACGTCTTCTTGGTGGGCATCCTGCCCTCCCACCTGAAGCATGCGGCTCTCTGGGTATCCCTGCTCTAGGGACGATGCTGTCGGTCCCTCGGCTTCACTCTGCTTGGGAACAGGGCTGGTGGAAGAGGTTGGAATTCTCAGATCCAGGGAGCTATAACTGTTGGGGCTGAGGAGAGGGGGCTGGCAGGAGGTCATAGTCACCCTAGTCTTAGTCTGCAACTTGGCAGATTTTGGCTCCGTTTTCTCAAGGGCTTCCTCTTCGGGACCCGCCATTCGTCCATGGCCAGAGCGTGCGAGGCTCTGCTCCCTCAGACGTTGATCCTTCTCCTCGAGCTGACGAGTTGGAGGCCCTTTGCCTCGAGGTAGAGTCGGGTGTCTTAAGCTGGAGGAAATTTTTGTCATCGAGGAGGATGTAAGTTTCCATGATCTGCTCTTCTGGGCAGGTTGGGTTCCAGACTCCGGGCCTTGGGAGAAAGTCGTTCCGGGCCAAAACATCTTCCCCCTGCCGGTGAAGGGCAGTGAGGGTATGGAGCAGGAGGCTCTGTCCCGGAAGACACGCCCTGGACCTTCTCTCTGAGGCTCTGGAAGGCCGTACAATCTGATTTCTCAGAGCCCGTGTTCTTGTACAGCCTGTAAAAGAATATCCACTCTTTCCAGCTGAGGGGAAGCAGATTCCCATAACTGACAGACCCGACCTTCATGCTTTGGGTGCTTTAGCAGCTGGCTCTCAGCCTGCTTCTCTTCTCTATAAGGAAATCCACCCGCCATGACCCTCAGACCTAGATAGCAACCACAGCTGACAAAATACAGACTGGGATTTGACCCCTGCTGGTGTGTGGCCAGAGCCAAGAGCACTAAGAAATATATTCGGTTTTGAACAACAAAAGGGTGGAGGTGGTTGCTTGATGGAGAACAGCAGAAGGAGACAATGTGGCAGGGTCAGAAACTGGACCATCACAGAGAGGAAATTTCTTTCTCCAGGCACATTTCAAGGCACCATATATAAATCTTCGAGCTGAGGACAGGGGCTCCAGGATAAATTTCTGGGCTGGGAGTCAACAGGATTTCCTCTAAACATGGCTCCTCTACTTGCTCTCCCCCTTTTAGACTGTGAGCCCACTGTTGGGTAGGGACTGTCTCTATATGTTGCCAACTTGTACTTCCCAAGCGCTTAGTACAGTGCTCTGCACACTGTAAGCGCTCAATAAATACGATTGATTGATTAATTGATTGTCTACTATGTGAACTCAGACAAAGCACTTCACTGCTCTCTGCTTCAGTTTCCTCATCTGTAAAGTGGGGATTAAGTACATGGTCTCTCTTTTCATTATATTGTAAGCCACATATGGGACAGGGACTGTGTCTGATCTTGTTAACATATTTACCTCAGTATGATACTTGGTACACAGTACAGACTTATCATTATTATTATTTTTATGATTAATAATAATTAATTATTTATTCCTTTCAAATATATGTTAAAGCATTTCCCAAGGTGATCCCTCTTGCCTAGCAATGCTATTGATCTTTAGACCTCTATCGGGACAATCTGCTGGCCATCCACAGTACCAGTGTCAATGAACTGAGGGAACCCCCACATCGGTGGTGAGAAAGTAGCCTGGTCCTGACATATGCAGAACTGGCAGGGGGGGGAGGGAGGCAAATGCCACCTCCCATCCACCAGAATAATCCTGAGCCCTGGGCAACTGTTGGCTCTCCAGCTGTGACCCTCACAGCACATGTGCCCACCCACAGGGTCTGCACCCTTCCCACTTTCCGGTCATTCCTCCCACAATATGCTACCCGTCACACCAATGCCCACAATCTCCCACACCCTGGACTACTCTTCCCTGAATCCCTCTCCTTTCATGGGTCATCACAGAGTCTAGATGGGGGGCCCAGGAAAGGGGAAAAGAATGACTAGATCACCTTTTCATGAGAAACAGAACCTCTTCCAGCTCCTTGTTGAATTTTTGCAACAGCATCTGAATTAGAAACCAAGAGAATGGGTTACTTGGGGATCCTGGGAAGGGGTGGCTTTTGCCCTTTCCTGCTATTTGGGGCCAGACTGTGCCCGGGGCCTCTACTTCTCTACCCTTCAAGCCCTGCCAGGCCAGCCATGAGCAAGGATTGGAAGATAGCCTCTTGAGAGTAGTTGCCCCCTCCCTCATATGTGTATTGGGCAGGGGCAGGGATTGGGAAGCAGCGTGGCTTAGTGGAAAGATCATGGGCTTGGGAGTCAAAAGTCGTGGGTTCTACTCCCACCTCCACCACTTGTCAGCTGGGTGACTTTGGGCAAGCTGCTTAACTTCTCTGTGCCTCGGTTCCCTCATCTGTAAAATGGGGAATAAGACTGTGAGCCCCATGTGGGCAACCTGATTACCCTGTATCTACTCCAGCTCTTAGAACAGTACTTGGCACATAGTAATCGCTTAACAAATACCATCATTATTATTATCAAGGGTTTGTGGAGGGGGCAGCTCAAGGAGTTGTACAACAAGGAGGAAAAGGATGACAGTAACTTTACCTGATGGGCTGGCATAGAAGTTAACAGGGCTTCGGGATGGACTCTGACCTCTCTGTTAGGCAAGAAGGCAAAAATCCTTTTTTCTCTCATTTTCCCTTCTTCCCCCTCCCAGCCCTGCCTGGAAGTGCCTGTCAATTTTGTCTCCTAGAAGGAGATCTTCCCTTCACTCAAAGGGGTTCCTGGCCCCTGGTTATGTTCTAGGAGACTTGGGGGTGGGCAAGCAGGGAGACCAAGGATGAGAGCCGAGTGAGATTGGAGGAGGAAGAGCCCACCAGGCGTGCATCCAGACAGCCTGTCTCAGCTCGGGCATCAACCAAGTTCCCTTGATCCATGAGGCCTCAGAGGCCTGGTCAGGGCTCATTACAGAAGCCGGGGCAAACATCCTCACTTGGGGCTATTGGTAGCTCCTGCACAGTGGATGGAGGACAGGGAGGTGAAAGAGCAAGAAAAAGGATCAGGAGGAAGTGGAAAGCAGCGGGTCTTAGTGGAGAAATCCCAGGCCTGGAAGTGAGAAGACCCGTTCTAGTATAGGTCTGCCACTCGCCCGCTGTGTGGTCTTGAGCAAATTACTTAGCTTTCCCCTCTAGGCTGTGAGCCCCCTCCGTAGATGGTAAAGTTGTTGCGGGCAGGACACGTGTTTATCACCTCTGTTGTACTGTACTCTCCCAAGTATTTAGTACAGCATAGTGTATGCACTTCATAATTACCATTGATGATGATGGTTCCCTGTGCCTCAGTTTCCTCAGCTTATAAGTGAGGATTTAATACCTGTTCTCCCTCCTACTTAGCCTGTGAGCTTCTTATGGGACAGGGACACGGAGAAGTGGCGTGGTTCAGTGGAAAGAGCACGGGCTTGGGAGCCAGAGGTCATGGGCTCGAATCCCTGCCCAGCCACTGTCAGCTGTGTTACTTCTCTGTGCCTCAGTTACCTTATCTGTAAAATAGGGATTAAGACTGGGAGCCCCACGTGGGACAACCTGATTGCCTTGTATCCACCCCCTGCCCAGTGCTTAGAATAGTGCTTTGGTCACAGTAAGCACTTAACAAATACCATCATAATTAACAACTGTGTCCAACCCGATTAACATCTATCTACCTCAGCGCTTAGAGCAGTGCTTGACACACAGTGAGCGCTTAACAAATACCACAAAACAAGTTAAAAGCAAAGACAAAAAAGAGTGGGCTGGGAGACCTGACGGTTTTTCAAGCCCCTAAAACTCATGGGATTGGGTCAATCCGGGGTCCCTACCACGATTTTCATTTTGTCCTCCTCCTGATGCTTGAGGTGGCCCCACCGTATCTGCCACAGTACCAGCAGGAAGAATATGAGGGTGAATACCTCATCAGGGAGGGGCCACTGAAGGCCCCAGAGGATGCAGAGGACTGGGAACAGGAGGGATTCCAGGATGAACCACATCCTCCTTCCTACCCCTGCCCGATACTCTGCCTGGACCTGAGCAGAGCCACTTGCCTCACCAAGCCAGGGACCAAGTCCCCAGAGCAGGGTCACGAAGACAGCTGGGTCATAGAGGGAGGAGGAAGGGATGGTGGTTGGGGTGGCTCATTTGGCTGGCGGGGGCGGGGAGGAGGGGAAATAGGGTGGAGGATCTGATTCCAGGTGGGATGGGGAAAGAGACCGTAGGTGGGGAGGAGGTGGAGCGGAGCCTCAGTAGGAGAGGATGACTCCTGTGAGGGTGGTTGGTTCCTGGAGGCGTGGGAAAGGCAGTTCCAGGGGGAGAAAGGAAGTGGGGGTGACTCTCATGGACAGGGTAGATAGTTCAAGTGTGGGAGGCTCGTTCTTGAGGGAACGGGTGCTGATTTCCAGCGTGAGGGATGGATGGATGGATAGGTGGATCGGTAGTACCTCTCAGAGAGGGTGATTAGGTGGGAACCTTGGCTTCACAGACTCTGTCCACTCCTGGTTCTCCTCTTATCTCTCCAGCCATTCATTCCCAGTCTCTTTTGAGGGCTCCTCCTCCCCCTTCCATCCCCTTACTGTAGGTGATCCTCAAGGGTCAGTTCTTGGTCCCCTTCTGCTCTGTATCTACACTCACTCCCTTGGTGAACTCATTTGCTCCCACGGCTTCAAGTATCATTTCTACGCTGATGATACTCAAATCTACATCTCTGCCCCTGCTCTCTCTCCCTCCCTCCAGGCTCGCATCTCCTCCTGCCTTCAGGACATCTCCATCGGGATGTCTGCCCGCCATCTAAAACTCAACATGTCCAAGACTGAACGCCTAATCTTCACTCCCAAACCCTGCCCTCTCCATGACTTTCCCATCACTGTTGACTGCACTACCATCCTTCCCGTCTCACAAGCCCACAACCTTGGTGTCATCCTGGACTCTGCTCTCTCGTTCACCCCTCACATCCAATCCGTCACCAAAACCTGCCTGTCTCACCTCCGTAACATCGCCAAGATCCACCCTTTCCTCTCCATCCAAACCGCTATCCTGCTCGTTCAATCTCTCATCCTATCACGACTGGATTACTGCATCAGCCTTCTCTCTGATCTCCCATCCTCGTGTCTCTCTCCACTTCAATCCATACTTCATGCTGCTGCCCGGATTATCTTTGTCCAGAAACGCTCTGGGCATATCACTCACCTCCTAAAAAATCTCCAGTGGTTACCAATCCACCTACGCATCAGGCAAAAACTCCTCACTCTCGGCTTCAAGGCTCTCCATCACCTCTCCCCCTCCTACCTCACCTTCCTTCTATCCTAAAGCCCAGCTCACACCCTCTGTTCCTCTGCCGCTAATCTCCTCACTGTGCCTCGTTCCCGACTGTCCCACCGTCGACCCCCGGCCCACGTCATCCCCCTGGCCTGGAATGCCCTCCTGCACATCCGCCAAGCTAGCTCTCTTCCTCCTTTCAAAGCCCTACTGAGAGCTCACCTCCTCCAGGAGGCCTTCGCAAACTGAGCCCCCTCTTTCCTCTCTCCCCTCCCCCTCCCCATCACCCCCGTCTTACCTTCCTTCCCCTCCCCACAGCACCTGTATATATACATATACATATGTATATAGGTTTGTATGTATTTATTACTCTATTTATTTATTTATTTATTTTATTTGTACATATTTATTCTATTCATTTTATTTTGTTAATATGTTTTATTTTGTTGTCTGTCTCCCCCTTCTAGACTGTGACCCTGCTGTTGGGTAGGGACTGTATCTATATGTTTCCAACTTGTACTTCCCAAGTGCTCTGCACAGAGGAAGTGCTCAATAAGTACGATTGAATGAATGAATGAATGAATGAATGAATGAATGAATAAGACTGATTCAAAGGAAGGTGGTGGAGACTGTCCCGATCTGAGGAAATGTGTCACCTGGTGAGCACAAGATAAAAAGCGTGGCTTAGTGGAAAGACCACCGAGCCGGGACTCAGCAGATCCAGGATCAGATCCCGGTTCTGCCGCTTGTCTGTTACGTACCTGAAGGAAAGCATCCAAACTTCCCTGTGCTTCAGTTTCCTTATCAATAAAATAAGGATTAAGTACCTGTCCTCCCTCCCCCTTAGCCTGTGACCTCCACCCCCACCCCATGGGACTAGAATTACTAAGCACTTGGCACAGTTAGTAACTGGTGGAAATGGAGCAGAGTGTGTGGGCTGGAGATCAGCACAGTGCTTGGAACAGAGTAAGCACTCAACAAATACCACAATTATTAGTAGTAGCATTGTTATTGTCAGTAATAGCATTTATTGAGCACTCGTGTGGCAAGGATTAGTGTATGACTTAGTGGAAAGAGCAAGAGACTGTGAGTCAGGGGTCTTGGTTCTAGTCTTGGCTCTGCCACTGGCCTGCTGTACAACCTTGGACAAGTCCACACTTTGCTCAGCTGCCCGGGTGATTTTTCTGATTATCTTTGTGTGCACATGTCCCCGCTCCTCAGAAACCTCCAGCGGGCCCCCGTCCAGCACCACATCAACAAATTGCACTTTCCAAGCGCTTAGTCCAGTGCTCTGCACACAGTAAGCACTCAATAAATGCAATTGAATGAATGAATTAATTAATCAACCAGAACCTTTAAGACACTTTGGGCCCTTTCCCTCTTACCGATCTTCACTCTTCTCCAGCTACCACCCTGCCACAGGCACACTTTGATCCTCATCAGTCTACTCACTGTGCCTCGATCTCTTCTCTCACCGCATGCTCACTTCCTCTCTCTGGCCTGGAACTCCCTCTCCTTCCTCATTTTCTTAGCACTACTAAAATCACATCTCCTCCAAAAGATCTTCCCTGCCTGACCTCCCCTTTCCCCACCCTATTGTCTCTCCTGAAACCCCTAATTGTGTTCATACCCCCTAATGCTTCCCTCCCTCTGCCCTACACCCTACCCCTCCCCACAGCACTTCTATATATTTCTACATATTTATTACTCTATTTTATTTATACATACTTACTATATTTATTTTATTAATGATGTGTATATAGCTATATATATATTATTCTGATAGTATTTGCACCTGTCTTCTTGTTTCGCTTTGCTGTCTGTCTCCCCCTTCCAGACTGTGAGCCCGTGGTTGGGTAGGTATGTTGCCGATTTGTACCAAGCACTTAGTAAACTGCTCTGCACACAATAAGCACTAAATACAATTGAATGAATGAATAAATGAATTGTGTCCAACTTGATTGTGTCATGTCTACACCAACAGATACTATACTGCTCATCTTACAGTAAGCCAACATGCATTACATATACCGTATCATACACTACAATCATATAATCATAATCATATACAATCATATACAATCATATGCCCATGTCTCTCCCATCCTAAAAAAACCCTCCTTGACCCTACCTCACCTTCTAGTTATCGTCCCATATCCCTCCTACCATTCCTTTCCAAACTCCTTGAACGAGTTGTCTACACGCGCTGCCTAGAATTCCTCAACAACAACTCTCTCCTCGACCCCTCCAGTATGGCTCCCGTCCCCTTCATTCCACGGAAACTGCCCTCTCAAAGGTCACCAATGACCTCCTGCTTGCCAAATCCAACGGCTCATATTCTGTCCTAATCGTCCTCGACCTCTCAGCTGCCTTTGACACTGTGGACCAACGCCCTTCTCCTCAACACGTCTATCTGACTTGGCTTCACAGACTCCGTCCTCTCCTGGTTCTCCTCTTATCTCTCCGGTCGTTCTTTCTCAGTCTCTTTTGCAGGCTCCTCCTCCCCCTCCCATTCCTCTTACTGTGGGGGTTCCCCAAGGTTCAGTGCCTTGGTCCCCTTCTGTTCTCAATCTACACTCACTCCCTTGGTGACCTCATTCGCTCCCACGGCTTCAACTATCATCTCTACGCTGATGACACCCAGATCTACATCTCTGCCCCTGCTCTCTCCCCCCTCCCTCCAGGCTCGCATCTTCCTCCTGCCTTCAGGACATCTCCATCTGGATGTCCTCCCGCCCACCTAAAGCTCAACATGTCGAAGACTGAGCTCCTTGTCTTCCCTCCCAAACCTTGTCCTCTCCCTGACTTTCCCATCTCTGTTGACGGCACTACCATCCTTCCCTGTTCACAAGCCCGCAACCTTGGTGTCATCCTCGACTCCGCTCTCTCATTCACCCCTCACATCCAAGCGGTCACCAAAACCTGCCGGTTCTCAGCTCCGCAACATTGCCAAGATCCGCCCTTTCCTCTCCATCCAAACTGCTACCCTGCTCATTCAAGCTCTCATCCTATCCCGTCTGGACTACTGCACAGCCTTCTCTGTGATCTCCCATCCTCGTGTCTCTCCACTTCAATCCATACTTCATGCTGCTGCCCGGATTATCTTTGTCCAGAAACGCTCTGGGCATATTACTCCCCTCCTCAAAAATCTCCAGTGGCTACCAATCAATCTGCGGCATCAGGCAGAAACTCCTCACCCTGGGGCTTCAAGGCTCTCCATCACCTCGCCCCCTCCTACCTCACCTCCCTTCTCTCCTTCTACTGCCCAGCCCGCACCCTCCGCTCCTCCTGCCAGCTAATCTCCTCACTGTACCTCGTTCTCGCCCTGTCCCGCCAGTCGACCCCCGGCCCACGTCATCCCCCGGGCCTGGAATGCCCTCCCTCTGCCCATCCGCCAAGCTAGCTCTCTTCCTCCCTTCAAGGCCCTGCTGAGAGCTCACCTCCTCCAGGAGGCCTTCCCAGACTGAGCCCCTTCCTTCCTCTCCCCCTCGCCCCCCTCTCCATCCCCCCCATCTTACCTCCTTCCCTTCCCCACAGCACCTGTATATATGTATATATGGTTGTACATATTTATTACTCTATTTATTTATTTATTTATTTATTTTACTTGTACATTTCTATTCCTATTTATTTTATTTTGTTGGTATGTTTGGTTCTGTTCTCTGTCTCCCCCTTTTAGACTGTGAGCCCACTGTTGGGTAGGGACTGTCTCTATGTGTTGCCAATTTGTACTTCCCAAGCGCTTAGTACAGTGCTCTGCACATAGTAAGCGCTCAATAAATACGATTGATTGATTGATTGATTGATATACTGCATATGCTATACTACAATATTTACAATCATGGTTCCTAAATATTATTTTATTTTATTGGGGGAAAAAAGTGGAGGAGATTAGAAACAGATCTGTAAATATGATTAGGTATGTGGTTTACTGATTTAAATTTGAAAGACTTCCTCAAGATCCTGGCTGTTGGATTCCCCCCTTAAAGCATTGCTTTTGGAGCCCCTGCTCCTCCGATCCCCCTCCTCTGATCGGTTCCCCTAGGGCAGGGAACCAATCATTTCCACTTCATCGTGTGATATCCAGGGTTCCTTCCTCTGATTTGACAGTACACCTTTATATGCACTCCTCTGAGTGGTTGCATCCAGCCGTATCTGTTTGTCTCCTCCCCTGTAAATGTATTATGGGCAGGGAACACGTCTGCCAACTCTGTTGCATTGTACCCAGCCAAGCACTTAGTACAGTGTTTTGCACTAGTAAACTTTCAATAAATACAGTAGATGATAATGATGACTTAATACAATTGTTCTGCCCATTGGTTGATTTAGAAGAAGCCCAGTGACATACATTAGTGGGATACTTGCCAATTCCCCTCAAATTTAATCTTACAAAATAGACAATGGAAAAAGGTGCCCAGGGACAATCCATCCAATTAATCAACGGTTCCATTAATAGTATTGGAAAACTAACTCTAGAAAGAGCACTTTACTAAACACTTGGGGAGTATTATAGAACTAATAGACACACAATTCTGCCTTCAAGAGCTTTCAATCAAGTGAGGGAAGACAGACGCCCAAAATAAACTTACAGGGAGGGGAAAGTAATCAAATTTAAAGATCCATTCATAAGTGCAGCAGGAGATGAGTCCCTAAAGTGCTCAGTGAATGAGGGCTCAGTGCATCAGTTACACAGTCTGAGGGAAACAGCATCAGGGAGAGTGGTGGCCTGCCAGATGTGAAGGGAGAAGAGGATGTCAGGTGGGAAGAGAGGAAGCTTCCCCGGATGTCTCTGGAGTACAATACAGTTTTCTTCGTTTAGTACATTGCCTGGAACATTGAAAGCACCTAACAAAAACCTTTAAAAGAAAGAAAAAAACATGGTCCAAATTTCATCTCTATCCTAAGCCCCACATCATGTAGGCTACCTCCCATGTTACTTCCTTCCCCACGTCTTCCATTTAAACTACTGAAGTTCTCACAACAAATTATCCCCCTTACAACAGGGAAAATTAGTGTCTCTAATCTTAGTTAGATAATGAAAATTTGGAGTGAAATGCTAGAATGTGGTATAGTTTGGAGATTTGCTAGAACAAATAATCATTGAATAGGCATAAAACACCTTGATTTCACGGAGCAAGGGATGATGTTATGAAGAAATAGTACTATAAAAGCAAGACCCAGCTGTTAATTAAGGGTAATATGGGATTTGAGAGCAGAAAACAACTACTCAATGGAAATAAAAAATACAAATTCTGAGAGTTCCACGCAGAAAAACGCTCCCAGAATAAATGCATTCTGAAGAATGTCTTACATGCATTTGACAATAGAACCTCAGGGTTGACTCAGCCCCCATTAGTAGACATCATGAGGTTCTCCCTAGTGGCCTCTTTGCAGAGACATTATGAAAAACATACTAATGAAGATGCTTTCAGATATCAGAGAGGAAAACCACCCACTGAAGGAAAAGAGCAATAAAAAAATAGTGACTCTGAAAATAGAATTTCAAAGTCTGACTTCCTCAAACTTGGGTAAGAAGAGTAAAGCACACAAAGCCCAGTGTTTGATTAGGGAATGCATTACCTCATTGATCCGCATAATATCTTTGACCTCCAGTTTCATGGAACTAGTACTTGGAAGAGGGAGGAGGAAGCCAGAAAAGTCACCCCAGGGAGACCCTCCCTTAGTCATGTGTGGAGATTAAGCCCAGGCTGTCTGAGAGAAGGATTGAGGAGCTAGTAGTGAGAGCCAGGTAGTTTCTGTGAGCACCTGGGTGAAGTGTGACCTAGTGGATAGAGCATGTGGGTGGGAGTCAGGAGGAACTGGATTCTAAACCTGGCTGTGATGTGACCTTGGGCAAGTCACTTAACTTCTGTGTGCCTCAGTTACCTCATCTGTAAAATGGGGATTAGGACTGTGAGCCCCATGAGGGACACTGAGCGTGTCCAACCTGATTATCTTGTATCTACCCCAGTGCTTAGGACACTGGGACATAGCACTTAACAAATACCATTGAAAACAAAAATATATCTTTTCCCCTGAGGCTCAGGCTCCAGAATCCTTTTATAGTGCAAGAGCTATGTTGTACTCCCCCAAGCGCTTAGTACAGTCCTCTGCAAATAGTGATCACTCAATAAATTCAATCATTCATTCATTCATATTTATTGAGCGCTTACTGTGTGCACAGCACTGTACTAAGCATTTGGAAAGTACAATTCAGCAACAAAGAGAGACAATCCCTGCCTACAACGGGCTAACAGTCTAGAAGGGGGAGACAGACATCAAAACAAGAAGCAGGCATAAGCAGAATCAATATAAATACGATTGACTGATTGATTGATTGACTGATTGATAGATTGCTTGATAGGTAGTTGGATAAGAAGATTCTTGTCCATCTGAATGAGAGAGGGAGAGTTGTGTACCGAGACTGTGAGCTTGCTGTGGTCAGGGAAACGTGTCTACCAACTGATGCTTTATGTTCTCTCCACTTCATAGTACTGTGCTCTGCACACAGTGAGTGCTCAATAAATATGATTGATTGATTGATAGTTGGAGACTATCTTGGATGCGAGAGGGGGAGAGCTGTGTGCCTGGGAGAATACAAAGGAATTCCAGATGGTAACCTCAATGGAGGCAGGGAAAGTGTCTCTCAACATTTTTTTGTACTCTCCTAAGGACTTAGTACATTGCACTGCAAACAGACTGGGAGCTTGTGCTGGGAGTCTGGATAGACACGGAGTCCAGGGAGGGAAAAAGCAGAGTGGCTTAGTGAAGAAGCAGTGTGGTCTAGTGAATAGAGCAAGGCTTGGGAGTCAGAAAACGTGGGTTCTAATCCTGGCTCCACCACGTGTCTACTGTGTGACCTTGACCAAGTCACTTCACTTCACTGTGCTCTGTTATCTCATCTGTAAAATGGGGATTAAGATTGTGAGCCCCACATGGGACAACCTGATTACCTTGTATCTACCCCAACGGTTAGAACAGTGCTTGGCACACAGTGAGTGTTTAAATAGTAACAGTTATGTTATTTCTTATCAGAGATCATACAGGTGAGGGTTAAGACACCCAATGTGTTCGGGTCCAGAGCTAGGACTCAGGAGGAGTGAAGCTTCTGCCCTGAGCTTGACGGGGAAGGACGAAGAAATTTTGCACCCGGAGAACTTGGAGACTAGCAACGTTGCCTAGTGGCTAGAACATGGGGCTGAGAATCAGAAAGACTTGAGTTCTAGTCCCGGCTCTGTCACATGTCTGCTGAGTGTTGGGCATGTCAGTTAACTTCTCTGGGCCTCAGTAATCTCATCTTTAAAATGGAGAATAAGACTGTGAGCCCCATGTAGATCACCTGAATGACTTGCATCTATCCCAGGGTTTAGAACGGTGCTTGGCACATAGTAAGTGCTTAACAAGTGCTATCATTATTATTATTAGGGTGAGATTGTAATCTGGGTTGCTCCAAAAGGAAAGGCAAAAGGACCCGAGGATCAAGAGTCCCAGATTCCTACAGGAAACACTACAAAGCAGCGTGGCTCAGTGGGAAAAGCACGGGCTTTGGAGTCAGAGCTAATGGGTTCAAATCCCGGTTTTGCCAATTTTCAGCTGTGTGACTTTGGTCAAGTCATTAACTTCCCTGGGCCTCAGTTACCTCATCTGTAAAATGGGGATTAAGACTGTGAGCCCCCTGTGGGACAACCTGATCACCTTGTAACCTCCCCAGCGCTTAGTACAGTGTTTTGCACATAGTAAGTGCTTAATAAATGCTATCATTATTATTGTTAGTACAAACGGTCCATGGAGGAAAAGTAGTAGATCTGTGAAAGGCAGTTTAGACTGGAATTTCTTTTATTTTTGTCGAATTATGGAACTAGAACTTTATTGTGATCTCAGACCGTGATGTCTGTCAGCAGCTGACCTGGGGAAAAAGCTCCTGGGGCCAGGGAGACTTGAGAAGCAGCGTGGCCTAGTGGGTAGAGCATGGGCCTCAAAGTCAGAACACCTGGGTTCTAATCCCAGAAACACAGCTTGTCCACTGTGTGGTCTAAGGCAAGTAACTTCACTTCTCTGGGCCTCAGTTACCTCATCTGTAAAATTGGGATTAAGATTGGGAGCATCATGTGGGACATAGTCTTTGTCCAATTTGAGTAACTTGTATCTGCCCTAATGCTTAGTACAGAGCCAGACACATAGTAAGCACATAACAAATACCATTGTCAGTAACAACAATGGACCTAGGAAGTCACAGAATGAGGAGGGGGTGTTTTTCTCCGTGACCTTCTTGTAGTCAGCCCGTGAGGGGGTTGGTAGGCTAGTTCCCATTGACCCCTTCACCTTCGGGGAAATGGGCTTCAGCCATAGAGTGGCCATAACAATAGGAATACAGGGTCTTGGGGAGCACTAAACAGAACATCCACAAACCTGCATTAGAAGAATGAAAAAACTGGAGGGCTTTAGGACTCAGGAGAGGTTAACTGGGATCCAGCGTCTCCTAAAATGACTTTAGGGACCCTTTCAGATGGGATTTAAGGCTGAAAACCCCCAATAACCTCTCAACAGCAGTCTACAATAAATCCATCAATATTATTTATTGGTACCTAGACTGGAGCTCTAGACTATAAGCTCATTGTGGGCAGGGAATGTGTCTGTTATGTCATTGTCATAAACTTCCTAGCACTTAGTACAGTGTACTGAACATAGTAAGTGCTCAATAAATATGAATGATTGGCTGATACAATGCTCTGCAAACAATAAGCACTCAATAAACATGTTTGAATGAATGAATTGGTACCTACTGTATTCAGAGTAACTGCACCAAAGTTCTTGGGAGGGACTACCTGATGCCTGTCACAAGGAGCTTGTAATCTAGAGGAGACAGACAGATAACTAATAACTTACAAATAGGAGGAAGCAGTGCTCAAATTGTACGTTATCTGAACTGATATGTACAAAAATGCAATGAGAGGTTGCAAGTGAACTCAAAAGCGCAGAGATGTTACAAACAGGTTAGGAATGCAGGGGAACTGGGGCAAAGAAAATTTATAAGGGCAAAGTCTCCTGGAGATGACAGGATGTCAGAAGGGCTTTGAAGATGGGAGCATTGTGATGTGATGGATTTGAATGGGGAAGGTATTCCAGGTAAGACAAAAGATATGAATCAGTTGCTGGAGATGGGAGAGAAGGGAATGAGGTACAATGAGTAGTAGGTTAAGTTGAAAAGGACAAGGAGTGTGAGCTGGGGTGTAATGGTTGAAGAGAGTGGATGAGTAAGAGGGAACAAGTCAAAGAAGTGCCCTATAGCTGATGGTAAAACTTTGTGTCAAGTTTTTTGAAGGATGGAGAAATGTGTTCCCAACAATGTTTAGAAAGATGATCCGAACAACCAAGAGTAGACCAGAAAGAGCAGTACAGAGAATAGTAAGGAGACACACATACAGTAGTCAAAGAAATAAAGTGGACAAGGTTCTTGGAGGAGAGGAAAGGGTGGATCTGGGAAATAATGTGGAGGAAAAAAAGATAGAATTTACAACAGACTGAATGTGATAGTTGAAAGAGTTATCAAGGATAATTCCAAGGGTGTGCATTTTAGATATTGTAGAGATTATGTTGTCAACCATTATGGGAAATTTGAGTGGAGGTGGGGATTTAGGAGCATGAATGAAGAGTTTGGTTTTGAATCAATCAGTGCCATTAACTGAGCACTTACTGTGTGCAGAGCACTGAATTAAGCGTTTGGGAAAGTACAATATAATAGTTCTTGTAGACAGGAGCTCTGCCTACAAAGGCCTTACAGTCTAAAGTGGAAGACAGACATTAAAATAAATTACCAGTAGAGAGAGAGTGTAGGGATACTTACTTAAGTGCTGTGGGGTGAATATCAAGTTCTTAAAGGTACACATCCA
Organism: Tachyglossus aculeatus; assembly: GCF_015852505.1. Taxonomy (NCBI): domain Eukaryota; kingdom Metazoa; phylum Chordata; class Mammalia; order Monotremata; family Tachyglossidae; genus Tachyglossus; species Tachyglossus aculeatus. Next base: position 341,920 of record NW_024044830.1, on the reverse strand, counting down.
AGTGTATAGGTGACACAGAAAGGGAGAGAGAATAGAATTTAGTCAGGGAAGTCTTCTTGAGGGAATTCCAGGCCAGAGGCAGGATGTGGACAAGGAATTAGTGGTAGGACACGTGGTGGTGAGGTGTAGAGAATAGGTTGAGCAGTCTGGGTTGTAGAAGGAGATCAACAAGGTAAGGTATGATGGGAAAGTGGATTGACTTCCTTAAAAGTGGATGGTGAGGAGTTTGTGTTTGATGCAAAGGTGGACGGCAACTACTGGAGGTTTTTTTAGGAATGGGGAGTAAAGGACTGATTTTTTTTAGAAAAATGATCTGGACAGTAAGAACAAAGTATGCACTAGGGTGGGGAGAGCACAATTAGCTTGAGGTTCTGGCTGGGACACCCACATGGAGATGTATTGCGGGCAAGAGCAAAACTGCAGACAGGGAGGGTGGACAGAGCCACCCAGATGGATTTGGGATGGGAGAGCATAGGCTTTAAGTAGGAGCAAATTAGTCTGAAGAGTAGGAGACCCCAAAAGAGAACCCTGATGGACCCACCTGTCAGAGCAGAAGAGGGAAGAAGAGGCCAATAAAAGAGATTGAGAAATAGCAGCAGAGAAGCAGAAGAAAAATCAGGGAAAACCGTGTTGCCAGGAGGAAAGTGTCATACAGGAGGATTAGGACAAGAATGAGATCATTGGCAACTGTAGAAAATATGATCTGAGCAAAGTGAAAGGGGAAGAAAACAGATTGTATGTAGCAAAATAAGACAGGGAAACAAGCATCATGGCCTAGTGGATTAATCAGAGGCTTGGGCATTGAAAAATTGAAGTCATTTTTATCCCTCAGAAGATTCATAATTTCTTCAAGTGAAAAGATTATTTTTCCTTGGTTTTCACCTTGACAAAACTCATGGTAAATATGCTTCCTTGAACTGGTCCTTGAAAAGATGTGGGAGATAAAAAAAAACATTGCTTAAGACAACAATTGAAAAAAAACTCATCTGAAATGTAGCCCAGTTAGTGCTTTAGTCTTACCATTCAAATTCTAAGATTGACTATCAAGATCATTTTGAAAATAATTTATTCAGGTAGATACATGGTTTGACAACATCATTACAAATGAACCACAAAAACATCAATTGAATTATTCTAACAGATTTTTCATTTGAGTAAAAAACAAAATTCATTCCATGTACTAGAAATTACTGAGTAAGCTGTGTTCCAATTTCAGAAATTGTTATCAAGTAGCTGCTAAAATAGTAAAGCTCATATTTAGCCAGAGCATAGACCTGTGGCTTTCTACATTCCATCAGTTCTGCAATTAAATTGAAAAAGCTTTTTTCAAGTAGCTAATGCCTGTACCTAAGAAGGAAAATCAATACTTACCAACTGCCAGATTCTATACTTTTGGAGAAAGTGTTTTATAATGCATGCATTTTATTTTTTTCTGCCTAGAAATTGCCTTCAGCCACCCCTCAGGTTACCTAAATTTTCTCCAGTTGAGCAGAACTTAGCTTCACTGAGTTTTCAACCAAGATAGTCTGGAAATGACATACCTGTCATTTGTAAACCGAGAGTTTCAAGTATCAGCAGAGAGACATTAGCAAAGAGCCACCTCACAAAAATAGCTAGAGTGAGACACTTTAAAAGTCTTTCACCAAACCGGGCTTTCAAAATCAGTAAGAGAGTTGTAGGATCTGAAAGGGAACTCCTTTGGAGAACCATAAAGCTCGATTACTATGTCTGATAACAAACATTACTTTTTATTGGAGATACACTTGAGAAGGATGTGAGAAAGTAAATTCAAATACAGGTTTAAGATCACAATGTTGTACATTTGAAAAACTCTAAAATAGACTATTATCACTTCTCTGAACCTCTCTTCCCTCAATTAGGGGCAAGAACTTATTCACATGGACCTCCTCTACACGAGCATATGAAAGCTGTTCTCTCTACCAATACCAGGAGAGAAGAGTGAAAGAGATCTTTTTCCTCCTCAAACAAGGAACTCAAAATGCTTAGCTTCACCAGGAACAATCCCTTACTGTCTGCCAAAAAGTTATAGGTCAGCCCTTTTGCTTCCTGGGAAATGTAGCTTCTCCTCTGCTTCTCTGCAAACCCTGTGCTAACTTTGAGTAGGACCTCAGAGTGGAGGTTTGACCACACATGGTTCCTCCAAAACTGCCCATACGACACAGTCTTATAAGGAGGTAAAAAAAAATAATCAGGGAGCCAAGAGTTCACATTTAACAGGCTGAGTTTCAGTGAAAGGGGGATTCTAGCAGTGTTATTTCTATGGAGTTCTGTACATGAGACGTAATCCATTAGTGATATAAGTTTTAGCGTTTTTGAAATACAGGTAATTATTCACAATTGAGGCTGGATTCTTCACAAGCATTTACTAGTTTTCTCAATAGCCTTGATTAACTCAGTAGCAGTGAATAGTGTCATTTTCCCCTGAGCAATTATAGCCCCAAATTTCAGGTGCTGGGCTGTGAATCTCCTATGATAATTAGAGTGATCTCTTCCTCAATTTACTTCTCCATTCTAATCCTTCATTCTAGTTCCAAGGTCAGGCTCCCCTTTCATTTCATTAGGCCAACCGAGGGACAAGGACCACGACGAATTTCCACTTATGTATTCTCTAGGCACTTAGTACAATGCTCTGCATACAGCAAGCACTTGCTATATGCTAACCCTACTATTACTAGGTCTTTAGGCTAGACTCCTCTTCCCACAGAGGAAGAAAAGAGCTTTTCAATGTCTCAGAACTAACACTGGGCAAGAAGATACATCAATCAATGATCCATGATTTATTGAGGTATTGCGGCATGTATGACATTTCATTAAAAGCTTGAAAGAGTTCAGTATAATAAAGTTGGTGGACATGATTCCCCCCCTCCCTGCAAAGAGTTTACAGTCTAGTGGGGGAGATAACATTCTATGAAAGAAAAAGATTATTTGTTTTCTTGATACCTCTGTCTTTCATTTTATTCCTTCAGTTGAGATTCCTTAAAGGAAAAGCTATCCTTTAGCACAGGAAATCTGGTTCAGTCTAAACATCGATTTTAACATGTGAAACACTTCTTAAATAATAATAATGAAGATAATGATAATAATGCTCATTAAGTGTTAACTATGTACCAAGTGCTGTACTATGCACTAGGGTAGATACAATATTGTCTTATAGTCTGTAAGCTCGTGTGGGCAGGGTCTGGGTCTGTTTATTTATATTGTACTCTCCCAAGCACTTAGTACAATAATCTGAACACAGTAAGTGCTCAATGAGTATAAATGAATGAGTCAATGAATCTACAAAACACCGAGTTCTGAACGAAATCTCGATCAATCACTCAGGCTGCAAAGGAGATTCCTTTCCCATCATTAATTAAATACAAGTTATAATTCCCTAGCCAGATGGATTTCATCCTATCAATCAAGCAATCAATCACAAAGCACTGTACTATGCATCTGGGAAAGCACAACACAATGGAGTTGGTCGTCACGATCTACCCCACAGAAGCTCACTGACAGTGGGAAAGCTTTGGCAGTTCTTTGAGTTGCAAGTCAAGCAAACAATAAGCAAAGTGAATCTGCAGTCCTTGCAGAAAGCTCTAGTGGTGTTTGGGACTCCTTCTAGAGGTGGTAGGTTTGCTGTTAAGATGAATAACAGTTTTCCTTAATAGGTTGCTCATTGAATCTTGCATTCCTCCTGGCTTCAATACATCTCTACCTGGTTGTCCTGCGGAAACTTCAAACTTAAAGATGTCTAAAAACAGAATTCATCTTCCTACCCAAACCCTGTCCTCCAGTCTTTCCCATATCTGTAAGCCCCTACAATGTTCTCCCTGTCTCGCAGGATGATACCTTGGTATTTATCCTCATTTATCTCTCTCTTTCTCTCAACCCATATAATTCAATCTGTCCTCTAATCCTGCTGGTCCTGTCTTCACTACATCACTAAAAATCAGTCCTTTCCTCTCCATCCAACAACAATGCTACAATGCTAACCCAAGCACTTATCATATCCCACCCTGCCTACTACAGCAGGCCTCCTTGCAGACCTTCCTGGTTCCTGTTTCTTTCCACACCAGTCCCTACTTCATTCTATTACCTGGATCATTTTTCTAAAAATATTCAGTCCCTTCTCTCCCCACTCCTCAAGAAAACTCCAGTGGTTGCCCACCCACCTCAACATCAACCAGAAACTCCTTAATGGTAGGCTTTCAAGAACTCAATCAGATTGCTCCCTTTACCTTACCTCACTGATTTCCACACACTTCACTACTCTAGCCAGCAACTTACTCCCTATACCTCGATCTCATCTACTCACTATCAAGCCCCTCACCTGCATTCTTCTCTGGCCTGAAACTCCCTCCCTTTCCAAATACACAAACTAACACTCTCCCTACCTTCAACCACTTTACTGAAATCACATCTCCACAAAGAAGCCTTCCCGGACTAAATATTCATTGTCCCTACCCCCCCTCTAACTATGCATTCCTGTACCCTTAAGAACGGTTATTCGCACCTTCCTCTGTCCCACAAGCATTATTGTACAAATTCATAATTTATTTTAACATCTGTCTCCCCCTCTAAGGCTCGTAAGCTCCTTTTGAGCAGGGAATGTGTCTTACTATACTTTGTTGTGTTGTGCTCTCCCAAGCACTTAATACAGTGCTTTGATCTCAGTAGGGAACTAATGGAACACCATTAATTGTTTGATTGATTGACTGATAAACTGATAGATGCAAGGGAAAGGAGGTTCCTGGGGAGGGTAAGGTGGGGTGACTCTTGGGGAAACGGTTTAATTTGGGGGAGATGGCTTTAATTTTGTTTCACAGAATAGAGGGGCAAAATTATCAGGGAAAATAAGTGGAGGAAAATGTTGGATGATAAATTTTAAACAAGAATTCAGAACTTGACACAAACCTTGATGCAGATTTTGACCAGTACTGATTTTCTTGGTGGATTTTACTCTCTCATCTATATTTTCAACTCCAATTTATCCATCCTAATTTGAAACACACTTTTTACACAACTGCTCTACCTGATCAGTTGGTTAATAATATGAGTATGACTCTTTAAAGTTGCATTAAATATTTCATAAAGCTTTAATTTGATATTTAAAATCTGAGAATAAATATACTAATTGTCTGAATACTTGTTTTAATGAATTGACACTGTTCTAACCAAGATTCAATTACTTATTTATTTCTACTTCAATATTACCCTCTATTAAATAACAATAGAAAGAATGATTGCAGCACACTCAATGGATGAGGCAGTTAATAAGTATGAAGACTGTCTTGGTTTTCTGAAAAAATGACATTTCATATATTCTCGATTATCATTTGGAAGTCACCCCTGCTTTATATTTCCAACATAGGGGTGCATGGAGTTTAGAGAGTAAATAATGTAATTTTAAGCTATGTACCTTTAAAGTATTTACAATGTCATTTTCATAATCATCAGAATTACACAAATGATAAGTGAAATGATTCTAAAGATCGAAATTGCAATAATAAATAAAATTAGATTTAAGAATGATCTGACCAATAAGAATAGTAATAATAATTGCGGTGCTTGTTAAGCACTGACTACGTACCAGGCACTACACTAAGCAGGTGGATACAAGCAATCACTGGGGTGGATGCAAGCAATCCTGTCCTACACGGGGCTCACAGTCTTAATTATTATTTTACAGATGAGGTAACTGAAGCACTGAGAAATTAAGTGACTTGCCCAAGGTCACAAAGTAGAAAATAGCAGAGCAGGATCAGAACCCACGACCTTCTGACTCCCAGGACTATGCTCTATACACTAGGCAACACTGCTTCCATTCATTTTGTATTTCATGACAAAATCCATTTTTAACCTGTGGGCTTATGAAAAAGATTTAGCTACACCATGAAATTTATTATTATCCTAATGCTTGAAGTAACAAAGCAAAAACCCTGAAATGGTACTTCACGTAAAAAGCAACTGGCAGGAAATTGTTAATGATATGAAGAACATGTGAGAAGGATTCATTTCAAATGTACAGTAGGATCGCACAATTGAGGAGGAATCCTTATTCTGATAAAGAAGCTAAGTATTCTGAGAAGCAGTATGCTAATCATTTAATCGTGCTTACTGTGTTTCAGGAGCACTTTACTAGTTACTTGGGGGAGAGTACTACTTAGGACCTCATCGGAATGAGGGCCTGGGAGTCAGAAGCCATGAGTTCTAATCTCGGCTCTGCCACTTGCCTGCTGTGGTGTTCTTGGGTGCAAGTTATTTTGCTTCTCTGTGCCTCAATTTCCTCATCTGTAGATTGGGGATGTAATTACTGCTCTCCCCGCCCCCTTAGTCTGTGAGCCCCATTTGGAACAGGGGACGAGTCCAACCTGATTATTGTATTTATCCCTAGCGCTTAATACGGTTCTTGACACAGAGTATAGGGGATAATAAACACCACAATTACTCTCTTTGAACTTTCAAAGCTTTATTGAAGGCCACATCTCTCCAGAAGGGCCTTCCCTAACTAAGCCTCCCTTTTTCTCTTCTCCAAATCCTATCTGCTTCATTCTGACTTGCTCCCTTTATTCATTCCCCTTCACAGCTCCACAACATTTATGTACATATCTGTATTTATTTGTTATATTAATGTCCTGTGTCCCCCTCTTGACTGTAAGCTCACTATGGGCGGAGAATGTGTCTGTTATATTGCTATATTGTACACTCCCAAGTAATAATAATAATATTATTAATAATATCATTTATTAAGCACTTACTATGTGCAAAGCATTGTTTCTAAGCACTGGGGAGGTTCCAAGGTTATCAGGTTGTCCCACAAGGCTCACATTCTTCATCCCCATTTGTACCAGATGAGGTAACTGAGGCACAGAGAAGTTAAGTGACTTTCCCAAAGGCACTAGCTGACAGTTGGTGGAGCCGGTATTTGAACCCATGACCTCTGAAACTAAAGTCCGTGCTCTTTCCACGGAGTGCAGTGCTCTGCACAGACAGTAAGCACTGAAAAATACCATTAACTGGAGATAAAAATTGTATAATTTTATAGACAAAGTTCCATAGTGGCTTGCTGTATGTTATTTCTGGTTTGCAACTTCCAAACTACTCCTCATTAGTTTCCTGAGTCTACATAACCTCCCTTATGCCTGTTTCTCTAGGGAGGTCTTTGCACCTCTTCATTTTCTCTATCCACCCTCACTGTTTGGCCATCTTTGGGGCTCTCTGGAACCTTTCATTGGCCAAGCCCCTCATTAGCAACATGGTTCCCTTGTATTCATTCATTATTCAATAATATTTATTGAGCACTTACTATGTCTGTGCAGCACCTATACTAAAAGCTTGGGAAAGAACAATACAGCAATAAAGAGAGATAATCCCTGCTCAAAACGAACCAGAGTCTAGGGGTGGGAGACAGACATAAATACAAGTAAACAGACATCGATGTAAATAAATAAAATAACAGACATATACATAATGCTGGGGATGAGGAGGGGAGAAGAGGGAAGCAGGTCAGGGTGACTCTGAAGGAGTGGGAGAAGAGAAAACATGTGGCTGAGTCTGGGAAGACCTCTTGGAGGAGATATGCCTTCAGTAAGCCCTTGAAGAGGGGGACAGTAATTGTACGGTGGATGTGAGGAGGAAAGGGTATTCCAGGCCAAAGGCAGGACAAGGGCCAGGGTGGGGGTGGTGAGACAGGCAAGATGGAGTTAATAACAATAATAATGATGACATTTGTTAAGTGCTGACTATGTGTAAAGCACTGTTCTAAGTGCTGAAGTAGATAGAAGGTAATCAGTGTGTCCCACGTAGGGCTCACAGGCTTCATCTCCATTTTACAGATGAGGGTACCTAGGCTCAGAGAAGTTAAGTGACTTGCCTAAAGTCACACAGCTGACAAGTGGCAGAAGGGGGATTAGAACTCATGACTCACAAGCCTGGGCCGCTTTCCACTAAGCCCACTGCCAGTGAGAAGGTTATGCACCAGAGAAGCAAAATGTGTGGGCTGGGTTGTAGAAGGAGAGAAATGAGGGTGAAGTGGGAGGTGGGCAGAGGTGAAGGGAATGTTTTAAAGCCAAAGGGTGAGACTACCTTTCCTCCTGGGCAAACTGGTCCTAAATAACACCATACCCAACACCTGTGCCTTTTTTGACACCTTCAACGATACCTGCTACAGCTTCCCCTGCCTTTTTCTCTGCCATGTCGTTCCCTTTATAGCCCCGTGTCTCACCCAGGACCTCCAATTCCAGGGGTACAGTATGGCTGGGATGGGGGCAATATGGATAGATGGAGGCAGCTTAGACAGGTTAGGAGCAGCTTGGCAAATTGGGCAAAGTGGCCACGACAGGGGAAGGATAGCAGCATCCCCTCCCTCCCCAGCTTTTCAGAAAACCTCTCCATGGGACAGAGGTAAGGAAAAAGAAAGGACAGATCTTTACTATGTTGTGCAAATGAGACGACATCATGGGATATGTTTGTTTTTCACTTTAGAAATAAATAATAATAATAATAATAATGGTATTTGGTTAAGCGCTTACTATGTGCAAAGCACTGTTCGAATGCATCAGTATTTAACAGTGAAGTTGCAGCACAAAGAGAAAGCCCACTGTGGGCAGGAATGTCTCTCTCTTTTGTTCGAGTGGATCTCTTGCTCCGTCCCTTCTTCCCCTCCTTAACTTCCATCTTCAACGCTCACATCTCCACTGGTTCCTTCCCCTCTGCCTTCAAACATGCCCATGTCTCTCCAGTCCTAAAAAAACCCCCTCTCTTGACCCCACCTCACCTTGTAGTTATCGCCCCATCTCCCCCGTACCAATCCTTCCAAACTCCTTGAACGAGTTGTCTACACACGCTGCCCTCGATTTCCTCAACACCAACTCTCTCCTCGACCCCCTACAGTCTGGCTTCTGGCCCCCTACATTCCACGGAAACTGTCCTCTCAAAGGGTCACCAATGACCTCCTGCTTGCCAAATCCAACGGCTCATACTCTATCCATAATCCTCCTCGACCTCTCAGCTGCCTTCGACACTGTGGACACCTCCCTTCTCAAAAAGCTATCCAACCTTGGCTTCACAGACTCCGTCCATCTCCTGGTTCTCCTCATTATCTCCGTCCCGGTCGTGTCATTCTCAGTCTCTTTTGGCAAGCTCCTCCTCCCACTCCATCCCCTTACTGTGGGAGGTTTCCCAAGGTTTCAGTTCTTAGTCCCCTTCTGTTCTCGATCTACATTCACTCCCTTGGTGACCTCATTCGCTCCCACGGCTTCAACTATCATCTCTACATTGATGACACCCAAATCTACATCTCTGCCCGCTGCTCTCTCTCCCTCCCTCCAGGCTCGCATCTCCTACTGCCCTTCAGGACTTCTCCATCTGGATGTCCTGCCCGCCACTAAAACTCAAACTGCTTCAAGACTGAACTCCTTGTCTTCCCTCCCAAACCCTGCCTCCTCCTGACTTTCCCATCACTGTTGACGGCAACTACCATCCTTCCCATCTCACAAGGTCCGCAAGGTTGGTGTCATCCTCGACTCCGCTCTCTCATTCACACCCTCCAAGCCGTCACCAGAAACCTGCCGGTCTCAGCTCCGCAACATTGCCAATTTCCGCCTTTCCTCTCCATCCAAACCGCTACCCTACTTGTTCAAGCTCTCATCCTATCCCGTCTGGGACTACTGCATCAGCCTTCTCTCTGATTTCCCATCGTCGTGTCTCTCCCCCACTTCAATCCATACTTCATGCTGCTGCCTGGGATTTTCTTTGTCCAGAAACGCTCTGGGGCATGTTACTCCCCTCCTCAAAAATCTCCAGTGGCTACAAATCCAATCTGCGCATCAGGCAGAAACTCCTCACCCTGGGCTTCAAGGTTCTCCATCCCTCGCCCTCTCCTACCTCACCTCCCTTCTCTCCTTCACAGCCCAGCCGGCACCCTCTGCTCCTTTGCCGCTAAACTCCTCACCGTCCCTCTTTCTCACCCTGTCCCGCCGTCGACCCCCGGGCCCACGTCATCCCCCTGGCCTGGAATGCCCCTCCCTTCCAACATCCGCCATAGCTAGCTCTTCTTCCTCCCATTCAAGGGCCCCACTGAGAGCTCACCTCCTCCAGCAGGCCTTCCCAGACTGAGCACCCTCCTTCCTCTCTCCCCTCTTCCCCCTCTCCATCACCTTTGTCTTACCTCCCTTCCCTTCCCCACAGCACCTGTATATATGTATATATGTTTGTACGTATTTATTACTCTATTTATTTATTTATTTTACTTGTACATATCTATTCTATTTATTTTAGTTTGCTAATTTGTTTGGTTTTGTTCTCTGTCTCCCCCTTCTAGACTGTGAGCCAACTGTTGGGTAGGGACTGTCTCTATATGTTGCCAACTTGTACTTCCAAGAGCTTAGTACAGTGCTCTGCACACAGTAAGCGCTCAATAAATGCGATTGACTGATTGATTGTTGTATTGTACTTTCCAAGCAAAATGTACAGTGCTCTGCAAACTGTAAGCGCTCAATAAATATGATTGAAAGAATGAGAAAGGTTACCCAGTCCAACCCAGTTAACACTGTCTATTCCATCCAAACTAATCTTGTAACTTTGCCTTGTTTCTCGACTGACCCTTTTTTATGTTCTTCCTCCTGTACATAACTCCTCCCTTCAAATCAATGAACCCATAGCATTTATTGAGTACCTACTTTGTGTAGAGCATTGTATCTAAGCACTTGGGAGACTACAATAGAATTAGAAGACACGGACCTGCCTTCAAACGGGGCAGGAGAGACAGACGCTAATATAAACTGCACATAGAAAGAAATAATAGAGCATAAAGGTAAGAACAAAAGTGCTCTGGCATGGGCTGGAGAGAGATGTAATGTGAAATGTTGTTGACAAGTCAGCTTGGGGATGGATATGGAGAGGGAAGATGAGAGATGAATCACAGCAATCAAATCCAACAGAGCATAACTCTCCCTATCTTTAAAGCCCTTCTCTAATCATATCTCCCACAGGAGGCCTTCCCACATTTATTTTTCTCTCCCTGGGTCATCTCCCTCTGCCTATCACCTCAGTACTTCTGGGCCATTACCCACTTCTAAACTTCCATCCAATCAAAGTACTCTCCATATCGACTCACCCTACTACTGAAACACAAATTCATTAACATATCCATGTTTTAAGGTATTTGTTAAGCAATCAATCTGCGCATCAGCAGAAACTTCTCACCCTCAGTTCAAGGCTCTCCATCACCTCGCCCCCTCCTACCTCACCTCTCTTTTCTCCTTCTACAGCCCAGCCCGCACCCTCCTCTCCTCTGCCGCTAATCTCCTCACCGTGCCTCGTTCTCGCTTGTCCCGAGGTCGACCCCCGGCCCACGTCATCCCCCTGGCCTGGAATGCCCTCCCTTCCCACATCCGCCAAACTAACTCTCTTCCTCACTCAAGGCCCAACTGAGAGCTCACCTCCTCCAGGAAGCCTTCCCAGACTGAGCCCCCTGCTTCCTTTCCCCCCTTGTCCCCCGTCCATCTCCCCGTCTTACCTCCTTCCCTTCCCCACAGCACCTGTCCTATATCTGTATATGTTTGTACATATTTATTACTCTATTTATTTATTTATTTATTTTTACTTGTACATATCTATTCTATTTATTTTATTATGTTTAATATGTTTGGTTTTGTTCTCTGTCTCCTCCTTCTAGACTGTTGAGCCCACTGTTGGGTAGGGACCATCTCTATGTGTTGCCAATTGTACTTCCCAAGCGCTTAGTACATTGCTCTGCACACAGTAAGCGCTCAATAAATACGATTGATTGATTAATGTTTACAATCATTAGCAGCGTGTGGAGAAGCAGCGTGGGCTCAGAGGAAAGAGCACGGGCCTTTAAATTCAAAGGTCATGGGTTCAAATCCCGGCTCTTCCAATTGTCAGCTGTGTGACTTTGGACAAGTCACTTAACTTCTCTGGGCCTCAGTTCCCTCATCTGTAAAATGAGGATTAAGACTGTGAGCCCACCTTGGGACAACCTGATCACCTTGTATCCTCCCCTGTGCTTATAACAGTGCTTTGCATACAGTAAGCACTTAATAAATGCTATCATTATTATTATTATCAGCCTTTTAGTCTATTACTTTCAATTGCATTTTTGCTTCTTTCTCTACTGCTGAAAATGTTCTCTTGTAACTGTGTCACCTCTAATGTGGTCTATATGCAATGAATTAATGAGTAGCAAAGAATCAGGTATGCACCTAGACTAACTAGAAATACTCTACCTTTCAAATGAGTTCATTGTATTCTAGTTTCATTATGGTTTGAATGTCACTTTCAGCCTTTCAGGCTTGCCAGTTGTGACTTTAGCTCCCTCTGCTACATAAAAACTCTATTCAGAACAACTCAACTTCTCCAGGTTTGTGAATTTGTGGCACAAATCTATTTTATTTTATTTTATTCTATTTTGTTAATATGTTTTGTTTTGTTGTCTGTCTCTCCCTTCTAGACTGTGAGCCCGCTGTTAGGTAGGGACCATCTCTATATGTTGCCAACTTGTACTTCCCAAGCACTTAGTGCAGTGCTTTGCACACAGTAAGTGCTCAATAAATACGATTGAATGAATGAATGGTGGATTTGGTGAAGGAGTAATAATAATAGTGGGAGGGGAAGGAAGAGGAAGAGAAGTTCGTGGTAATAGTAGAGGTAGTAGCTGCTCTAATAGTAGTAAAAGGGTTTATTGAGCATCCACAGGGTGTAATGCACTGAATTAAGGCCTCGGGAAAGTTCAACAGAAACATAAGACATTGCTTCCTGCCCCAAAGGTGTATAACTTGAATGAGAAGATAGGCATAAAAATACTTGTAATTGGGATAGTCAGGATGAATTAATCGACTTTCAGCCCATCATACATTATATTTGCATAAGCTGGTCAGGGAGAATTAAAATTTAAAAATATAAGTGCTAGAGATGGTTGATGGGTTGATTGAGATTTGAGCATTAGGACTTAATCAGGGAAGGCTTTTTGGATGAGCTGGAGTTTCAGAAGGGCTCTGAAAGTGGAGAGAGCTCTGCTCTGTCTTATTAGGTGGAAAGAGAAAGAGACAGTTCCAGGTCAGTGGCCAGCATGACTTGGGTGAAGACCTCCTTTCCTCTACTCCCCTTGCCTTCTGTGTCACCCTGACTTGCTCCCTTTATTGATCCCCCCCTCCCCAGCCCCACAGCACTTATGTACATAGCTGTAATTTTTGTATTTGAAATAATGACTGCCTCCCCCTCTACACTGTACATATGTTTCTGTATATTGTTATATTGTACTCTCCCAAGTGCTTAGTGCACATAGTAAGCCCTCAATAAATACAATTAACTGACTGACTGGAGCAGGTGGGAGAAACAAAAGCAAGGTATGGTGAGAAATCTGGACATATGAGAGTGAACTGGAGGGTAAGTACATGATGAGTACAGGTTTGGTGAGGTAGAAGAAGAGAAGAGCCTTAAAGCCAATCAGGAGTTTTTGCTTGATGCCAAGGGAAATGGAATGCCATTCGAGTGAGGCATCAAGAAAGTTGATTTAGGCAGCAGCACATAGAAATTGGAGTGTGAAGACTCTGGAGGCAGGGTGACCAGCCAGGAACAGCGTTTTCCCCCCTCCCAGCCCCACAGCACTTATGAGCATATCCATAATTTATTTCTTTTTATTAATATCTGTCTACCCCTTTGTTCATTTGTATTTCATTCATTCATATTTATTGAGTATTCACTGAGTGCAGAGAAAAGTACTTAGGCACTTGGGGAGAGTACAATACAACAATAAACAGACAAATGCCCCAACCCAGTTTACAATCTAGAGGGGGGAACTGTAAACTCCCTGTGAGCAGGAAATGTGTCTGTTTACTGTTATATTGTACTCTCCCAAGGGTTTAGTACAGTGCTCTGCTCAGTAAACGGTCAATAAATAAGATTGAATGAGTGAATGAGGAGGACTGATTATAAAAGTCCAACCATGTTATGACCAAGAGTTTGGACCAAGATAATAAGAGTCTGCATGGAGAAGAATGAAAGGAGGCCAGAAATATTGTATCATAAGAACGAGGAGGATTTAGCAGTAGTTTAAATATGAGAGTGGAGAAAGAGTAGAGTGTCAAGGATGGCACCATGGTGGATAGAGGTATCTTTGACAAAGATAGGAAGTCGGGAGAAGGGTAGTGGAGAGGTGACCTATAGTTTAACTTCAGGCATCTTGATTCTGAAGTGACCAATGAGAATGCCAAGTGGAGGTGGTGACCCGGAGGCAGATGGAAATGTGGAATTGTGGGTTAGATGAGCAATGGGACTTGGAGAGGTCATTCCCAGAGGAGTGGTAACTGAAGACAAGTGAGCACATGAGTTCCTCTAGGGAGTGTGTAGAATGAGAAAAGTAGGGGGGCCATGATAGAGTCTTGCAGGACACCTCAGCTAGAGACTTGAGATGAAGAAGAACAACTAGGGAACGATGATGAGAGGGATTAGACAGGGAACTAGCTGGCCATCATAGGTGAAAGAGGATCCTATTGATGCATCATTGATTTGTTGCAGAATTGGGTATGAACTCGATCATCACTAAACAGTGTTTTTTGAATTGCTCTAAGGACCTAACATTACAGTGCTTGGAGAAACAGCATGACCTAGTAGACAGAGCAGGGCCCTGGAAGTCAGAAGGCCATGAGTACTAATCCTGACTCTGCTACTGGTCGGCTGTGTGAACCTGGGCAGGTCACTTCACTTTTATGTGCCTCAGCTACCTCATTTGTAAAATGGGGATTGAGACTGTGAGCTCTACAGGGGACAGGGACTGCATCCAACCCGCTTTGCTTGCATCTTAGTACAGTGTCAGGCACATAGTAAGTGCTTAACAAATACAATTAAGTGTCTAGCGTTTTGAGTTTGGGTTGAAATGTAGGACATTTCTGAGGATTTATTACCTGGATCAATCGATTGATCAAAGTTATTTACTCAGCATTTATTGTGTACAGAGCACCGTACTAAGTGCTTAAGAATAATCAGTTTTCTTTATTGAGGACATGGGGCCCTGAGTAGTAACTACCCATCACCTCCCCAGGAAGACTCATTTGCATGGAAAACAGTGAAGAATTGAAAACAACCAATTTTGTGACGACAGGGGCTAGTGCATTATGATGAATTTTCTTTCAATTTCATTCCTCAACGTAACAAGAAGTCTTGATAAGATCCCACAAGTTCCTGTGCCTCAATATTTTAGCATGATTAGAAAACTATGCCAGAAACGAGTGCCTTGGAAGCAGCATGGATTAGTGGAGAGAGCATAGATTTGGGAGTCAGAGGTCATGGTTCTAATTCCAGCTCTGCCACTTATCAGCTGTGTGATTCTGGGCAAGTTTGCTTAACTTCTCTGTGCCTCAGTTACTTCATGAAATGGAGATTAAGACTGTGAGCTCCACGTGGGACAATTTGATTACCTAGTATCTTCTCCAGTGCTTAGAACAGTGCTTGGCACATAGTAAGTAATAACAAATAGTAACAACAAATATTATTATTATTATTATTATCATTATTATTATTATTGTTACCTTTGGTGCCTCCTGCTGACTTAGCAAGGCTTTTTGCCTGGGTAAGTTTTGTTATTTTAACAAGTCATGAAGCCCAACTAAATGCCCAGGAAACTACATGAAGACAAATGGAGGAATCAGAAGAATTCCACCAAGCAAGTCTACAATTAGTACAGCCACACCTCAGTCATTCTATCCTACTTGTGCTAGTCAAATATTTCAACTACTCAATTTCAAGATACCTTTCAAAGGATAAATTAGATGGAGAGTGGAAAAAACTATTCCCAAGTGAAACTGGAATATGAATAGAAACACAGAAGAATCCTCGGTTTAATCTAATAAATTAAGATGCCAAGTCACAGCCCCTTTCATAATCCACGTCATAGTTAGCAGGTGAAAATTTGACTCATTTCTGGACCCCACACATCCAATCTGTCACCAAAACCTGGCCATTTTACCTTCACAACATTACAAGATCTAACCTTTCCTCTCCATCTAAACCGCTACCTTGCTGGTTCAATCTCTCATTCCTATCCCGACTGGATTACTGCATCAGCCTCCTTTCTGATCTCCCATCCTCCTGTCTCTCTCTGCTTCAGTCTATAATTCACTCTGCTTCCTGGATTATCTTTCTACAGAAATGCACTGGGCATGTCACTCCCCTCTTCAAAAATCTCCAGTGGTTGCCTATCAACCTTCAAATCAATCAAAAATGTCACTCGGCTTCAAGGCTCTCCATCACCTCGCCCCCTCCTACCTCACCTCCCCTTCTCTCCTTCTACAGCCCAGCCTGCATACTCCACTCCTCTGTCACTAAACTCCTCACTGTGCCTCCATTCTTGCCAGTCGCACAACTCGACCCCCTGCCCCCGCACTGGAATGACCTCCCTCCACACATCCACCAAACAAGCTTTCTTCCTCCCTTCAAATCCCTCCTGAGAGCTCACCTCTTTCAGGAGGCCTTTCCAGGCTCAGCCCCCCCTTTGGCCTCTCCTCCTCCCTTCCCCTTTACCCTCCCTCCCTCCCTCTGTCCCACCCCTTCCCCACAGCACTTGTATATATTTGTACATATTTATTACTCTATCTTGTTAATGATGTGTATATAGCTATAATTCTGTTTATTCTGATGGTATTGACGCCTGTCTACAATTCGGCAACATATAGATAGAGACGGTCCCTACTCAACAATGGTCACCAAGCAGACAAATGGCAGATGCGGGATTAGAACACAGTCCTTTGGATTCCCAGGCCCGTGCTCTTTCCACTAGGCCACACTGCTTCATGTCCTTGTTCAGGCCAATTGATCTCTGAGGAAATCGCTTCCCGCTTCTCTACTGCTGTTAGTAGTGGACATGCTGCTATCATCACACCTTTTGTATTCCATTTACTCTTGTGCCGCTACCCAAAACTGCCCCACACTTTGCATTTCTCAAACTGCACACGTATCAGCCTTCCAGCAATAAAAGCAATATTGAAGATGAGATTCGGAATCCAACAGGTCAGGTGGTAAAGTGGATCATCAGGGGTCGTCCTTCAAGCCATCCCCACCTCTCATCCCCCGACAAGTTATCCGGGGTCCAGTCATAGACAAGGTCTTTTCTGGCACTGATGAACCTTCAGGCCCTCCTGGCCACACCAAAACTGGCTCTCTGGGACACAAAGGTGGCTCAGTAAGGGATGGCAGGGGTTACCAGTGGTGTTGGTAGATGTGATTTGTTAGCTTCGGGGAATCTAATCCCTAGGAGGCACTTCGGGAAAGGAAGCTGAGCATTAATCATGGAGCATCAGCCTTCTCTCTGATCTCCCATCCTCGTGTCTCTCCCCACTTCAATCCATACTTTGTGCTGCTGCCCGGATTGTCTTTGTCCAGAAACGCTTAGGGCATGTTACTCCCCTCCTGAAAAATCTCCAGTGGCTACCAATCATTCTGCACATCAAGCAGAAATTCCTCACCCTCAGCTTCAAGGCTGTCCATCCCCTCGCCCCCTCCTACCTCACCTCCCTTCTCTCCTTCTACAGCCCAGCCCGCACCCTCCGCTCCTCTGCAGCTAATCTCCTCACCGTGCCTCGTTCTTGCCTGTCCCGCTGTCGACCCCCGGCCCACGTCATCCCCCGGGCCTGGAATGCCCTCCCTCTGCCCATCCGCCAAGCTAGCTCTCTTCCTCCCTTCAAGGCCCTACTGAGAGCTCACCTCCTCCAGGAGGCCTTCCCAGACTGAGCCCCCTCCTTCCTCTCCCCTCGTCCCCCCTCTCCATCCCCCATCTTACCTACTTCCCTTCCCCACAGCACCTGTATATATGTATATATGTTTGTACATATTTATTACTCTATTTATTTATTTACTAATTTTACTTGTACATATCTATTCTATTTATTTTATTTTGTTAATATACTTAGTTTTGTTCTCTGTCTCCCCCTTCTAGACTGTGAGCCCACTGTTGGGTAGAGACTGTCTCTATGTGTTGCCAACTTGTATTTCCCAAGCGCTTAGTACAGTGCTCTGCACACAGTAAGCGCTCAATAAATACGATTGATTGATTGATTGATGGAGCAAGAACCATGTTCAGCGTTTGCTAAAGTGGATGACAAGAATTTAGGAAAAGTTGAATAGGGTGAATTCCTCTCTAGTATAGAGGAATGGTAGAAGAAAGACCTACCCTTTCAAGATTGTAGGGAGAACTCATTAGTGCACTGGTTTTGAAGGGATCTTTCAATGTTTTTCTTGTAAACATCTCTGTAGGGCAATGTAGTGCCTCAGCGATGCTCTGTGCAGAGTAATTTCTCAATAAATTCAATAGATCGATTAATTAAGTACCATATAGTAGTCAGTCTGTGGTGGGAGTTGACCGATTTCAAGATAGCCAAGAGAGTTGGAAGGAAGATGAGGAGAAACTACAACTCCCAACAGGCAGTTGAATCTGGTTGGTAGTTACTGAATAATAATTATGATGATGCTATTTATTAAACACTCACTTCATGAAAAGCACTGGAGTAGATTCAAAACAAACAGATCAGATTCAGCCTCTATCCCACTTGGAAGTTAGTGTCTAAAGAGATGGGTCCATTACCCCAGGTTACAAAAAAACAACTGAGGCACAGAGAAGGAAAGCAACTTGCTCAAGGTAACAGAGCAGGTAAGTGGAGAAGCCAGAAGTAGAAACTGGCTCTCTGACTCTGAATTACATTCCCTTTTCACTAGGCCACTTAGTTCTATCACGGAAAAAGTGAATATGGACATTCCTGCCATTCTGTGGGGACACAACATGGCTTAGTGGATACAGCATGAGCCTGCAAATCAGAAGGACCTGGGTTCTAATCCTGGCTCCACCACGAGTCTGCTAAGTGACCTTGGATAAATCATTTAAGTTCTCTGTGCCTCACTTCTTCTGTAAAATGGGGATTAAGACTTTGTGCTTCATGTGGAACAAGGACCGTGTCCAAACTGATTAGTTTGTATCTACCCCAGGGTTTAGTACAGTGTTTGTCACTTTAAGAGCTAAGGAGACACCAGTTTAGTTCAGTGCAAAGAGCCTGGGTTTGGGAGTCATAGTTCATGGTTCTAATCCTGGATCTGTCACTTGTCAGCTGTGTAGCTCTGGGCAAATCACTCAACTTCTCTGTGCCTCAGTTATGTCATCTGTAAATAATAATAATAATAATAATAATAATAATAATAATAATAATGGCATTTACTAAGCGCTTACTATGTGCAAATCACTGTTCTAAGCGCTGGGGAGGTTAGAAAGTGTTCAGGTTGTCCCATGTGGGGCTCACAGTCTTTATCCCCACTTTACAGCTGAGGTAACCGAGGCACAGAGAAGTTAAGTGACTTGACCAAAGTCACACAGTTGAAATTGGCAGATCCGGGATTTGAACCCATGACCTCTGACTCCAAAGCCCGGGATCTTTCCATTGAGCCACACTGGGGATTAAGACTGTGAGCCCACCGTGGGACAACCTGATGACCTTTTATCTACCCCAGCGCTTAGAACAGTGCTTGGCACATAGTAAGTGCTTAACAAATACCATCATCATCATTAAAAAAAGTTTTGTGAACTGGAAACAATAATAGTGCAGACTGCTGGGTAATGATATAGAGGCTGATTTTTTTGTCTTCCTTTAGATCAGAAAAGGTAAGAAAGTAAATCTGTTTACTAGTTTTGATGCCTGTCTCCTGCCTTCTAGACCGTGAGTCTGCTGTGGGCAGGGATTGTCTCTGTTGTGGAACTGTACTTCCCAAGCACTTAGTACAGTGCTCTGCACACAGTAAGTGCTCAATAAATATGACTGAATGAATGAATGTACTCTTGAAAGGAAAGTTTCCAGAATTTTTTCCTTGCACCCCTTGTCAACGTGAACGCAGAGCTGGTTTATTCTTCACCAGCAGAAGACCGAGGTAGAGGATAATTGCACTTCCCTAAATTGTATGTAAATTTGCTAACCTTATGGTCTTATTATGAGTGAGAAGGAGTCTCAGAGAAGCAGGCATTCTGGAAGATTTTCTTTCTCAGGAAAAAAAGGAATAACTATGAGATTATTTCCAGTAGAGCTGAGGTTCTTTTAATCTGTAAACTTCCTATTTACTTTCAAAGTTATGCTTTTCTTTGGGGATTCTAAAACCGGTAACGCCATCCCTCGAATCATCATTGATATTGTAAGCTGTGTGGAAGGATTTTTTTTATAAATCAGAGGAGGTAGTTCAAAGAAGACCATACATTGAAATAACTAGGTCAAAGAAGAATAGGACATTTTGAGTATTTATATTTTTAATAATGCAACAGAAAAAAAATAGAAATGTCCTTCCTCGCCACGTTGCCTACTAGATAGAAGTGTTGTGCCTTCTGCTTAACTTCTCTGAGTAGAGTTTTTGGAGGGCTTCTACAGTACATATGGAGGGAAGAAAAGGTATGTGACATTTTAATTTGGACAATTTTAAAAATTGATAAAGCACTTTCCAGAGAACATAGACTTTTGTATCCCTTGGTTAAAAACTGAGTATCTCAGTTAAGAAGAAAATTCTTCAGTTGTGCCAAGGACCGGGTCTACTGACTCTGTTGTCTTGCATTCTCCCAAGAGCTTAAAAGAGTGCTTTGCATGCAGTCAGCACTAAATAAATATGATTGATTGTTTGATTGCCTCAATGCCATATTGCAGTCAGTCTGTGGTGAGAGATGAGTGATTTCAAATAAGCCAAAGAGAGCTGGAGGGAAGGTGAAGAAAGACAACAATTCTCAGTAGGCAAAGGGGCTGAATATTTACATTTCCCAGAAGCCACTGAAACCATCTGGGAAGAGTTTGCCTCCACTGCCAGGGGAAAAGTTCACAACTTTTGAATAAAGGTGACCAGTATCTATGATCTAGTCTGAGCACATGAAAAGATGCCGCTTCATCTCCCAGTCAATTTTTGTGGATAAGATTAATCAAAAAATAAGGGGCTACCTCTTGTTTTTTTCTGTGCTACCGTTCTGCAGGTGCAGTTTAAATCTTAGTGTGAGTGTTTTCTCTGGATTTCCTCTTGCATTCCATTTGATTGTGTCTGATGAAAATATTAATGGCCATTGTTTTATCTGTCTACTTACTCTGATCTGACTTGGTGGCTACTGGAATTCTGTCCCCAGACTGGTCCAAGGAAATGCACTGAGTTTCTCTCTTTGCTTAGGCAGAATTTGTGGGAAATAGGCCACAGGAATAATGTTTGATGACTTGCTTTTATTTTTTAGGATTTACATCTGTTTTTCCTTTTCCAGCCTTTTCCAACTGAGAGCTGTAGAGTTACAAAGCTGCATGGCATAGTGGCTAGAGTATGGGTCTGGATTTCAGAAGCTCATGGGTTCTAATGCACATATTAAGCACTCAATAAATGGTATTGGTTGATTGACTGCTAGGTAAAATATTTCCTTCTGCTTTTTTCTTTCTTCTCCTAAAACCTCTGAATTTCAGTGTTATTTTGGCACGTTAATAATTGGGGTGATATTTGTCAAGGGCGTACTATGTGTCAGGCACATAGTAATTCCCAACTGTGTATTCTTTCCTAACACTTAGCACAAACCTTGGCAATCAGTAAATCCACACTAAATATTATTAGTACTACTAGGTGCTGGGATAGATACAAGGTAATCAGGTCAGACACATTCCCTGTCCCACACGGGATTCCCAGTCTGGGCAGGAGGAAGAATAGGTATTGAATCCCATTTTACAGATGGGAAAACTGAGGCACAGCCAAGTGAAATAACTTGCCCAAGGTCACGGAGCAGACAAATGGCAGAGACAGGATTAGAACCCAAATCATACTCTCACAACCTGAGAATAAACTTGACTTCAACATCTCTAGTCATTCATTCATTCAGTCAGTCAGTCACATTTATTGAGCCCTTACTGTGTGCAGAGCAGTGTACTAAGTGCTTGGGAAATACAAGATGGCAACATATAGAGACGGTACCTACCCAACAACAGGCTCACAGTCTAGAGTGGGGAGACAGACAGCAAAACAAAACATCTGGACAGGTGTCAAGTCATCAGAATAAATAGAAGTAAAGCCAGATGCACATCATTAAGAAAATCAATAGAATAGTAAATATGTACAAGTAAAATAAATAGAGTAATAAATCTGTACAAGCATATATACAGGTGCTGTGGGAAGGGGAAGAAGGTCGGGCGGGGGAGATGGGGAGGGGGAGAGTCAAGAGGGAGCTCAGTCTGGGAAGGCCTCCTGGAGGAGGTGAGCTCTCAGTAGGGCTTTGAAGGGAGAAAGAGAGCTAGCTTGGTGATTGTGCGGAGAGAAGGCATTATAGGCCAGGAGGATGACGTGGGCCGGGGGTCGACGGTGGGACAGACTAGAACGAGGCACAGTGAGGAGGTTAATGGCAGAGGAGCGGAGGATGTGGGCTGGACTGTAGAAGGAAAGAAGGGAGGTGAAATAGGAGGGGGCAAGGTG
Source organism: Tachyglossus aculeatus (assembly GCF_015852505.1). Lineage (NCBI taxonomy): Eukaryota > Metazoa > Chordata > Mammalia > Monotremata > Tachyglossidae > Tachyglossus > Tachyglossus aculeatus. The sequence continues at coordinate 319,456 of NW_024044830.1, read as the reverse complement.
AAGGAGAGCCTTGAAGCCGAGAGTGAGGAGTTTTTGTCTGATGCGTAGGTTGAATGGTAGCCACTGGAGATTTTTGAGGAGGGGAGTAAACATGCCCAGAGCGTTTCTGCACAAAGATGATCCGGGCAGCAGCGTGAAGTATAGACTGAAGTGGGGAGAGACAAGAGGATGGGAGATTAGAGAGGAGGCTGATGCAGTAATCCAGTCGGGATAGGATGAGACATTGAACCAGCAAGGTAGCGGTTTGGATGGAGAAGAAAGGGCGGATCTTGGCGATGTTGTGGAGGTGAGACCGGCAGGTTTTGGATGTGAGGGGTGAACGAGAGAGCAGAGTAGAGGATGACAACAAGGTTGAGGGCTTGTGAGACGGTAAAGATGGTAGTTGCCGTGTACAGTGATGATAAAGTCAGGGAGAGGGCAGGGTTTGGGATGGAAGATAAGAAGTTCAGTCACCATACAACCCCTATCCTTACCATCTCTAAAATTCCTCGGTCAGACAACAACCTCTTCACCCATTCTCTCTTCCACACACCGACATCCCACAAATATCTCCTGTTCTCTCACAGAGATCTCCAATCTTTTGACCACCTCCAGTATTCCAAAGCCCTCTAGCCCCATTTGTTCTTTGCATCCAAATGACAAGTAGCTTCATTTTTAGATGGTTTAAACTCTGCATCATCGATGGAAGGTACTGAAGCAGGAGCTGCGATACTGATCTTTAGTTGGGCTGATTATCAGTCCAAAGTGTTTAATAGCACCTTGGGAAGCAGTATGAAAGAGTGGCTAGAGCACGGGCCTGGGAGTCAGAAGATCATGGACTCTAATCCCAGCTCTGCCACCTGTCTGCCATGTGGCGGGGGGGGAGTTGCTTCATTTCTCTGTGCCTTGGTTACCCTCATCTGTATAATGAGAATTGAGACCACGAGCTCCACATGGGTCAGGAACTGTGTCCAACCCCAATTTGCTCATATCCACCCCAGGACTTAGTAGAGTGCCTGGCACATATTAAGGATTTAACACATACCACAGTTATCATTATTATAACTCGTGAAAGACTTTCAGGGAGCAATTTTATAACAAAGAGTGTTATCCACTAGTACATAGGCATCTGTCATTAGCAGCTCAGGGATGAGTCATAACTTGCCTTTTCTAACTACTAGAAGCCACTGTAAATTCAAGAGCTCTTTCCCTAGGTGTTTCTGCAGACAAACCCTATGCTCCATGCCTTTGGGTACATCAGTCAGCAAGCAGTAGTGAAAAGCGTTAGTGCAAGGTACAGCCTTGTTTAATGCCTTTTGTAACAGTGAAAGCTGTCAAGGAACAACCTTGATCCCAGACTCTGAATATCATTCCCCTGGGGACCAATCTAGTCACTTTACCAAACTTTTCCTTGCAGTAAAACTTGCTGGCATGAGTTCATAGTCAACTAGTACCATCCTTGAAAACTAAGGGTGGTTAAATCCATCCCTAAGGTTCCACAAATAAATAAAATATGCTCAGTGAACAAATAAAAAACTTACCCAAATTTACCAACTTAAGCGAGGATGGATGAAACAACAAGGCGCTTGGAAGAAAATATATAGGGAGGTCCCCATAGGTTATGTATAATTTATGAAAAATAAATCAAAAGCTGTGTTGGCGAAGACCTGGTTAAATTAACAACCTTTCATGTAACAATTTCATTCTAACGGAAATTCGTTTTTGAGCCATAGGGGTCCAAGATAAACATACAGAGCCTGAAATGACCAGTAGCTATCACCAGAATAGGCTGGCAAGATGGAAAACTCGGTCAGAATAAAGGTTATGCATTCATGAGTTCTCAAGGGGTGGAAGTAAAGGAAAATTTCTGTGTTCTTTCAAAGAGGAGCAGTGTAAATTTGCCCTGCATGTCCTTACAGCGGGAAGTCCTTTGTCCCTGATAAGTTGACTTTAATATGCAATCTTTGGGGCCAATCCTAAAGTTAAAATGTCTGCTCTATTTGAAAAGAAAACTCAAAAAAAAAAGGATAGGGAACGTGCAAGCCTAAAGGACATCCGATTAAGTAGGTCTTAATCTACTTTGGATTCTGACAGTTGCTGCTAACAGCACTTCCAATTTAGTTGTCATGATTTCTTTTTATTTTTGAAACACGCATGTTTAAATCTATCACTACCCAACGCGGAAGAAAATATTTATGAAAGCTAAAACACTTTGCAAATCTCAGCTTTTAATGCCTGGAAAAAGACATATAAATTGGGCTGTTCTTTGCTAGAGGTGAGACAAGAAGATTGTGGCTGAGCTTTCCACCCCCTCAACAATAACAGTAATAATGATGATAGTGGCATCCGTAAAGTATTTACTATGTGCCAAACACGGTACTAAACTCTGAGGAAGATATATACAAGATTTCTAGGCTGTGAGCCCATTGTCGGGTAGGGACCATCTCTATATGTTGCCGATTTGTACTTCCCAAGTGCTTAGTACAGTGCTCTGCACACAGTAAATGCTCAATAAATACGATTGGATGAATAAATAATCAGGTCAGACACTGTGCTTATCCATCGTGGGATTCCCAGTTTAAGTAGAAGAAAGAGAGGTATTGATAAAATCCCCATTTTCCAGATGAGAAAACTGAGGAACAGTGAAGTTAAGTGACTGGCTCAAGGTCACACATCAGGCAAATTGTGTTTATGGAGGACTTACTGTGTGCATAGCACTATACTAAGCACTTGGCAGAGTGCAGTATAACAATATAACAGACTCATTCCCTGCCCACCATGAGCTTACAGTCTCGAGAGGGAGACAGACATTATTCATCATCATTATTGTAAATGAATGATGTTACAGAGATGTACATAAATGCTGTGGGTCTGGAAGGGGGGATGAAGAAAGAGAGCAAGTCAAGAAGACACAGAAAGAAGTAGGAGAAGAGGGAAAGAGGGTTTAGTCAGGGAAGGCCTCCTGAAGGAGATGTGTCTTCAATAAGGTTCTGAAGGTAGGGAGAGTAATTGCCTGTCAGAAATGAAGAAGGAGGGTGTTCCAGGCCAGAGGCAGGATGCAGACAAGAGGTCGATGGTGAAATGGACGAGATGGAGGCACAGTGAGAAGGTTGGCATTAGAGGAGCAAGGTGTATGAGTTGGGTTGTAGTAAGAGAGCAGCAAGAACAGAGAACAAACATACAGATTCACTGAGCCGCAAAGGCCTGTAGCTTGACCAAGTTCTGGAAATTGACTGCTGGATCAGAAAGAATGGCCTGGAGCTACTTAGGGGATGAGAAGCAGCAGAGCCTGGTGAAAAGAACATGGGCCTGGGAATCGGAGGACCTGGGTTCTAATCCACCTCTGCCAACTGCTTGCTGGGTGACTTGGGCAACACTTCACTTCCCTGTTCCTCAGATCCCTGTTTCCCCTCCTACTTAGACTGAGAGCCCCAAGCTGGACAGGGGCTGTGTCTGACCTAATTAACTCATACCTACCCCAGCACTTAGAACAGTGCTGGACACATAATAAACGCTTAACAAATACCATAAAAAATTAAAAAGAACAATATTTCTGGGGAGGAAGAGTTGGTCCAATGAGTGACTGTGAGCCCACTGTTGGGTAGGGACTGTCTGTATATGTTGCCAACTTGTACTTCCCAAGCGCTTAGTACAGTGTTCTGCACACTGCAAGCGCTCAGTAAATACGGTTGATTGATTGATTGATTGATTGAGTGCCCTCTCCAACAACTACATGTCACTAGTTTTCCCCTTTTATTACACATACTCATACCTGACCATTAGAAGGGGGAGAGAATTCATTTTTGAAAAGCAAACCCCAGCCTCAGAGAAAGGAAAGGAGGGACCTTGAGTTTTTATTTAATTTCACTCTTTCCGAATGGAAGATCTAATAATAATAATAATGATAAATATGATTATGGTGATTGTTAAGCATTTATTATATGTCAGACACTGAACTAAGCACTGGGGTGGAGACCAGCAAATCAGGTGGACACAGTCCCTGTCCCTCATGGAGCTCACAGTTTTAATCCCATTTTACAGATGAGAGAACTGAGGCACAGAGAGGTTAAATGACTTGCCCAAGATCACACAGCAGAAAAGTGGCACAGCTGGGATTAGAACCCATGTCCTTCTGCCTCGCAGGCTCACACTCTTTCCAGTAGGCCACACAGCTTCTCTAGTCCATTCTGCTTCTATGATCTGATTCTCACACCACGGTTATAATTAAAAGGGGCCATAAGGAAGGTTACTTCCTGTTCACCTTATTCTAAACTGCCATGCTGGAAGATCTAATGAGTTAAATTCAGAAATCGCTTCTGATCTCTTGCAGCTCTACAGGCTGTGAAAATCATTAATAAATGTTAAGATCACGTTCCAAAACTAATTTATGTTGACTGTTCACTCTGGCCCCCAAACTAGAAGACATGAAAATAATTATTAATTGTTTAGAAGGTTCAACACAGCATTATAAACTGAAAATAAGCTAGAAATAATCGGAAGTTACGGAGCAGCTTAATCAGGGAAATCCTGAATACGACCATGGATTTTCACTGGCCAAACAGAACTTCTCATTTTCATGACATTCTGCTACCGAGGCAGTGAATGATAGATATGGAAGTCTGTCTCCCGTTCTAGACTGTAAGCTCACTATGGGTAGAGAACATGTTTGTTCACTCTGTTGTATTGTACTGTTCTAAGCGCTTATTACAGTGCTCTGAACACAGTAAGTGCTCAATAAATACCACTGATTGACTGATTGATTGACTCACTGACACGTACTTTGTCTAAAGTTGTACCTACCCCATTGCATAGTGCAGTATCTCCACATAGTAACTACTTAACTAATGTCAATTAAAAAATTAAATCCCTCAGCAACACAGCAAAGTATTCTATATGTGGACATCGGTGGGTGTTTAGCTTTTTCAGTTCCATACACGCCCATCATCACTGCCTTTTTCTTTGATTACAGAGGCCAAATTAACTACAAGTGGAAAACTACCTGCATTGCTTTGACCTGATATTTGGTGCAATCACTGAACAGTCCTAGGTCATTGCTGTTTAATTTACCAGTTCTACTTTCTCCAAGGAAGCTTCCTTCATCCAGCTGCGGAATTTGTGGAAGTTTTGCCTAGTCTTGGGTTTGGAAGGAGGTACTGAGATATCATGACAATTACCTGAACCACAGTTTCTTTCTCTGCTAAGATAGTTTATTTCAAACATTTCCCTTTTGTAAAATGTGGATTGCTTGAATATTAGGTATTATTTTCCCACTAGATTGTAAACACTTCAAGGATAGAAACTACCTGAGTTTACACTCCAGAATGTAGACATGGATTACCACATAAAGAAGGGTACGTTTACAAGAAACTTCTTGGCCTGGAACTTGGGAGTTGCCTGTGCTGGAGGCAGATTCTCTGGGGTTTGTTCTGTCAGATTCTTCCTCCTCCTGTACGAGTCTGTGCCCACTCTCAGTCTCCTTGCTGGCCCACTTCAGATCTCCTGGAACGGAAACAGAGCCAAGGACCAAGACTCCTTTATAGTGAAGGGAGGATCTCCTTCGAGTCCTTCGAGGGCAAAGAAGGAAGAGCCAGCCAGGGCTGGGTGCAGGGAAAATGGAGTGAGAGTGAGTCAAGGTATTTGGCTTTCCAGCCTAGTAGAGACACATGAGCCCAGCCTGAACCCCTGCTAATCATGTTGGCCCCTTCCTTTGTCAGCGTCCTCTAAATTCTCAGCCGGAGGATGCACAAGAGAAAGGTACCATCCTGGCCTTCCCTCTTTCGTTGCCTGTGTTGATATCCCCACCTCCAAACTCTGGAGTTGCATATCCTCCTCTCCCAATTTTTTTTTCTTATTCCATCGGTTACATGCTACACATAGGATACTGTTCGAAGCACTGGGGTAGATGTGAGCTAAGCAACTGGGACATGGTCCGTGTCTTAGTCTCTCACAGCCTTGGTCCCCATCTTATAGATGAAGTAACTCGAGGCACAGAGAAATGAAGACAAGATGGGCAAATGAGAAGCAGCTATGCCTAGTGGAAAGAGCAGCAGCCTGGGAGACACCAGGACCTGGGTTCTTATTCCAGCTCGGCCACTTGTCCATTGTGTGACCTGAGGTATGTAGCGTCCCATCTCTGTGCCTCAGTTTCCTCAACTGTAAAATGTAGATTCCTGTTCTTCCTCCTACTTAGACTGACTGTGAGTCCCATGCAGGACAGGGACTGTGTCCAACCTAATTAGCTTGTACCTAACCCAATACTTAGAACAGTGTTTGACCCAAAATAAGTGCTTAACAAATAATATTTAAAAAGTAGAAGAGACAGCATTAGCTTACTCTGACTCCCAGACCCCTGCTCTATCCACTAAGCCATGCTGCTTCCCTCTTTTCACAGAGTGTATAAAACTAGACCTGATAGAGCAGCCTAGGTTAAAAGGCTCCAGTACCTTTCAGTCCCAGAGTCTTAGAACAGAGCCCAGCTTTTGTGGGGGCCCTAATGATCTTAGGACATTGGTTGGAGGGAGGATGCATGTGACAACTTTTCTCCGGGGGCTGTCATTCCTTCTTTCCCCTGGGTTGACCTGGCAGGATCCGTATGGTGGAGAGCAAGAGCCCCTGGGCAAAACCTGGCTTCGAATAGCACGATGGAGCCTAACCCACCCCATTCCAAGAACCCCAAGTAACTCATTCTCTTGGTCTAGTTCAGAGGATTTTGGAGATGTGTGACCTAAATCTACAAGATGCTCTGCATCTCCTGAAAAGGTGATCCATTCATTCTTTTTTCCCATTCCCTGGGCCCTCGCCCAGGCTCTGAAAATACCCAGGGTGAAAAACAGGGACCCTAGGAAGAGGGAGACAGTGGCGGGGCAGGGGGAGGTGGGAGGAATGTGGGCGATAGCATAATGGGTGTTATGGGGCTGTTGGGGGATGATCGGATAGGATGCGGGGGGTAGACCTCGTGGGTGGGAACACGTGTTGTGACAACTGGCCCCGCTTGTGAACCAACAGAAGCCCAGGGCTCAGGTCTCCCTCAGAGGGAGGGACATGTCCCCCAGATCAGTATACATCAGGTTTGGGGTTCCCTTCTCATTCCCGGTCTACAGGATCCCTCGGGTCCTTGACACTGGGACTGTAGAGGGACTGCAGATAGACCCAATGGAGAGAGGCTTCATGGGGAGGAACGGGGACCCCACTTTAGAAGGGAAAACAGTTTGTGCAATCTGAGGGGGAAGAAATAAAAACAGTAACAGTACTAATAGGGCCAACAGCCAGAGGGATCAGCTGGTGGAATGTCTTGATGCTGATTTAATAGGGATAATCATCATAATCATAACAAAAATAGTTATTGTTAGCCCCACACAGTGTGCCAAGCATTGAGCTGGAGTTTATATAAATGAATCAGATCAGGCACAATCAATCAATCAATCGTATTTATTGTGCGATTACTGTGCACAGAGCACTGTACTAAGCGCTTGGGAAGTACAAGTTGGCAACACATAGAGACAGTCCCTACCCAACAGTGGGCTCACAATCTAAGAGGGGGGGACAGAGACCCAAACCAAACATACTAACAAATAAAATAAATAGAATAGATATGTACAAGTAACATAAAGAAAGAAAGAAAGAAAGAAAGAAAGAAAGAAAGAAACAAATAGAGTAATAAATATGTACAAACAGATATACATATATACAGGTGCTGTAGGGAAGGGAAGGGGGTAAGATGGGGGGATGGAGAGGGGGACGAGGGCGAGAGGAAGGAGGGAGCTCAGTCTGGGAAGGCCTCCTGGAGGAGGTGAGCTCTCAGTAGGGTCTTGAAGGGAGGAAGAGAGCTAGCTTGGCGGATGGGCAGAGGGAGGGCATTCCAGGCCCGGGGGATGACGTGGGTCGGGGGTCGACGGCGGGACAGTCGAGAACGAGGTACGGTGAGGAGATTAGCGGCGGAGGAGCGGAGGGTGCGGGCTGGGCTGTAGAAGGAGAGAAGGGAGTTGAGGTAGGAGGGGGCGAGGTGATGGAGAGCCTTGAAGCCCAGGGTGAGGAGTTTTTGCCTGATGCGCAGATTGGTTGGTAGCCACTGGAGATTTTTGAGGAGGGGAGTAACATGCCCAGAGCGTTTCTGGACAAAGACAGTCCGGGCAGCAGCATGAAATATAGATTGAAGTGGGGAGAGACACTAGGATGGGAGATCAGAGAGAAGGCTGATGCAGTAGTCCAGATGGGATAGGATGAGAGCTTAAATGAGCAGGGTAGCGGTATGGATGGAGAGGAAAGGGTGGATCTTGGCAATGTGGCGAAGCTGAGGCTGGCAGGTTTTGGTGACGGCTTCGATGTGAGGGGTGAATGAGAGAGCGGAGTCGAGGATGACACCAATCTTGCGGGCTTGTGAGACGGGAAGGATGGTAGTGCCGTCAACAGAGATGGGAAAGTCAGGGAGAGGGCAGGGTTTGGGAGGGAAGACAAGGAGTTCAGTCTTGGACAGGTTGAGTTTTAGGTGGCGGGAAGACATCCAGATGGAGATGTCCTGAAGGCAGGAGGAGATGCGAGCCAGAAGAGATGGGAGAGAGCAGGGGCACAGATGTAGATTTGGGTGTCATCAGCATAGAGATGATAGTTGAAGCCGTGGGAGCGAATGAGTTCACCAAGGTAGTGCGTGTAGAACGAGAATAGAAGGGGACCAAGCACTGAACCTTGGGGAACCCCCACAGTAAGGGGATGGGAGAGGGAGGAGGAGCTTGCAAAAGAGACTGAGAATGAACGACGGGAGATATAAGAGGAGAACCAGGAGAGGACAGAGTCTGTGAAGCCAAGGTCAGATAGCGTGTTGAGGAGAAGAGGGTGGTCCACAGTGTCGAAGGCACCTGAGAGGTCGAGGAGGATTAGGATGGAGTATGAGCCGTTGGATTTGGCAAGCAGGAGGTCACTGGTGACCTTTGAGAGGGCAGTTTCCATGGAATGTAGGGGACAGAAGCCAGACTGGAGGGTGTCGAGGAGAGAGTTGGTGTTGAGGAATTCAAGGCAGCATGTGTAGGCAACTCGTTCAAGGAGTTTGGAAAGGAATGGTAGGAGGGATATGGGGCGATAACTAGAAGGTGAGGTGGGGTCAAGAGAGGGTTTTTTGAGGATGGGGGAGACATGGGCATGTTTGAAGGCAGAGGGGAAGGAACAAGTGGAGAGTGAGTGGTTGAAGACAGAAGTTAAGGAGGGGATAAGGGATGGAGCGAGAGATTTCATGAGATGAGAGGGAATGGGGTCAGAAGCACAGGTGGCCGGAGTAGCACTTGAGAGGAGGGAGGAGAGCTCCTCTGAGGATACTGTTGGGAAGGATGGGAGAGTAGCAGAGAGTGTTGAGAGCCGGGGGGTTGGAGAAGGGGGAGAAGTGACTTTGGGGAGGTCGGACCTGATGGATTTAATTTTGTTAATGAAGTGGGAGGCCAGATCGTTGGGGCACAGTCATTGTCCCACGTGGAGCTAACGGTATAACAAAGAGGGCGATGAGGTCCTCGATCCCCCTTTTAGAGATGAGCAAACTGAGGCTCAGGGAAGTTAAATGACTTGCCTGAGGTCACGCAATAAACAGTCATCAGAGCCTGGTTTAGAACTCAGGTCTCCTGATTCCCAGGGCTGGACTCTTTCTCCTGAAGCTCCCATCTTCTGCTTAAGCAAAGATGGGTTTTTCTTGTCCTGAAACGTGTCCAGGGAAGGGAATTTCAACTATCGCCGATCTGATTCCTGGCTCTGCAATATTCTCTCTTCCTGCTGTTCACAATCGGACAATCTCCTCCACCCTTCCTCTGCTCAGATCCAGAGTTCCTAGAGAACAGCTAGAAGAGAGAATGTGGTAGAGCCAGGAACCGCTCCTCTAATGCCAACCTTCTCAGTGCACTTTGATCTCATCTATCTCTCGGCCTACCCCTTGCCCACATTCTCCCTCTGACCTGGAATGCCCTCCCTCCTCAAATCTGGCAGACAATTACTCTCCTCACCTTCAAAGCCTTACTGAAAGCACGTCTCCTCCATGAGGCCTTACCTAACTAAGCCCTCTTTTACTTTTCTTCCACTCCCTTTCGCATTGCTCTGACTTGCTCCTTTTATTCATCGCCCCTCCCAGCCCCACAGCAGTTATGTACATGTGTCATTTATTTATTTATTTACATCAGTGTCAGTTTCCCCTTCTAGACTGTGGGCAGGGCAGGGAATGTGTATGCTTATCATTATATTGTACTCTCCCAAGCAATTAGAACAGTGGTTTGCACCCAGTAAGTGCTCAATAAATAAAACTGAATGAATGAATGAATGAATGAATGAATGAATGAATGAATGAATGGCCTGCATATCTTATTTCTACTCCAGAGTTTACTCCTTAGCACATAGACTGTGAGTCCCATGTGGGACAGTGGCAAAGAAGCAGCATGACCTTGTGGATAGAGCATAGGCTGTGGAGTCAGAAGGACCTGCGTTCTAATCCCAGCTCCACTGTTTGTCTGCAGTGTGACCTTGGGCAAGTCACTTCACTACAATTTTCTGTGCCTCAGTTTCCTCAACTGTAAAATGAGGACCAAATTATTTCTCCCCCTGCTACCTAGAATGTAAGCCCCATATAAAACAGGGACTGCATCTGACCTGATTAACGTGTAACTGCACCAGCGCTTAAAACGAAGCTTGACATACAATAAGCACTAAAATATAACTATAATAATAATTATAATTAATTACAGTAATTAATTGTCATTATTATCATATTAGATATAGACACATCCTCAATGGCACTCAGAAACTAAGAGTGTCAGAGAACAAGTATTTAAGGCTGATTTTATAGATGAGGGAACAGAGGCACAGAGCAATTAAGTGACTTGCCTGTGATAACACAGCCAACCTAGAACCGTGTGCCTTCTACTAAGCCACACTGCTGCTTCAGTTGGTGCCTGGACCCCCTCTCCAAGATCCATTCTTCCCAGATTACATGCGTTTCCTGACTCTGGAGGGAGATGGCAGGGGAATCCAAAAGGGAAGCACAGTTGGCCCCAGAGGCCCCAGCTGGTCTGATGAGACCCCAGAAAAATGATCAAGATGGTAATAATAATAATGATAATGATAATAATAATAATGATAATAATAATAATAATAGCATTTGTTACACAGTTATTAAGTGCCAGGTACTGTACCGAGCACTGGGGTGGATACAAGGAAAAGCAGTTGGACACAGTTGCCTGTCCCACATGGAGCTCACAGTCTCAATCCCCATTTCACAGATGAAGTCACTGAGGCACAGATAAGTAAAGCTACTTGCCCAAAGTCACACAGCAGACAAGCCAGAATTAGAACTCATGACCAAGCCCATGCTCTAATCACTACACCTTGCTGCTTCTCTTCCTCATGTCACCATAGCCAGGGAGCAGGTTTGGGACAAGGGAGAAGAGGCTCCTTTTTAGATTCCTCTGGTCTAGGAGGAATAGACCAGGGTGGAAGGGGGAGGGAGGTGGCTCAAGGGACTCTCAGGGCCTTTTGTTCCATCCTTCATCAGGGGTATATTTTGCTCTCCCAAGATGTTAATACAGCACTCTGCGCATAGAATGAGCTCAACAAATATGATTGACTGACTGACTGACTATTTGTCCTGGCAGGGCTTCTAGGCTGAAGAGGTAGAGTTCTTGGGCACAGAAGAAAAGGGCAGAATGCACTTGTTCCCAGAAACCACAAGCAAGCCATTTTCATGGTTTCCTGGTTTGGAGGCTGTACAAAAAATACACCAAGAATCTCAAGAAATTATGTGTCTCTGGAAAAGATAATAGAGTCATTCTCTTATCTCCCTCCCTGGGCCTCCACCTAGACTCTGATCCAATCCAGGTTGGAAGATATTATTATTATTATTTTTATTTTTAAGAAAGTATCCCACGGAAGAAGGGTCCAGGGTGTGTGTGCATTTGTGTATGCACCTGCCTGGATTGAGGAATGTTTTTTTATGGCATTTGTTAAGTGCTCTATTATGTGCCAGGCACTGTACTAAGCCCTGGGGTACATGCAAGATAATCAGATGGGACAGAACCCATGTCCCACATGGAGCTCACAGTCTTAATCTCCACTTTACAGATGAGAGAACCGAGGCACAGCCAAGTGAAGTGACTTGTCCAAGGTCAAACGACAGACAAGTGGCAGAGCTGGGATTAGAACCCAGGTTCTTCAGACTCCCAGGCTTGTGCTCTGTCCACCAGGACATCTGCTTCTCTCAGTGGCATTGGGGGCGGGGGGCTGACTGGATATTATGTGCGGGACAGACAGCGGTGGTAGGCCCACTTGTTGTGACAGCTGGCATGACAGATGAGCCAACAGAAGCCCAGGACTAAGGACTGCCTCAGAGGGTAGTTTGTCACTCAGCTCTTCAGGGGTCAGGATCAGGTTCACTTCTAATTAATCATCTAGGGGAATCCCTCAATTCCTTGAGGATGCAACGAATATGTACATAGGTGCTGAGGGGCTGGGAAGAGGTATGGACAAAGGGAGTAATGCAGAAGGGAATGGAAAGAAAGTAAAAGAGGGCTTAGTCAAGTAAGGCCTCTGGAGGAGATGTGCCTTCAATAAGGTTTTTGAAGGTGAAGTGAGTCTGTAGCATATGAAAAGGAAGAGCATTCCAGGACAGAGGCAGGACATGGGAGAGAGTTTGGCAGTGAGAGAGATGAGATCAAGGTACAGCAAGAAGGCTAGTATTAGAGGAGCAATATGTACAGACAGGGTCGTAGTAGGAAACTAGCGAGATGAGGTAGGAGCAGGCAAGGTGACTGAGCACTTTAAAGCTAATGTCTCTTTAAAGCTTCCATCTCTGGGGCCTGCTGCTGAGGCTACTCTAGTCCTAAACTTCCCAACTGTGATATATTTTTAAGAAGACAAAATCAATGACCTCAAACCCTTTGGTTTCCTAAACACACTGAGCATGGGGAAAGTCAGACACGCACTGTGTTTTGGGGGTAACTGACAGTGTCAGTGGTAGCCTGTGGTTTTAATTCAGCCTAAGGAAATCTTCTGCTAACAGGAATGCAAGGAACTAAGAGGTCATGGCGAGCTTGGGGCCTACAGGAACTGACCACTACCCAGACTTCCTAGGGCTCCAATCAATCTATCGACGTTACTTATTGAGTGCTTACTAAGTGCTGAGTTTTGTACAAAGCACTTCGAAGAGTAAGACACAACAGAATTAGTGGACACATTCCCTGCTGCCCAGAGAAATTTTACAGTTTAGAGAACTCAGAAGAGAGTCTGGAATGCTGGCTGCAACTCTTTTTCATTTAAATCTTTCTTCTAGTTCTTGTCTCTGCCTCTTGGAGTTCAAACTTGGGTGTGCAGAGCATTCACTCAAGGCAAAAATGACTCCATCGCACCATTGATATGGTTGCCATTGGGCTAATACAGTGGGTAGTGTGCTCTACTGAACTTCAGGTGCCTTGTACTTTTTCTGATAGGTTGGGATCACAATGAAGAAAGAAGAAAGTAGAACAAGACAATAAAGGGGTCTCAATGATAATTTTCCATCAACCACTGGTATTTACGGAGCGCCTAGTGTGTACTGAGCACTATACTGAGCTCTTGGGTGAGTACAATACAGTATAATACAACAGTGTTGGTAGACACGTTCCCTGTCCTCAAGAAGTTTAGAGTCTAGTGAAAGGGCTTACAGTCCAGTGGAAACTTTGTTGATTCTGCTACAGTTAAACCAATGCTGAGTACATGCCTTTTCTCTCTCCCAGAGAACAGTTCACTCCCTGCCCCACAGGACATATATAAATATTCCTATATTCTACTATTTCTCTCCGATTTGTCATTTATTTAAATGTGTCTGTCTCCCCCACTAGTCTGTAAGGTTTTTGTGGGCTGGGACTATTTAGAACTACTCTTTTGAATTGTACACTCTCAAGTGCTGAGTAGAGTGATCTGGACACACAGCAAGGGCTTGACGAATACTATCAATTATTTAAGGAAATGATTGCATAATGCAATACAGTTGGTTGACATGATTCCTGACCACAAGAAATTCACAGACGAAAACTGTAAATTGCTAGCAACTTCCTAGTGTGGCCTAATGGAGAGAGCACGGGCCTGGGAGTCAGAGGACTTGGGATATAATTTTGGCTCGGCCACTTGTATGCTGGGTGAACTTGGTCAAGTCACTTCACTTCTCTGTTGCTTAGTTACCTCAACTAAAAAATGGGGATTAAGAATGTGAGCCCCATGTGGGACAGGGGCTGCCCAGCTTGTATCTACTCCAGAGATTCCTACAGTTCCTGGCACATAGTAAGCGCTTAAGAAATACCATTTAAAAAATTAGGTTCCTGCAAAGAGATCAGTAAACATCATCTGTTTGCATCCGATTGGCTGTTAAGCACTCAAAGTGTCCCAGAAAGTATTTGTGGGGTTGTGTTGGGCTTCTGGCCATATTGAATTTCTGAGGACCTAGGGTAGGCTTTACAGCTTGTTTGGGTTTGAAGAATTTGAATTCTCTAGTTTGCCACTCTAGACCGTTTTTCTGAAGATAAAAGGGATGAAAACCTTTTCAAAGAAATTCAAACATGCCCATGAGTTGTCCAAAGGAATAGCTGGTCCATGTCACTCCCTTCCCAGTTTTTGAAGTGGTTCATCTTGACTCTGGGGCTCTAGGGAAGTTTTTCTACAATGCCACAACCTTGGTGGCCTCCTTGACTCTGCTCTCTCATTCACTCCACGTATCGAATCAGTCACCAATTCCTGCCGGTTTCACCTTCACATCGCCAAATTTCACCCTTTACCATCCAAACCACTACCATGTTAGTAAAATCACTCATCCTGTCCAGACTAGATTACTGCATCAGCCTCCTTTCTGACCTCCCAACAGCCTGCCTCTCCATATTTTACTCTGCAACCCAGATTATCTTTCTACAGAGACGTTCAGGGCATGTCACCTCACTCCTCAAAAATCTCCATTGGTTGCCTATCAACCTCTGCACACAGTAAGTGCTCAATAAATGTGATTGAATGAATGAATGAATGAATGGCTTTATTTATATAGATACCTGTTTCCTTGTTTTGATGTCTGTCTTCTCCTTTCTAGAATATTAGCCCTGTGTGGGCAGGAATTGTACTTTCCAAGTGCTTAGTACAGTGCTCTGCACACAAAAAGCTCTCAGTAAATACAGTTCAATGAATGTTATTTTAATCGTATGGTGGTGGATGCTATTTATTGTGTGCTTACTGAGTGCAGAGCACTGTACCAAATGCTTACAAGAGCACAGTTCGACAGAGTTGGTGGACCCTGCACTTGTTTGGAATGTGGCATTGGGACTTATGGGTTTCACGGCCGCAGTGCATCCTAGGACAAATCCTGAGCCTGGTTTATCAGGCTACAAGGCTGCAGCTTGGCCCCAGACCCTGACACGATCTACTGGCTCTGAGAAGGAAGCCCTCCCCTCCCTGAGACTGAAATACTTGGGTCTGACCTACCACCTTGATGATCAAAATAGGGGACATGTTGCTGGACAGGCTCATGTTGAATGGGAAAAAGTTTTTTTTTTCTTTCTGGCATTTGTTAAGCCCTGGCTAAGTGCCAGGCATTGTTTCAAGTGCTGGGGTAGGTGCAGTGCAGTCAGGTTGGATTCAGTCCATTTTACACATGGGGCTCAGATTCTTAATTCCCATTTGATAGATGAGGGAATGGAGGACCAGAGAATGAAGTGACCTGTTGAAGGACATCCTCCAGACAAATGGAGAAGCTGGAATTAGAACCCACATTCTATCCACTAGACCATGCTGCTTCTCAACTCCAGCTGAGGCCCTCAGGACTGATCTGGATTGTAAATGACAATCCGCACATCTGCCCAGGACTGATTTCCACAACCTCACAATCCTGCTCCTCGCTCTTCTCCCCATCAACAAGGAGGGAGAAGGACACCACCCCAGTCCCCAAAGTGGGTAGCAGCTCACAGACCCAGGGCCCGAGTTCCAACTCTTCCTCAGGACCTAGCCTGGGGATGGCGGGACAGATGGAAGACATGGCTCTGTCACAGGAAGATTACTGCATTTGATAGGATACTGGGATGGTGAATGAAATCAGATGCTGTGCAATGGAAGGAACAGGCGTGGCCTCTGGTTAATCTGCAGTTCAGTTTTCCTGCAATTTGTATCTTCCACAGCACCTAGTACAGTGCCAATTCAAAAAAAAAAGGTCTTCTCTGTAATCTTGGACAGGTCATGTAACTTCTCCCACTCCTGTGTTCTATCCATTAGGCCACACTGCTTCTATGTCTTTGCGTCTTGTTCGTAAGGTTCTCGAGAGTAGGGATCATGTCCACTACCTCTTGTATTTTACTCTCCCAAGTGCTTAATACAGTTTGATTACATGTTTTGGTTTTGTATTATGTGATTCTTTCCCTGGATGTCCTTTGCCAGTCTCTCCATCTCTTTTTAGTTTATGAGTCAGAGATCCAATACAAAAGACTAAGTTCTCAAGATGAAACAGAAAATTTCCTGGTTTGTTGGGTAATGTGCTCTTGCTTTTGGATTTTCAGTGCTCTTGGGGAGAGGCTAGTCTTCCCTTGCAGGTTCTTTCCAGATTTAAAGAACAATATTATATTCTTAGATGGTGAGCCCTTTGTGAGATGGTGTCCAATCTGATTATCTTGTATAAACCTGAGTGCTCAGCACAGGGTCTTTCACATAGTAAGTGCCCAATCAATGCTATCATCATTTCACTCTTACATGACAATTCAGATCATAAGCTATTCAAGCAGAAGACTACAAAAGGCCCTGATCAGTCCTTCCCAACAGTTCTTGGGAAGCATATTGAAGCTTTAGTTGAAGAATGAAAGGATTAATTAAAAGAAGCAGCATGGCTCAGTGGAAAGAGCCCGGGCTTGAGAGTCAGAGGTCGTGGGTTCTAATCCTGGCTCTGCCAGTTGTCAGCTGTGTGACTTTGGGCAAACCACTTCACTTCTCTGGGCCTCAGTTACCTCATCTGGAAATGGGGAGTAAGACCGTGAGCCCCACATAGGACAACCAGATTACCTTGTATCCCTCCCAGCGCTTAGAACAGTGCTTGGCACATAGTAAACACTTAACAAATGTCATCATTATTATTAATTCCGGCCCCTCCGCTTGTCTGCTGCATGACCTTGGGCAACTCACTTCACTTCTCTGTTCCTCAGTTACCTCATATGTAAAATGGGGACTAAGACTGGGAGTCCCACAGAGGACAGGGACTCTGTCCAACTTGATTTTCTCGTATCCACCCCAGAGCTTAGTACAGTGCCAGGTACATAGTAAGTGCTTAGCATATATTATTCTTACTATTGTTATGATAATTATTAATGTCATTAATGTCGAGGTGGTCTTATTGGGAAGATTTACCATTCAGGGCACAACCAGTTCCCCAAGATAACAGCACTGAAGACGATTATGTGGAAAGTGCCAAGGATGTCACAAGGCAATGCAGAGAACCACTAGGTGGCGCCACTTGGGAACAGGCAGGATACCCCAGCTATCATGTAAGTGAAAGTGATGCCGATTTGCACTCTCCCAAGCGCTTAGTACAGTGCCCTGCACACAGTAACTGCTCAATAAATACAATTGAATGAATGAATGAAGTGATGTTCTAAAAGTCAGTCAGTCAGTCACATTATTGAGCATTTACTGTGTGCAGAGTCCAGCTCTATGTACTTGGGAGAGAACAATATAGCAATGAACAGACACATACACTGCCCACAACAAGCTTAAGGCCTAGAGGGAGAGGTAGACATTAATGTAAGTGAATAAATTAGGGATATTAGTCCTGTAAGGCTGGGGGGTGGGGATTGATAAAAGGAGCAAGTCAAGGCAATGCAGAAGGGAGAGCTTGATTTTCACTCCAGCTTCAGCCCCACCGTGCATATGTACACATCTTTCTACTCTGCCATTTCCTCTATCTGAAGTGTAGTTTAATTACTGTCTTTTTGTTGCTGTTTAATAGTATTTGTTAAGCATTTTCTATGTGCCAGGCACTCTAATAAGCACTGGGGTAGATACAAGGTAATCAGTTTTGACACAATCCTTGTCCCACGTGGGGCTCACAGTCTTATCCCCATCTTACAGATGAGGTAACTGAGTCACAGAAAAGTTAGGTAACTTGTCCAAGATCTCACAGCAGGACTGGGATTCAGGGGACCTGGGTTCTAATTCCAGGTCTGATACAGGTCTTCTCTGTAATCTTGGACAGGTCATGTAACTTCTCCCACTCCTGTGTTCTATCCATTAGGCAACACTGCTTCTATGTCTTTGCCTCTAGTTCGTAAGGTTCTCGAGAGTAGGGATCATGTCCACTACCACTTGTATTTTACTCTCCCAAGTGCTTGATACAGTGCTCTGCACGTAGTAAGCACTCAATAAATAATAGATGGATTAATTGGTTAATTTGACCAAACATGCACGGTGGAAAGGATGACTATTTTTCTGTAACAAGAAAATTTTTCTGTCATATTTGAAAGATCATTTTTAAGCCTATGTAACATAGAAGGGCATGCTAAGCCTGCAAGGTAGACTGTGTGAGCTGGTAGGGAATAGACCAACATTGCTCGTTTGGTTGATTGATTGACTACTGATTGCTCTACGCTTTGGGAGGCACTCGAAGTACGGTAATAAAAATATGAGTTTGGATAGGGGACCGCGCCCAGCTGTGGAGCAAGGGTCTGCCACGAGACCAGGGAATAACCTCAACTGTATGTACACAAAGTTGTTTCTCACCACTGGATACTTGAGGGAAGATAGTCTGTGGAAGAGGATTAACAGTGAGATCGGTTCCACATCCTACATGTAATCCCCATTTTACAGATGAGGGAACTGAGACATAGATGTTATGTTGCCAATTTGTACTTCCCAAGCGCTTAGTACAGTGCTCTGCACACAGTAAGCGCTCAATAAATACGATTGATGATGATGATAGAGAAGTTAAGTGACTTGCCCAAAGTCACCCAGGTGACAATTGGCAGAGCCAGGATTTGAACCCATGACCTCTGACTCCAAAGCCCGTGCTCTTTCCACTGAGCCCCGCTGCTTCTCTAATTACATTATCTGAAGTGAGGAGTTTTTGTTTGATTCGTAGGTTGATAGACAGCCACTGGAGATTTTTGAGGAGAGGAGTAACCTGCCCAGAGCGTTTCTGTACAGAGATAATCCAGGCAGCAGAATGAAGTGATAATAATAATTATAATTTTGGTATTTGTAGGGCTTATTATGTGCAAAGCACTGTTCTAAGCGCTGGGGAGGATTCAAGGAGATCAGGTTGTCCCATGTGGGGCTCACAATCTTAATCCCCAGTTTTACAGATGACATAACTGAGGCACAGAGAACTTAAGCAGTTTACCCAAAGCCACACAGCTGACAAGCGGTGGAGCTAGGATATATTGAAGTGGGGATAGACAGGAGGATGGGATATCAGAGAGGAGGCTGATGCAGTTAATCCAGTCGGGAGAGGGTGCGATTGAACCAGCAAGGTAGCAGTTCCTTCATACCTGATGGCAGAAATGTGTATTTTTGGAAGAGTTCTATTATTAATCAACCTATGTCCTTATTATAATCAAGCAACCCTATTTATTGAGTACTTACTGCATGCAAAGCCCTGCACACTAAGTACTTGGGAAAGTACAATAGAACAGTATAACAGAGTGTGTAGAGAGGTTCCCGATCCACAATGACCTTAACAATGGAGATCACTATTATACTTAACAAAAGATCAACTCTAACAGCTGGTCTTGAGCAGTCTGCTCTTTCTTCATAGCTTCCTGGAAAACTTTGGCCTTTGTTCTTGTGGACCTCCATCTCATGTTGGTTTGAACACCGTTCCAGTTTAGGACAGAGATTCATGGGAACAAATACTTTTCTGGATATACCAATATTTTTCCCTAATTCTTAAACACTTTTGAACAGGTGATATGGAGAGTGTGGATTTCTGCTGTTTTCAGTAAGTCACTTCATTGGTATTATAGCCAGCAATGACCTACATGTTCAAAGTGAAGAGCAAGTGTTCATTGTAATGATGTCTTGGGGCAAAAACAGTTTTCAAGACAGGTGACTTCAGCTTCCCCAGGTAATGAATCTATAAGTCATATTTACTGAGCACTTACTGTGTGCAGAGCATTGTACTAAGACCCTTGGAGAGTACAATACAACAGAATTAGCTGACATGTTTCCTGCCCATTATGAGCATATGGGCTATTAAAGAGGAAAGCTCAACTATGGGCTGCTTTTATGTCAGGTAGATTGTAATCTCGCCATAGGCAGGGAATGTGGCTACCAACTGTATTCTACTGTACTCTCCCAAGTGCTTAGTAGAGTGTTTGGCACACACGATTGATTGAAATATGATTGATTAATTGAATTTCGAACATGGCTGGCAGAAGAATTTCATCTTCCCCTTACTGGGCTGAAGGATCACTTCGATTTTTCAGAATTGGGCAAATTAAAGGGATAGAGTGATTTTGGAGTGTAATCTCCTGTCAATCAGTAGCTTTTATGGAGCACTGTATTAAGCACGTGGGAGACTACGATAGATTTGGTACACAAGACCCCTGCCATTGAGGAACTCACAGGCTAATTGGGAGAGTTTGACATTAAAATAAATTGAGAATCAGGGTGGCATGGTGGATACTGCACAGGTCTGAGAGTCAGAAGGATCTGCGTTCTAATCCCAGCTCTGCCAATTCTCCACTGTGTCATCATCATCATCTTCTCCTCCTTCTCCTCCTCCTCCTCCTTTTCCTCATTTGCATCCTCCTCTTCTCCTTCTTACCATCTGCTACTCTTCGCCCTCCTCATCCTCATCCTCTTGCTCATCCTCCTCTGCATACTGTAAATACAATAAATATGAATGACTAACTGACTGACACAGTCCTCAGACTGAGGCCCGCAGGCAGGGTTTGGACACGATGACTTCTGGATGGTTCATTCAGTGTTTTGTCACATAGTAGATAGAGCAGAAACCAGTAAGTCTGAAGGACCAGGATTCTCATCCCAGCTCCATCGTTTGTCTGCTGTCTGACCTTGCACAAGTAGCTTTGCTTCTCTGTGCCTCAGTTACCTCATCTGTAAAACGGGAATTAAGACCATGAGTCCCATGTTGGACTGTGACTGCGGCTGGGACAGGGACTGTGTTCAGTCTGATTAGCTTTCATCTACCCCAGCATATAGAACAATGCTTGCCACATAGTAAGTGCTTATCAAATACTAGTATTATTATATACAGGAGACCATAAGGTCCTCTACTCTGCCCTCTCTGTCGTCCTCATCAATACCCTCTACTGACAGTTTGTCCTTGGTCCAGTGCTCTGGCCGCAATGGCCACTCAGTCAAGACTCTTTAACCTCATGCAGGACAACCTCATGTAGGACATGGACTATGTCTAACCTGATTAGCTTGCATCTGCAAGCTAATCTGCATTTTTAGACTGTGAGCCCACTGTTGGGTAGGGACTGTCTCTATGTGTTGCCAATTTGTACTTTCCAAGCGCTTAGTACAGTGTTCTGCACATAGTAAGCGCTCAATAAATACGATTGATGATGATGATGATCTGCCCCTGTGCTTAGTACAGAGCTTTGAACATAGTAAATGCTTAACAAATAGCATTATTTGACTGATTGGCTGACTCCTAGGGCCTGGCCTTCTGCTTACTCACCATAATTGCTCACTCACAGTGCCTACCCTTCACCACTTCCATATCCAGTCATCAGCCCGCAACATGGTACCACCCCTTAAATCAGGTCCCCACCACCCACATGTAGACCCCTTTCTCTAGGATCCCTCTCGTCCACGCTGGGTAGTCTTAGAGTCTAGATGGGGGCCCAGAGAAGGGGAAAAGAGAATGACAAATTCACGTTTCTAAGGACACACAGAACCTTCTCTACATCCTCGCTGCATTTTTGGCCCAGCCTCCAAACTAGAAACCAAGAGAATGGGGTCCTCGGGGTCCCTGGGAGGTGGTGGCTTCTGCTCCTTCCTGGATTTTATAGGGGGGTTGTGTCTGGGCTCTAGCTCTCCATCCTACAAGTCCTTCCAGCTCCCCACTATCCCCAAGATCATTAGAGCCCCACCATCAGCTGGGCTCTGCTGCCAGACCCCTTGCCCACATCCTCCCTTGGGCCTGGAACTCCTCTTCGTTCATATGTCACCTTCCATCACCCTCCCCACTGTTGAAACCCTCCAAAAATCAAATCTCCTCCAAGAGGCCTTTCCTAACTAAGCCCTCATTTCCCTTATCTGCCCTCCCCTCTGTGTGGACCCTGTACTTGGTGCTGTACTATTCTCTTGATTTTGATACTCACCCCAACCCCTCAATCAATCAATCAATCATATTTATTGAGCGCTTACTGTGTGCAGAGCACTGTACTAAGCGCTTGGGAAGTACAAGTTGGCAACACTTGTACTCAGCACTTATTGACATATCCTTATACTCTAATAATAATATAATACTCTAATAATTACAATAATTATAGAATATAATATAATAATAATTCTAATAATACTCTAATACTCTAATAATCATTAATCATTATGGTATTTATTAAACACTTATTCTGTCTCAGGCACTGTACTAAGCACCGGAATGGATACAGGCAAAACAGGTTGGAAACAGTCCAAACGAGGGTATCACTGTCTCGTGGAGATCACAGTCTCAATCCCCATTTTTACAGGGGAGGTAACTGAGCCGCTGGCAAGTGAAGTGACTCACTCGCCCAAGGTCACACATGCAGGCATCTGGTGCGGCTGGGATTAGAACCCATGACGTGTGGAATCCCAGCCCCATTTTCTATGATGTGTATATACTTATAATTCTATTCATTTATAGTGATGCTATTGATGTCTGTCTACTTGTTTTGTTTTGTATTGTTGTCTGTCTCCCTCCTACCAGAATGTGAGCCCATTCTTCGAGTGGGTTTGTTTCTATTGGTTGCCAAATTGTACTATCCAAGCACTTAGTACAGTGCTCTACACACAGTAAGCACTCAATAAATACGATTGAATGAATGAATGAATATCCACTTTGCCATGCTGCTTCTTTACCATTTCTTCTGTCGTTTATTTAAATGTCTGTGACCCCTACTGACTGGAAGTTCTTTATGGGTACAGCTCATGTCTAACAACTCCACTGTATTGCACTTTCCCAAGGGCTGCACAAAGGAAGTACTCAGTACATGTAATTAATACATACCATTGACTGCGTGGAGTATAAGTGGCTAGAGTCTTCACACTCAACTGACTCTCCCTGACCACGGTCTTATGTTCACTGAGAATATGGGGGGGGGACCCTGAGACCCCAGGGGCCCCGGTCGAGGTTGGGGGATTTGAACTTCTTTCTTCTTTCTTCTTTTCCCTTCTTATCCATTAGAAGTACTTATTCCTCTTAGTACAGTGCTCTGCACATAGCAAGAGCACGATAAATAATATTGATTGATGAAGGCTGACAGGTGACTTCTCAAACAAATATAGTGCTAGTCTCCTTTCCAAATCCATGCATTATGCTTGTGTGTCTAACAGCAAGATGGTCCTATCTTTTAAATAGAGATTAATGAACTGTGGTATTTATTAAGTGCTTACTATGAGCCAAGCACTAATCTAAGCACTGGGATAGATACAAGATAAATGTGTTAGACACAGTCTCTGTCCCACAGAGGGCTCACAGTTTTAATCCCTATTGTACATATGAGGGAACTGAGGCACAGAGAAATTAAGTGACATACACAAGGAGACAAGTGGAGAAGCTGTGATTAGAACCCATGTCCTCTGACTTCCAGACCTGTACTTTTTCCTCCAGGCCATGCTGCTTCCTTTTCACTGCACAGAGTCTCAGAATATTCCACCCCAGTCCACAGACATTAAAAGTTCATCTTGACCTGGCTGATCATGTCCAACTCAAGGATCTGGGGAAATTTAAATGGGACATTACTCCTTGATTAATTTATACTGGATGAGAGCAAGGGCAAACAGAACGAAACAGAAAAGAAAGCAGCATTCTTCTATTGACTGACTATAAACTGGCATCTTTATTGGTTTCAATCCCAGCAATCCAACCTCTTTTCAGAAAAGAATGGGAAATGTTGGGAGGAGAACCGATTCAGCTGTTCATTCCACTCACGTCAGTTCAAACAGACCCATCCCAGCTGGGGCTCTGAATCTGATGCTTGTTCTGACACTGGCTCAGTCTTTCTGAAATGAATTAGTTCTTTTGCCAGACAATTCAGGGTACTTTATGGGGAGAGGAAAAGGTTTGCTGGAACTTTCTCTTCGTGAAACTTTTAATGATCTTCAAATATGTCCCAATTCCTCAAAATAGTCTGTTTCATCTGGTTACACTCTACAGTGGCAAAATGGAAAAAAGTGGAAGAAAACGGACAAAATCAAAATAGCATGGCTAGTGGAAACAGCACTTTGCTGGGAGTCAGAAGACCTGAGTTCTAATCCCAGATCCTCCACTTGTCTGCAGTGTGATTTTGAGCAAGTCACATAACTTCTCTGTACTCTAGTTACCTCATCTGTAAAAAAGGGAATTAAGATTGCAAGACCCAGGTGGGACATGGACTGTGTCCAACCTTGGATCTACCCCAGCTCTGTGGACAGTGCCTGGTACATAATAAATGCTTAACAAACACTATTAAAATAAATTTGGCATTTCAGATCATTAGCAGCAATCTTTGGCCTATGGTTTGAAGACAATTTTGCTCATGGTGAGACTGCAGTATGAGTGTTTTTTAAAGAGAACTACTTGCAAACCTATACACTTCATCCTTTCAGATTGAGCAGTGTGTCTTTTCTGGCCCTTGCCTTTTGAGTGAGTGTTTCTGATACCAATGACTAATAGGGGAAAGGACTGTTCTACCACCGAAGAATGTGCCCTTGAGTGGTTTTTCAGTGTAGTAATGGTGTTTGCTTGAGTTATCCACATTCCCCTCGTGGTAACATTGTACTGAGGGGCTCACATTGTGAAGCAGCTGGTAGGGAGAAGAGGCTGAGGCTGTGTTCACAGAACAATGAGATTTCACTGACAGCAGACACCACTGTGCTCTCTCAGCAAAAACAGCAAAAATCATAACAAAAACATGTTGAATGATAACAGCAATGACACAACAATGAAAGAAATATTCAGTTTTCATCTGCACAAGTATTCAGGCCAGAGCTAAACAGCGGAAGCATCAGAGAAGGGAGTATGGAGGCATGGTCTATCAGTGCACTTGGATCTGTGACTTTTGGACATTTGATATTTGCCCCACTCCCAATCCCACAGGACCTTAATATAAATTACTGTAAATAAATTTAAATTCTAAATCCTAAATTGATTATTCATTCATAGTAATATCTGTGTCCCTCTTCAGATTGTAAGCTTGTTAAGGGCAGGGAACATGTCTGCTAATTCTACTGTGTTGTTCTCTCCTGAGCACTTAGTAGGAGCATCATGACATAGTGATTAGACCATGGGCTGAGGAGTCAGAAAGTCATGGGTTCTAACCCTATCTCTGCCACATGTCTGCTGTGTGACCTTGGACAAATTATTTCACTTCTCTGTGTCGCAATTACTTCATCTGTAAAACAGGGATTAAGACTGTGAGCCCTATGTAGGACAGGTACTGTGTCTAACCCAATTTGTTTGTATCCACTCCAGCACTTAGTATACTGCTTGACACATGGTTAGCATTTAACAAATACCAGCAGTAGTAGTAGTCATAGTAGTAAAAGTAGTAGTAGTAGTAGTAGTAGTAGTAGTAGTAGTAGTAGTAGTAGTAGTAGTAGTAGTAATATAGATAGGGCTCTGCACAAAGTAACATTGATTGACTGTCATTTCAGGGGACACCTGCCTTTTACTTCAGGACAGATTTGAAGATAGGAGTCCAGTGAATGTCTGACTGAAAAACCACCAAAGCCTTCTCCAAATGTTGGGGCCACTGGGTCCCATGCTCTTGGGCCATTATTTTCCAGCCTGGCCTGGTCCTGTGATATCAGCCAAACTTCTGGCCAGTCCAAATGCTGCATGTAACTCCATACTTCAGAGTAATGATTTCTCATTAACCCCACCCCCGAACCCGCCCAGGGCTCCAGTCAAAGAGGGCATAGTATGGAAGTGAGTAGTCCCTCAGCTCTGTCCCTCAACTCTGTCACTCAGCTCTAGAGCACTTACTGTGTGTACGTGTCTGGGAGTCTGAAGAACCTGGGTTCTAATCCCATTCCACCACTCATCTGCTTTGTGACCCTGAGCAAGTCACTTAACTTCTCTGTGCCTCAGTTACCTCATCTATAAAATGGGGATTAAGAGTTTAGCCCTATCTGGTACAGGGACTGTGTCCAATCTGATTAGCTTGTATCTACCCCAGCACTTAGTACAGTGCCTGGCACATACTAAATACTTAAGAAATGCCACAATTATTATTATTATTATTATTATTATTATTATTATTATTATTATTAGCTTGGTAGGGTATGAAACAATAGAATTGGGAGACACAATCCCTGTCCACAGTGAGTTTACAGTCTAGAGGGGCAGACTGATATGTGTACAAATAAATAAATTAAAGATACATACATAAGCACTTGAGGCTTGGGGTGGAGGCCAGGAGCTGAAGATCCAGTATTCCCCCAAAGCGCCTGTTTTGAATTAGCCAATTAAAAGAATACAGGAAAAGATAAGTTGTTTATTGGCTTCCTGGTGCCTGGATTCAGTCTGTACAATGTTGTTGAGTGAAAATCTCTCTTCTGATGTACAAAACCCTGGCAACCTCAGGAGGTGTGTTAATAGAAGGGGCAGTTGTTCACAGTAAAAGCCTGGGGAGAGGAATCAACGAATATAAGATGTGTGGAGTTGAATTTCATACTTTCCTCCATGGAAAAGGTATACCCACCTTTCTTGGGCTAGAATACCTTTGGGACATGCATGGAGGGTGAAATAAAAAGA
This sequence comes from Tachyglossus aculeatus, assembly GCF_015852505.1. Lineage (NCBI taxonomy): Eukaryota > Metazoa > Chordata > Mammalia > Monotremata > Tachyglossidae > Tachyglossus > Tachyglossus aculeatus. The sequence continues at coordinate 292,563 of NW_024044830.1, read as the reverse complement.
GCAAATGGAGCAGGACCTACCCACTCGCTGCCCTTCTGCTACCTAATCCTGGGTCTGGGCTGGTGAGTGCAGACTTGGTTAGCCTGTGATATCCCCAACAGTTAACAATGCTCTATTTTTCTTGACCCCCATTTAAATCCTCTACACTGTAAGCTCGTTGTGGGCAGAGAACATATCTGCTTATTGTCCTGTTGTACTCTCCCAAGCATTTAGTACAGTACTCTGCACACATAAGACCTCAATAAATACAATTGATTGAATGAATGAATGAGTAAAATGCAGCTGATTGACATGTAGCAGAGGTAATTGCGTTTAAAGTGGTCCTGATTGGGGGAAAAAATCTGGCAAAGAAGATTTTTTTTTCTTCTTCTTCTTCTTATTGGGAGAGGAAGAGGAGGAGGGTTTAAATGTAAATCCAACCAGAGAATAATGGGAGCATGGAGACAATCTGACTCAGTATATGAAAAATGTTGAATGGATGTTCAAAACTACAAGCAATGATACCTACTGGTAAAACAGTTAGAAAATAGGATCCCTTATCCTGAAATCTAGTCACTGCAAGGACCTGTGAAGATCATAGGGAAAAGAAAACCCAGACATTTCAGTGGTTTGGAGTGTTCTTGCATCAAATATTCATATAATGCTCCCTATACATCCACCTGGCAACTGAGAACAAATGATACCTTTCTACTAATGAGCAGCTGGAGATATGAGTAGAAAAGTGTCATTTGTTCTCAGTTATCAGGATGGTGCATTGGGGATAAGGGGAGTGGATAGAGCTTCATGAGCAGGGGCAGTGCACAGCTTAATTCTGTCACCAAATTCTGCCCTCTGGGGATTTTGTAATGGTATTTGTTAAGTGCTTACTACATCCAAGGCACAGTACTGAGCACTGGGGTAGATGAAAACTAATACACTTGGATGCAATCCCTGTCCCATAGGGGTCTCAGAGTCTTAATCTTTTTCAGATGAGGTAACTGAGGCATAGAGAAGTGAAGTGACTTGTCAAAGGTCACACAGCAGATAAGTGTCAGAGTCAGGATTAGAATCCTGGTCCTCTGTCTCCCAGGACCAAGCTCTGTCTATTAGGCAACACTGCTTCCAGAGGTAGAAATTTAAATCCTCTAAACTGTAAGCTTATTGTGGGCAGGAAACATGTCTATCAACTCTGATAATAATAATAATAATAATAATGATTATGATATCTGTTAAAAGCTTATTATGTACTAAGCTCTGGGATGGATGCAAAAATTGGGTGGGACACAGTCCCCTGTCCCACGTGGGGATCACAATTTCAATCCCCATTTTACATTTGAGGTAACTGAGGCCCAGAGATTATGATATTTGTTAAAAGCTTACTATGTACTAAGCTCTTGTATGGATACAAAAAAATTGGGTGGGGCACAGTCCTCTGTCCCACGTGGGGATCACAATTTCAATCCCCATTTTACATTTGAGGTAACTGAGACCCAGAAAAGTGCAGTGACTTCCCCAAAATCACACAGCAGACAAGTGGCAGAGTCAGGATTAGAACCCATGACCTACTGACTCCCAGGCCCATACTCTAGGCACTATGCAGTGCTGCTTCTCTGTTGTGTTGTGCTCTCCCAACCACTTAGTACATTGTTCTGCACACAGTAAGCGCTCAATAAACACAACTGATGCATTGTAGAAAACAGAATCTAAAAGGTCAGCTGGACTTTTGGCAAAATGACAGGCAGCAATTCCAGGACATCAAGCTCCAAATCAAGTTCAAGATCTCTTAGGCAGTTGTAGTATCCAACTTTATAAATGCCAGGGAGAACTAGATGTTACCCCAGAAGGCAAAAGCTCATGAGCAGTTGGCACTGACACCAATGCCAGCTCTGAATCCCACTCAAAATCAAATGGCAGGAAAGTGACCCCAGGAATGAGATCCTGGAATGCAATCATCTCACCAGCATTAACCGATACTCTCACTGGCACAGTTCTCTTCTGGGTGGGAGATACCAGGAGGAAAATGGGTCATGGGTAATGACTGCCAGGTCCCCGATGAAGGTGAAGTACAGTGCTTTGCACATAGTAAGTGCTTAAAAAATGCCATTAAAAAAAAAAGATGAAGACATGGTTACTCCTGAGGCAGACAAATAGTGTTTAACATAAAACATTTACATGCTAGAAATTCATATAGAGGAATTATATAAATCTAAAATGAAGGATTGCTCCTCTTTCTAAAACCACTTGCTTAGTCTGTGAGGTCAATAATAAAGCTGGGAGGCTGGACCCCAAGCTAGTCCTCTCCCAGTACCCCATTAGCAAGTTACCTCTGTGGGTTTAGCTGGTATGTGGAGCAGATCTCATTGTTAATCCTCTTCCACAGACTATCCTCCCCCAGTTATCCAACGGCGAGAGACAGCACTGTGTACACACAGTTGTGGTTATTCCCTGGGTCCCTTGGCAGACCCTTGCCCCACAGCTGCACGCTGTCCCCAATCCGGGCTCGTACTTTTATTACTGTCCTTCTCATGAGCACCTCCCAGAGGGTAGAACAATCAATAATCAAGCAAGCAAGCAAGCGAGCAATGTTGATCAATTCCATACCAGCCCTCACAGTCTACCTTGCAGGCTTAGCATGCCCTACTATGATACATATGTTTAAAAATGATTTTTCAAATGTGACAGAAAAATTTTCTTGTTACTGAAAAATAGTCATCCTTTCCACCATGCATGTTTGGTCAATTAAACAATTAATCCAACTATTGTTTATTGAGTGCTTACTACATGCAGAGCACTGTATTAAGCACTTGGGAAAGTAAAATACAAGAGGTGGTGGACATGATTCCTACTCTCGAGAACCTTACTAACTGGAGATGAAGACAGAGAAGCAGTGTGGCCTAATGGATAGAACACAGAAGTGGGAGAAGTTACATGACTTGTCCAAGATTACAGAGCAGACCGGCCTCAGACCTGGAATTAGAACCCAGGTCCCCTGAATCCCAGTCCTCTGTGTGATCTTGGGCAAGTTACCTAACTATTCTGTGACTCAGTTACATCACCTGTAAAATGGGGAATAAGATGTGAGCCCCACGTGGGACAAGGATTGTGTCCAAATTGATTACCTTGTATCTACCCCAGTGCTTAGTAGAGTGCCTGGCACATAGTAAATGCTTAGCAAATACTATTAAACAGCAACAAAAAGACAAATATTAAAATAAATTTCAGATAGAGGAAATGGTAGAGTAGAAGGATGTGTACATATGTACGGTGGGGCTGAATTTGGAGTGAAAATCAAACTCTCCCTTCTGCATTGCCTTTATTAATTAATCTCCTTTATTAATCAACATCCCCCAGCCAAAGAGCACTAATAATAATAATGATGATGATGGTATTTTTTAAGTGCTTACTATGTGCAAAGCACTGTACTGTTCTAAGTGCTTGGAGGATACAAAGTAATCAGGTTTTCCCACGTGGGGCTCACAGTCTTAATCCCCGTTTTACAGATGAGGGAACTGAGGCCCAGAGAAGTTAAGTGGCTTACCCAAGGTCACACAGCTGACAAGTGGTGGAGCCAGGATTCTAACCCATGACCTCTGACTCTCAAACCCGTGCTCTTTCCACTGAGCCAGGCTGCTTCACTAATATCCCTAACTGTAATTCATTCATTTACATTAATGTTTACCTCTTCTTCTGGACTGTAAGCTTGTTGTGGGCAGCTGTTTATTACTATATTGTAATCTCCCAAGTGCTTAGAGCTGGACTCTGCACACAGTAAGCGCTCAAAAAATATGACTGACTGACTGACTTTTAGATCATCACTTCATTCATTCATTCATTCATTCATTGAATCGTATTTATTGAGTGCTTACTGTGTGCGGAACACTTTACTAAGCTGTTGGGAAGTACAAATTGGCATCACTTTCACCTGTGGTAGCCGGGGTTTCTTGCCTGTTTCTAAATGGCACGACTTAGTGGTTCTCTGCATTGCCTCGTGGTATCCTTGGCACTTTACATGTAACAAAAATAATAATGATAATAATGTTCATAATAATTATAATGGCATTTGTTAAGTGCTTACTATGTGTAAAGCACTAAGTGCTGGGGGATACAAGGTGAAATGTTGCCCCATGTGGGGTTCACAGTCTTCCTCCCCATTTTACAGATGAGGCAATTGAGGCACAGAGAAGTTAAGTGACTTGCCCAAAGTCACACACCAGACATGTGGCAGAGTTGGGATTAGAACCCAAGACCTCTAACTCCCAAGCCTGGGCTCTTTCCACTGAGCCACGCTGCTTCTCATAATCGTCTTCAGAGCTGTCATCTTTGGGAATTGGTTACGTCCTGAATGGTAAAGCTCTCCACCAGGACCTCCTCGACATTAATGATAATAATAATTATAATAACAATAATAAGAATGGTATATGTTAAGTGCTTACTATGTACCTGGCACTGTACTAAGCTCTGGGGTGGATACAAGCAAATCAAGTTGGACAGAGTCCCTGTTCCCTGTGGGACTCCCAGTCTTAGTCCCCATTTTACAGATGAGGTAACTGGGGAACAGAGAAGTGGTGGAGCTGGAATTAATCCTTTCGTTCCTCAACTAAAGCTTCAATATTCTTCCAAATAACTGTAGAGAGGGACTGATTAGTGCCTTTCATATCCTTCTATTTGGATAGTTTGTGTTCTGAATTGTCAGGCAAGAGTGAAATGATGATGGCATTGACTAGGCACTTACTATGTGCCAGGCCCTGTGCTGAGCACTCAGGTTGATAAAAGATAATCATATTGGACACCATCTCACAAAGGGCTCACTGTCTATGAATAGAATATTGTCCTTTAAATCTGGAAAGAACCTGTCAGGGAAAACTAGCCTCTCCCCAGGAGAGCTGAAAATCCAAAAGCATGAGCACATTACCCAACAAAACAGGAAAGTTTCTGTTTCATCCTGAGAGCTGAGTCTTTTGTATTGGATCTCAGACTCACAAACTAAAAAGGGGTGGAGAGACTGGCAAAGGACAGCCCGGAAAAGAATCACATAATATAAAACTAAGAGATATAATCAATCAATGGTATTTTTTTTAATTGGCACTGTACTAGGTGTTGCAGAAGATACAAACTGCAGGAAAACTGAACTGCAGATTGACCTGCTCATTGGCCTGCTCATGCTCTGAGTAATCGGTCAGTTCCTTCTAGCACAGCATCTGATTTAATTCATGCTCCTAGTTTCCTATCGAATGCAGTAATCTTCCTGCAACAGAGCTATGTCTTTGGGTCTGTCCCACCACCCCCAGGCTGGGTTCCGGGGAAGTGTTGAAACTGGGGCCCTGGGAGTAGCCAGGTCTGTGAGCTTCTACCTGCTTCGGGGATTGGGGTGGTGTCCTTCTCCCTCCTTGTGGTTGGGGAGAGGAGCGGGTAGTGAGAGATTTTGAAAATCAGTCGTGGGCAGATGTGGAAACAGTCAGGCACAACCCTGATAGGTCCTGAAGACTTCAGCTGGAGTTGAGAAGCAGCAAGGCCTAGTGGATAGAATGTGGGTTCTAATCCCAGCTCCTCCATTTGTCTTGAGGATGTCCTTGAGCAGGTCACTTCACTTCTCTGGGCCTCCATTCCCTCATCTATCAAATGGGAATTAAGAATTTGAGCCCCGTGTGTAAAATAGACTGGGTTCAACCTGACCACTCTGCACCTATCCCAGAACTTAAAACAGTGCCTGGCACTCACTCAGCACTTAACAAATACTAGAGAGAAAAAAAAAACCCTTTTCCCGAATCAATGTGAGTTTGCCCAGGCACGTGTCCCCTACTTTGGCCGCTGGAGGGTAGGTCGACTACAAGCCCTTCAGACTCAGGGAGAGAATGGCTTCTTTTTCAGATCCATTGGATGGGGTTAGGGTCAGGGTCCAGGCTGTGGCCTTGTAGCCTGGAAAACCAGAAGAGAATTGGTCCCAGGGTGCCCTGTGGCTATGGATCCCATAAACCCCAACACCACATTCCAGACAGGTACAGGGTCTGCCAAGTCCGTCAAATTGTGCTCTCATAAGTATTTAGTACAGTACTCTGCACACAGTAAGCACTCAATAAATAGCATCGACCACCATACAACTAAAAAACCTTACAGACTAGCTTGGGAGACAAATATTTAAATGAATGACAGATGGGAGAGAAATAGTAGAGTATAAGGATATTTACATAAGTCCTTTGGGGCGAGGAGTGAGCTGCTCTCTGGCAACAAACATGTACTCAGCACTGGTTTAATACTAGCAGAATAAACAATGTTTCCACTAGATTGTAGGGCCTTTTACTAGACACTAAATTCCCTAAGGGTAGGAAACAAGTCTACCAACTCTGTTGCACTGTACTCTCCCAAGTGCTTAGTGGAATGAATAGCACACAGTAAGCACTCAGTGAATACCAATGGTTGACAGAAAATGATCAATGAGATTATTATTTCCATCTTCTTTCTTCAGTATAATCCCATAATAATACCAATAATTATGGCATTTCTTAAGCACTTACTATGTGCTACGCACTGTCTTAAGCACTGGGGTAGAAAAAGGTAATTGTGTTGGACACTGTCCCTGTCACACACAGGGCTCACAGTCTTAATCATCGTCATCATCAATCGTATTTATTGAGCGCTTACTATGTGCAGAGCACTGTACTAAGCGCTTGGGAAGTACAAATTGGCAACATATAGAGACAGTCCCTACCCAACAGTGGGATCACAGTCTAAAAGGGGGAGACAGAGAACAAAACCAAACATACTAACAAAATAAAATAAATAGAATAGATATGTACAAGTAAAATAAATAAATAAATAAATAAATAGAGTAATAAATATGTGCAAACATATATACATATATATAGGTGCTGTGGGGAAGGGAAGGAGGTAAGATGGGGGGATGGAGAGGGGGACGAAGGGGAGAGGAAGGAAGGGGCTCAGTCTGGGAAGGCCTCCTGGAGGAGGTGAGCTCTCAGCAGGGCCTTGAAGGGAGGAAGAGAGCTAGCTTGGCGGATGGGCAGAGGGAGGGCATTCCAGGCCCGGAGGATGACGTGGGCTGGGGGTCGATGGCGGGACAGGCGAGAACGAGGTACGGTGAGGAAATTAGCGGCGGAGGAGCGGAGGGTGCGGGCTGGGCTGTAGAAGGAGAGAAGGGAGGTGAGGTAGGAGGGGGCGAGGTGATGGAGAGCCTTGAAGCCCAGGGTGAGGAGTTTCTGCCTGATGCGCAGATTGATTGGTAGCCACTGGAGATTTTTGAGGAAGGGAGTAATATGCCCAGCGTGCTTCTGAACAAAGATAATCCGGGCAGCAGCATGAAGTATGGATTGAAGTGGAGAGAGACACGAGGATGGGAGATCAGAGAGAAGGCTGATGCAGTCGTCCAGACGGGATAGGATGAGAGCTTGAATGAGCAGGGAAGCGGTATGGATGGAGAGGAAACGGCGGATCTTGGCAATGTTGCGGAGCTGAGACCGGCAGGTTTTGGTGATGGCTTGGTTGTGATGGGTGAATGAGAGAGCGGAGTCGAGGATGACACCAAGGTTGCGGGCTTGTGAGACAGGAAGGATGGTAGTGCCGTCAACAGAGATGGGAAAGTCAGGGAGAGGGCAAGGTTTGGGAGGGAAGACAAGGAGTTCAGTCTTCGACATGTTGAGCTTTAGGTGGCGGGCAGACATCCAGATGGAGATGTCCTGAAGGCAGGAGGAGATGCGAGCCTGGAGAGAGGGGGAGAGAGCAGGGGCAGAGATGTAGATCTGGCTGTCATCAGCGTAGAGATGATAGTTGAAGCCGTGGGAGCAAAAGAGGTCACCAAGGGAGTGCGTGTAGATTGAGAACAGAAGGGGACCAAGCACTGAGCTTTGGGGAACCCCCACAGTAAGAGGATGGGAGGGGGAGGAGGAGCCTGCAAAAGAGACTGAGAAAGAACGACCGGAGAGATAAGAGGAGAACCAGGAGAGGACGGAGTCTGTGAAGCCAAGGTCAGATAGTGTGTTGAGGAGAAGGGGGTGGTCCACAGTGTCAAAGGCAGCTGAGAGGTCGAGGAGGATTAGGACAGAGTATGAGCCGTTGGATTTGGCAAGCAGGAGGTTATTGGTGACCTTTGAGAGGGCAGTTTCCGTGGAACGTAGGGGACGGAAGCCAGACTGGAGGGGGTCGAGGAGAGAGTTGTTGTTGAGGAATTCTAGGCAGCGCGTGTAGACAACTCGTTCAAGGAGTTTGGAAAGGAATGGTAGGAGGGATATGGGGCGATAACTAGAAGGTGAGGTGGGGTCAAGAGAGGGTTTTTTTAGGATGGGAGAGACATGGGCATGTTTGAAGGCAGAGGGGAAGGAACCAGTGGAGAGTGAGCGGTTGAAGATGGAAGTTAAGGAGGGGAGAAGGGAGCGAGAGATTTCACGAGATGAGAGGGAATGGGGTCAGAAGCACAGGTGGCCGGAGTAGCACTTAAGAAGAGGGAGGAGAGCTCCTCTGAGGAGACTGCTGGGAAGGATGGGAGAGTAGCAGAGAGTGTTGAGAGCCGGGGGGTTGGAGAAGGGGGGGAAGAGACTTTGGGGAGGTCGGACCTGATGGATTCAATTTTGATAATGAAGTAGGAGGCCAGATGGTTTGGGGTGAGGGAAGGAGGAGGGGGAGGAACCGGGGGCCTGAGAAGGGAGTCGAATGTACGGAAGAGCTGGCGGGGCCGATGGGCATGGGTGTCAATAAGGTAGGAGAAATAGTTTTGTCTGGCAGAAGAGAGGGCTGAGTTAAGGCAGGAAAGGATAAACTTGAAATGAACGAGGTTGGCATGGTGTTTAGACTTTCGCCAGCAGCGTTCGGCAGCTCGAGCATAAGAGCGAAGGAGGCGGACAGTGGCACTGATCCAGTGCTGTGGGTTAGTGGTGCGAGAGCGGCGAAGGGAAAGGGGAGCAAGTGAGTCTAGCTGAGTAGAAAGGGTAGAGTTGAGAGCAGTAATCTGATCATCAAGACTGGGTAGAGAGGAGAGAGCGGCGAGGTGGGGTGTGAGGCGCTCCAAAAGATGGGTGGGGTCCAGAGAGCGGAGATCTCTGTGAGGGAGTAATACGGATTTACAGGGGAAAGGAGTGTGAGTGAGGAGGCAGGTGAGAGGATTATGATCAGAGAGAGGGATTACAGAGTTGGTGAGGGTGGACACAGTGCAGCGGTAGGAGATGATGAGGTCGAGGTTATGACCAAGTTGGTGAGTGGGTGAGGTGGGGTGGAGGAAGAGGTTGGCAGCGTCAAGGAGAGATAGAAGGCGGGCGGCAGAGGAGTCGTTAGGGATATCCATGTGGATATTGAAGTCTCCAAGGATCAGAGTGGGCATGGAGAAGGAGAGAAGGAAGGTGAGGAAGGGGTCAAAGTTGTTAAAGAAGTTGGAAGTGGGGCCGTGAGGGCGGTAGATGACGGCTACAAGAATCTGGAGGGGGTGGTACAGGCAAATAATGTGGGCTTCAAAGGAAGGGAAGGAAAGGGAAGGGGGTGGAGGGATAGTGCGAAAGCGACATTGGGGGGCGAGAAGGAAACCGACACCTCCTCCTTTTCCGGTGAGTCTGGGGGAGTGGGAGAAGAAGAGGCCTGCACTGCAGAGAGCAGCAGAAGAGACCGTGTCGTCCGGAGACAGCCATGTTTCAGTTAGGGCGAGGAGGAGTAGAGAGCTGGAAAGGAAAAGGTCCAGGATGAAAGGGATCTTACTTAAAACGGAGCGGGGATTCCAGAGGCCACACTTGCTAGCAGCTGTCGAGGGAAGGGAGGGAGGGGGAAGGGTGCGAGGGGTGGGGAGGGTTTGGATTGGGATGAGTTTGCGGGGGCCTGGGCGGGGAGAGTGGGAAGGGGGGTGGCGATGGGAAAAGAGAACTGGGATGGGGTAGTGGCGGGGAGAAGGGGAGGGAGGGGGCCGGGAGGGAGGAGCGGAGGACTGGCGCTGGTACAGAGGAATCCTTGGTAGGGGGTGAGGTGGAGTGGTCTTCGTGGGTGAGAGGGAGGGAAAAAGCTGGGTGGGAGAGGGGAAGGGGAAGGTGAGGAATGGGAATGGCAGTTGGGAGCAAGGGAACTGAAAGTTTATGGTGAGGTCAGCAGGGCGAGTGACAGTACAGCAGAAGGTTAACAATTGAGATGCAGAAGCAATAAAACAGTAGCAATGATATAAGTAGGCGATGGCATCACAGGGTGTAGTTAAACAATCAATATGCTATGGCAATAATAAAATTGGCAGATAATGATGTCACAGAGAGCAGATACAAACTATTAAGTGCTGGAGTAGGATGGGCCTGTTAAGAGAGGTCAGGGAGCAGAGATACCTGGGGAGAGGAGCAAACAGTCTACTAGCATGGGAGGGCTGAGTAGGTGCGAATGAGGTTGTCGTTATTGTAACATGGTGCTAACAAGGGCTTTTTACCTGGGGGCGGGGGGGAGTCAGTCAGGACCGGACCAGGAAGGGGGTGATGAGGGGCACTTTAAGGAAGGCCTCCTAAATTGGGGGGGGTGGAAGCAGGGGGGCGTCCATGGGGGCGCTGTGATGGTGGGCGGGCGGGCCTCTCGGGACCGGAATCCCGGGCATCTATGGCGGCGCTCAGTAATCCAGTCGGGATAGGATGAGAGATTAAACCAGCAAGGTAGCAGTTTGGATGGAGAGGAAAGGGCGAATCTTGGCAATGTTGTGGAGGTGAGACCGGCAGGTTTTAGTGACGGATTGGATGTGTGGGGTCCAGAAATGAGTCCAATTTTCACCTGCTAACTACTACGTGGATTATGAAAGCACACCATGACTTGGCATCTTTATTTATTAGATTAAACCGAGGATCCCTTCTGCGTTTTTATTCATATTCCAGCTTCACTTGGGAATAGTTTTTTTCCACTCACGATCTAATTTATCCGTTGAAGGGTATCTTGAAATTGAGTAGTTGAGACATTTGGCTAGCACAAGTAGGACAGAAGCACTGAGGTGTGGATATACTAAATTGTGGACTTGCTTGGTGGAATTCTTGAGATTCCTCCATTTGTCTTCTTGTAGTTTCCTGAGCACTTAGTTGGGCTTCATTATTTGTTAAAATGTCAAGCCTCACCAAAGGCAAAAAGCCTTGCCAAGTCAGCAGGAGACACCAAAAGTCATGATTATAATAATAATAATGATATTTGTTATTACTATTTGTTATTACTTACTGTGTGCCAAGCACTGTTCCTAAGCAGTGGGGAAGATACTAGGGAATCAGGTTGTACCACGTGGGGCTTACGGTTTTAATCTACATTTTACAGATGAGGTAACTGAGGCTCAGAGAAGTTAAGTGATTTGCCCAAAGTCACACAACTGATAAGAGACAGAGCTGGAATTAGAACCCATGACTTCTGACTCCCAAATCCGTGCTCTGTCCACTAAGCCATATTGCTTCCAATGCACTTGTTTCTGGCATAGTTTTCTAATCATGCTAAACTATAGAGGCGCAGGACTTGTGGGATCTGATCAAGACTTCTTGTTAAATTGAGGAATGAAATTGAAAGAAAATCACCACAATGCACTCACCCCTGGAATCGTCACAAAATTGGTTATTTTTAATTCTTCACTTTTTTCAATGCAAATGAGTTTTCCTGAGGAGGTGATGGAAAGAGCTCTAACCGATGTAGGTATACTACTAACTAGTTACTACTCAGGCCCCAAGTCCTTAATAAAGAAAACTGATTATTGTTAAGCACTTAGTACAGTGCTCTGTACACAGTAAGTGCTCAGTAACTAAATTTGATCGAATGATTGATCCAGATAACAAGTCTTCAGAACGTCCCAAATATCTCAGCCCAAATTCAAAAAAGCCAGACACTTAATTGTGGTATTTGTTAAGCACTTAATATGTGCCTGGCACTGCACTAAGATACAAGCAAAGCAGGTTGGATGCAGTCCCTGTCCCCTGTAGAGCTCAGTCTCAATCCCCATTTTACAAATGAGGTAACAGAGGCACAGAGAAGTTGTGACTTGCCCATGTTAACACAGCCAACCAGTGGCAGAGTCAGGATTAAAACCCATGACCTTCTGACTTCCAGGGTTGTGCTTTGTCTATTAGGTCATGCTGCTTCTCCAAACAATGTAATGTTAGATAGAAAAATTCAAAAAACATTGTTTAGTGACAATCGAGATCATACCCAATTCTACAATAAATCAAAGATGTATCAATAGGATCCTCTTTCACCTATGATGGCCAGCTAGTTCTCCGTCTAATCCTTCTCATCATCGTTCCCTAGTTGTTCTCCTTCACCTCAGTTTCTGGCTGAGGTATCCTGCAAGACTCTGTAATGGCTCCTCTACTTTTCTCATTCTACACACTCCCTAGAGGAACTCATATGCTCACTTGGCTTCAGTTACCTCCTCTCTGGGGATGACCTCTCCAATTTCCATTGCTCATCTTACCCACAATTACACATTTCCGTTAGCCTCCGGGTCACCACCTCCACTTGGCTGCCTCACTGGCCACTTCAAACTCAAGATGTCTGAAGTTAAACCATAACTCACCTCTCCTAAACCCTACCCTTCCCCGGACTTCGATCTCTGTCAAAGACACCGCTATCCACCTTGGTGCCATCCTTGACACTCTACTCTTTCTCCACTCTGATATTTAAACGACTGCTAAATCCTCCTAGTTCTTATCATACAATATTTCTGGCCTCCTTTCATTCTTCTCCATCCAGACTCTTAACATCTTGGTCCAAACTCTTGTCATTACATGGCCGGAGTTTTATAATCAAACTCTTCATTCACTCATTCAATCTTATTTATTGAACGTCTACTGAGCAGAGCACTGTACTAAACCCTTGGGAGAGTACAATGTAATGGTAAACAGACACATTTCCTAATCACAGGGAGTTTACACTTCTCCTTTCTTGATTGTAAACTGACTGTGGGCAGGGAATGTTTCTGTTCATTGTTGTATTGTACTCTCTCAAGCACTTAAGTACTTTCATCTGCACTCAATGAATGCTCAATAAATATGAATGAATGAAATACAAAAAACGAATAAAGGGGGAGACATATATTAATAAAAAGAAATAAATTACAGATATGCTTATGCGTGCTGTGGGGCTGGGAGCAGGGATGAATGTTGTTCCTGGTTCGTCTCCCTGCCTCCAGAGTCTTTCCCCTCCAATTTCTACTATGTGCTCCTGCCTAAATCATCTTCTTGATGGTTCACTCGAATGGCATCCCATTTCCCTTGAAATAAAGCAAAAACTCCTCCTGATTGGCTTCAAGGCTCTCCTCCTCCTCTACCTCACCAGATCTGCACTCATCATCCACTTATCCTCCAGTTCACTCTCATAGGTTCCCCTAAGCCAGCTTTCTTACCATACCTTGTTTTTGTTTCTCCCACCTCCTCCTGTCAGTCAGTTAATTGTATTTATTGAGTGCTTACTATGTGCACTAAGCATTCGGGAATACAGTATAACAGTAAACAGCTGATGCCACAACAAACTTACAGTCTAGAGGAGGAGACAGTCATTAATATAAATAAATAAATCACAGCTGTGTACCTAAGTGCTGTGGGGCTGTGAAGAGTGATCAATAAAGAGAGCAAATCAGGGTGAGTAAGAAGGCAGGGGGAGTAGTGGAAAGGAGGTCTTCACCCAAGTCATGCTGGGCCACTAGCCTGGTACTGTCTCTTTCTCTTTCCACCTAATCTGACAGAGCTCAGCTCTCTCCACTTTCAGAGCCCTTCTGAAACTCCACCTCATCCAAAAAGCCTGACCTGATTAATTCCTAATACTCAAATCTCATCAACCCATTAACCACCTCTAGCACTCACATTTTTAAATTTTAATTCTCCCTCAACACTTATGCATATATAATGTATGATGGATTGAAAGTCAATTAATTCATCTTGATGATCCCATTTATAAGTATTTTTGTGCATATCTTCCTAATTCAAGTTACACACCTTTTGGGAAGGAAACAATGTCTTATGTTTCTATTGTACTTTCCCAAGAGCTTAATTCAGTGCATTACACCCTGGGAATGCTCAATAAACCCCTTTACTACAATTAGAGCAGGTAGTACCTCTACTATTACCACTACTTCTCCTCTTCTTCCTTTCCCTCATACTATTATTATAACTCCATCACTAAATCTACCAATAGATTTATGCCACAAATTCGCAAACCTGGAGAATCTAAGTTGTTCTGAATAGCAGAGTTTTTATGCAGCTGAGAAACTAAAGTCACAGCTGGCAACGCTGAAAGATTGCAAGGGACAGTCAAACCACAATGAAACTAGAAAACTCATTTGAAAAGTAGAGTATTTCTACTTAGTATAGATGCGTACCTGATTCTTTGCTACTCATTTATTCATTACCTACAGACCACATTCGAGGTGACACAGTTACAAGAGAACATTTTTGGCAGTAGAGAAAGCAGCAAAAATACCACTGAATGTAATTAGCGAAGAGTTTGATGATCATAAACATGAAATTATTTACAGATGGAAGAAGAGAAAAGAAAAAGTGTTGCATAATGGAAAGAGCACGGGCCTGGGAGTCAGAAGGATATTAATTCTAATCCTGACTCTGCCACTTATCTGCTGTGTGACCTTGGGCAAGTCACCTAACTTCTCTGTGCCTCAATTCCCTCATCTGTAAAATGGGGATTTTATACCTGTTCTTCCTCCCCCTTAAACAGTGAAGGGATTGTAGCCAATCTGCATAACTTGTAACCATTCCAATGCTTAGCACAATGCCTGACACATAGTAAGCACTTAACAAATGCCCTTAAAATGTGAATATGATGATGACTTTGTGTTTTCCTAATAGGGGTGAGTCCATATGGCGAGATGGAAGTTCACAAGTGGGTAATTGGCCCAGAAGTGCTGAGTTGATAGGTAGATGATCAAAGGAGAAGAAAAATAAATGAGGGAAGGCCTCCTGTAGGAGATAAGATTAGAGAAAGGTTTTAAAGATACGGAGAGTTATGTTCTGTTGGATATGACTAATGTGATTCATCTCTCATCTCTCCTCTCTATATCCATCCCAAAACTGACTTGTCAACAACACTTCACGTCAAATCTCTCCCTAGCCCATGCCACAAAACTTTAGTGATTATCTTTATACTCTATTATTTCTTTCTATGTGCAGTTTATATTAACGTCTGTCTCCCCTGCCCTCCTCGAAGGCAGGGCCATGTCTTTTAATTCTACTGTAGTCTCCCAAGTGCTTTGTACAATGCGCTTCACAAAGTAGGTACTCAATAAATGCTACAGATTGATTGATTTAAAGCAGGGAGTTGTACACAGGAGGAATGACATGAACAAAGGGTCAGTTGAGAACAAGGAAAAGTTATAAGTTTAGCTTGGAAGGAACAGAGGGCGTGAACTGGCTTGGACTGGGTAACATTTTTCATTCTTTCAATCGTATTTATTGAGCACTTATAGTGTGCAGAGCACTGTACTAAGCACTTGGAAAGTGAAATATGGCAAAAGAGGGAGACAATCCCTGCCCAACACGGGCTTTCTCTTTCTGCTGCAAATTCGCTGTTAAAAACCTGATGCATAAGAAAAGGATTTATTCCAAAGGGAAAAACAAACATATCCCATGATGACGGTTTCACCTTCAAAACATCGCCAAGATCTGTCCTTTCTTTCTTCTTACCTGTCCCATGGAGCGGTTCACTGAAAAACCGGGGAGAGAGGGGATGCTGCTATCCTTGCCCTATCGTATCCACTTTGCCCCATTATGCCAAAACTGCTCCCATTATCCTCATCTATCCACATTGCCCCCATCCCAGCCCCTGGAATTGCAGGTCCTGGGTGAGACAGGGCTATAAGGGAACCACATGGCAGAGAAGGGGCAGGGGAAGCTGTAGCAGGTTATTGTTGAAAGTGTCAAAAAAGCCACAGGTGTTGGGTATGGTGTTGTTCAGGACCAGTTTGCCCAGGAGGAAAAGTAGTTTCACCATTGGCTTTAAAGCAGTCCATCACCTTGCCCCCACCTACCTCACCTCACTTTTCTCCTTCTACAACCCAGCCTGCACACTTCGTTTCAATGGTGCTAACCTTATCACTGGCAGTGTGGCTTAGTGGAAAGAGCCCAGGCTTGGGAGTCAGAGGTCATGGGTTCTATTCTCGCTTCTGCCACTTGTCAGCCGTGTGACTTTAGGCAAGTCACTTAACTTCTCTGGGCCTACGTCCTGTAAAATGGGGATGAAGCCTGTGAGCCCTACGTGGGACACCCTGATTACTTTGTATCTACCCCAGCACTTAAAAAAGTGCTTTGCGCATAGTAAGTGCTCAACAAATGCCATCATTATTATTATTATTACCTCCATCTTGCCTGTCTCACCACCCACCCCTGGCCCTTGTCCTGCCTCTGGCCTGAAATGCCCTTTCCTCCTTACATCTACTAGGCAATTACTCTCAACCCCCCCTTCAAAAACTTACTGAAGGCACATCTCCTCCAAGAGGTCTTCCCAGACTCAGCCTTCTGTTTTCTCTTCTCTCCTCCCTTCTGAGTCACCCTGACCTGCTCCCTTTGCTCTTCTCCCCTCTCCTCACCCCACAGCATTTATGCATATGTCTGTAATTTTATTTATTTACATCGCTGTCTGTGTACTTGTATTGATGTCTGTCTCCCCACTCCTAGATTGTGAGCTCGTTGTGAGCAGAGATTGTCTCTCTTTATTGCTGTATTGTTCTTTCTCAAGTGAGTGCTCAGCACATAGTAAGTGCTCAATAAATGTTATAGAATAAATGAGTGAATATAGGGGAACCAGGTTGCTAAGGGGGGGTTTGGTCAAGGAAGGGTGCCAGAGAGCCCAGAGGTGGTAAATAGTGAGGTGGGTAGGGAAAAAGAATAGGTGCAAAGACTCTTTAGTGTAACAGGCAAAGGGAGGTTATGTAGGCTCAGGAACTAATCCAGAGTAGTTTGGAAGTTGCAACCAGAAATAAAATACAGCAAGCTATTGTGGAACTGTATACCTCAAAGTAATTTGCTTTTCAAATTGTACAAATTATACAATTTTTATCACCAATTATGGTATTGATTGAGTGCTTACTGTGTGCAGAGCATTGCACTAAGCACTTGGGAGTGTACAATATAGCAATATAACAGACACATTCCCCACCCACAATGAGCTTACAGTAAAGAAGGGGGAGAAAGACATTAATATAAACAAATAAATTAAAGATATGTACATAAATGTTGTGGGGCTGGGAAGGGGAATAAAGGGAGCAAGTCAGAGTGAAGGAGAAAGGATTTGGAGAAGAGAAAAGGTGGGGCTTAGTTAGGGAAGGCCTCCTGGAGAGTTGTGCCTTCAATAAAGCTTTGAAAGGGGGAAGAGAGTAATTGTGGTGTTTATTATCCCCTTACTATGTGTCAAGCACCGTACTAAGCGCTGGAGTAGATACAAAATAATCAGGTAGGACTCAGTCCCTGTTCCATTTGGGGCTCACAGACTAAGGAGGAGGAAGAGCAGTAATTACATCCCCAATCTACAGATGAGGAAATTGAGGCACAGAGAAGCTAAGTGACTTGCCCGAGAAAACACAGCAGGCAAGTGGCAGAGCCGAGATTAGAACCCATGTCTTCTAACTCCCGAGCCCTCATTCAGACGAGGTCCTACGTAGTACTCTCCCAATCACTTATTACAGTGCTCTGTACACAGTAAGCAGTCTATAAACACGATCAAATGATTGACTGGTACTGCTTCTCAGAATACTTGGCTTCTTTATCAGAATAAGGATTCCTCCTTAACTGTGCAATCCTGTGACCTCAAGAACAGATATATGCTCTACATTTAGAATGAATCCTTCCCTCATGTTCTTCATACGATTAACAATTTCCTGTTAGTTGCTTTTTCTGTAAAGTACCATTTCAGGGTTTTTGCTTTGTTACTTCAAGCACTAGGACAATGGCAAATTTCATGGAGTACCTAAATCTTTTTCATAAGCATACAGGTAAAAAATGGGTTTTGTCATGAAGCACAAAATGAATGGAAGCAGCATGGCATAGGGGATAGAGCAAAGCCTGGGAGTCAGAAAGTCGTGGGTTCTGATCCTGGCTCCGCTAGTTTTCTGCTGTGTAACCTTGGGCAACTCAATTAAATTCTCAGTGCCTCGGTTACCTCATCTGTAAAATAAGGATTAAGACTGTAAGCCCCATGTAGGGCAGGGATTGCATTCAACCAGATTTGCTTGCATCCTGTTCCTTAATCCTGCTGATCCTGCCTTCACAACATCACTAAAATCCATCCTTTCCTCTCCATCCAAACTGCTACAACGATGATCCAAGCACTTAGTATATCCCACCTTGACTACTACATCAGCCTCCTTTCTAACCTCCCTGCTTCCTCTTTCTTTCCACTCCAGTCCCTTGTTTGAGGAGGGAAAATATTTCTTTTGCTCCTTCACTCCTGGTATTGGTAGAGGGAACAGGTTTTCATATTCTAGTGCAGAGTGCTTCCTATGTGAATAGGAAGTTCATATCCCCTAACTGAGGGAAGGGAGGTTCAGGGAAGTGATACTTAATAGTCCATTTTGAGTTTTTCAAGTGTACATCGTTGTGATTTTAAACCATTATTTTAAATTACTTTCTTACATCCTTTTCAAGTGTATCGCCAATAAAAAATAATGTTTGTTAGCAGACAAAGAAATCAGAGCTTCATGGTTCTCCAAAGGAGTTCCCTTTCAGATCCTACATCTCTTTTACTCATTTTTAACACCTGGTTTGCTGAAATACTTTTAAAATGTCTCGCTGTAGGTATTTTAGTGAGGTGGCTCCTTGCTAATGTCTCTATGTTGATACTTGAAACTCTCAGTATTTACAAATGACAGGTGTGTCATTTCTAGACTGTCATGATCGAAAACTCAGTGAATCTAAGGTCTGATCAACTGGAGAAACTTTAGGTAACCTGAGGGGCAGCTGCAAGAGATTTCTAGGCAGAAAAACAGGAAATGCATGCATTATAAAACACTTACTCCAAAAGTATAACAGCTGGCAGTCGGTAAGTATTGATTTTCCTTCTAAGGTGCTGGAATTAGCTACTTGAAAAAAGCTTTTTCAATTTAATTTCAGAACTGATGGGATGTAGAAATCCACAGGAGTATGCTCTGGCTAAATATGAGGTTTACTATTTTAGCGGCTACCTGATGACAATTTCTGAAATTGGAACACAGTTTACTCAGTAATCTCTAGTACATGGAATGAATTTTGATTTTTATTCAAATGAAAAATCTGTTACAATAATTCAATTGATATTTTTGTGGTTCATTTGTGATGATGTTGTCAACCCATCTACCAATTTGAATGAATTCTTTTCAAAATAATCTTAATTGTCAATCTTAGAATTTGAATGGTAAGACAGGCACTACCATGGGCTACATTTCAGATGAGATTTTATTTTTAATTATCTTAAAGAAGCCAATAGTTTTTCATCTCTCACATCTTATTCAGGGCAGCATGGATCAGTGGAAAGAGGGAAGACTCCAGGGCTTTGGAGTCAGAGGTCATGGGTTCAAATCCCAGCTCCCCCAACTGTCAGCTGTGTGACTTTGGGCAAGTCACTTCACTTCTCTGGGCCTCAGTTACCTCATTTGTAAAATGGGGATTAAGACTGTGAGCCTCCCGTGGGCCAACCTGATCACCTTGTAACTTCCCCAGCGCTTAGAACAGTGCTTTGCTCATAGTAAGCGCTTAATAAATGCCATTATTATTATTATTATTATTATTATTATTATTATTATTATTTAGTTCAATGAAGCATATTTACCATTACTTTCTTCAAGGTGAAAATCAAGAAAAAATAATCTTTTCAATTGAAGAAATTATGAATCTTCTGAGGGATAAAATGACTTGAATTTTTCAATGCCCCATGCCTGTGATTAATCCACTAGACCATGATGCTTCCCACTCCTGTTTTGTTCTGCTACATAAAATCTGTTTTCTTCCCCTTTCACTTAACTCGAGATTAGATTTTCTACAGTTGACAGT
This sequence comes from Tachyglossus aculeatus, assembly GCF_015852505.1. Lineage (NCBI taxonomy): Eukaryota > Metazoa > Chordata > Mammalia > Monotremata > Tachyglossidae > Tachyglossus > Tachyglossus aculeatus. The sequence continues at coordinate 272,638 of NW_024044830.1, read as the reverse complement.
GATCTCTTCCTTGTTCTAATCCTCCTGGTCATCTAAACTGCCTTTATCGTGATAGATGAAACTTTCCTCCTGGAAACATGGTTTTCTCCTGATTTTCCTTCTGTTTCTCTGGCTGCTCTTTCTCAATCTCTTTTATTGGTCCTCTTCTTCCCCTCTTCTGTTCTGACACGGGGGTGTCCATCAGTGTTCTCTTCTGGGGTCTCCTACTCTTCAGACTTTATATTTGCTCCTACTTGGAGCCCATCCACTCCCATCCCAAATCCATCTGGCTGGCTCTGACCACCCTCCCTGTCTGCAGTTTTGCTCCTGCCCGCAGGACATCTCCATGTGGATGTCCCAACCACAACCTCAAACTCACTGTGCTCTCCCCACTCCAGTTCATACTTTATTCTTACTGCCCAGATCATCTTTCTAAAAGAAACTAATCTGTCTTTTACTCCCCACTCCTCAAAAACCTCCAGTGATTGCCCCTCCACCTCTGCATCAAACACAAATTCCTCACCATCAGCTTTAAAGGGAATCAATCAGCTCTCCCTGTCCTATTTTAACTTGTTGATCTCCTACTACAACCCAGACTGCGCAACCTAGTCTCTGCACTCACCACCACCTGTCTTGCCACTAATTACTTGTCTATGTCATGCCTCTACCATGGAATTCCTCTGCTTTGACATCTCTCCCAAAAGGCCTTCCCTGACTAAACTCTTATTCCATCTCCCTTCTGCATCACTAATACACTTGGAACTCTTATTCCCTCTCCCTTCTGCATCACTAATACACTTGGAACTCTTATTCCCTCTCCCTTCTGCATCACTAATACATTTGGATCTGTACCCTTAAGAACTTGATATTCACCCCACAGCACTTAAGTACGTATCCCTACAATCCCTCTACTGGTAATTTCTTTTAATATCTGTCTCCCACTTTAGACTATAAGCCCTTTGGACTATAAGCCCTTTGTAGGCAGAGCTACTGTTTCCAAGCACTATTATATTGTATTCTCCCAAACGTTTAGTTCAGTGTACTGCACACAGTAAGTGCTCAGTAAATACCATTGATTGATTCAAAACCAAACTCTTCATTCATCCTCCTAAATCTGCACTACCACTCAACTTTCCCATCATGGTTGACAACATAATCTCCACAGTTTCTAAAATGCACACCCTTGGAATTATCTTTGGTTCCTCTTTCAACTCTCACATTCAGTCTGTTGCTAAATTCTATCTTTTTTTCCTCCACAATATTTCCCAGATCCACTCTTTCCTCTCCTCCAAGAAACGTGTCTACTGTATCTCTTTGACTTTTGTATGTGTCTCCTTACTGTTCTGTGTATCTGTTCTTTCTTGTCTTTAGTATTCCTCGTTGTTTGAATCTTCTTTCTCAACATTGTTGGAAACACTTTTCTCCATTCTTCAGAAAAAACTTGACACAAAAGCTTTTGCCATCAGCTTTATTGCACTTCTTTGACTTGTTCCCTCTTACTCATCCACTCTCTTCAACCATTACACCCCAGCTCACACTCTTTGTTCTTTTCAATTTAACCTAGTACTCGTTGTACCTCGTTTCCTTCTCTCCCATCTCCAACAACTGATTTGTCTTTCGTCTTGTCTAGAAACACCTTCCGCGCTCAAATCAATCACATCACAATGCTCCCATCTTCAAAGCCCTTCTGACATCCTGTAATCTCCAGGAAACCTCCACCTTTTACATTTACTTCACCTCAGTTCCCCTACGCTCCTAACCTGCTTGTAACATCTCAGCCCGTTCGAGCTCCTTGCAACCTCTCATTGCAGTTTTGTACATATCTATACATACACCTTCTGTTCTCTATCTACACTCACTCCCTTGGTGAACTCATTCGCTCCCACGGCTTCAATTATCATCTCTACGCTGATGACACCCAAATCTACATCTTTGCCCCTGCTCTCTCTCCCTCCCTTCAGGCTCGTGTCTCCTCCTACTTTCAAGACATCTCCATCTGGATGTCGGCACACCATCTAAAACTCAATATGTCCAAGACTGAACTCCTTATCTTCCCTCCCAAACCCTGCCCTCTCCCTGACGTTCCCATCACTGAAGATGGCACTACCATCCTTCCCATTTCACAAGTCAGCAATCTTGGTGTCATCCTCGATTCTGCTCTCTCGTTCACCCCTCACATCCAATTCATCACCAAAACCTGCCGGTCTCACCTCCACAACATCTCCAAGACCCTCCCTTTCCTCTCCATCCAAACTGCTACCCTGCTGGTTCAATCTCTCATCCTATCCCGACTGGATTACTGCATCAGCCTCCTCTGTAATCTCCCATGCCCCTGTCTCTCCCCACTTCAGTCTATACTTCAGGCAGCTGCCCGGATCATCTTTGTGCAGAAACGCTCTGGACATTCATTCATTCATTCATTCAATCGTATTTATTGAGAGCTTACTGTGTGCAAAGCACTGTACTAAGCACTTGGGAAGTACAAGTTGGCAACATATAGAGACGGTCCCTACCCAACAGTGGGCTCACAGTCTAGAAGCGGAGACAGACAACAAAACAAGACACACTAACAAAATAAAATAAATATAATAAATATGTACAAATAACTAAATAAATAAATAGAGTGATAAATACGTACAAACTTATATACATATATACAGGTGCTGTGGGGAGGGGAAGGAGGTAAGGCGGGAGGGATGGGGAGGGGGAGAAGGGGGAGAGGAAGGAGGGGGCTCAGTCTGGTAAGGCCTCCTGGACGAGGTATCTCTCAGTAGGGCTTTGAAGGGAGGAAGAGAGCTAGCTTGGCGGATTTGCGGAAGGAGGGCATTCCAGGCCAGAGAGATGACGTGGACCGGGGGTCGATGGCGGGGCAGGCGAGAACGAGGCATAGTGAGGAGGTTAGCGGCAGAGGAGCGGAGGGTGCAGGCTGGGCTGTAGAAGGAGAGAAGGGATTATAATGCTATTTGTTAAGCGCTTACTATGTGCAAAGCACTGTTCTAAACGCTGGGGAGGTTACAAGGTGATCAGGTTGTCCTACGTGGGGCTCACAGTCTTAATCCCCACTTTACAGATGAGGTAACTGAGGCCCAGAGAAGTGAAGTGACTTGTCCGAAGTCACACAGCTGACAGTTGGCGGATCCAGGATTTGAACACCTGACCTCTGACTCCAAAGCCCGTGCTCTTTCCACTGAGCCATGCTGCTTCTCAGTTCTACTTGAACACAAGGATTACATTTTGATAAACTCCTCAAGGAAAACTTGCATTGTGAGAGTCACCCCTTGACTAATGTCACGGATCCATCCAGAGAGATGTGCATTCCCTGATGCCCTAGTGGCATTCTATTCAAAATGCATTATGGGAGAACTGACTATACTTTGAGAGGCAGAAATGGTCAAAATTTAAAAGATCCCAGATTGATAGTCAATCACTTGCATTTACTGAGTGCCTACTAAGTGCAAAATGCTGTGTTAAGCACTTGAGAGAGTAAAATAGAATTAGTAGACATGATCCCTGCCACCAAGACGTTTACAGTCTTGAAGGAGAGAAAACTAATAATAATAATAAAGATAATATTAATGGTACTTGCTAAGGGCTTACTGTGTGTCAATCAATCAATCAATCATTCATATTTATTGAGCGGTTACTGTGTGCAGAGCACTGTACTAAGTGCTTGGGAAGTACAGGCTAACAACATATAGAGACAGTCCCTAACCAACAGTGGGCTCACAGTCTAGAAGGGGGAGACAGAGAACAAAACCAAACATACTAACAAAATAAAATAAATAGAATAGATAGGTACATGTTACTCCGCTCCCCAAAAATCTCCAGTGGCTACCAGTCAACCTACGGATCAGGCAAAGACTCCTCACTCTCGGCTTCAAGGCTCTCCATCGCCTTGCCCCTCACCTCACCTCTCTTCTTTCCTTCTGCAGCCCAGCCCACACCCTCTGCTCCTCTGCCACTAACCTCCACACTGTGCCTCGTTCACACCTGTCCTGCTGTCTTCCCCCAGCCTACGTCCTCCCCCTGGCCTGGAATGCCCTCCCTCCGCACATCCGCCAAGCTAGCTCTCTTCATCCCTTCAAAGACCTACTGAGAGCTCACCTCCTCCAAGAGGCCTTCCCAGACTGAGCCCCTTCCTTCCTTTCCCCCTCCCTTTCTCCCCTGCCCTACCTCCTTCCCCTCCCCACAGCACCTGTATATATATTTGTACAGATTTATTACTTTATTTATTTTACTTGTACATATTTACTACTCTATTTTATTTTGTTAATATATTTTGTTTAGTTGTCTGTCTCCCCCTTCTAGACTGTGAGCCCGTTGTTGGGTAAGGACCGTCTCTATATGTGACCAACCTGTACTTCCCAAGCGCTTAGTACAGTGCTCTGAACACAGTAAGCGCTCAATAAATACAATTGAATGAATGAATGGATATACTATACAATTTGAGCACTGGTTCCTCCTGTTTGCAAGTAATTATTTGTTCGTCTGTGTCCTCCTCTAGATTACAAGATCCTTGTGACAGGCATCAGGCCTGTCAAGATCTCCCAAGCTCTTTAGTGCAGTTACTCTGAATACAGTAGATACCCATTAATTCATTCAATCGTATTAAATGAGTGCTTACTGTGTGCAGAACATTGTATCAGCCAACCAATCACATTTATTGAGTGCTTACTATATTCAGGGCACTGTACAAAGTGCTAGGGAAATTATGACAATGATGTAACAGACGTATTCCCTGCTCACAATGAGCTTACTGTCTAGAGCTACAGTCTAGGTACCAATAAATATTATTGATGAATTAATTGTAGAGTGATGTTGAGATGTTATTGGGGATTCCCAGCCCTAAATGCCAACTTAAAGGGTCCCCAGAGTTATTTTAGGAGCCTCTGGATCCCAGTTAGCCTCTGCTGGGTCCTAAAGCCCTCCAGTTCTTTCATCCTTCTAATGCAGGTTTGTGGATGTTCTGTTTAGTGCTCCCCAAGACCTCGTATCCCTATTGTTCTGACAATTCTATGGTTGAAGCCCATCTCCAAGAAGATGAAGGGATTAATGGGAACTAGCCTACCATCCCCCTCAGAGGCTGGCTAAAAGAAGCTCATGGAGAAAATACTCCCTCCCCTTTCTGTGACTTCCCAGGTCCATTGTTGTTACTGTTAATGGTATTTATTGAGTGCTTACTATATATCTGGCTCTGTACTAAGCACTAGTGTAGATACAAGTTACTCAAGTTGGACACAGACTATGTCCCACATGGTGCTCACAGTCTTAATCTCCATTTTATAGATGAGGTAACTGAGGCCCAGAGAAGTGAAGTTACTTGCCCTGGGCCACACAGTGGACAAGTGGTGGAGGTGGGATTAGAGCTCAGGTCCTTCTGACTTCCAGGCCCATGCTCTACCCACTAGGCCACGCAGCTTTTCAGGTCTGCCTGGCCCCAGGAGCTTTTCCCCCAGCTCAACTGCCGACAGACACCAAGATCTGTGATCTCAATTAAGTTCTATTTCCATAATTTGACAGCAATTAAAGAAATTCCAGTCTAAACTGCCATTCCCAGTTCTACTTCTTTTCCTCCTAGGACCCTTTGTAGTGTTTCCTGTAGGAATCCTGGGAGTCACGATTCACAAGGTCCTTTTGCCTCTCCTTTGGGAGCAACCCAGATTACACTCTCACCCTAATAATAATAATAATGGCCCTTGTTAATCACTTACTATGAGCCAAGTCTGTTCTAAAACCTGGGGTAGATAGAAATCATTCAGGTGAGCCACATGGGCCTCACAGTCTTATTTCCCATTTTAAAGATGAGATGATTGAGGCCCAGAGAAGTTAAGTAACTTGCCCAAGGTCACACAGCAGACACGTGACAGAGCCGGACAGACAGACAGATTAGAACTCAAGGCTTTCTGATTCCCAGCCTGGTGCTCTATCCACCAGGCAATGCTGCTTCTCTCCAAGTCCTGAGGATGCAAGGTTTCTCAGTGTCCTTCCCCACCAAGCTCAGGGCAGGAGCTTCGCTCCTCCGGAGTCTTATCTTTGGACCTGAACCCGCTGGAATCATAATCCTCACCATTATCATCTCCGGTAAATAATAACAATTATGGCATTTGTTAAGCGCTTACTATGTGCCAAGCACTGTTCTAGCAGTGGAACAGATACAAGGTAAATCAAATTGTCTCATAGTCTTAATCTCCATTTTCCAGATGAGGTAACTGAGGCACAGAGAAGTGAAGTGACTTGCTCAAGGTCACACAGAATACACGTGGTGCAGCCGGGATTAGAACCCACATCCTCTGACTCCCAAGTCCGTGCTCTATCTAGTAGGCCATGCTGCTGCGTATCTAAGCCACACTACTTCTTCCCTCCCTGGGCCCTGTGTCTATCCAGGCTCCCAGCACGAGCTCTCAGTCTGTGTGCCGAGCAATGTACTAAGTACTTAGGGGAGTATGAAAAAAAAGAGTTGAGAGACACGTTCCCTGCCCACATTGAGGTTACCATCTGGAATTCCTTTGCACTCTCCCAGGCACACAGTTTTCCCCCTCTCGCATCCAAGATGGTCTAGAATCTTCTTCTCCAACTATAAATCAATCAATTGAATTTACAGAGTGCTCACTGTGTGCAGAGCACTGTACTAAGAGGTCGGGAGAGCATAAAGCATCAGTTGGTAGACATGTTCCCTGCCCACAAGAAGCGCATAGTCTAGGTACACAGCTCTCCTCCTCTCTCATTCAGACGGACCAGAATCTTCTTATCTAACTACCAAATAATCAATCAATCAATCAATCATATTCATATTGATGCTGTTTATGCCTGCTTACTTGTATTGATGTCTTTCTGCCCCTTTCTAGACTGTGAGCTCATTGGAGGCAGGGATTGTCTCTGTTGCTGAATTGTGTTTTCCAAGCACTTAGTACAGTGTTCTGCACACAGTAAGTGCTCTACAAATATAAATGAATGAGTGAATACATTTAATGAGTGATTACTTGTTGCAGAGGATTGTACTAAGTGCTTGGGGGAGTACAACATAGCGCTTGCTGCTATAAAAGTATTCTGGAGCCTGAGCCTCAGGGGGAAAAATATATTTTTGTTTTCAATGGTATTTGTTAAACGCTACATCCCAGGCACTGTTCTAATCGCTGGGGTAGACAAAAGCTAATCAGGTTGGACACGGTCAATGACCCTCATGGGTCTCCCAGCCTTATTCCCCATTTTACAGATGGAATAACTGAGGCACACAGACGTTAGGTGACTTGCCTAAGGTCAAACCACAGAGCCAGGTTTAGAATCCGGGTCCTCCTGACTCCCACGCACCTGCTCTATCCAAAAGGTCACGCTTCTCCCAGGTGCTCACAGAAACTACGTGGCACTCTCTACTTCCCCCTCAACACTTCTCTCCGACAGCCTGTTCTAAATCTCCACACATGCCTCAGGGAGGGTCTCCATACGGTGACCTTTCTGGCTTCCTCCTCCCTCTTCCAACCATTAGGCCCATGGAATTGGTGGTCAAAGGTACTTGGTAGATCAATGAGTTAATGCGTTCCCTTAGTTAACACCAGGCTTTACGTGCTTTACTCTTCTTACCCAAGTTTGGGGATGTCAGAATCTAAAGTTCTTTTCTCAGGGTCATGGTTTATGTCCTCATTGTTCTTATTTTCCTTCAGCGGGTTGTTTTCCTCTCTGATATCTGAGAGCATCTTCATTAGCATGTTTTTTCATAATGCCTAGGGGAAACCTCATAATGTCTTCAAATGAAGGCTGAGTCAACCGTGAGGTTCAATTGTCAAATGTGTGTAAGACGTTCAGCAGAATGCATTTATTCTGGGAGCGTTTATCTGCCTGGCACTTTCGGAATTTGCATTTTTTATTCCCACTGAGTACTTGTTTTCTCCTGTAAAATCCCATATTACTCTTAATTAACAGCTGAGTCTTGATTTTAGAATACTATTTCTTTATAACAGCATCCATTGCTCCGTGAAATCAAAGTGTTTTAAGTCTATTCAATGATTCTCTATTTGTTCTAGCGTATCCCAAAACTATGCCACATTTTAGCATTTAACTTCGAATTTTCATTATCTAACTAAGATTAGGGACACTAATTTTCCCTTTTGTAAGGCGATTAATTTGTTGTTAGAACTACAGTGGTTTAAATGGAAGACATGTGGGGAAGGAATTAATGCAGGAGGTACCCTACATGAAGTGGGGCTAGGGTTAGAGATAAAATTTGGGCCAGGTTTTTTTTTCTTCTTTTAAATTCTTTTGATTCTTCTAAAATCAATCAATGGGCAGAGCAATGTATTAAGTCAACATTATCATCTACTGTATTTATTAAAGCTTACTATGTGCAAAGCATTATACTAAGTGGCAGAGTACAACACAACAGAGTTGGCAGATATGTTCCCTGCCCGTAATAAATTTAGCCTGGAGGGGGAGACAGACAGATCCGCCTGGATATGAGCTGAGCAGTATAGTGTCTGCTGGTGTAGGCATGAAACGATCATGTTGGGAACAATTCCAGTCCCACGTGGTGGTGGTGGGGTGTCACAGGCTAAGGAGGAGGGAGGTCGGGTAGTTAATCCTCATTTTAAAGATGAGGAAACTGGCACAGGGAAGTTTGGATACTTTCCTTCAGTTACATAACAGAAAAGCGGCAGAACTGGGATTTAATCCTGGATCCGCTGAGTCCAGGTGAGGTGGTCTTTCTGATAGGCCACACTTTTTCTCTTCTGCTCACCAGGTGACACATCCCCTCAGAGAGGGTCAGTCTCCACCACGCTCCTCTGAATCAGTCTTATCCGACCCAATCACCTCAGGAGCCACCCTCTCTGAGAATCAATCAATCAATCATATTTATTGAGCACTTACTCTGTGCAGAGCACTGTACTAAGAGCTTGGGAAGTACAAGTTAGCAACATATAGAGACGGTCCCTACCCAACAGTGGGCTCGCAGTCTAGAAGGGGGAGACAGAGAACAAAACAAAACATATTAACAAAATAAAATAAATAGAATAAACATGTACAAGTAAAATAAATAAATAAATAGAGTAATAAATACGTGCAAACATATGTACATATATACTGGTGCTGTGGGGAAGGGAAGGACGTAAGGTGGGGGGATGGAGAGGGGGAGGAGGGGGAGAGGAAGGAGGGGGCTCAGTCTGTGAAGGTCTCCTGGAGGAGGTGAGCTCTCAGTAGGGCCTTGAAGGGAGGAAGAGAGCTAGCTTGGCAGATGTGGGGAGAGAGGGCATTCCGGGCCCGGGGGATGACATGGGCCGGGGGTCGACGGTGGGACAGGCGAGAACGAGGCACGGTGAGGAGAAGCACTACCCACCCATCCATCCCCCTGAGAAACAGCACCCATTCCTTCGAGCACCACCTCCCACTCCGGAACTATCTGCCCTGCCCACAGGAGTCACCCCCACTTGGTTTCTCCCTATAGAACTAGCTCCCCCCCTCCAGGAACCAACCCCCGTCATAGTAGTTATCCTCTCCTACTGAAGCTCCAGCAGTCCTCCTCTCCTACTGAAGCTCCACTCTATCTCCTCCACACCTAGGCTTTCTTCCCCCATCCCACCTAGAATCACTTTCTCCCCACCATTTTCCCTCTCCACCACCCTCCACCAGCCTTATGATCCGCCCCAACCACCCTTTCTTCCCCCTCCCTCTATGACTCAGCTGTCTTTGGGGCCCTGCTCTGGGGCCTTGGTCCCCAGATCAATGAGGTGAGTGGCTCTGCCCAGGCCCAGGCAGAGGATCAGGCAGGGCCAAGAAGGAGGATGTGCGTCTTCCTGGAAGCCCCCCTGTTCCCAGTCCTCTCCGTCCTCTGGGGCCTTCGGGGGCCCCTCCCTGATGAGGGATTCACCCTCGTATTCCGCGGGCTGCTACTCTGGCAGATGCTGTGGGGTCACCTCAAACTTAGGGAGGAGGACAAAATAACATCCTGGTAGGGACCCCGGATTGACTGAACCCCATGAGTTTTAGGCGTTTGGAAAACCACCAGGTCTCCCATCCAACTCATTTTAGTTGTTGTTTTTTAACTTGTTTTATTATATTTGTTAAGCACTCACTGTGTGTTAAGCACTGTTCTAAACACTGAGGTAGGTAGACGTTAATCAGGTTGGACACAGTCCTTGTCCTTGTTCAATATGGGGCTCATGGGTCAAGTAGGAGGGGGAACAGGGATTGAATCCCCACGTAGAAGCTGAGGAAACTGAGGCAAAGCTAACCATCAACATAGGTCGTATTTATGGAGTGTGTACTCTATGCAGAGTGCTGTATCAAATACTTGGGAGAGTACAGTACAACAGAGTTGATAAACACGTGCCCTGCCTGCAAGAACTTTACCATCTAGGGATGGGGCTCACAACCTGTAGGAGGAAGTTAAGTGATTTGCCCAAGATCACACAGTGGGCGAGTGGCAGACCTATACTAGAATGGGTCTCCTGGTTTCCAGGCCTGGGATTTCTGCACTAGGCCCCGCTGCTTCCCACTTCCTCCTAATCCTTTTTCTTGCCCTTTTACCTCCCTGTCCTCCATTCACAGTACAGGAGCTACCAAGAGCCCCAAGTGAGAATGCTTGCCCCGGCTACTTTAACGAACCCTGACCAGGCCTCTGAGGCCTCATGAATCATGGGACCTTGGTTGTTGCCCGAGCTGAGACAGGCTATCTGGACGCACGCCTTGTGGGCACTTCCCCCTCCAATCTCACTCTGCTGTCACTCTTGGTCTCCCCTCTGGCTCACCCCAAGTCTCCTGGAACAGAACCAGGGGCCAAGAACCCCTTTGAGTGAAAGGAAGATCTCCTTCTAGGGGAAAAAATTCACAGGTATGGCCAGCCGGGGCTGGGAGGGAGAAGAAGGAAAAAGAGAGAATAAAGGATTTTTGCCTTTTTGCCGCAGACGTGGCCAGCCGGGGCTGGGAAGGGGAAGAAGGGAAAAAGAGAGAATAAAAGATTTTTGCCTTTTTGCCTAATAGAGAGATCAGATTCCATCCCGAAGTCCTGTTAACTTTAATGCCAGACCATCAGGTAAAGTTACTGTCCTCCCTTCCCTCCTTGTACTACAACTCCTTGAGCTGCCCCCTCCACACCCCCCCGATAATAATGATAATGATGGCATTTGTTAAGCACTTACTATGTGTCAAACATTGTTCTAAGCACTGGAATAGATATAAGGTAATCAGGTTGTCCCATTTGGGGCTCCCAGTCTTAATCCCCGTTTTACAGATGAGAGAACTGAGGCACAGAGAAGTTAAGCGGTTTGCCCAATGTCATCCGTCTGACAAGTGGTGGAGCCGGGACTAGAACCCACGACCTCATCATCATCATCATCATCAATCGTATTTATTGAGCGCTTACTGTGTGCAGAGCACTGTACTAAGTGCTTGGGAAGTACAAGTTGACAACATATAGAGACAGTCCCTACCCAACAGTGGGCTCACAATCTGAAAGGGGGAGACAGAGAACAAAACCAAACATACCAACAGAATAAAATAAATAGAATAGATATGTACAAGTAAAATGAATAAATAAATAAATAGAGCAATTAATATGTACAAACATACATACATATATACAGGTGCTGTGGAGAAGGGAAGGAGGCAAGATGGGGGGATAGAGAGGGGGACGAGGGGGAGAGGAAGGAAAGGGCTCAGTCTGGGAAGGCCTCCTGGAGGAGGTGAGCTCTCAGTAGGGCCTTGAAGGGAGGAAGAGAGCTAGCTTGGCGGATGGGCAGAGGGAGGGCTTTCCAGGCCCGGGGGATGACGTGGGTCGGGGGTCGATGTCGGGATAGTCGAGAACGAGGTACGGTGAGGAGATTAGCGGCAGAGGAGCGGAGGGTGTGGGCTGGGCTGTAGAAGGAGAGAAGGGAGGTGAGGTAGGAGGGGGCGAGGTGATGGAGAGCCTTGAAGCCCAGGGTGAGGAGTTTCTGCCTGATGCGCAGATTGATTGGTAGCCACTGGAGATTTTTGAGGAGGGGAGTAATATGCCCAGCGTGCTTCTGGACAAAGTTAATCCGGGCAGCAGCATGAAGTATGGATTGACGTGGGGAGAGACACGAGGATGGGAGATCAGAGAGAAGGCTGATGCAGTAGTCCAGACGGGATAGGATGAGAGCTTGAATGAGCAGGGTAGCGGTATGGATGGAGAGGAAAGGGCGGATCTTGGCAATGTTGCGGAGCTGGAACCGGCAGGTTTTGGTGACGGCTTGGATGTGAGGGGTGAATGAGAGAGCGGCGTCGAGGATGACACCAAGGTTGCGGGCTTGTGAGATGGGAAGGATGGTAGTGCCATCAACAGAGATGGGTAAGTCAGGGAGAGGGCAAGGTTTGGGAGGGAAGACAAGGAGTTCAGTCTTGGACATGTTGAGTTTTAGGTGGCGGGCAGACATCCAGATGGAGATTTCCTGAAGGCAGGAGGAGATGCGATCTTGGAGAGACGGGGACAGAGCAGGGCAGAGATGTAGATCTGGGTGTCATCAGCGTAGAGATGATAGTTGAAGCCGAGGGAGCGAATGAGGTCACCAAGGGAGTGCGTGTAGATCGAGAACAGAAGGGGACCAAGCACTGAACCTTGGGGAACCCCCACAGTAAGAGGATGGGAGGGGGAGGAGGAGCCTGCAAAAGAGACGAGAATGAACGACCGGAGAGATAAGAGGAGAACCAGGAGAGGACGGAGTCTGTGAAGCCAAGGTCGGCTAGCGTGTTGAGGAGAAGGGGGTGGTCCACAGTGTCGAAGGCAGCTGAGAGGTCGAGGAGGATTAGGACAGAGTATGAGCCGTTGGATTTGGCAAGCAGGAGGTCATTGGTGACCTCTGAGAGGGCAGTTTCCTTGGAACGACTTCTGACTCTCAAGCCCGTGATGTTTCCACTAAGCCACGCGGCTTCCCAATCCCTGTCCCTGCCGAACACACACACGAGGGGGCAAATACCCTCAAGAGGCTATCGTACAATACTTACTCATGGCTGGCCTGGCGGGGCTTGAAATTTAGAGCCCCCGGGCACCGTCTGGCCCCAAATAGCAGGAAAAGGCAAAACCCACCCCTTCCCAGGAACCCCAAGTAAACCATTCTCTTGGTTTCCAGTTCAGAGGCTGTGGCAAAAATTGAACAGGGAGCTAGAAGAGGTTTCATATCTCCTGAAAAGGTGACCTAGTCGTTTTCTTTTCCCCCTTTCTGGGCCCCCCGCCTAGACTCTGTGATGGCCCATGATGGAAGAGAAGGACCCAGGGAAGAGTTGTCCAGGGTGTGGGGGAGTGCGGGCATTGGTGTGATGGGTGGCATATTGTGGAGAAATGACCGGAAAGAGGGAAGGGGCCAGACCCTGTGGGTGGGGACATGTGCTGTGACAGTTGGGCACAGTTGGAGAGCCAACAGTTGCCTAGGGCTCAGGACTCTCTTGGCGGGGGTGGGGGGGCGTGGATTTGGAGGGGAAGGGTTTGTGTTTCCCCCCGCCCCAACCAGGTCTGCATATGTCAGGACCAGGCTCCTTTCTCATTACCAATGTGGGGGTTCCCTCAGTTCATTGACATTGGGACTGTGGATGGCTGGCAGATTATCCCGAAAGAGCTCTCAAGATCAATAGCATTGCTAGGCAAGAGGGATCACCTTATGAAATGTATTGACTCTGATTTGATAGGAAAAAAATTAATTAACATTAATAGTAAAAATAATAATAATAATAATAATAATAATAATAATAATAATAAGCCTGAACCATGTACCAAGTATCCTGCAGAGGTAGATATCAGTTAACAAGATCAGACACATTCCCTGTCCCACATGGACTTACAGTATAATGAAGAGAGAGAACATGTGTTTAATCCCCGTTTTAAAGATGAGGAAACTGAGGCAAACAGAAGTGACGTGCCTTGTCTGAGTTCACATAGTAGGCAAATGGAGAAGCCAGGTTTAGAGGAAGGCCTGTTGACTCCCAGCCCGGAAGTTTATCCTGGACCCCTGTCCTCCGCTCTAAGATTGATTTGTGTTGTCACGAAAGGTGCCTGGAGAAGGAAATTTCCTCTCTGCGATGGTCCAGTTTCTGGCCCTGCCATATTCCCTTCTTCTGCTGTTCTCCATCAGGCAAGCACCTCCACCCCCCTGTTGTTCAGAACCGAACATATTTCTTAATGCTCTTGGCTCTGGCCTCCAGTGTCCATCACACCGGTTGGGGTCAAATCCCAGTCTGTATTCTGTCAGCGGTGGTCCCTATCTAGGTCTGAGGGTCATGAGGTGTTGGTTTCCATCTAGAAAAAGGAAGCAGGCTGAGAGCCAGCTGCTGAAGGTCCACAGCGTGAGGGCCGGGTCTGTCAGTAATGGGAATCTGCTTCCCCTCAGCTGGAAAGAGTGGATATTCTTTTACAGGCGTTACAGGGACACTGGCTTTGAGAAATCAGATTGTACGGCCTGACAGCGCCTCAGAGAGAAGGTCCAGGACATGTCTTCGGGGGACACAGCTTCTTACTCCATACTCTTACTGCCCTTTATTGGCAGAGAGAAGATGTTTTGGCCCGGGACCACTTTCTCCCGAGGCCCAGAGTCAGGAAATCGACCCTCCCGGAAGAGCAGATCATGGCCACTTACGTCCTCGTTGACGAAATTTTCCCCTCGAGGCAAAGGCCCTCCAATTCGATAGCTAGAGGAGAAGGATCAACGTCTGAGGGAACCGAGCTTCATGCACTCTGGCCATGGACGAATGGTGGGTCCCGAAGAGGAAACCCGTGAGGAAACGGAGCCAAAATCTGCCAAGTTGCAGAGTAAGACTAGGGGGACCATGACCTCCTGCCAGCCCCCTCTCCTCAGCCCGAGTAGCTACGGCCCCCTGGGTCTCAGAATTCCAACCGCTTCCACCGGCCATGCTACCCGGCCGAGTGAAGCCGAAGGATTGATGGCATCATCCCGGGCGCAGGGATACCCAGAGACCTGCATGCTCCAAGTGGGAGGGCAGGATGCCCACCAAGAAGATGCCCAGCACGACTCGCCTGAGAGGAGAGGCTTCAGCCAGGGAGTGTCCAGCCTCACAGAGTCCCCACTGATCGAGGACATGGGCCACATCAAGGACCCGGGCCACAGCGTGCTGGAAGTCACAGTTGGTGTATCTAAGGTTCTGAGACTCGATTACTCCCCCTGGCTGAAAAGTGAAAAGTGGGCACTACAGGACCACACTGATGCAAAACGCTATCAGTCTAGAGCTGGGGAAATCCCCTCCTTGGGGCACAGCGGGAGGTAGACGATACCAACACTTCACCCCCGTCGCCCCTCCTTCCTCAATGGGTCCCCCAGCTCTCTCGAGCCCCAGATATCCGGCCGCAGTCATCCCACCTTCCTCCACTACTTGGTCCCTGGAACAAAGACACCAGAAGCCAGGGAATTTGGTTACATGGTGTGACACGGGGGTGGAGTCCTTCCTGAAGCTCGGTTTGAAGTCGGGGCCGTGGAAAGTCGGACAGGTCACCAGGGAAAAATCAAACCTGGTGACCTGTCCGAAGAATCAGTTAAGGCCCTGGAAACCGTCTTGAAGAGAAAGCACGTGGCTTTTCTTTCTGGGCTTTCTCTCATACATTGCCTAACTGGACCTGTCATAGTGTCCCCAGTAGGGCTGATCCGGCTGGCCGCGAGACCAGGACACTAGCGTAAACCTACTGGAGACCATCCTGACTGCGGTGAGGCTGACTTGGTGAATGGGGAGACATCTGAGAAGGCCCAGGTCCTACCCGCTGCTGAATGCCACCAGGCTCCAATGGGCAGCAGAGCGCACCCAGGAAACATAGAACGGGTCCAGACCTCAGATCCAAACCTTGCAGGCCCCGGGACCGAAGAACGATGGGCCGGGTTCCCTCCCCATCAACTCATCCCGCTGCCCTCCCAGGTCTGCAGGCCACTTGGGAGCCATCACACCTATACAGAGAAGAAAGAAGGACGCTAAAGACCACAGCAGGATCGCTGTCTCTGCTCTGGCAGCAAAGGTTCCAGGACCAGCCAAATCCTCGGGCCCCGTTTCTTCCATCTTGGGCCCAGCGAGGACCAGCAAGAGCAACCAGTCGTCACCTCAAGCTTCGTTTTCAGCCAAGCTGAAGATGTGGCTCAGTTCTCTCGGCAAAGGCCAGCAGTCCAACATCAGCCCCAAGGCTTGGGTGACAACGGGCTCAGTGCAGCCATGCAAGTGGAGCTCAGCATCCAGGAACAACAAACCCCCCTTTCCTGAGAGTCTCGCTCCTTTCTCTACGATACTAATCTGTGGGGCTCACACCCCATATCCTCACACATTGTCCTCGAGACATCTTCCTGGGCCCCGGGTCGACCATGCCCAGGGCCCCCTAAACACTGCACGAGATGACCATTCAACCAGAGGCCTTCCTGTACTCCGGGGAATCAGCCAGTTCTCTCCGGAGCACAGCGTCCAACTTCATTCTCCATCCTGGGCTTGTTGAAAATAAATGGTTCTTCCTTCAGGAAAGCTGGGTCATTCATTCATTCATTCATTCATTCATTCATTCATTCAATCGTATTTATTATGCACTTACTGTGTGCAGAGCGCTGTACTAAGTGATTGGGAAGTACAAATCGGTAACGTAAAGAGATGGTCACTACCCAACAACGGGCTCACAGTCTAGAAGGGGGAGACAACAAAACAAAACAAGTAGAAAGGTGTCAAAACCATAAGAATAAATAGAATTATAGCTATATACACATCGTTAATAAAATTAATAGAGTAATTAATATGTACAAATATACACAAGTGTTGTGAGGAGGGTAAATGGGGAGGGGGGTGATGGGAAGGGGAGGGGGAAGAGAGGAAAAGCGGGGAGCTCAGTCTGGGAAGGCCTTCTGGAGGCTTTATTTGGGAAAGCGTGTCTTCCGTCTGTCCCACTGGGCCTGGGTTGGATCCTGGCTAAACATTGGAAGTTGGGCCCCGGACATGTCAGACATGGGTGCTCCCTCCTGCTGGGGGGATGCAGTATGGCTTAGTGGGTAAACCATGTACAAGAGAGTCAGGAGACCTGGGTTCCAACCCCGACATCACCACATCTGCTGGGTGACCTTGAGCAAGTCGCTTCACTTCTCTGGGCCTCAGCTACCTCATCTGTAAAAGGGGATTAAGAGTTTGAGCCCCATGTGGGACAGGGATTGTGTCCAACCTGATTTGCTTGTATCTATCCCAGTGATTCCAACAGTGCTTGGCACATACTAAGTGCTTAGCAAGTACCATTATTGAGGTCGTTGGTCTCACTGTGATTTTGGGGAGGAGAACAGGTATGGGGGGATGAGAGATTGTGGAAATCAGGCGTGGGCAGACTAGGGGACAGTCTGCTGTGGGCAGAGAATGTGTCATTTATTAATAGCTCATATTTATTAAGGGTTTTGGGTGGTACAGTAGGGAACATTCCTCTGACAGGGCACAGCATGATTCCATGACAGAAGATATGTGAGCTTTGTCAGTGTATGGGGTGAGTATGCAAATTGAGTTTTCCTAACCTTCTGTGGGATTCTGTGGGAATGTAGTCCCTGTTCTACAGAAGACCATGGTGAAAGACTGAAACATTGGTCTCTGGCTCCTGTGTCATCTGGAGGGAAAATTTTCCCTTTGCTGCACTGTAATGTGTATTTCTTTAGCTCACATTCACCTCATCATCAGCAATATCATATATAAACCTACAGAAAAATTAGAAATGAACATAATTGCAGTTTATGTAATGCACATACACGCACAAACATATTATATATACTATATGCGACTATAGAGGTACATGTATCTTTATAATTTCCCTTTGAGTTTATTAACTATTTTAATCACCAGTTAAGTTACATGGCCATCTCACCATCTGAGTTTTCCTGATGGGATACCAAGAGGCAGGCATGAAAACAGATATATATTCTGAATGAACCAGCAGCAGGGCGTAGTCGATAGAGAACAGGCCTGGGAAAAATAAGGTCCTGAGTTCTAATTCCGGCTCCAATACATATCGCTGTGTGACCTTGGGCAAGTCATTTAACTTCTCTTTGCCTCAATTATCTCATCTGTAAAATAAGGATTATTTTACACATCTGTAAAAAACGGGGATTAGGAATGTGATCCCAGTTTGGGACCGGGACTGTGTCCAACCTGATTAATTTGTATCTACCTCAGTGTTAAGAACAGTGCTTAGCACATAAAAAGTAGCTAACTAGTACCAAAATTATTATTAAGTTTAAGAGTCACCCAGCAAGGATCTACACAGAGTAGAAGAGGTTTGTTATTCAGAATTGGACTGCCTGGTCTCTTTCTTCATTGTGGCTAGAATATCATCATCAATCGTATTTATTGAGCGAACAGAGAACAAAACCAAACATACTAACAAAATAAAACGAATAGAATAGATATGTACAAGTAAAATAAATAAATAAATAGAGTAACAACTATGTACAAACATATATACATATATACAGGTACAGTGGGGAAGGGAAGGAGGTAAGATGGGGGGATGGAGAGGGGGACGAGGGGGACAGGAAGGAAGGGGCTCAGTCTGGGAAGGCCTCCTAGAGTAGGTGAGCTCTCAGTAGGGCCTTGAAGGGAGGAAGAGAGCTAGCTCGGCGGATGGGCAGAGAGAGGGCATTCCAGGCCCGGGGGATGACGTGGGCCGGGGGTCGATGGCGGGACAGGCGAGAACGAGGTACGGTGAGGAGAGTAGCGGCAGAGGAGCGGAGGGTGCGGGGTGGGCTGTAGAAGGAGAGAAGGGAGGTGAGGTAGGAGGGGCGAGGTGATGGAGAGCCTTGAAGCCCAGGGTGAGGAGTTTCTGCCTGATGCGCAGATTGATTGGTAGCCACTGGAGATTTTTGAGGAGGGGAGTAACATGCTCAGAGCGTTTCTGGACAAAGAATAGATAGAATAGATAGTGATAGATTATCACTATCAGTAGTGTCAACACATAGAATGCTTATGTTCATCTGTAAATCCATAAATCCATACAGGAATTTTTTTTTTAGCCAAATCTAGGTGTTCAGGGAATTCCAACCTATCAGATGTTTGTACTATGTATTTTGGCTTGAATGTGATTAGGGAAACAGAAGCTCCTCACTATTGGCTTCAAAGCTCTCCATCACCTTGCCCCTTCTTACCTCACCTCCCTTCTCTCCTTCTCCTTCTACAAAGTCACTCCCCCGCCCTTCTCCAACCCCCCGCATCTCAACACTCTCTGATACTCTCCCATCCTTCCCAGCAGTATCCGCAGAGGAGCTCTCCTCCCTCCTCTCAAGTGCTACTCCGGCCACCTGTGCTTCTGACCCCATTCCCTCTCATCTCATGAAATCTCTCCCTCCATCCCTTCTCCCCTCCTTAACTTCCATCTTCAACCGCTCACTCTCCACTGGTTCCTTCCCCTCTGCCTTCAAACATGCCCATGTCTCTCCCATCCTAAAAAAACCCCTCTCTTGACCCCACCTCACCTTCTAGTTATCGCCCAATTTCCCTCATACCATTCCTTTCGAAAGTCCTTGAACGAGTTGTGTACACGCGGGGCCTCGAATTCCTCAACACCACCTCTCTCCTCGGCCCCGTCCAGTCTGGTTTCCGTCCCCTACATTCCACGGAAACTGCCCTCTCAAAGGTCACCAATGACCTCCTGCTTGCCAAATCCAACGGCTCATACTCTATCCCAATCCTCTTCGACCTCTCAGCTGCCTTCGACACTGTGGACCACCCCCTTCTCCTCAACACGCTATCCAACCTTGGCTTCACAGAATCTGTCCTCTCCGGGTTCTCCTCATCTCTCCGGTCATTCATTCTCAGTCTCTTTTGCAGGCTCCTCCTCCCCCTCCCATGCCCTTACTGTGGGGGTTCCCCAAGGTTCAGTTCTTGGTCCCCTTCTGTTCTCGATCTACACTCACTCCCTTGGTGACCTCATTCGCTCCCACGGCTTCAACTATCATCTCTACGCTGATGACACCCAAATCTACATCTCTGCCCCTGCTCTCTCCCCTTCCCTCCAGGCTCGCATCTCCTCCTGCCTTCGGGACATCTCCATCTGGATGTCTGCCCGCCACCTAAAACTCAACATGTCCAAGAATGAACTCCTTGTCTTCCCTCCCAAACCCTGCCCTCTCCCTGACTTTCCCATCACTGTTGACTGCTCTACCATTCTTCCCGTCTCACAAGCCTGCAACCTTGGTGTCATCCTCGACTCCGCTCTCTCATTCACCCATCACATCCAAGCCGTCACCAGAAACTGCCAGTCTCAGCTCCCCAACGTTGCCAAGATCTGCCCTTTCCTCTCCATCCAAACCGGTACCCTGCTCGTTCAAACTCTCATCCTATCCCTTCTGGACTACTGCATCAGCCTTCTCTTTGATCTCCCATCCTCGTGTCTCTCCCCACTTCAATCCATACTTCATGCTGCTGCCCGGATAGTCTTCGTCCAGTAACGCTCTGGGCATGTTACTCCCCTCCTCAAAAATCTCCAGTGGCTACCAATAAATCTGCGCATCAGGCAGACACTCCTCACCCTCGGCTTCTAGGCTCTCCATCACCTCGCCCCCTCCTACCTCACCTCCCTTCTCTCCTTCTACAGCTCACCCCGCACCCTCTGCTCATTTGCCGCTAATCTCCTCACCGTACCTCGTTCTCACCTGTCCCACCGTCGACCCCCGGCCCACGTCATCCCCCGGGCCTGGAATGCCCTCCCTCTGCCCATCCGCCAAGCTAGCTCTCTTCCTCCCTTCAAGGCCCTACTGAGAGCTCACTTTCTCCAGGAGTCCTTCCCAGACTGAGCCCCCTCTTTCCTCTCCCCCTCATCCTCTCTCCATCCCCCCGTCTTACCTCCTTCCCTTCCCCACAGCACCTGTATATGTGTATATATGTTTGTACATATTTATTACTCTATTTATTTATTTATTTATTTTACTTGTTCATGTCTATTCCGTTTATTTTATTTTGTTAATATGTTTGGTTTTGTTCTCTGTCTCCCCCTTCTAGACTGTGAGCCCACTGTTGGGTAGGGACTGTCTCTGTATGTTGCCAACTTGTACTTCTCAAGCGCTTAGTACAGTGCTATGCACACAGTGAGTGCTCAATAAATACGATTGATTGATTGATTGATTAATAAATGCCATTATTATTATTATTATTACTGAAGGCTCACCTCCTCCAGGAGGCTTTCCCAGAGTAAGCCCCCTTTTCCTCAGCTCCTTCTCTGCGTCTCCCTGACTTGTTCCATTTGTTCTACCCCCTCCCTGCCCCACAGCACTTGTGCACATTTGTATATATCTATAATTCTATTTTTTTATATTGATGTCTGTTTACTTCTTTTGATGTCTGTAGCCCTCCTTCTAGACTGTAACCCCTCTGTGGCAGGGTTTGTCTCTCTTTATTGCTGAATTGTACTTTCCGAGCGCTTGTACAGTGCTCTGCACACATAAGCACTCAATAAATATTGTTGAATGAATGAATGAATGAATGAATGAATGAATGAATGAATGAACGAATTAGGGAATCTGAGCTTGTCTTTATACAGGATCTGGTGGCATCAGAAGAAATGCCTTGTACTCCCTGGGGCTTATCAATGGACTCCATGGTGACCCCATTGTAAGTTTTTCCTTAACCCAGGGTTATGCAACCAACAGCCCCTGGGTTTTAAGAATACCAGCTCTAAAATAAAAATGCAATTTGATAAGTTGAATTTTTTCCTGAGAGCCCACCCGAACAACAAGGTTTCCACAGTTCAGTGACCGATATTCATATACATTTTATTGGCGCATCTTGGAACTATATTTGGATGAAAAGTCAAATCCCACACGCTCCTATGAAAAGCACTGACAGTCGTGTCAATGATGTTACAGAGTGACCTATGAAACACTAAAGCATTCTCTACAGTGTTTGAAGTGTTACTAAATTCAATTAGTGAAGTCTTAACGAAGGCAGTCAATTTGTGCAAAGTGCCTTAACCTGAATATTTTTTTCCCTTCACTTCATTCTGCTTAAGGCTTCCTTCCCCATGGCAGCATGACTGTCATCACCAGAGATGAGCTCTGGAAGCCTCCAAACTACCCAACTTTGGATGACTTCTCAAGGGTCAAGCAACACTCTTAGAAACATACAAACCACTTCACCAAATCAGAGGGGCATTGCAAGCTGATGACGAGTGTCAAGAAAACTAAGGTGATGATGATGATGATGATGGTATTTGCTAAGCACTTACTATGTGCCAAGCACTGTTCTAAATGCTGTGGTAGACACAGGGTAATCTCGTTATCCTTTGTGGGGCTCACAGTCTTAATCCCCATTTTACAGATGAGGTAATTGAGACACAGAGAAGTTAAGTTATTTGCCCAAAGTCACACAACTGACAAGGGGCAGATCCGGGATTAGAACCCAGGACCTCTGACTCCCAAGCCCGTGCTCTTTCCACTAAGCCACACTGCTTCAATGGCCTACTCCAGTGAAGCCAGTGAAGCCATACACGCAACCCAGAATTCATATGGGCAACACAGAGCCACATTACGCCAAAGGATTCTTCTTTTGACACAGCACACTGATCAATGACACAGTGAAAAGAAAGAAAGTTGAAAACCAAATCAAGGAGCTGGCACATCCTTTGGAAGACTGGCAGAGGAGATATCAGGCTCGAGATCCCTTCAAATCTCCCAGATCAGACCACAGAGTTCCCCAACTTCTAAATTTTGCAGGAAGGAGCAACCACACATTGCTTGTAACCTCGTTGTTGGCAGGGAATGTGACTCTTACAGTGTTATATTGTCCTCTACCAAGATCTTAGTACAGTGCTCTGCACACATTAAGCACTCAATAAATATGATCGACTGACTGACTGCCTCCTTGGATCCACTTTATTGGATGTGACACAAATAGTTTGGTGAAGAGACAAGGGAAGGGGATGGTGGTTTCGTAGGTAAATTTTACATCACTGGTGACCGCTTCTAATGCAAGGAACAACTACATAGATTCATTGCCATGTTGTTGTTGATAGAAAATGCATTTTCATGGTATTTCTTCACACTTACTATGTGCCAGGCACTGTACTAGGCACTGATAGACACAAGCTAGGTTGGACACAGTCCATGTCCTGTCCCACTTTGTGCTGATGGTCTTGATCCCCATTTTACAGATGAGGTAACTGCACAGCGGAGTGAAGTGACTTCCCTAAGGTCATACAGCAGGCAAGGGGCAGAGCTGGTATTAGAACCCTTGTCTTTCTGACTCCCAGGCCCATAATAGTAAATAATAATAATAATATCATTTATTAAGCACTTACTATCTGCCAAGCACTATCCATGCTCTCTCCACTAGGCTATGCTGCTTTTCTTCCTCTGGTTAGAAAATTTGTAGTGTTGGTGGCATTGATAGAGCCGGGATCTAACTGGATGTATCTCTCTCATCCTAGTCCACAACTCAGCCCTAAAGCAGGGACCTAGCTTGCTTCCCCCTCGCAGGGCAGTTTGGACAGTGATTTCCCTGGTGGACTGCTCCACACCCTCCTTAGCTTTAGGCCACTGCGCTGCCACCAGGAAGCCCAGGAAGATGCCATCTTCATCTTTCTCTGT
Source organism: Tachyglossus aculeatus (assembly GCF_015852505.1). Classification (NCBI taxonomy): domain Eukaryota; kingdom Metazoa; phylum Chordata; class Mammalia; order Monotremata; family Tachyglossidae; genus Tachyglossus; species Tachyglossus aculeatus. Next base: position 249,143 of record NW_024044830.1, on the reverse strand, counting down.
TCTCACTCTTTTTTCCCTGTCATTCATTCACTTAATCATATTCATTGAGCACTGACTGGGTGGACAGCACTGTACTAAGCATTTTAAAAGTGCAATCCAGCCATTAAGAGAGACAAACCTTGCCCACAACGGGCTTAGAGTCTAGACAGACTGTCATAGAGAGAATGCAGGGCTGGGAGAACTAATGACATGATCGCTCATAGCTTATGGTCATCATGGCCACCATCCAAAGGGCAGTCTTCTGGGGACACCTACTCCATTACCCTATTCCAACACTGTAACCTGGGAATCAGAAGGTCATGATTTCTAATTCTGGCCCCGCCACTTCCCAGCTGTGTGACCTTATGCAAGTCACTTCGCTTCTCTATGTCCTCAGTTACCTCATCTTTAAAATGGAAATTGTCTGTGAACCCCATGTAGGACAGTGATTGTGTCCAATCTGATTAGCTTTTATCTACCCTAGAGCTTACTACAGTGCTTGGCATATAGTAAACACTTTACAAATACCATAAAAATGAAGGAAAATCAGAGCATTCATTCATTCATTCGATCGTATTTATTGAGTGCTTACTGTGTGCAGAGCACTGTACTAAGCGCCTGGAAGTACCAGTTGACAACATATAGAGATAGTGCCTACCCAACAACGGGCTCACAGTCTAGAAGGCGGAGACAGACAACAAAACAAAACGTGGTCACGTGTCAAGTCATCAGAATAAATAAAAGCAAAGCTAGATGCACATCACTGACAAAATAAATAGAATAGTAAATGTGTACAAGTAAAATAAATGGAGGAACAAATATGTACAACCATATAGACAGATGCTGTGCGGGGAAGGAGGTAGGGCGAGGGGGGTGGGGAGGGGGAGAAGAAGGAGGGGGCTCAGTCTGGGAAGGCCTCTTGGAGGAGGTGAGCTCTCAGTAGGGCTTTGAAGGGAGGAAGAGAGCTAGCTTTGCAGATGTGCGGAGGGAGGGCATTCCAGGCCAAGGGGAGGACGTGGGCCGGGGGTCGACGGTGGGACAGGCGAGAACGAGGCACAATGAGGAGGTTAGTGGCAGAGGAGCAAGGGGTGCTGCAGAAGGAGAGAAGGGAGGTGAGGTAGGAGGGGGCGAGGTGTTGGAGAGCCTTGAAGCCAAGAGTGAGGAGTCTTTGCTTGATTTATAGGTTGACTGGTAGCCACTGGAGATTTTTGAGGAGGGAAGTAACATGCCCAGTAAGCTGTTGGATTTACCTGTGGTTCAGCTAGCAGGCACAATGTGAAGTGCTTTCTGTTTCTGAATAAACTGTTGGAGGCAGGACAGTGTTAGTAAAATAAGCTCAGGAACTCTTTGGGAAATGGTAAGCAAAGAGCAACGACAGAATGCCCAGTAGCCCAGTTACAACAACCTACAAAATGGGTTCCATGAAGGGATTCATTGTCTTTGGCCAGAGGCTTTAGAAAACAAATCCAACTAAGCATTGGCGGTCAGACTAATAATGCTACAAAAACTTAATATTAATTAAAAAGAGAGATAAAGTTTCAATCTCAAGTAAAATGGATTACAATGATTCTCCAAAAAATATAGGAAACTGTAGGCACTCAATAATCATTTGTCTTGTAATACCTGTCATTGGTAAGTATCCATCGAGCTATTTAAAAATCAAATAGGGAATGTTCTTTCCCTGACTGTTGCCTTCGGATGCATTCACCAGCAGCAACTTCCCCCAGAGCCAAAGCAGTCTGATCATGAGGTGCGGATGCAGGCCACTGATCTGCATGATTAGATTTTGGGGTAACCGACCACAGAATTCCTTGTTGAGGCTGAATTGGAGAAATTCAACCAGATTTTGGACTGTTATAAAGTGGCTCAGAGATTCTGTCTGTCAATTTACATTTGCAGCCGTGGGACTGGCTTTCTTTTTTTGATTTCTGAATGTTAACTCGTTAATGTGCTGGGATGAAATGGTAGTAGTAGCAGTAATTAAAACTATATCATTTGTTAAGTGTTTCCTGGGTGCTAGGCAGTGTACTAAGCACTGGGGTGCATATAAGCAAATCGGATTGGACACAGGCCGTCTCCCACATAGGGCTCCCAATATTAATCCCCCTTTTACAGATGAGGGAAGGGAGACACAGAGAAGTGAGTTGACATGCTCAAGGCCACACAGCGGGCAGGTGGTGGAGCCAGGATTAGAACCCATTACTTTCTGACTCCCAAGCCTGTGCTCTATGGGTGTAGTGCACTGTACTAAGCACTTGGGAAGCACAAAACGGAAAAGGGACACACCTCTCTCTTTCTGGGACGGGAGTATAATAATGATAATGATTATGGTATTTATTAAGCACTTACTATATGCCAAGTACAGTTCTAGATTCACGATGATCAGATTAGACACCCGGGACTCACAGACTAAGTAGGAGGGAGTAGGGTTTCATCCCAATTTTATAGATGAGAAAACTGAGAAACACATAGGTTAAGTGACTTGCCCAAGGTCACACAGCAAACAAGTGGTGGAGCCTGGAGTAGAACACACAACCTCTGATTCCCAGACCTGTGCTCATTCCATTAGGCCACATTGCTCTGTGATCAGGGAGACAGACATGACCCTACTTAGAAAGTGAGTAATTAGAGTAAGTCACTAAATTGACAATAGAATGATGGAGATACAATAGTGCTGGGAATGAGAATAAACATGTCTGCAGATTCCTGGTAGGTTTGGAATAGTAGGTTGCAGGGGATAACTGGGAGAAGACTTTGGGGGAAGAGGTGGGATTTGAAGAGGGCATAGAATGTAAAGGATGTTAAACTCTCAATAAATATGACCACCTGATTTGGAGAGAGGAGGCTGTAAGCTCTCTCGGGGCAGGGAACTCATCTACCAATTCTGTTATATTGTACAGGTTGAGGGCACCGTGGCTGTTGATGGTGCTGTCGACTTGACAGAAAGAGCATGGGCTTGGCGATCATAAGATGTGGATTCTAATCCTCGCTATGCCACTTGTCTGCTGTGTTACCTTGGGCAAGCCACCTAACTTCTCTGTGCCTCAGTTACCTCATCTGTAAAATGGGGATTAAGACTGTGAGCCTTACATGGGGCAACCTGATTACATTGTATCTACCCCAGTGTTTAGAACAGTGCTGAGTGCATAGTGAGCACTTAACAAATACCACGATTATTATCGTTATTATCTAACTCCAGAGCCCAGCTTCAGTTAATATGGTCCTGAGTGTCCAGTGGATTCACTGGACCTTAATAAATTCCTTTACAACTATTACCACTAATATTACTTTTGGTATTAGTTCTTATTTAATAATAATAATAATAATAATAATAATAATAATAATAATAATAATAATAATAATAATAATATGTGTCAGGCGCTTACTAAGTGTTGAACACTGTTCTAAACGCTGGGGTAAATGCAAGCAAATTAGGTTGGATACAGTCCCTGTCCCACAGGGAGCTCACAGTCTCAATCCCCATTTTAAAGATGAGGGAACTGAGGCCCAGAGAAGTGAAGTGACTTGCCCAAGACAAGTGGTGGAGCCAGGATTAGAATACAGGTTCCTCTAACTCCCAGACCCCTGCTCTATCCATTTGACTTGTCTTATGCTGTAGATTTGTCTCCAACTCATAGCGACTCCATGGACACATCTCTCTCAGAACGTCCCACTCTCCAACTGCAATCATTCCGGTAGTGGATCCATAGAGTTTTCTTGGTAAAAATCCAGAAGTGGTTTACCATTGCCTGCTTCCACGCAGTAAACTTAAGTCTCGGCCCTCGACTCTCTCCCATGCCGCTGCTGCCCAGCGGCACACAGTAAGCACTAAATAAATATGACTGAATGAATGAATACTAAACGTTTGGGAGAGTACAATATAACTATATAATGGTCGGTAGACACATTCCGTGAATGAAAACAATGAACTACAACAAAAACAACCAACAGTATAAATTAGCCAGGGCAGCAATGTCAAGACACTTGAATTACTGAATCTTGAAGGTGAGAATCTCACTCCTCCAGGTAAGGAGTCCTCAGTTACAAAACATCCCAGTCTCCCCAGCGATTAAAAGATTCTACAGGTAAGCTTATATTCTATCTAAAAGCTCTAAAATAAGGCTTCTACTATTTAAAACAAAATCCGACTTATGGTGGAGAGGAAATTTATTATAATTTATTGTCAGGAAGGATTGATGTGTAGTTTTTTGGTCCGCAATTAGAGCAGGGGAACTTGAATGATTGAATATCTTTGGTTCAGGGTACTGTGATATGGAAAAAAAATCTGGAATGAGAAAAGAGCAATAAGTTTTTGAATTGTGGCATTTAGTAGAGTTCTCATCCCCTAGAGATTTTCCCTTTTCAAAATCCTTCAGTCTCTATTAACTTTAATCCTGTAATTGAAAAAATAGCTCAGTTGGTTTCTTGGTTTAATAAAGGAGAAAGATGTTTATACCAGCTTCTATAATTCTTCTCACTCTATTCCCTGAATATTCCCTGCTATTTATTATCATGATGAATGGACATATTGTGAACTGAGCAATGCAGGGGAAATGTTACATTAATCACCCCTTTAGCTCAATAATTATTGTACAAAACAGGGTGTTTTTCTTCTATTCATAATCATTAGCTACAAATGCATGAGTTTGGAAACGGCAAATATAAAGCATTAAAGGACAATATTGCAGAAAGACAATAGCCATTACCATGGCTGGAGAAATCCAGAAAGGATGCATTATTAGGAATTAAAATTTCTTAGCTTTATGCACAGTATACCCCAATTGGTATTTCCATGCCTACATCAGACGCCTCCAGGTCTTCCAGGAACCCATTTTATATTAAGTTAGTATATTCCATACTTATCATGCTAAATTGAGGTTAGGAAGCTTCAGAGGCCAATCTCACATAAGCAGTTTCACCATCGTTTGGTAATTGCAACTTTGTTTGATCATACGTTCCCAAGTTCTTAATATAGTGCTCTGCACAAAGTAAGCACTCAATAATACCATTGAAATAAGGCTTGATTGGCAGTGTAGGTTGTAGGAATGGGCAAAGGGACGGTAAGCATAGAGGGTTTGGGGATAGCCTCTCTACTGTTTGGTTGGGTCTCCAGAAGTCAGGTGATAATTATGATTATGGTATTTGTTAAGCACTTACTATGTGCCAGGCACTGTATTAAGTGCTGCAATAGTTGCAAGACAATCAGGTCAGACATAGTCTTGTCCCACATAGGACTCACAGTCTTCATCCCCATTTTACAGATGAGGTAACTGAGGCACAGAGAAGTTAAGTGACTAACCCAAGGTCACACAGCAGACAAGTGGTGGAGTCTGGGTTGGAACCGAGATCCTCTGACTCCAAGGCCTGCGCTCTTTCTACTAGGCCATGTTGGTGGATGCACTCTGCTCCTGTGCAAATTCTTCCCAGATTGGAGCACAATTTATCATTCTGATGATAAAAGGATTCCATTGTTTGGTGGTAACCATTTGTTTTTAACCTTTGGAATGGACCTGAAGTCATTTTCTTCATCTCTTTAAGCAGCTAGCACTATTCTGAATTTCCCTAGTTCAACTGAGAAGCAGTGTTGACCTATTGGAAATAATAATAATAATGATGATGATAATAAAAATTATGGTATTAGGCTCTTACCATTACTGTGCCAGACACTGTACTAAGCACTAGAAGGGATACAAGCATATCGGGTTGAACACAGTCCCTGTCCCACATAGCACTCACAGTCTTAATCCCCATTTTGCAGATGAGGTGACTGAGGCCCAGAGAAGTGAAGTGAGTTGCCCAAGGTCACACAGCAGACAACACAAGATAGACAGCAGAGCTGGGATTAGAACCATGACCTTCTGACTCCCAGGCCTGTGCTCTATCCTCTGTGCCATGCTGCTTCTCAGAGTCAGAGGATCTGTGTTCTAATCTTGGTCAGCTGCTTTTCTGCTCTGTGGCCTTGGAGAAGGTACTTAACGTCTCTGGGCCTCAGTTTCCTCATCTATAAAATGGGAATGAAATGCCTGCTCTCCCTTCCCCTTAAACCTTGACTTGGGCTTTTCCTAACATGGAGACCTGCACAAAGTGCCTCTTCTGACAGGGCTGTTTTCCCCTCCTGCTCCTTCCCATCCTTGACTCCAAAACACATTTTCTGTTGAGCTCTGAGGTGTGGGGAGGGGGGTTCAAGCCAAGTTTATGACTGTGTGGTCGAAAGTGGCCCTGCAGCACACAGAGGGCAGTCTGACCTGCTGACACTGCCCCTGTCATCATCATCCTCTCTCACCTTTGGTATCTGCCAAGAGCCTGAGGCTGCCACTGCTTTGGGATGGTAGGTGCTGGTATGCTTGGTTAACCACCATTTGCCAATCCTGGGTCTTGGCCCTGCTGTCTCACCAGCTCTGGTAGCTCAGGCCCGACGGTCCTCTCCCAGACACACACCCTGACACTGAGGTGTCATGGCGCTTCCCTCAGCCCCACTCAGGGACACCTCTGACCATATCATAGTTTGGGATTGATCCTAAGACTGTGTTTCCCAGAGACTTGGGATTTGGGGGTGCCCCCTGCCCCTCCCCACAGGCTACATGGCTCCAAGATGGCGGATCAGGCCATGAGATGGAGACGAAAAGACCGTTGGAGGAGGGACTAAGAGCAATGAACAGGTCCTACTGGAGAATGAGGGAAGCCAACTTCCTGCTGAACCACAGAGAAGTCATGGAACCCTACTAATTAGCCCAGAGACCAATGAGGTTTTGCTCCCATGGGAGCATCTCTGGGAGAGCCAAAGAGATTTGTCCGGATCAGCAGGGGGCCGGATTATGAAAAGGAAAGGATGTGTTGAAACCTGGACTGGGTAAGAAGTCAGTTCTCTGTAGTTTGGCCTGCAATTTTCTGCTGAGCCCTTCCAGAAGGGAATGGGATTAAAGGTGCCTTGTTGGATAGAGGTATCATTTCTGTCTTCTCTACACTAACGCCTCACTGGGAATGGTAATAATAATAATAATAATAATAATAATAATAATAATAATAATAATAACATTTATTAAACGCTTACTATGTGCCAAGCACTGGTCTAAGCGCTGGGGAGGTTACAAGGGGATCAGGTTGTCCCACTTGGGGCTCACAGTCTTCCTCCTCATTTTCCAGATGAGGTAACTGAGGCCCAGAGAAGGGAAGTGACTTGCCCAAAGTCACACAGCTGACAATTGGTGGATCCGGGAACTGAACCCATGACCTCTGACTCCAAAGCCCGGGCTCTTTCCACTGAGCCATGCTGCAATGCTCCTTGCCCCGCAATGGACAAAGTTCCTGTCCCACATAAGCTCCTAAGTAGGAGAGGTCTCCTTATAAGCAAGGAATGTATTTATCATTTCTTTTATATTGTACTCTCCTAGTGCTTAGTACAGTGATCTGTACACAGTAAATGCTCAATAAATGATTGATCGATTCTATCAAATCTTCACTTCTATGTTTAGCCCTTAAGGTTTCTGTGTCTCAGTTACCTCATCTGTAAAATGGGGATAAAGAGTATGAGAGCCTCATGTTGGACAGGGATTACGTTCAATCTGATAACCTGGTTTCTACTCCAGTGCTTGGAACATGCTTAAGCACCTAACAAGTACTATTATGATTATTATCCCTTAAGATATAATCACTTCCTCTGATGTGCCTCTGCTTGGATGTGGGAACCAGGTTTTAATCTTGTCCTTCCAATTGGTGTCTTTGTTCCAAAAGCCCCTATCCTTCTATTCCTATGACTTTTACCTTTTCTTTTCCCACACTCCAATTAACCCTAGTGCTCGGATTGATCTCAGGTGACCATCAAACCCTGTTAATCAGTTCGAAGAAAAGATGAGGCATGTTCTTGGAAAAAAATTCTTTGTAAAATTCGTATGGCAAATTATTACTGTTACATCGTATCAGAAGTTGAATGCTGTTCTGAAATTCTACGTGCTTCAAGATATTTTCCCTTATCAATATTTCTGCTCTCCAGATCAATCCCCCCAATGACCAGCCCAACCCTTGTGCACCACAACAAAATGTATACATTCACAAGCACCTATAACTATTTTGAACAGGTCCTCTCACATAATCTACTATCTTATCCCTTGCTGTTTACATAGTCTTATTTCCACTGGCTTCTTCCTATTATCTGTAGATTATTTTGTGCCTTTCTTCTCCATTAGAGTACAAAAGCCTTTAAACCTGGGCTTCAATCTTCTAACTCTACTGTAGTATCCCAAAGGCTTAGTGTAGTGCTTTATTGAAAGTAGGGGCTAAAAAACCCCTAATGATTGATTTATTATAATGATAACAATAATTGTGAAATTTGTTAAGCACTTATTATGTGTCAGGCACTGTACTAAGCTCTGGGGTCAGTACAAGCAAATCAGGTTGGACCCTCTCCCACCTGGGGCTTGCAGTCTCAACCCCCATTTTGAAGATGAGGTAACTGAGGCACAGAGAAGTGAAGTGACTTAACCAAGTTCACGCAGCTGACATGTGGCAGAGCCCGAATTAGAACGCATGTTCTTCTGACTCCCTCAGCAATATTCTATCCACTATGCCATTACGTCTCATGGACTGTAGCAGCTGCTCCAACAGCCACAGGAAAACTGGCTAATATGTTAACACTGGTAATAAATCATACAGTAGGATTCTTACCAAATTAATGAAAAAGAATCCTCAACCCAACAAACTGTCAGCTTCAATCTTTTTTTCTGGTAATTTGGAATTCTGCATTCCCACCCTTCTTCATAGACGGTTCACCTTTTCATTACTTTACCCATAGCACTGTGGTCAATACCCTCCTTTTATTTAAGCTCATTTAGAATTTAGCTCCTAAAAAGTAGTACCAAGCAAGCACACCTCTAAATTAATATGGATAATAATAATCATGTAAACAATAATAATAATAATAATAAACAAATACCATTAAAAATAATACTTATTTTGGGTAAGGGCTTACTAGGTACCATGAATTGTACTAAGCACTGAAGTAGAGACAGGATAATCAAGCTGGATACAGTCCCTCTTTCATAGAGCTCAAATTCGCAGTGGGAGGGAGAATATGTAATGCCCATTTTACAGATGAGAAAACTGGTAATGATGAAGACTGTGTGCAATGTGTGGGACAGGGACTGTGACAAACCTGATTATCTTGTATCTATAAGGGATTGTCTCTCTTTGTGGATGAACTGTATTTTCAAAGCACTTTGTGCAAGTGCTCTGCACACAATAAGCTCTCAATAAATACGACTGAATGAATGAATGATTAGAACAGTGACTGACACATAGTAAGTGCTTAATAAATACTAAAGATATTATTATTATTACCTTTTGTTCCATGACCGTTATGTCTCTTTTTGTGTTAGTTTTTTTTTTCCTGGAAAAAGAAATCTTTAAAGGACTATTTCTTTGGAGAAATGAGACTCAAGGCCTCATCTTCAATTGAAGATAACAAAGCAGCACGATTTGTGGCAGCCAATGGGCAGCTACCTTTTTGATGCTTTCGTGACCAATTGTCTCATCCATAAGAGCTCTCTGCTAATTCGTGCTAATCAGACTTTATCCGACAGTTCTTTCTGCTAACATTCCATCACTTCCTTAATGTCAGCAGACCCTAGGTCATCCATAATGAATCTCTTTCCTGGTCTATTAATAATTATCTTTGCTGTTGACCCTGACTATGAGAAAACTTCGCATATGTGGAGTTGATGCTGATCGAGCCCAAATAGTTCAATGCATCTAATTTACCAGTCACATTTAAGCTCTTGTGATGTTTTTATTCTGCACTAGCTACAGCGGCTGCCTAACAAAGCCTTTGAATCACATAACTTTGTGTGCGTATCAATATCAAGAACTGTATCTTGTCATATCCTCCCCCACCCCTTCCCCCACAGACTGTAAACTCTTTGTAGACAGGGGCTCTGTCTATTTGTATTGTACTCTCACAAGTGCTTAATACAGTGTTCTGCACAAATTAAGCACTCAATAAATACGATTGATTGAATGAATGAATCATAATGATCGTATTTGTTAAGCGCTTACTGTATGTGAAGCACTTATGTACGCACTGGAGTAGCTACAAGGTAGATACTAGGTAATCATAGGTCACACAGTCTTCATCCCCATTTTACAGATGAGGTAACTGAGGCACAGAGAAGTTAAGTGATTTGTCCCAACTCACACAGCTGACAAGCGGTGGAGCCAGGATTAGAACCTACGACCTCCAAAGTTGTATCTTTGATAGGTAGAAGGACCTGCTACTATAGTAGATAACATAATGTAGATACATAATGACAATGAGTAGATACATAATGTAGACAATGAGTAGGGTGAAATTAAATTTGAAACTATAACTAGTTTTCTTTATGAATCATATAAGTACACCCTAACCAATAGATGGGCTATAAATCCTGGAGTCAGAGGTCATGGATTCAAATCCTGGCTCCACCAATTGTCAGTTGTGTGACTTTGGGAAAGTCACTTCACTTCTCTGGGCCTCAGTCCCCTCATCTGTAAAATGGGGATTAAAACTGTGAGCTCCCAGTGGGACAATCTGATCACCTTTTAATCTCTGCAATGCTTAGAACAGTGCTTTGCACATAGTAAGTGCTTAATAAATGCCATCGTCATCATCAACATCATCGCCGAGATATGTCCTTTCCTCTCCATCCAAACTGCTACCTTGCTGGTTCATTCTCTCATTCTATCCCTACTGGATTACTGCATCAGCCTCCTCTCTGATCTCCCATCCTCCTGTCTCTCCCCACTTCAGTCTATACCTCACTCTGCTGCCCGGATTATCTTTGTACAGAAACTCTCTGGGCATGTCGCTAGCCTCCTCAAAAATCTCTAGTGGTTGCGTGTCAACCTACGAATCAAGCAAGAACTCCTCACTCACAGCTTCAAGGCTCTCCATCACCTGGCACCCTTTTACTTCAACTCCCTTCTCTCCTTCTACGACCCAGACCTCGCCCTTCACTCCTTTGCCACAACCCTCCTCACTGGACCTCGTTCTCGCCTGTCCTGCCATCGAACCTAGGCCCTCGTCCTTGCCTGGCCTGGAATGCCCTCCCTCCGCACATCCGCCAAGCTAGCTCTCTTCTTCCCTTCAAAACCCTACTGAGATCTCGCCTCCTCCAGGAGGCCTTCCCAAACTGAGCCCCCTTTTTACTCTTTTCCTCCCTATTCCCCCTGCCCTACCTCCTTCCCTTCCCCACAGCACTTGTATATATTTGTATATATTTATTACTCTATATTACTTATACATATTTACTATTCTATTCATTTTGTTAATGATGTGCATATAGCTATAATTCTATTTGTTCTGACGATTTTGAAACCTGTCTACATGTTTTGTTTTGTTGTCAGTCTCCCCCTTCTAGACTGTGAGCCTGTTGTTGGGTAGGGACTGTCTCTATATGTTTCCGACTTGTACTTCCCAAGTGCTTAGTACAGTGCTTTGCACACAGTAAGTGCTCAATAAATACGATTGAATGAATGAATGAATAAATGCATTAGGCTTAGAGCTAATGATAGCCCTAAAGTTAAGGTTAGGGCTGGACTAGGATTAGGGTTAGAGTTAGGTTTGAGGTTAGGGTTAGTTTTAGCATTCTGGCAAGGGTTAGGTTCAGGGTTATGGTTAGGTTTAGGTTTGAGTTAGAGTTCGGGCTAGGGTTAGGACTAGGTTTAGGTTAGGATAAGTGTTAGTCACAGACTTTAGCTCAAGGGCAAGGGTTAAGTCTAGGGTTATAGGGAAAGACTAGGTTAGGTGTAGAGTTAGGTATAGGGTTAGCATTAGGGCTAGGTTTGGGTGAATGGTTAGTGTTAGGATTGGGGTTAGGGTTAGGGATAGGGTTAATGGTAGTGGTAGGCTTAAAACTATGCATAGAAACAGGATTAGGGCTTAAATTAGGATTAGATTTCTAGATAAGGTTAAGGTTATGTTTAGGGTTATGCTGAGGTTTCATGTTAGTGATAGGGATAGGGTTTAGTGTTAGTGTTAGGGATTTTGGTAGTATTAGGGTTAAGGTTATGGCTAGGACATGGCTTGACCTACGTCTAGGAGTAAGGTCTGTGTTAGAGTTTTAGTTAGAGTTTGGATCAGGGTTACAGCTAGATTTATGGTTACAATGAGGGTTAGGGTTACAGTTTAAAGTAGGGTTAGCATCAGGGCAATTTGTTGTTCTGGGAGAGTTTCATGATGAACAGAATTCTTAGGGCTAGAAAAACCTGCCCACACAGGCTCCCAGAAATAGTTCCACAGCCCAGTGGAGTTAGTGATAATGTTAGTGTTAGGATAAGGGCTAGGGATAGGCCTAGGGGTAAAGTTAGGGTTAAGGTGTTAGTTTTAGGGTTAGGGTTAGGGTTAAATTTAAGGTTAGGCTTAGACTTTGGGTTAGGCCTAGGGCTAGAGCTAGGGCTAGGGTTACAGTGTGGGTGAGGATTAGAGTTTGGGTTAAGTTTATTTTAAGGGTTAAGGTTAGCATTAGGGTTTGGGTTAGTTTTAGGGTTAGGGTTAGGACTAGGTTAAATGCTAGGCCTAGGACTAAGGTTAGGGTCAGGGTTAGGGTTAGCTAGGTTTAGGGTTAGGTTTAGTATTGAGGCCACGTTTGGGTGTACTTTTTGGTTTAGGTTTAGGGTTAGTTTTAGCATTGGGGTTAGGATTAGTTGTAGGCTTAAGGCCTGGTTTGGGCAAGCTTTAGGGTTGGTTTAGAGCTAGACCTAGAGCTGGGTTAGGATTAATTACCTCATCTGTAAAGTGGGGATTGTGTCTGTGAGTCCCACATGGGACAGGGACTGTCTCCAATCTGATATGACTGATATGATTGTATCCACCCCAGTGCTGAGTACAGTGCCTGGCACATAGTAAGCACTTTACAAATGCCACAATACTAATAATAATTATTATTATCATTATCAGGTAGTGTTAGTGTTAGAGTTAGGGTGAGATTTAGGTTTATGATTAGTGATAGGGTTAGGACTAGGAACAGGCTTAGATTTAAGGCTAGGTCTAGGGAGTTCGAGTTCGAGTTAGTGATAAGGATGGAGTTTGTGTTAGGGCAAGGACTAGTGATAGGCCTAGAGCTAGCATTAGTTTTAGGGTTAGTGTTAGGTATGGGTTCATATTCAGGTTAGATTTAGGGAACGTGTTAGGCCTTGGAATAGGGTTAGGGCTAGGATTAGGTTTAGGGTCGGGTTCAAGATTTAGATTATAGCTAGGACTAGGGATAGGACTATAGCTAAGGTGAGAGTCAGTGTTAAAGTGACCATTAAGGTTAGGGTTGTGGTTAAGGTTAGGATTATGTCTAGGGCTAGGGATAGGACTATGGCTAAGGTTAGAGTTAGTGTTAAAGTAACCATTAGTGTTAGGGTTTAGGGTCAGGGCTAGGGTTAGGGCTGGGAATGGAATTAGTGTTAAAGTTAGGTTTAGGTTTAAGATTAGGGGTACGGCTATGGAAAGAGTTAGAGGGAGAGTTAGATTTAGGGTTAGATTAGGGATAGGGTTAGTCCCAGGGCTAACATTAGGGCTAGTGGTAGGTTTAGGGTTAGAGTTAGTGTTAGTGTTAGTTTTAGGGTTATGGTTAGGATTAAAGTTAAGTTTAGGCCAAGGGTTAGGGTTATGGAGAGTGTTTGGGGTAGGGTTAAGAATAGGATTAGGGTTAAGGATATGGTAAAGGTTAGGTTTAAGGCAAAGCCTAGGTCTCAGGATAGGATTTTGTTTAAGGTAAGTTTAGGTCTAGGGTTAGGGTCAGGTCTAGGGCTAAGTATAGGACTAGGGTTAGGGTTAGGGTTAGGGTTAGGATTTAGAGAGTTAGGATTCATGCTAGTTAGAGGTCTAGGATTATGCTTAGGGTTAAGGTCAGGATAAAGGTAAGGGTAAGGTTTAGCACATTGCATACTTCAGGGGTTAGTGTTAGCCTTAGGATTAGGAGTATGGTTAGGCTTAGGGAAAGGGCTATGGTTATATTAGGGTTAGGGCTAGGTTGGAGATTACATTTAGGGTTAGTGTAATGGTTAGGCCTGGTACTACGATCATCATCATCATCAATCGTATTTATTGAGCGCTTACTGTGTGCAGAGCACTGTACTAAGCGCTTGGGAAGTACAAATTGACAACATATAGAGACAGTCCCAACCCAACAGTGGGCTCACAGTCTAAAAGGGGGAGACAGAGAACAAAACCAAACACACTAACAAAATAAAATAAATAGAATAGATATGTACAAGTAAAATAAATAAATAGAGTAATAAATATGTACAAACATATATACATATATGCAGGTGCTGTGGGGAAGGGAAGGAGGTAATATGGGGGGGATGGAGTGGGGGAGGAGGATGAGGAAGGAAGGGGCTCAGTCTGGGAAGGCCTCCTGGAGGAGGTGAACTCTCAGTAGGGCCTTGAAGGGAGGAACAGAGCTAGCTTGGCGGATGGGCAGAGGGAGGGCATTCCAGGCCAGGGGGATGACGTGGGCCGGGGGTCGATGGCGGGACAGGCGAGAATGAGGTACAGTGAGGAGATTAGCGGCGGAGGAGTGGAGGGTGCGGGTTGGGCTGTAGAAGGAGAGAAGGGAGGTGAGGTAGGAGGGGGCGAGGTGATGGAGAGCCTTGAAGCCCAGGGTGAGGAGTTTCTGCCTGATGTGCAGATTGATTGGTAGCCACTGGAGATTTTTGAGGAGGGGAGTAATATGCCCAGAGCGTTTCTGGACAAAGATAATCCGGGCAGCAGCATGAAGTATGGATTGAAGTGGAGAGAGACACGAGGATGGGAGATCAGAGAGAAGGCTGATGCAGTAGTCCAGACGGGATAGGATGAGAGCTTGAATGAGCAGGGTAGCGGTATGGATGGAGAGGAAAGGGCAGATCTTGGCAACGTTGCGGAGCTGAGACTGGCAGGTTCTGGTGACGGCTTGGATGTGATGGGTGAATGAGAGAGCGGAGTCGAGGATGACACCAAGGTTGCAGGCTTGTGAGATGGGAAGAATGGTAGTGCTGTCAACAGAGATGGGAAAGTCAGGGAGAGGGCAAGGTTTGGGAGGGAAGACAAGGAGTTCAGTCTTCGACATGTTGAGCTTTAGGTGGCGGGCAGACATCCAGATGGAGATGTCCTGAAGGCAGGAGGAGATGCGAGCCTGGAGAGAGGGGGAGAGAGCAGGGCAGAGATGTAGATCTGGGTGTCATCAGCGAAGAGATGATAGTTGAAGCCGTCGGAACGAATGAGGTCACCAAGGGAGTGCGTGTAGATCGAGAACAGAAGGGGACCAAGCACTGAACCTTGGGGAACCCCCACAGTAAGAAGATGGGAGGGGGAGGAGGATCCTGCGAAAGAGACTGAGAATGAACGACCGGAGAGGTAAGAGGAGAACCAGGAAAGGACGGAGTCTGTGAAGCCAAGGTCAGATAGCGTGTTGAGGAGAAGGGGGTGGTCCACATGGTTATGGTTATGACTAGGACCAGGTTTATGCCTAGGGCTATGGAGAGAGTTAATGTTAAAGTCACTATTAGGGTTAGGTTTAGGTTTAGAGCTAAGTTTAGCCCTATGGCTATGGCTAGGTTTGTGTACTGTGGTTAGGGTTAAGATTAGATTTGGGACTAGGGTTAACCCTAAGGGTAGGGTTAGGTTTAGAGTGTACGGTCTATGGTTCATTCGGGCTATGGTTTATTCGTTCATTCAATTCAACATATTCATTAAGTGTTTACTGTGTGCAGAGCTCTGCACTAAGCGCTTGGGAAAGTACAATACAATTTTAAACAGTGACAATCCCTGCCCACAATGAGCTCACAGTCTAGAATCGGGGAGACAGACAGCAATACAAATAAATAAAATTACAGATCTATACATATGTGCTGTGGGGCTGGGAGTGGGGAGGAGAGCAAAGGGAGCCAGTCAAGAAGATACAGAAGGTAGTGGGAAATGAGGAAAGCTGGGGATTAGTTGGGGAAGGCCTCTTTGAAGAGATGTGCCTTCAATAAGGCTTTGAAGAACGGGAGAGTAAATGTCTGTCAGATTTGAGGAAGGTGGATGTTCCATGCCAGAAGCAGGATGTGGGCCAGGGGTCGACTGCAAGACAGACAAGATGGAAGAACAGTGAGAAGGTTAGCAATAGAGGAACGAAGAAGGTGACGTAGAGGAGGTAATGTGATGGAGTGCTTTAAAGCCAATGGTGAGGAGTTTTTGTTTGATATGGATGTGCATGTGCAACCACTGGGGATTTTCGAGGAGAGGGGTGACATGTCCTGAATGTTTTTGTAGAAAGAAAATCCAGTCAGTACAGTGAAGTATGGACTGGAGTGGGGAGAGACAGTAAGTTGTGAGGCCACCAAGGAGGCTGATGCAGTAATCTAGGAGGTATAGGATGATTAATTGTATTAGCATGGTAGCAGTTTGAATGGAGGGAGAAGGGCAGATTTTAGCAATGTTGTGAAGGTGGGAGTGAAAGGATTTTGTGATGATTAAATATGTGGGTTGAATGAAAGATAGGAGTCATGGATAACCCAAGGTTTTAGACTTGTGAGATGGGAAGGTTGGAGGTGCTGTCTACAGTAATGGGAAATTCAGGGAGAGGACAGGGTTAAGGTTAAATTTACGGTTAACCCTAGGCCTAAGGCTAGGTTTAGGGTTAATATTAGGGTTAAGGTAAGGGCTAGTGTTAGGGTTATGGTTAAGGTTAAGGTTAGGTTTAGCCCTATTCCTGGGGTTACGGATAGGGTTAAGGTTAGGGTTAGGGTTAGGGTTAGTTTTAGGGTTAAGGTTAGGATTTGGGCTAGGGTTTGGTTCAGCATTAGGGTGAGGGTTACATTTATGTTTAGTGTTACTGTTAGTGTTAGGGTTCATTCATTCATTCATTCAATCGTATTTATTGAGTGTTTACTGTGTGCAGAATACTGTACTAAGCGCTCAGGAAGTATACATCAGCAACATATAGAGACGGTCCCTACCCAACAACGAGCTCAATCAATCAATCAATCGTATTTATTGAGTGCTTACTGTGTGCAGAGCACTGTACTAAGCGCTTGGGAAGTACAAGTTGGCAACATATAGAGACAGTCCCTACCCAACAGTGGGCTCACAGTCTAAAAGGGGCTCACAGTCTAAAAGGCTCACAGGCTAGAATTGGAAGACAGACAACAAAACAAACCATGTGTCAGATTCGTCAGAACAAACAGAATCATAACTATATGCACATCATTATCAAAATAAATACAATAGTAAATATGTACAAGTAAAATTAATAGAGTAATAAATCTCTATAAATATAGACAAGTGCTGTTGGGAGGGGAAGGAGGTGGGGAGGACGGGGAGGAGGAGAAGAAAACGGGGGCTCAGTCTGGGAAGGCCTCCCAGAAGAAGTGAGCTCTCAGTAAGTCTTTGAAGGGAAGAACAGAGCTAGCTTGGTGGATGTTTGGGAGGGCATTCCGGGCCAGGGGAAGGACATGGGCCGGGATTCGATGGCGGGACAGGCAATCAATCAATCGTATTTATTGAGCTCTTACTGTGTGCAGAGCACTGTACTAAGCTCTTGGGAAATACAAATTGGCAACATATAGAGACAGTCCCTACCCAACAGTGGGCTCACAGTCTCAAAGGGGGAGGCAGAGAACAAAACCAAACATACTAACAAAATAAAATAAATAGAATAGATATGTACAAGTAAAATAAATAAATAGAGTAATAAATATGTACAAACATATATACATGTATACAGGTGCTGTGGGAAAGGGAAGGAGGTAAGATGGGGGATGGAGAGGGGGACAAGGGGGGAAAGGAAGGAAGGGGCTCAGTCTGGGAAGTCCTCCTGGAGGAGGTGAGCTCTCAGTAGGGCCTTGAAAGGAGGAAGAGAGCTAGCTTGGCGAATGGGCAGAGGGAGGGCATTCCAGGCCCGGGGGATGACGTGGGCCGGGGGTCGATGGCGGGACAGGCGAGAACTAGGTACGGTGAGGAGATTAGCGGCCGAGGAGCTGAGGGTGCGGGGTGGGCTGTAGAAGGAGAGAAGGGAGGTGAGGTAGGAGGGGCGAGGTGATGGAGAGCCTTGAAGCCCAGGGTGAGGAGTTTTTGCTTGATTCGTAGGTTGACAGGCAACCACTGGAGATTTCTGAGGAGGGGAGTAACAGGCCCAGAGCATTTCTGTACAAAGATAATCCGGGCAGCAGAGTGAAGTATAGACTAAAATGGGGGAGAGACAGGAGGTTGGGAGATCAGAGAGGAGGCTGATGCAATAATCCAGTCGGGATAGGATGAGAGATTGAACCAGCAAAGTAGCGGTTTGCATGGAGAGGAAATACCGGATTTTGGCGATGTTGTGGAGGTGAGACCGGCAAGTTTTGGTGAAGGATTGGAGGTGTAGGGGTGAACCAGGGAGTGGAGTCGAGGATGACACGAAGGTTACGGGCTTCTGAGACAGGAAGGATGGTAGTGCCACCTACAGTGATGGGAAAGACAGGGAGATGACAGGGTTTGGGAGGGAAGATAAGGAGTTCAGTCCTTGGACATATTGCATTATAGATGGCGGGAAGACATTCATAAGGAGATGTCCTGAAGGCAGGAGGAGATATGAGCCTGGAGGGAGGAAGAGAGAGCAGGTTCAGAGATGTGGATTTGGGTGTCATCAGCGTAGAGATGATAGTTGAAGCCGTGGAAGCAAATGAGTTCACCAAGGGAGTGAGTGTAGGTAGAGAACAGAAGGGGACCAAGAACTGACCCTTGAGGAATCACTATAGTAAGGGGATGGGACGGGGAGGAGGAGCCCGCAAAAGAGACTGAGAATGAATGGCCAGAGAGATAAGTGGAGAACCAGGAGAGGACAGAGTCTGTGAAGCCAAGTTTGGATAGCGTGTTGAGGAGAAGGGGGTGATCCACAGTGTCCACGGCAGCTGGGAGGTCGAGGAGGATGCCTAGGGCTATGTGTGAAATGCTTAACAAGTACCATGGTACAAACAAACAATATTTGTTGATCACTTACTGCTTGAGGAGCACTGTATTAGGTGCTTGGGTGAATACACATGCTAGAGCTGGTAGAGAAGCAGCATGACCTAGCAGAAATTGTACAGGGCTGGGAATCAGAGTTACATGGACTCTAATCCCTTTTGCCACCTCCCTGCTAGGTCACTTCACTTCTTTGTGTCTCAGTTCCCTCACCTTAGAAATGAGAATTAAATACCTGTCTTCCCTCCTCCTTTGAGTGTGAATCCCATAAGAGACCTGATGATCTTGTATCTACACCAGTGCTTAGTACAGGTCTTCACACATTGTAGATGCTTAACAAAAAACACAATTATTTTTTTTTTTTAGATATGCTTCCTGCCTTCAGTGAATTTACAAGACTGATACCAAGGAGTTTACTGTTTGGCCAGCTGTGCTACATTTTGGTCTATAGCCACGTTGTAAATCAGGCAGTGCACAGCTAACTGTGGTCTTCAGTATCTGTCCAAAAGAATTCTGGCTACAATCTTGCCTGATTTAGTATTCAAATATTAAAATTTTAGTATATTCATATTTCAACTTTGCAAAATCCAAAATATATGCACAGACATGGATTAGTGGAAAGAACAAGGGCTTGGGAGAAGGAGGTCCTACTCCATCCTAATCCTCCTCGGCCTCTCAGCTGCCTTTGACACTGTGGATCATCCCCTTCACCTCAAAACATTCTCCAACCTTGGCTTCACTGATTATTTCCTCTCCTCGTTTTTCTCTTATCTCTCTGGCCGCTCATTCCCAGTCTCCTTCGCAGGCTCCTCCTTCCCCTCCCATCCCCTACTGTAGAGATCCCTCAAGGGTCAGTTCTTTTGTTGTGCCGAGAATCAGCGAGTGAGACCCAGGTAGAAATTTAGAAGTGGATTTTATTAGCGCGCGGCTGCAAGGGGCCAGGGACCCAGATCAAGCAGCCCCGATCCCATTCTCACTGTGCCTTTTATTGAGTTACAGCAACATGGGAGGGAGCATTTAGGAATTTCAGGAATCCAATTAGGACCAAAGGATGCTGTAAATTCTCTGTTTTTACTGCCTTGTAAAGGTTGTTATCTGCCATATGGCCTTGTATAAATAGGTGTGTAAATTCTGTTATCTTCTGTTGTCACTGTCTTGTCAGGATGTCATCTGACCTAGGACCTTACATAGATAAGTGTTACTTCTTTAATGGTCTTGAAGGCATCTGCTGCAGACAATACAAAAAGGAGTTGTTCTCTCAGCCTGCACAAAATGGAGTCAGTCATGTCAAGTCCGCTAGTGGACAACAGGGATGGCTTTTGTCAGGCAGGTCAGGGTGGGGGAGGCCTTTGTTAGGCAGGTTTTGTGGTGGGAAGTTTTGGCGGGCATTCTCCTTCCATGAAGAAGGGTGTACAAAGGGATGGGAGGAAGGGATGGGAAAACAAAATGGATATCAGACAAACCCGATCACAACATTCCCCACTTCTTATGGACAGAGTGTCAAACCCTTGACACGTTTGTGTCGACATCGTCATACCGGCCAACGGGCTCAGTTTGTAGCGATTGATAGTGGAGATCCCTAATGAGAAGCAGCTTAACAGAGTTGATGCGGGACTTAACAAATTCTAGGAGGTGATTCACTAAGCAGGGTCCGACGAGCAGGGCAACTACGAGGAGAAACAAGGGGCCAGCTAGGGCAGACACAAGCGTGGTTAACCACGGGGATGTCCGGAAAAGACTCTGGTACCAGGTTTCGGCCCCTTCACGCTCCCTTTGCCTGTCTGCTAAATTTTTCCTCACCAGAGAGAGGCTCTCCTGAACAACTCCAGAGTTATTCGCATAAAAGCAGCAGGCCTCTCCCAGGGCGGCGCAGAGGCCACCCTGTCTCAGAAACAATAAGTCCAAACCCCTCCGGTTCTGGAGGACCATATCCGCTAGGGAGTCAACCTGTCGCTCCAGAGTGGAAATGGAGTGCTCAAGGTGGGTGAGGTCAATATCCACCTGGGTGCTGAGTTCTCTGTAGCTAGCCTCCCCCCGCACCAGTGCGGTAGTGCCCAGGGCGGCAGAACCCGCTAAACCCAACCCCACTATAATGGGGATGAACAGCGGGGCAGCCCGCTTATGATGGAGGGACCAATCCTCCCGCAGGGAAAAGTGGTCCCACCCATCAGCGCCAGGCAACAAGGACACTCTGGGGATGATGGAGACTAGTACACAGAGAGGGCCACTGGGGTGAGTAAGGAAAACTCCGGCTGAAACACATCGAATGATTCCGTCCAACCACGCCCACCAGGTGCCCGGTGGGGCGGGGAAGTAAGCAGAACCGGAGGAGGACCGGACCATCACATTGAGGGAGCAGACAGGCGAGTATGGGGAGGAATAGAGGTTCGTGTTATCCGAGATTAAGCAAACCCTAGAGCCCTGGACATCCCCAAGAGTCAACCCTGGCTGGTCCCATTCACAGTTGTCAGAATCGGAAGTGGTAGACACAGGGTTATTGATAGCCACTCCAACATAATATGGAGGCTGGGCATCCATGCATAGCCAACAGTTTAGGCCCAGGTCCGGTCGAGTGGAGTTGATCACCCCCTAAACGGCCTGTAAGAGGCCCATGACTGAAGGATGAGGGGGTTTCTGGCTGGAGGACCCCCCCTCACCTGGCTCTGGAGAGACAATTTCCCCGGCGGGTGTCTGAGGGGGTGGGACAGCGGAGGACGGGGCCCGGAGGACTAGGGAGGATTTTGGGGGGCAGAGCTGATTTCCCAAGGGGGCCGATTGGCAAGTAGAACGTTACGGGGGATTGCTTAGCAATGGTAAAGATAATCCCAGGGTCCGCCCACGCCCTATTTCTGCGATCTAATCTCATGCCCCACGAATGGGGAGTATTCCAGAACCTACTCTCAGGGTCGTGACGGGTGAGACACAAGGTTGTGGATACGGGGGTTGGGTCCTTCTTTTGGATAGTCAAGTGCGGATACGTCCCCACGCGGCCTTCTTTGGCCCCACAAGCCGCCCCGCGGAACGAGGATACTACAATGGCAGTCACACAGGCGCATTTCGGGCAGAAATGGGACGATCTATCCAGGAAACTGACATCCCAGCCATCTGTAAGGAACCCCAGGCACATTCTTACTTCAGAAAACGGATTACTACACGGGGAAGCGCCTCCGATCGAGGTGGGGAAGAGGGAGCATAAATCCAACTGGAAATACCGGCCATCATTCAAACCTTGGTTATGGGTCCAAGTACCTTCTTCTGCATAGAATGTCCAGAGTACCTGATCCCCCTTCTTCATCGTCCAGGTGTTTTTGGGTTTTGGGGCATGAGGGTTGAATGACATCGAGGGAGAGGGGGTCATTAGGGAGGCGAGGAGGAGGAAATGGGGGAGAGTCTTAGCTTTAGGGGGTCGGCCTGTGCCTCCGCCTTCCATGTCAGGGCCGCAGCAGGTTTCACTCGACTGTGATGGAGCCAGACAGGAACGGAGTCAACCTTGACGGCTGTTGGCGTGGTGAGGATGACAGTGTAAGGGCCCTTCCACTTAGGCTCCAAGTCGGAGGCGGTGAATTTCTTGACCAGGACCGAGTCCCCGGGTTGGAAGGCGTGTGCGGGTGCAGAGGTGGGAACTGGCAGGGCGTTTCGGACAGATTTCAGGAGTGTTCCCTGTGTTTTCTGGAGACCCTGCCGGAACTTAATCAAGGAAGAATTAGTAGCCTCCGCCCTGAATTCCTTGGGACACTTTGGCTGTGAATGCTGGACCATTGTCAGACCTGAGTCCCAGTGGGAGACCAAATCGCGGGAGAAGTTCATTTAGAATCTTTTTCACCACTACCATGGCTGTTTCGTGTTTAACTAGGAAAGCTTCTACCCACCCTGAAAAAGTGTCAACAAATACCAGGAGGTATCGATAGCCTGCCGCGGGGGGTTTCACCTCTGTAAAGTCTACCTCCCAGTTTTCTCCTGGCTGCAATCCCGGCAATCTGACTCCTGGGGGAGCAGCCTTCCCCTGCTTCGCATTTACCTGTGCACATGTTCCACACCGGGTGGTTATGCTAGCTAAGGGGCTGTCCAAGTGTGGGATAAAGTACCTATCTCTCAACAAGCCCATCTTTCATACTCCCAGATGGGTGATCTGGTGTAGCCGCGTGATCCATTCTCTCCCTACTTCCTCAGGGACAAAAATTCTTCCCTCTGGAAGGACCCACCATCCTGACCCGTCTCTAGTCCCCCCTTTTTGTTTTGCGAAGGAATCATCCGAGGGGGAGTAGTGAAGGGCTGGTGTATCATTAGGGTCAAAAACAGGGCATAAGGGGGCAACGCCGGGAGGGGACTTTGCCGCCTCTCGGGCAGCCTCATCCACCGCCTGATTGCCAGTGGCCTCGGGTGAGTCCCCGTGCTGGTGCCTGGGGCGATGGATGCTGGCCACCCGGGCCGGCATCCAGACTGTGTCTAGTAAAGACAAAATCTCCTTATTTTTAATGGTTTTTCCCGCCGAGGTTAAGAGCCCTCCCAACAAGTTTACCCCGGCTTTGGGTATGATCAGGAATTTTCCCGAGAAGTTTGACCTTAGGTATTCTAGTTCTAAGGTCTCTGTAACAGGGACCGGGAAGTTCTCCCCCTGCACCCCCGAGATCCTAATGATTTCCCTCTCGACTCTGGCCCCGATCGGCAGTCTGGTTAGAGACGATCGGGTAGCGCCCGTGCCTATCAAAAGGATATAATACTGTTAATCTTGGTTTTCTCTGCCCACCCTCAAATTTGTCAAGGGCTCAGGGTGGGCTTGTTCTATGGGCTCCTGATCCCCCTAGTCTTCCCCCTCCACGAAGGAATTACTAAAATTATCTCCTGTCCCTTCTCTTTCTTCTTCACACACACTTACTCTAACCTTCATACACATACAATTTCCTTCAGAGGCAATCACTCCACCCCTCATTCCCCCCTTATGGGACACCTGCTTCGCAGGGTGTAGATGCCTGAGCAGACAATTTCCTTCAACTGCAATTGCTTCACCTTCCCTTTTCCTTCATGTACCTAGAACTCTTTTCTTTTTCCCGCTGAGGACACTCTCTTTTCATATGCCCCTGCCGGCCGCAGGTGTAACAAGTTATGATCAACTTTGCCACCATCTGCACGATTTATATCATAATCTTTCTTTGCTTTTCCTGTTGTTTTGGAGTCTGCAACATCACTTTGGTGTGCCGGTTTTTCTCTTTCTTCCCCCTCTATCTTTCTTCTCATCTATTTCCTTCAGCACAAATTTACCCACCGACGGCCGCCAGACTGCGGCATACACAAATTCCCCATCATTCCGGGGTTCCCTCATAATTACATAGATGTTCAATTCTTGGCAAACCCAGTCCTCGGAGGATCCGTACTTTGGCCAGAAGACGTTCCCTCCAAGGTGGGCGCCAGCCCAAGTGAGGCAGTAATATGTAATTATTTAATAATAATTTTTATAATTAATTTCTTCTCTTTTCTCTTATACTTTGAAAGTTCATCGGACTGCCTTCCGGAATTTCCGGGAGGGACTTCCCACCACTCGGTTTTGACTGAGATTTTTCCTTTTCCCACCTTCGTTTCCTCAAGTCAAACAGACACTCCCGTCACTTTCTAGTATCTAGAGAACTTTAACCGTGCACTGACCACGGTACTAAGCGCTTATGGAAACACGTACAACGATAAGTAACCTCCCCCGTCCATATTTTGGAGGTCCATCCCAATACTCGAATCTGGGTACCTTTAATGGGGCCTATGCCACTCGACTCTCTCTGAGAGTCCAGGGCGGGCTCTCAAACTGCGGGACGTCCCGAAGGGCGCCCGGGTTACAAGGAGGGAAGATCATCCTCCTGGGACTCCTGGAGGACTTTTTTTGGGGGGGTGTCCCTGGAAGGGGGCCCTTTTTTAGGTTGGGCAAAAAGAACTCGGATGCCCCTTTTCAGGGAGCAGTTTTTCAACCAGGGAGGGGGGTGGGTAATGAGGTCCAGCCAAACGTCAATATAGGGGAACTGATCAGGGTGGCCGGGGTCCCAGTCACAATTCTCCAAACCTTGTTTACAATTTGCTTATCAAAACTACCCTGAGGGGGCCACACTACCCCGAAGGTGGGCCACTCATTCATGCAAAATAGAGTGAGCTTCTGTTTCTTTAGGGTAATCCCATACTCATACCCATCCCGGTATCCTTCTTTAAAGTGACTGAGCATACAGTTCAAGGGCGTTTCTGGCGCGCTGGCTGAACCTCCAATTCATACAACACAGAGACACAAACAAACAACAACCTGGAGGCGAACACATCCTTCCAGTAGACATTGGAGAAGTTGCCCTGAAGATATTCGTCCCCGATCCAGGTGGAAACCTGCCTGGCAGTCTGTGAGCGAGGAGGTTTCAGACAGAGGATCGTAAAACAGAATTTCCTAAAGGCAACGCTTCCACATATAGAACAGATTCACAGACAACCGCGGAACCAGAACCAGAACCAGAATCGGGCAGTGACCCAACGTCTTGGGGTGCCCGGGGAATCGAGGCGCAAAGCGCTAACTGCCGCGTCCGGCACTCGTTCCCTCCAGAAAACAGAAACCAGGTTACCTCCGGAAGTAGCTGATCATTGCCGATCCCAGGATCCACCAGGCCGAAATGAGGATCAGTCGGCGTCAGGGGACAGTTTAGACCTCTCAGCCTTGAGTTCCGGGGCCCTGGAACGTCTCAGGGGCCGGCCCTCCTAGAAGTCAGAGAAGAATGGTCTCCTTCCCCCGAGGCCGAGGTCCTCCCAGGTTGGGTCTCCACGGTGACACGGGACACCGTGCATCTCGCCAGGGCCTCCAAATGTTGTGCCGAGAATCAGCGAGTGAGACCCAGGTAGAAATTTAGAAGTGGATTTTATTAGCGCGCGGCTGCAAGGGGCCAGGGACCCAGATCAAGCAGCCCCGATCCCATTCTCACTGTGCCTTTTATTGAGTTACAGCAACATGGGAGGGAGCATTTAGGAATTTCAGGAATCCAATTAGGACCAAAGGATGCTGTAAATTCTCTGTTTTTACTGCCTTGTAAAGGTTGTTATCTGCCATATGGCCTTGTATAAATAGGTGTGTAAATTCTGTTATCTTCTGTTGTCACTGTCTTGTCAGGATGTCATCTGACCTAGGACCTTACATAGATAAGTGTTACTTCTTTAATGGTCTTGAAGGCATCTGCTGCAGACAATACAAAAAGGAGTTGTTCTCTCAGCCTGCACAAAATGGAGTCAGTCATGTCAAGTCCGCTAGTGGACAACAGGGATGGCTTTTGTCAGGCAGGTCAGGGTGGGGGAGGCCTTTGTTAGGCAGGTTTTGTGGTGGGAAGTTTTGGCGGGCATTCTTCTTCCATGAAGAAGGGTGTACAAAGGGATGGGAGGAAGGGATGGGAAAACAAAATGGATATCAGACAAACCCGATCACAACACTTTGTCCTCTTCTATTTTCCATCTACAATCACTCCCTTGTTGAACTCATTCGCTGCCACAGCTTTAACTGTCATCTCTATGCGGATGACACCCAAATCTATATCTCCTTCCTTGTTCTCTCTCCCTCCCTGCAGGCTCACTTCTTCCCCTGTGGGACATATATACTTGGATGTCCCCCCGTCACCTAAAACTCAACATGTTCAACACAGAGCTCCTTATCTTCCTTCCCAAACCCTGTCCTCTCATTGACTTTCCCATCACTGTGGATGGCACAACCATCCTTCTTGCTTCACAAGCCCGCGACCTTGGTATCATCCTTGATTCCGCTCTCATTCACACCATGTAAGCAATCCATCACAAAAGCCTGCCTGTCTCACCTTCACTATATCGCCAAAATCCTCCCTTTTTTCTCCGTCCAAACCGCTACCGCATTAGTACAATCACTTATCCTATCTCGACAGGATTATTGTATCAGCCTTCTTTCTGACCTCCCAACCTCTTGTCTCTCCTCACTTCAGTCGATACTTCACTCTGCTGCCCGGATTATCTTCCTATAGAAATGTTGTGGGCGTGTTACTTCCCTCCTCAAAAATCTTCAGTGGTTGCTTATCAACCTCCATATCAAACAAAAACTCCTCACTACTGGGTTCAAAGTTCTCCATCTCCTTGCCCTTTCTTACCTCACTTCCCTTCTCTTCTTCTACATCCCAGCCTGTACACTCTGCTCCTTTGATGCTAACCTTCTCAATGCACATAGTTCTCACCTGTCCTGCCATCAACACGCGGCCCACATCCTACCTTTGGCCTCGAATGCCCTCCCTCTTCAAATCTGCCAAACAATCACACCTCCGCACTTCAAAGCTCTACTGAAAGCTCACCTCCTCCAAGAGGACTACCCACACTAAGCCCCACTTTTACTCAGCTCCCACTCCCCTCCATGTCACCCTGACTCTCTCCCTTTGCTCTACCCCCTCTTCACACCCCACAGCACTTGTGTATATATCTACATATCAATAATTCTATTTATTTATATAGATGCTTATTTCTTTGTTTTGATGTTTGTCTCCCCAAGTCCAGACTGTAAGGGCAGGGATGGTCTCTATTGCTGAATTGCACTTTCCAAGTGCTTAGTACAATGATCTGAATCCAGGAAGTGATCAATAAATATGAACGGATGAATGAATTAAGGAATTGCTCACAGAGTCAAGTGTGAGACCTGCGAGGAGTCCATATCTCACAGCTGTAGTGGCCAGAAAACAAGATAGTTCTGTAAACATTTCAATGTGTTGAGAGGCTAATACCAAACTAAGAATAAGCTGTATATTTTTATTCTTTTGTCTACTTCTTTGCATAGTTAATGTCTGCCTATGTAACCAGAACCTGTCAATAATTAGCTCTGAGTTGCCACTATATCAGTCAATCAATCAACCAACCAATGGTACTTACTATGTTCAGAGCATTGTGTTAAGGGCTTGGGAGAGTAGATAGACACATCAACTCTCCATTGCCCATTGCCCACAAGTTGTTCACAGTGTAGAGGGTGAGGCAGCTATTAAGTCAAATGGATTACAGATATGTACTTGAGTGTTCCGGGGCTGTGGGTGGGGTGAATATCAAGGATTTAAAGGGTTCAGATACAAGTGTGCAAATGAAAAGATGCCTTAATCAGGGAAGGCCACTTAGAGGAGATATTATTTCAATAAGCATTAAAATGTTGAGAAAGTGGTGGTCTGCCAGATATGAAGTGGGAGGGGGTTCCAGGCCAGAGGGAGAATGTGGGGAAGGAATTGGAAACAAGATAGATGAGATCAATGTATAGTCAATACTTTGGCATTAGAGGAATGAAGTGCAGATTCAGTTTTAGTAGGAAATCAGTTAGGTAAAAGTAGGAAGGTGCAAGCTGACAGAGGGTTTTAAAGCCAATGGTAAGGAGATTCCATTTGATGCAGAGGAGGATGAGCAACATCTGGAGGTTCTTGAGGAGTGGGGAAACATGGACTGAACAGTTTTTCAGAATGATGACCTAGGCAGTATTATGAAGAATGGACTTGAGTGGAGTAAGAGAGAAGGCAGGGAGGTCAGCAAGGAGGCTACTGCAGTTATCAAGGTGTGATAGGATAAGTGTTTGTAATAACATGGTAGCAATTTGGATGAAGCATTCCTGTGAATTTCGAACTGGCTGGATTTGCTGACAGACTAAGTGTGTGGGTTGAGTGAGACAGATTATTTGAAGATAACACCAAGATTATGGTCTTGTGAGGCAAGGTGAATAGTGGCATCATATACAATGACAGGAATGAAAGAGGAGGGCAGCATTTGGGTAGGAAGATTAGAAGTTCTGTTTTGAACACGTTGAGTTCGGGGTATCAGTGGGACATGCAGGAAGAGATGTCCCGAAGGTTGGAGGAAATGAGAGACAGCAGAGAATGATAGAATTCAGGGCTAGAGAGATAGATTTGGGGATCATCCATGTAGAGAGAAGAGTTGAGGCCTTGGAGCCAAATAAGTTCTCCAAGGGAATCAATGTAGATGGAGAATAGAAGGGGACCCAGAACTGAGCTTTAAGAGACTTCCACGGTTGGAGGGTTGGAGACAGAGGAGAAGTCCGGGAAAGAAACAGAGAAAACATAGTCAGAGAGATAGGAAGAGAATCAGGAGAGTGCAATGTCAGTTAAGCCAAGGTTGGATAATATTTCAAGGAGAAGGGAGTGGCCCACAGTATTGAAGGTACCTGCAACAGAGGAGGATTCGGAAGCAGTAGACGTTATTGGATTTGGCAAGAAGAAGGCTATTGGTGATCATAGAGAGGGCAGTTTCTGGGGTGGGGGGTACAAACCAGATTAGAGGGGGTCAAGAAGAGAATTGGAGGAGACGAACTGGAGATGGTAGGTACAGGTAACTGGTTTGAGAAGCTTGGCAAGGAATGATAGGAGGGAAATGGGTCATAACTTGAAGAACCCATGAAATCAGAGGAGTAGGAAATATATGAGCATGTTTGAAAGCAGAGGGAAAGAAGACATTGGAAAGTGAATGGGTTGATGATGATGGTCAGGGAAGAAAGAAGGGATGGAGGGGACAGACATTTAGATAGTGTGCATGGGGATGAAGTCAGAGTTACAGGTGGAGGAGATTGATTTTGGGAGGAGATGAGGGAAAGTTTGGAGATTCGAAGAGGGAGCAGGAAGGAGAGGCTGGATAGAAGCAGTGGAGATTTTATGGAGATCATGCATGATTACTTCAATTTTATCAAGAAAGTTTGTGTCCAGATCATTAGGGGAAAAATTCAGGGGAACAGGAGGATGGGGGTTCAAAGAGGGAGTTTAACACATGGAAAAAACGATACAAGGAAGGATTTGGGGAGTCAATAAGGATGGAGACGTATCATTGCCAGTGAAGAAGAGGGCAGAATTAAAGCCGGTTAGGATGGATTTGAAATGGTTGAGGTCAGCCTAAATTTCTGTTGGCAGGCCTCTGTAGCTTGAGCACACGAGTGAAGAAAACATACTGTGAAGGTGATCCAGGGTTTCAGCTTAGTAGTATGTGATCAGCAGGGGACAGAGGAGTGAGGGAGTAGTGTAGGAAGTTGTAGTATAGTGTAGGAAGTGTAGGGAGTTCAGTGTAGAGGGTGGTGTTGAGTGTGTCAATTTGTGCATCAAGGGGATGTAGTCAGAGATATGTAGTTAAGATCACGATGACTTTCAAGACTTGGAGGGGGTCAAAAGAAAGGATGTTTCTGTGGGTGATGGGACAGATTTGTGGCAAGTGGATATGTGGGAGAGAAGGCAGGTGAGGTGGCTGTGGTTAGATAGAGTAATTTCAGAGTTGTTGAAGACAGAGACTGTAAAGTTACTAGAGCCGATGAGATCAAGTGAGTGTCCGAGCCGGTGTGTGGGAGAGTAGGGTGCAGGAGAAACTCATTGGTGTTGAGGAAGCAGGCAGCCAAAGGGTTGTCAGGAACATCTATATGGATATTGAGGTTCCCAAGGATCAATGTATTGATGGAAACAGAGAGAGGAATGAGAGAAAGAGGTTAAAATCATTTAGAAAGTTGTAGGAGGAGTTCGAGGGGTGGTAGTTAACTGTGACTACAAACAGGATTGGTTGATAGAGGTGGATAATATGGATTTCATAGAAAGGGAAAGAGGGATGGGGAAGGTGGTTGGGGTGAAAGCGACACTGGGGAGCAAGAAGGAAGGCAACATCTACCTCTTTTCCAATGAGTCTGGGGAAGGGGAAGAAGATGAGGGAGCCCTCTTCTGGAGAGAGCAGCAGGGAAGACAATGTCATCTGGGCAGAGCCAGGTTTCAATAATGGTGAGGAGAAGTAGTGTCTGGGTCAGCAACAATTCAAGGATGAAGGGAAGTTATCCATAATGGAGTGGGGATTCCCCAGGTGACATTCGGTTAAAGCTTTTGGGGTATAAATGGGGGCGGGGACTGTGTGAGGGGTGGGGAGGGGTTGGATAGGAGTGAGTTAATGAAGGCTGGTGCAGGAGGAGGGGAACTAGGGGTGGCACTGGGAAAGATGGACAGAGATGGGAATTGAATGTAGGTCCCTGGTATCGTAAGAG
This sequence comes from Tachyglossus aculeatus, assembly GCF_015852505.1. Classification (NCBI taxonomy): domain Eukaryota; kingdom Metazoa; phylum Chordata; class Mammalia; order Monotremata; family Tachyglossidae; genus Tachyglossus; species Tachyglossus aculeatus. The sequence goes on along the minus strand of NW_024044830.1, from coordinate 218,235 downwards.
CAAAATTACAGTAAAAGACAGGTGGCTATGTTGACGTGCAGGCAGCCAGATTTTTACATGCAAAATACTGGTCCCTTGTCCCCAAGGTGACAGACAGCCACACTACTCCATATAGCCCACTGTGCAACCAGGCTGGACTGCAAGAAGAGGGAGCATCGAGAATTAAAATGAAAGAATGGCTACTTCTCAGTCACAGCAGTTTGGGAGCAAGTACTGTGTATTTGAAGTTTGGAGTTCCCCAAGAGTAATATGATGTCATGTAATGTCAGAGACAGCTGGAGCAGTTGTTGCAGTCGAAGGAAAAGAGGCAGTGAAAGGGAGCAGGAAGGAGATCTCTCACAGATTTTCTGAGTTGCCCTTGGTCATTTGACTATAAGCAAAGCTCAGAAACACCATTTCCAACTAGGGTTCTGGCTTCTTCTTGCTTCTGGAACTGTACCCTTGATACACTTGACATTCAACCCAACTTCAGTTCCACAACACTTATGTACATATCTGTGATTTATTTATTTAAAGTAATGTCAGTCTCCCCACCTTATGGGCAGGAAACATGTCTACCAACTCTGCTATATTGTACTTTCCCAAGGTCTTAGTGCAATGCTCAGTACACAGTAAGCTCTCAATGAATAACATTGATTGAATTATTTGGTTTTTGATTAGAAGCCTTTCTCTGAACACCTTCTCTTTCTTCTCTTCCTGCTTTTTCTTTTTATTTTCTTTCATCAAAACGTTTTGTGCTCCTTGTCCTCTCCCTATCCTGTTCTCTCAACAGCAGCAGTGACGGCAGCTCAGCAGGCCTCTGAGCTGGCAGATGGCCTAAGTTTGATCAGGGACAGCTGGAGTCATCGTGATCTCTCTGGCCACATGCAAGCTCATTGATGTGAGGGCCAGAGCTGCGTTTCCTGGACCACAGTGGAGATGCCTGGCTGTTCAGTGTCCAGACCAGGCAGTGAGGCAGCAGAAATGGGGAAGGAGTGGTGGAGGCAGGAACAACTTACAAAGTCTTCCTAGCACCTTTTGAACCCAAGCTCCTACAGAAGCTGGTTGGAGAAAGAATGGAGAGCACACTTGCCTTAAGGCACCTCAACTCCCTAGTGGAGTTACAGTTATTATGGCAGATAATGCAGACAGCGAATAAGAATTCCAGACAGTCCAGCAAGGAGCAGCAGCAATGGCAGAGCTCAGAAATAAGATGGCCTTGCTAGCAGAAAAATGACACTATATATTTTTGGTTGTGTGAATGACTTTCCTGGAGCAAACTGAGACATAGCTTGTAATCAGCACATAATACCTGGCTGAATTAAAGAAATGGTTGACAATTACTTGAATCCATTTTGAGTTATGTACTTCTAGAATCGAGTCATCTGTGTACAACAGGTCTCGAATCAATCAATGAATGGCATTTATTGAATGCTTTCTAAGTGCATAGCACCGTACTAATGTGCTTTGGAAAGTACAACAGAATTGGTAGGCATGTTCCCTGCCCACAACCATCTTAGAGCCTAGTGACTTTCTTAGATCATGAGACCCACAAGGGACAGAGACCAGATCTAATTCACACCTGCACTTAGTATAGTGCTCTGCATACAGTAAGTGCTTAATGAATACTACTACTATTACTGCTTTTTCTAAGGCTTTGGATGATGTTTACACCCTGTTGAATTGGAAGAGTTTTCCAGAGAAGCATATGGCAATATCTGCATCCAGGTCCTTATTGCATCCTCCAGCATAACCGTATATAATAAATATATAATATAATATGCAACAAAGTGGAAGCATGGAAGGCAAGAGGAAAGAGCATAAGACTGGGAGTCAAAATGCCTGTTTTCTACTCGCATTCAGTACATTTCCCCTCTCTCAATCAATCAATCATATTTATTGAGTGTTACCATGTGCACAGCATGGTACTAAATGCTTGGAAGAATACCATATAACAGATTTGGTAGACATGTTCCCTGCCCACAAGAAAATCTCTCCTCCAGAACCTACAGTAGTTGTCCATCCACCTTCACATCCAACAGAAACTCCTTAACAGTGACTTTAAGGCATTCAGTCAGCTCTCTCCCTCCTACATTACCTCAGTGAACTCCTTCTACAACCCAACTTGCACACTTCACTCCTATAACACCAATCTATTTACTGTACCACAATTTCATCTTTCTCACTGCCAGCCACTCCCCTTTTATATCCAACAGTCATCACTTTTGATTTATTCAAAGCCTTCCTAAAATCACATCTCCTCCAAGAGGCATTCCCTCACTAAGCCCTTACCGCTGCTATTTTCCCTCCCTTTTGTATCTCCCTGTGCACTTGGGTTTGTAACCCTTAAGCCCTTAGATAATTATCCCAAAGCACTTACGTAGACATTTCTCTGTAACATTTCAATGTCTGTCTCCCCCTCTATTCTGTGAGATTTTAGTGAGCAGAGATTGTGTCTAACTACTCTTTTGTATTGTATTCTCCCAAGTGCATGGTATAGAGCTTCACACATAGTAAATGCTCAATAAATACCATTGACTTATTGAATCCACTTGTTCAAGTAGTTCAACTGGGAGTAGGGGAGAGGGAAGATAAACTCATGCTTACTTAACTCCAGGACTGGGGCAAAGAGAAGCCTGTGACTACATCCTGACAGCAAGGGGCAAGAGATACGATGCATGGCTCTACATCCAGCCCCTTTCTAGCTCCCAATGCCTGGGTGAGATAGTTTAGAACGGTGCTTGGCCCATAGTAAGCGCCTAACAAATACCATCATCATAGTTATGGCTACTTTCTTGGCTCCCATAGTTTAATGCCCCAAACTGGCTTTGTTTGAAAGCAGGTCAAACATGAATCAGAAGTTAGGATTTAGTTGAGTGACAAAGTAGTAGCCAGAAGAACATATTGTGAGTCCCCTATTTTGCGCTTCTTCTCTCTCTTTCTCTCTCCCCTCTCCAAAAGACGAGATCTTATCTAAAATTCCTCTTGCTATTTCATGACATAAATAGGTGTTGAGAAAGGTTTGCTATGTGCCCTATAAATATGTGAACACTGCTGTTTCTTTACTGGGGAGGATTAGAAGTTGTGATTTAGCTGTTCAAACTGAGGTTGGGTGTGGGTATATGTGTGTGAGCACAGCAAAAAGACTTTTTGTGTCTGAGAACAATGAAGAAATGCATCTACATTTCCCATCACTATTGACGGCAGTACCATCCTTCCCGTCTCACAAGCCCGCAATCTTGGGGTTATCCTCGACTCCACTCTCTCGTTCACCTCTCACATCCAATCTGTCTCCAAAACCTGCCGGTCTTACCTCCGCAACATCGCCAAGATCCACCCTTTCCTCTCCACCCAAACCGCTACCTTGCTCGTTCAATCTTTCATCCTATCTCGACTGGATTACTGCATCAGCCTCGTCTCTGATCTCCCATTCTCCTGTCTCTCCCCACTTCAATCTATACTTCACGCTGCTGCCCGGATTGTCCTTGTGCAGAATCGCTCTGGGCGTGTTACTCCCCTCCTCAAAAATCTTCAGTAGCTACCAATCAACCTGTGCATCAGGCAAAAACTCCTCACTCTCGGCTTCAAGGCTCGCCATCACCTCGCCCCCTCCTACCTCACCTCCTTTCTCTCCTTCTACAGCCCAGCCCGCATCCTCTGCTCCTCTGATGCTAACCTCCTCACTATGCCTCGTTCTCGCCTGTCCCGCTGTTAACTCCCGGCCCACGTCCTCCCCCTGGCCTGGAATGCCCTTCCACCGCACATCCGCCAAGCTAGCTCTCTTCCTCCTTTCAAAGCCAAGGTCACATAGCTGACAACTGGCAGAGCTGGGATTTGATCCCATAACTCTTGATATTCCCCCTGACCCCAGCCTCACCTTGCTTACATACACATTCTTCTACTCTGCCTTTCTTCTACCTGAGATTTATGTTAAGATCTCACTTTTTGTTGTTGGTGTTTAATGGTTTTTGTTAAGCACTTACTACATGCCAGGTGCCCTACTAAGCACTGGGGTAGATACAAGGTAATTAGTTTGCATACAATCCTTGTCCCACGTGGGGCTCACAGTCTTAATCCCCATTTTACAGATGAAGTTCAATAACAGAAAAGTTGAGTATCTTGTCCAAAATCAACACATCAGGACTGGGAATCAGACAACCTGGGTTCTAATCCCAGGTCTGATACAGGTCTGTTCTGTGATCTTGAACAAGTCACTTAACTTCTCGGGTCCCCTGGCCCCCAGTCCTGTGTTCTTTCCATTAGGCAACACTGCTTCTCTGTCTTTGCCTTTAGTTTGTAAGTTCCTTGAGGACAGGGATCATGTCTACCACCTCTTGTATTGTACTCTAAACAATAAGAGGGGCTCAGGGTCTACAAGTAGCTAAACATTGCTGCTTCTGGGGGAAGCGGCATGGCTTAGTGGCAAGAACATAGGTTTAGTAATCAGAGGACATGGGTTCTAATCCTGCCTCCCCCAGTCATCTGCTGAGTGACCTCGGGCTAGTCACTTCACTTCTCTATGCGTCAGTTACCTCAACAGGAAAATGGGGATTAAGAGCATGAGCCCCCCGTGGGACAACCTGATCACCTTGTAACCTCCCCAGTGCTTAGAACAGTGCTTTGCACATAGTAAGTGCTTAATAAATGCCATTATTATTATTGTTATTATTATTTTTATATGGGACAGGGTCTGACCTACTGCAGGGCGAACTGCAGTTCCTGGCACAAGTAAGTGCTTAACAAATACCATTTTTAAAAATTAAGTTCTGGCAAAGAGATCAGTAAGCATCATTTGCATGCATCCATTTCTGTTTTCGTTTGGCTCCTCAACCCGGTGCAGCAAGGATTTGGGGGTGGCATCAGCCTTCTGGGCACATTGAGTTTCTGAGGACCCCTGGATGGGCTTTCCATTTTGTTTGGCCCTTGAAGAGTCTGGTTTCTCTACCATGCCACTCTAACCTGTTTTTCTTAAGACAAATGGAATGAAAAAGTTTCTAAAGAAATTCAGACATGCCCATGAGGTTTCCAGCAGAATAGCTGGTCCACGTCACAATCCAAAATAGGGTCAAGTGGGCAGGGGCCGGGCGGTCCCTTCCCAGTTTTTAGAGGAGTTCGTCTCGACTCTGGGGCTTTATGGAAGTCTTTCTCCAATCCCATGAAATATTGATTAAAAAGATGGTTTTTGATTCAGTGGTGGACGATGCTATTTATTGAGAGCTTACTGCATGCAGAGCACTGTACTAAATGCATGTGAGAGCACAATTCGACCGAGTTGGTTGAGCCTGCACTTGTCCTGAATGTAGCGATGGGATTACGGGTTCCATGTCTGCAGTGTACCATGGGACGAATCCTGGGTCCAGTTTCCCAGTCCCTGACCCTGATCCCATCCACCGGTTCTGAGGAAGAACCCCTCCCCTTCCCAAGTCTAAAGTGCTTGAGTCTGAACTACCTCCCCGTTGGCCAAAGTAGGGGACACAAGCATGGGCAGGTTGATTCCATAAAATGTTTTTTTTTCCTCTGTCATATTTGTCAAGTGCTGCCTAAGTGCCAGGCACTGTTCTATGTCCTGGGGTAGGGGCAGAGTAATCAGGTTGGACCCAACCCATGTCCCACATGGGGCTCACGTTCTTCATCTCCATTGGATAGATGAGGGAACTGAGGACAAAAGAAGTGAAATGACTTTCTCAAGGTCCCCCTGAAGACAAGTGGAGGAGCTGGGATGAGAACCCTTCCTCCATCAGCTAGGCCATGCTGCTTCTCAACTCCAGCTGAGGCCCTCAGGACAGATCTGTGTTGTGCTTGTCACACTCCCGCTCCCCGTTCCTCTCCTTGACCAAGAGCGGGGAGATTGACGCTACCCTAGTCCCCGCAGCAGAAGAGACAGACCAGCAGCTAGATGGATAGAGACCATAACAACAATAAGGAAAGAACCATTAAAAAAATTAGAGATTATGGTAGACGACAGAACGTTCTGAAGAAAATATATCCATAGAGTCACTATGAGTCGGAAACGACTCGATAGAACATGAAAATAATAATATATCTTTCACTCATCCCCTCTTGTCCCTCATTCCAAGATTGTGAGCCCCTTGAGGACCAGGGAATGTATCTAATTTTCACTTTTACATTTTCCACAGTTTTCTGCACAAAGTCAGCGCCTGATAAATATCATTCCTTCTCTTTGTACTCATCCGTTAGTATGAGCACCAAGTGTCTGGAAAATGCTGGCTTGTCCACTCACTGCAAGGGAGATGATGGTGGTCCAGGTCACGATTAACTGGAATGATCAAGTGGACCTGGGCTTTGCACAATGGGATCATCGCTGTTGATCTTCGGTGCACCTTAATGACTGGCCAAGGTCTAGGAGGCAGCAATGGAACCATGTGGGCTGGCCAGACTGGGGAACCAGAGATGGTCTGTAATGGAGAGAAGTAGCAAGCTATCATGGGAGGCTGTGGTCTAGCTAGCTACCATCAAGAGTGAGTGCAAACAGCCCATTACCAGGGCTCTGGGCAAACTGGAGAAGCATTGTGACCTAGTGGATAGAACACAGACCTCGGGTTAAAAATGATATGGGCTCTAGTTCTGGCTCTTCTACCTGCCTGCTGAGTGGACCTTGGGCAAGTTACTTCACTTCTCTTGGCCTCAATTACCAAATCCGTAAAATAGGAATGGAAACTGTGAGCCTCTTGTGAGACAGGGACTGTATTCAACCTGATTACCTTGTAACTCCCACAGCGCTTGACGAATACCACTAAAAAAACCCAATCCCCCCCCCCACAAGTCACATTGAGGGTTCTTTCCTAGGGGCTGCCCCTGGGGAAAGGTCAAATTGAGGACCTCAAAGAGTGAGAGTCTGTCTTGGAATGAAATTGAAAGCTAGCCAAGCGGCTGCAGGGTAGAAGCACTGGACAATCTCCCCTGCAATCCAGACAGGGGTCCCTCCAGCCACACTGAGAGTGGACTGTGGAGAGTGCAACATTGAGGAAAGAATACTCCATCAGCTCTCTATAATATAATATTATACGATTATACCATACAATAGCACAACTTATTGTATGATAATATAATAATTCATTGACTTATATTAATGCCTATCTCCCCTTCTAATCTGTAAGCTCCTTGTGGGCAGGGAATGTGGCTGTTATAGTGGTATAGCGTACTCTCCCAAGCACTTAATACAGTACTCTTCACCCAGTAAGCACTTAATAAATACAATTGGTGATTGACAACAAATGACTCCCTCCCCAAAGAGAGCGATTATTTTGAAGTAGCAAGCAAGCCCCAATCCTGGGCAGTCAGGCAGGGAGCCAGACACGACAGAGGCAGCTGCTGAGCCTCCAGAGGTGACCAGGATTTACAAGCAGCCTGAGACAGATAGACAAAGGGGACTTGACCACATACTGGTAGGGGGGAGGGGGTGGCATTCAGACGACCATTACCTGAGAAGACATGGAGGAAGTGGCAAGTCATCAAGGAAGCCTGTGGTTGTCATACTGTCGTGTGAGATGACTTGAGATTCCAGCGTGTCTCAGGTGGCGATGATGGCAGATTCCACGTCAGGTGCCCAGAGCCCAGTGGCTCCAGAACGACCCAGGAGAGAACACTGGAAAACTCGCCTGGAAGCGTATGATAGTACTGGTAGAGTCCACACAGTCAGCCCAACAAACTGAGGAAGCAGGTACAACGCGCAGTGGGGTCGACTGCGAACAACTTTCTGGCAGAGTCACTGGCCGACAGTCAAAGGGGAATTCTCTCTCTCAGCTGCCAGATGCCCGGGCAGGACAAGCCAGGGGAGGCCACCTGAACCAAATCAGGACTGGAGCCAATGAAGGTGGTGAAATGCCAGTGACCCTGCTGCCTGCTGCACCAGAGATCACATAGACTCAATCCTTGCAAGAGTAATTCTGTGCCAGGAGCTCGGTGCATGAGAGGTGCAGTACATCAGAAACCAACCTCATCACGGTGGAATGTGAGAAACCTCCGTCCCATCCCTAGAAGCCCCAAGACAGCTGCCGGCAATACAGGGTGAAGGATACCACCCTTGGAGGGCACCTTGCAAATCACAGACGCCAGGCAGGAATGGCCGTGGATACTTCAGAGGGATCGACTGGCAGCAGGAACGCCAGAAAGCCCAAGGAGAGAGTGACAAGGAGACGGGAAGCCCCAGGTCCAGATATTCCCCTGCGTTCCTAGTTCAAACTCTAAGGACCACTAATGGGGACAGGGCAAGGAGGGAAGTGTCCAGCCACAGACAAAGCTGCTACAGCCAATGAGGGAAGACCTGTAAACCCCAGGCTAGCGAAGCCATGGGGGAGAAATGAGCGATGGAAGGAAGGTGAACCCATCCTGCCCCCCCCCCCCCAAATTTGACCCCACTCCAATCAACTGCTCAGGCTGATGGGGCAGTGATCAGCAGAGGCCTTTCTGAGCAGGTTTCCTACCGCTTACTGATAGGAAACTGGGAACCTGATCATTCATCACTTTAAGGGCAGTTATCCCTCCTTCGTATTCCACTGGACTCTCCTGGGTATTTAGTACAGTGCTCTGCATATAGGAAATGCTCAATAAATACCACTGATTGATAGATAGATTGATTGATCCAGCCTGGGGCTTAGGGGTTCCAGGCTCACCCCAGACCTCCAGAGGAGGACTGGGGAGAGCTCCAAAAGGAGAAGCAAGACTACTGTCCTCTCCTGTACCAAGTACTGACCTCAGACCTGGGACAGGTACAAGTTCAGCAACGTTGACATGGTCCCTCTCCTATGTGGGGCTCACACTCTTATTCCCACTTTACAGATGAAGTAACGGAGTCCCAAAGAAGTGAAGTGACTTGCCCAAAGTCACGGAGCTAATGTGTGGTGGAGCTGTGATTAATACTAATCATAACAATAATGATGGGATTTGTTTAGCGCTTACTATGTCCCAGTGCTACTATAGTTAGCACTGGGGTGGATCCCAGCAAATCGGGTTAGACACAGTCCATATCCCACGTGGGGCTCACAGTCACAGTCCCTATTTTACAGAAGAGGTAACTGAGGCCTGGGGAACTGAAATGACTCACCCAAGGTCACACAGTAGACAAGTGGCAGGATTAGAACCCATCACATACTGACTCCCAGGCCCATGATGTATCCACTAGACCATACGGGCTCCCTATGGCATTTGCTAGGCCTTTAATAGATTTCAAGTGCTATTCTAAGCCCTGGGGAAGATATGAGTTAATTAGGGCTCACAATCTTAGAAGACACAATAATTCTAGTATTTGCTAAGCGCCAACTGCGTGCCAGGTACTGTACTGTACACTCCTCAAAGAGGTTACAGTCTAGTGGGGGTAGTGCACTAAAACAAATTAGAAGTAGAGGGGTGTGGATGCAAAAAAAATACAAGGATATGGGAAACTGGGAGAAGGAGAGCAATTACGCAAGAATCTAAATGTTGTAGAAGTGATGAAGGATGGGGAAAAATAAGGTGGGGTGAGGAGAGATTAATCACGGAAGGTCTCCTGGAGAAGACATTATGGTCCCCTACTTAACTGCTCCCTTCTTCCACTTCTGTGCTCCTCTAACAGCAATCTACGTGCTGGGCTTTGCTCTCATCTCTCTCTCCACTAACCCCTTGCTCACACCCTCCATGCTGCCTGGAAGCCCCTCCCCATTTATCCAGCAGACCACTATTTTCCTACTTCCAAAGCCTTACAAAAGCCGCAGCTCTTCCAGGGAACGCTTCCTGACGAATTCTTCCTCTTTAATCCAATTTCCCCAACTACTGGGGAACCTCTTCACTTGAATCCTCACCTCTTAGGCATTTAGATACTCATCCAATCCCATCCTCACCAGAACACTTACCAAAGTATCTTCAAACTCAATTGCACCTCATACCTGTAATCAATTTCAGTGTCTGTGTACTTAACTAGATCCTCCCACCTGTAGTTTATTTTGGTGTTTGTCTATCCCCTGCATTGTAAACTCCTTGAGACCAGGGGCCATGCCTATTAACTCTGTTGTACTCTCCCACGATCTTGGTACAGAATCAATTGCTTATTCTATACAGATCCCAAGACCTTGGGACAGTGGTCTTCTGCACAGAAGAAGCAATAAATGAAGTTGATTGATTTTGAAAAGTATGTGTTAAGCACTTACCCTGTGCCAGGGACTCTACTAAGTCCTTGGGGAGATACAAGGTAATCGGGTTGGACATAGTCCCTATCCTACATAGAGCTAAGAATCTCAATCCCCATTTTACAGATAAGAGAACTAAGGCACGGAGAAGTGAAGTGTCTTGCTCAAAGTCACACAGTAAACAAGTGACAGAGCTAGAATTAGAATCTACATCCTTCGGACGCCCAAGCCAGTGCTCTATCCATAGGGCCATACTCACCCCCCTGAAGGTGGAGAGAGCTCTGGTCTGCTAGATGTGAATACAGAGGGTGGTTCAGAAGGAAGAGCATTAGCAAGTAGTTGGCATCAAGAGAGATGAGAATTACACTTGAGACGAGTGATGTGTGCTAATTGGGTTGTGATGGGAGAGGGATGTCGTCTTGCAATCAGGCAGTCAATCATATTTCTTGAGCACTTACTGTGTACAGAACACTGTACTAAGCACTTGGGAGAATACAGTATAACAATAAACTCTCAACAACGAGCTTACATTCTAAAATAACAGTTGGAGGAGAAGACTGAGTGCCTTAAAACCAGTGACAAAAGTTTATACATGATGCAGAGAGGAATAGGCAAACATGTGAGGAAAATGATGTGGGCAGAAGAAGCAAGTATGTATTGTAGAGAGGAGAGACTGGAGGCAGGGAGACCAGTGAGGAAGGCAGTAACCTATTCGGAATAAATCAAGCGCCTGAACTGGAATGGTTGTCATTTGTCTGGAGAGGAAGAGACACTGTGGGGAAGGGAAACCTGACAGGATTCAATGTGAGTATTGAAATAGAATGAGAAACAGTGTGGCTCAGTGGAAAGAGCACAGGCTTTGAAGTCAGGGGTCATGGGTTCGAATCCCGGCTCTGCCAATTGTCAGCTGTGTGACTTTGGGCAAGTCACTTAACTTCTCTGTGCCTCATTTCCCTCATCTGTAAAATGGGGATTAAGACTGTGAGCCCCCTCTGGGACACCCTTCCTTGTAACCTCCCCAGCACTTAGAACAGTGTTGTGCACATAGTAAGCGCTTAATAAATGCCATTATCACTATAATTATTAATGAGGAGTCATGATTCTACCAGAATCCAAGGAGAAGGGTACAACAGTTTACAAAGCTGACACACAAGCTCCCACTCAAATAGACAGCCAAATACCTCTTCAGCATTTTGGAAACTACTAAGAACTCCTGTAGTCACAACTACCCGGAGCATTTTTTTAATTTTTTTAATGGTATTTGTTAAGCACATACTATGTACCAGGCACATTTCTTACATGCCCTATTACTTAAGCACTAATTTTTGAACAAACGTCCCTTTTCTTTTTTTCTCCTATTCATAAATTATTTTTGTGCCTATCTCCTCTGCTGAATTGTAAGCTCCCTGAGTGCAGGCAGGATGTCTATTTACTCTATTTCACATTTTCTGACTCTTCATTAGGTACTCCAGCTGAGGTTCTTTGGTGTTTTTTTTCATTTGCTAGGTGCTCACTATGTACCAGACACTGTACTGAGCACCAGGATAATGAGTCTTTATTTCACAGATGAGGAAATGAGGCCTATTGAAGTTAAGTGACTTGTCCAAGATCACACAATATCATCATCATCATCATCAGTTGTATTTATTGAGCGCTTACTATGTGCAGAGCACTGTACTAAGCGCTTGGGAAGTACAAATTGGCAACATATAGAGACAGTCCCTACCCAACATTGGGCTCACAGTCTAAAACGGGGAGACAGAGAACAAAACCAAACATACTAACAAAATAAAATAAATAGAATAGATATGTACAAGTAGAATAAATAAATAAATAAATAGAGTAATAAATATGTACAAACATATATACATATATACAGGTGCTGTGGGGAAGGGAAGGAGGTAAGATGGGGGGATGGAGAGGGGGACGAGGGGGAGAGGAAGGAAGGGGATCAGTCTGGGAAGGCCTCCTGGAGGAGGTGAGCTCTCAGTAGGGCCTTGAAGGAAGGAAGAGAGCTAGCTTGGCGGATGGGCAAAGGGAGGGCATTCCAGGCCCGGGGGATGACGTGGGCCGGGGGTCGATGGCGGGACAGGCGAGAACGAGGTACGGTGAGGAAATTAGCGGCGGAGGAGCAGAGGGTTCGGGCTGGGCTGTAGAAGGAGAGAAGGGAGGTGAGGTAGGAGGGGGTGAGGTGATGGAGAGCCTTGAAGCCGAGGGCGAGGAGTTTCTGCCTGATGCGCAGATTGATTGGTAGCCACTGGAGATTTTTGAGGAGGGGAGTAATATGCCCAGAGCGTTTCTGGACAAAGATAATCCGGGCAGCAGCATGAAGTATGGATTGAAGTGGAGAGAGACACGAGGATGGGAGATCAGAGAGAAGGTTGATGCAGTAGTCCAGACGGGATAGGATGAGAGCTTGAATGGGCAGGGTAGCGGTATGGATGGAGAGGAAAGGGCGGATCTTGGCAATGTTGCAGAGCTGAGACCGGCAGGTTTTGGTGACGGCTTGGATGTGAGGGGTGAATGAGAGAGCGGAGTCGAGGATGGCACCAAGGTTGCGGGCTTGTGAGACAGGAAGGATGGTAGTGCCGTCAACAGAGATGGGAAAGTCAGGGAGAGGGCAAGGTTTGGGAGGGAAGACAAGGAGTTCAGTCTTCGACATGTTGAGCTTTAGGTGGCGGGCAGACATCCAGATGGAGATGTCCTGAAGGCAGGAGGAGATGCGAGCCTGAAGAGAGGGGGAGAGAGCAGGGGCAGAGATGTAGATCTGGCTGTCATCAGCGTACAGATGATAGTTGAAGCCGTGGGAGCGAATGCGGTCACCAAGGGAGTGAGTGTAGATTTAGAACAGAAGGGGACCAAGCACTGAACCTTGGGGAACCCCCACAATAAGAGGATGGGAGGGGGAGGAGGAGCCTGCAAAAGAGAATGAGAAAGAACGACCGGAGAGATAAGAGAAGAACCAGGAGAGGACGGAGTCTGTGAAGCCAAGGTCAGATAGCGTGTTGAGGAGAAGGGGGTGGTCCACAGTGTCAAAGGCAGCCGAGAGGTCGAGGAGGATTAGGACAGAGTATGAGCCGTTGGATTTGGCAAGCAGGAGGTCATTGGTGACCTCTGAGAGGGCAGTTTCCGTGGAATGTAGGGGACGGAAGCCAGACTGGAGGGGGTCGAGGAGAGAGTTGTTGTTGAGGAATTCTAGGCAGCGCGTGTAGACAACTCGTTCAAGGAGTTTGGAAAGGAATGGTAGGAGGGATATGGGGCGATAACTAGAAGGTGAGGTGGGGTCAAGAGAGGGTTTTTTTAGGGTGGGAGAGACATGGGCATGTTTGAAGGCAGAGGGGAAGGAGCCAGTGGAGAGTGAGCGGTTGAAGATGGACAATAGACACAGGCAGGAGGCCAAATTAGAATACAGGTCCTCTGACTCTCAGGCCTGTGCTGTTTTCACTAGGCTAACGTTCCTCTTACTTTATTCTATTGCACTTTCCCAAGTGCAGATAACAGAGCTCTGTGCACAGTAAGTGCCCAACAAGTACAATTGATTGATCAATTGATTGATTGATGTGGGTGGAAACACTGACCAATAGCTGGTGGGGCCAATCAATAAACTGCATTTATTGAGTTTTCGCTGTGTGCAGAGTACTGCACTAAATGCTTGGGACAGTACTATAGAACAACATAACGGTGTTTGTGGACACATTCCTTGCCCACAAAGAGCAGGAGACAGACATTAACCTAAATAAATGTTACAGCTATGTACGGAAGTGCTGTGGGGCTGAGTCAGGGATAAGAGTAAATCAGGGCACCATAGAAGGGAGAGAGAGAAGGGGAAAGGAACATTGAGACAGGTAAGGCCCCTTGCCCCTTGGAGGACACGTGCCTTTAATAAGGATTAGAAGGTTGGGAGAGGACTTGTCATCCGCCAGAGTAGGGGCCGTTGCAACTATGGGCCCCTCAATCAAGTGGTTCCCTGTTACCTCGGAGCCTGGAGTAAGCGGTGCTCTATGGAGCACAGCGCTGAATGCCCCGAATCAAACCAGTCCTCTCCCCTAACCTGTTAGCAGCCAGCTATCGGCAAGTCCACCGCGCACCAAACAAAGTGGCCCCAGGGCTCAGAGCCAGGAGAACATCTCAGGCTATCAGAGCTCAAGGCTTCCGCAGTCTAGAAGCTTACCTGCTCTCTGCCCACCATTTGCATGTCCTTCAGTGACTTTGGAAAAAAAAAAACCCTTTATTTCAGGAGGAGGTGCATGGGCAGATGAGTGTGAGGAAGCAGAGGATCCCACCTTAACATAAAAATAGTGGCTTCCTGGGTTTGGTGGGTATTATAGGCATATGTAGTAGTCATATCGATGATGTCTCTGTGACAGGTGTCATCCTGATCAACTCGTGTGGTGGTCATTTAGGAAAGGTCATGGAGATTATTCAGTAATCTTGTTGCAGACTGCTTTGAGGAGATTGCTTCCAGGACCTTGGCACCTTGGCATCATCCTTATCATCAGAGAAGCAGCGTGGCTCAATGGAAAGAGCCCGGGCTTTGGAATCAGAGGTAATGGGTTCAAATCCTGCCTCCGCCAATTGTCGGCTGTGTGACTTTGGGCAAGTCACTTAACTTCTCTGTGCCTCAGTTACCTCACCTGTAAAATGAGGATTAAGATTGTGAGCCCCCCATGGGACAACCTGATCACCTTGTAACCTCCCCAGCGCTTAGAACAGTGCTTTGCACTTAGTAAGCACTTAATAAATTTCATTATTATTATTATCCTTGATTCTTCACTTTTCTGAACTATTGAGATTTTCCCTGTAGAGGATGGTATGCTGAGGAGCTGGGTCCTTCTCCTGTGGAAGGGCAGGAAAGGGACACAAAGGACTCATCTGAGTCACAGAATCATATCTCCCCCACCCCACCCCCACACCTCTTTCCTAACCCCTAAGGAGCAAACCAATTTACCATGGTCTGCTCCGAAAATGGCTGCCAATTCATGAGACGTGACAGAAGGACTGAAAAAGTATTGCAGCTACAGGGAAGAAACCCAGGAAATCCCCCCGCCAAAAAATAATCCCTCTTAGCATCCAACAATATCCAATGTTCTCTCCTGCTGGAAAATCTGGATTTATAAGATTTATCGAAACCACTTGAGCCAGCTTCTAGAACACTTTCACTGGGATCATCTACAAACTGTGTGGCCTGAGACAAGCAGTGTGGCCTAGGGGATAGAGCGTGGATATGAGAGTCAGAAGCACCTAGGTTTTAACTCCAGCTCAGCCACCTGCCTTCTGTGGGACCTGGGGTAAGTAACTGAACTTATCTGTGCCCCAGTTCCCTCATTTATATAATAGAGATTATGACTGTGAGCCCCGTGTGGGACAGTGCACTGTGTTCAACCTGATTACACTGTAACTAATCCAGCATTTAGTACAGTACCTGGCACATAGTACATGCTTAACAAATACCATATCCAGAAAAAAAAATCACCTCACATCACCAGGCAAGACAGGAAGGCAGTTTACCCGCTGTGCTCTGGTGTTGTAAAACATCTTACAAGTAAAATATGGGGACCATTAAAATTTACTACTTTGGTAGGTAAAATCAGAGGTACTACTAGGACTAACCATGTCATTTTTTTTCTATTTGTAAGAAAGTCACAAAACAGTTATCAATTAAAGCAGCATTTTTAAGGTACCCAAGGCTGTGGGAGGTAGCAGAGCCTACTGGAAAGAGCCTAGATCGGGGGGGGGGGGGGAGGGGCAGAAGGTAGGAGCTCCAATCCAGGCTCTGTGAATTGACTTTGGGTAAGTCATTTAGCTTCTCTGTGCCTCAAATTCCCCACCTGTGAAATGTAGTTTAAATACCTCCACTCTCTCCCTTTTAAACAATGTGGAACAAAAACAGTGTCTGATCTTACAATATTGTATCAACCGCACCACTTAATGTAGTGCCCAGCGCCATTAGTAAGTACTTAATAAGCACAAGAACCATATTATAATTGTTATGAACTTTGTCATTATTATTAATACTTGTAAAAATTAACTGTACAGCAATACAAACAATATATTGTAAAAATGTATGTTATTAACACATGCAATACATAATATGCATATCTATTTATAATGTAGAAATAATCCAAATACCAATAATAATCATGATTATGATAATTATAAGATTTTGGGTGACATTTTTTATTTTCAATTCTATCCTCTAAGAATATCTGGAAAACTCATGTTCCAGTCAGAGCTATTCTGGACGGGAAGCAAAATCGCTGATGATGTCACACTGGTCACGAAGTTATAGCTTTATTGGCACTCATGATTGTAGCTGTGCCTATCTAGGGCAAATCATTTTGAATTCAAAGGGGCAATTGTGCTGGATCCCTTTCTTATTTTCTGGACTCATCAGCTTTCAGTTGGCTAGTGATTATTTTGTTCCTTTTTCTTTTCTTTCCCGCCGAGGGGAAAGATGCTTCCTCAAGGTCTATTTCTGGCCATCCTCATCGGGTCTGCCATCTCGGTGGAAGAGGGTCACAGTTTCTCTGACAGGGAACTGTGGGCCAGAGTGTTATGGGAAATTCTTCCTGAGAAAAGGCCTAAATTGAAGCTTACACATCAACCTTCAACTTACTGTTTGCCTTACCCTCTGGAAACATTCTGCAGCAGTTTTTCCACCTTCAAGCTATTCGACAACCTTTTGCAGTTTCTCAGTGCTCTTTTGACAGCACAGAATTTAATCCCATTTGCTCGATCTGCACATAATCTTTGGACCAAATGGAAGCAGCATGTAAAGAAGGTGAATTAGTGATGCAAGTGATAGCTGAAAATTAGTTTATGGATTGCATTTGTATGTGCCCATAGTATGCATCAAGAATGCAAATTCCTAATGCGTTGTTACCAAACAAGGCAACCTTGTTAATGATTAGTTCACCTCCCATTTGGTGAGCTCATTTTACTGTGACATTCATTAAGTAACTAACCTGGTTCCAAGCACTATGCTAAGTACAGGAAAAGGTGAAAAAAAATCCAATCCATCATTGGTATTTTTTTGTGAGCTGTTTGCAATGCACTGGACTAAGCCTTTGGGAAAGAACAATGCACCAGAGTTGGTAGCTATTTTCCTTTCCCACAAGGAGCTTATCATTCTACAGGGGAGGATGAACTAAGCTCTTCGACAGATTAGATGGAAAAGGCAAGAAATCATGCCAGGATTTGAAGTATTTAGCTGAGATCAGCACACGGTAAATGCTCAGTGGACTGCCTGATTGATTGATTAGTTAAGAGTCATGGGCCAGCCAAGAAAGAAAGTTAATTTCAGGATTTTACAAATGATATAATGATGTAACTAGGTTATCTCTACTGTAAAGCAACATGGGCCTAGTGGAAAGAGCCTGGGCCCAGGAGTCAGAAGGGCTTGGATAACAAATCACGGGTCTGCCACCTGTCGGTTGTATGACCTTGGGCAAGTCACTTAACTTCTCTGTGCCTCAGCTACCTCATCTGTAAAATAGGGATGAAGACTGTGAGCCCAATGTGTATCCAACATGATTCTCTTATATCTACCCCAGCACTTAGTACCATACCTGGCACATGGTAAGCATATAACAAATCCTGTACCAAAGGCAAAGAGTCAGGGGTTGGACTTTTTGCTATCTTTCAGGAATGTCTCAGGGATCCCAGAAGGACACCCTCTCTCAGGTGCCCCATAGCAACCTGACGGAAAGAGCACAGGTCTCAGATTCTAGTCCCTGGGTTCTAGTCCGAGCTCTACAACTAGCTTGCAGGGGGACCATGGGCAAGTCACGTAACCTCTCTGTGCCTCATACCCTCATCTGACAATGGGGGTAAGATCCCTACTCTCCCTCCCTCTTAGATGATGAACTCCATGTGGGACAGGGATTGAGTCTGTTCAAATGACCTTGTATCCACCCCAGTGCTTACTTAGGTCTTAGTGTGCTTGGGCACACAGTAAGGGTTGAATAATTGTCATCATTATTAAGCCCTGACTTTATATTTTTTTCATAGTATTTGTTCAGTGCTGACTTTGTGTCAAGCACTGCCTTTGCTTGTAAACTCTGTAAACTCTGTAAACTCAGTGCCACTGGATCTAGGCCTCAGTGGGATTCCGTCTGGCTGAGTGCAGACTGCCCTGGCCTGGGAGTCAGAAGTACCTGTGTTCTCATCCTGATCTCACCACTTGCCCCCTGAGTGACCTAGGGCAAGTCTCTTCACACCTCTGTGCCTCAATTCCCTCAACTGCACGATGGGGATTCAACATCAGTTGGTCCTCTTTCTTAGACTGTGAGACCCATGTGGGACCTAGTTATCTTGTATCTGCCTTAGCACTTAGTACAGTAGAGTAGAGCACTTAGTACAGTGCTTGGAATACAGAAGGAGCTTTTCCATTTATTGGTCTTCCCATTGTAATGTGATGGCCAAGACCAGTGGACTTGGTAGACATTTCCCCTGACATCAAGAAACTTGCAGTCTACTGTGTAGCGTGTTCAGGACTGATTTGTTCACCCCACTCTCAGCCCCACAGCACTTAAGCAACATGGCATAGTGTTTAGAGCATGGGCCTGGGAGTCAGAAGGTAATGGGTTCTAATCCTGGCTCCTCCATGGGTCTGCCGTGTGATCTTGGGCAAGTCACTTACATGCTCTGTGCCTCAGTTACCTCATCTTTGAAATGGGGATTGAGACTGCTATCCCCAAGTGGGATGAAGGACTGCTTGTCTCCATCCCAGTGTTTAGCACAGTGCTTGGCATGTAGTAAGTGTTTAACAGATACCATAATTATTATTAGTCTAAAGACCAACAAATGGATTTTGGAGCAAAGTAAACCAAAGTGGTCTTTGGAAGTCCAGATGACTCGACTCAGATTAGTATATTTTGGACACATATTCGGGAGGACCAATTCTCTTGAGCAGACACTAACGCTAGGAAATTTTCAGGGAAAACGCAGAAGAGGCAGGCCGACAGCAAGATGCATAGAGGCTGTTACAACAATAAGGGAAGAACCATTAGGAAGCTGGCGGGTTATGGTAGAGGACAGGACGCTCTGGAAAGAGTGTATCCATGGAGTCTTCTATCCATGGAGTCTCTATGAATTGGAAATGATTCGACGGCACTTAATAATAATTATTATATGCAATTCATGTATTCATTTTAATATTTGTTTCCCCCTTCTGGTCTGTAAGCCTGTTGGGGGTAGGGAATGTGTCTGTTGTATTGTTTTGGTGTACCCTCCCAAGCGCTTCGTACAGTGTTCTGCACACAGTAAGCATGCAATAAATATGATTGACTGGCTGACTGACGGACTGATGGAAGAGGAATCGGGTGGATGACGGGATTGAGTATTTCTCTAGGATTCCGTGATCTTTGCTCTCTCTCCCCCATGCCTGTCACAAGCTAGACTGACATCTACTACAGCCAGAGAGTGAGGCACAGTTATCTGCGGAGGAAAAGTTTATGCCAACCTAGTGAGGAGACCAGATCATGGGGCTCTAAAGGATGGACGACAATGAGCTGTGAAAAAGAACCATCGCTACTGTAATCCATGTCAAGTAATAATACTAATAATTGTGGTATTTATTAAGAGCTTACTCAGTACCAGGCACTGAATTCAATCACTGGTAGTTACTGTGAGCATAGCACTGTACTAAGTGTTAGAGGGAGTACCGTAGGGTTAGTCGACATGATTCCTGCCCTCAAGAAATTTATTGTCCATTCATTCATTCAATCGTATTCATTGAGCGCTTACTGTGTGAAGAGCACTGTGTTAAGAGCTTAGAAAGTACAATTTGGCAACCTATAGAGACAATCCCTGCCCCACAACATGGGCTCACAGTCTCGAAGGGGGGAGAGAGACAACAAAACAAAACAAGGAGACAGGCATGAATAGCATCAAAATAAATAAATAGAATCATAGGTGTATACGTCTCATTAATAAAATAAATAGAATCATATATATGTACACCAGTGCCGTAGGGTGGGAAGAGGGGTAGAGCAGAGGCAGGGACTAGGTGTGATGGGGAGAGGAGGAGGAGCAGAGGAAAGGGGGGGCTCAGTGAAGGCCTCCTGGAGGAGGTAAGTTCTCAGTAAGGCTGTGAAGTGGGGATGTGAGCTAGTTTGGCAGATGTGAGGAGGGAGGGCATTCCAGGCCAGAGGTAGGAGGTGAGCCAGGGGCCGAATCCTGGACAGTCAAGAAGGAGGCACACTGAGAAGGTTAGTGGCAGAGGAGCATAGTGTGTGGGCTGGGCTGTAGAAGGAGAGAAGAGAGGTGAGGTAGGAGCGGGCGAAGGGATGGAGATCTTTGAAGCCTAGAGAGAGGAGTTTTTGCTTCATACTAAGGATGATAGGCAACCACTGGAGATTTTTTATTCTATTGATTTGATTCTATTGATTCTATTGTGTGCACACCACTGTACAAAGCGCTTGAGAAAGTCCAATGGGGTTGGTAGACATGATTCATTCATTCATTCATTTATTCAATCGTATTTATTGAGCGCTTACTGTGTGCAGAGCACTGTACTAAGCACTTGAGAAGTACAAATCGGCAACATATAATGATGGTCCCTACCCGACAACGGGCTCACAGACTATAAGGGGATCCCAACCCTCAATGAACTAGCAGTGTTGCTCAATGGAAAGAGCATGGGCTTGGGAGACAGAGGACATGGTTTCTAATCCAGGCTCTGCCACTTTCTGCAGTGTGACCTTGGGCAATCCACTGAACTTCTCTGTGTCTCATTTACCTCATCTGTAAAATGGGGATTAAGACTGAGCCTCAAGTGGGGCAACCCGACTATATTGTATCTACCCCAGCACATAGAACGGTGCTTGACACATAATAAGCACTTAACAAATACCATAATTATTATATTATTATTATGAGCACAGTACTGATTTATTCACTCCATCCTCGGTCTTACAATCCTTTTCTACATATCTACAACTTATTAATTTATATTAACATCATTTTCCCCTCTAGACTCTCAGCTTGCTGTGGGCAGGGAGCCGCCTCTGTATCAAACAAAAACTCCTCACCATTGGCTTTAAAGCACTCCATCACCTTGCTCCCTCCTACATCACCTCCCTTCTTTCCTCCTACAATACAGCCTGCACCCTTCGCTCCTCTGGTGCTAACCTTCTCACTGTGCCTCCATCTCACCTGTCTCGCTGCCAACACCTGGCCCACGTCCTACCTCTGGCCTGGACCGCCCTCCCTCCTCAAGTCTGCCAGACAATTACTCTCCCCACTTCAATTGTGGGAGAGATCATGTTTACCAACTCCATTGTATTGTACTCTTCCAAGTACTTAGTATAGTGTTCTGAACACAATAAGATCCGATAAATGCAATTGATTAATGGATGGATTAATTAATATCCCCAATCTTCCCCCTTCTTCCCAACTTTTCCTTCAGAAAGTAGGTTGCTGTTGAGCAGCTATGACTTGGGATATTGGGAATTCATTGGCAAAGTCTTTTTTGAGATGTGGGATTTGAGGAGAACTTTGAAGATGGCTTGGGACTGGGGTCTCGAAGATTTATATGTGGAGGGGAAGGCCAACGAATAGCATGAGTAAGAGGTAGAAGGTGAACCAGATGTGGGTGGCAGTTAGGGGAAGCTGCATGCATCTACTTTATGCATCTTAGTATATATCAAACACTTTCTGTGTGCAGAGCACTATACTGTACTGGCAGGGAATAGGTAATAACATTAACAATGATGGTATTTGTTAAGTGCTTACTATGTACCAAGCACTGTTCTAAGTGCTGGGGTAGAAATAAGGTAAGCAAGGTGTCCCACGTGGGGCTCACTGTCAATCCCCATTATGCAGATGAGGTAACTGAGGCACAGGGAAGAGAAGTGACTTTCCCAATGTCATGCAGCTGACAAATGCCAGTGCCAGGATTAGAACACATGACCTCTGACTCCCAAGTCCGTACTCTTTCCACTACGCCACACTGCTTCTCGATTTCAGCTTCGTTTCTGGTGCTTAGCACATAGTAAGTGCTTAAAAGATCCTACAGCTATTCTTTATTAGATATGATACAATCGTATTATACAGTCCCCCTCCTACACGAAGCTCACAGTAAGGAGGAGAGAGAACAATTGTTTGTATTTTTTGAGTGCTTACTGTGGGCATAGCAATAATAATAATTAGGGTATTTTTTATGTGCTTACTATGTACCAGGCACTGTACTCAGGACTGGGGTAGATTCAAGCTAATCAGGATTCACAAAGTCTCTGTCCCACATAGGGCTCACAGTCCTTTACAGATGAGGTAACTGAGGCACAGAGAAGTAACGTAAATGGCCCATGGTCACACAGAAGACAGGTGGCAGAGCGGGACTTAGAACCTAGGTCCTTCCGATTCCAGGAAATGGGCTCTGTCCACCAGGCCACGCCACATCTCTAATGCTGTAGTAAGCATTTGGGAGGATGAAATAAAGCAATATAAAAGAATTGGTAGACACATTCCCACCCCTCTCAGTGTCGCACCTGGAGAGTTTCCGGTACTCTACCAGTCTCGACTACGGGAGGGAGAGTCAAGCAGAGGTATATACATTCCATTCGTAGTTTGGGAAGTGGCTAGCGAGTTGACTGCAATTTGCTACAAGAGAAAACTCCCCTTAGCTGGACATCAGCGGAATGGGTGAGAGTCGAGATTGGAGGCTTAAGTTCACTGCATGGAAAGAGGCAATGGTAAACCACTTGAGAATTAGAGAAGACTCTATGGATATACTTCCAGCATGATGCAGATGGAGATGGGGCATTTGGAGAGAGAAGTGTCTGTTTTGTTGCTATGGGTTGGAGATGGCTTAACAGCATAAGAAAAGACACATTCCCTGCCCACAGTTGGCTTATAGTCTTAAGTAGGAGACAGGCATAAATATAGATAAATAAATTACAGATAGGTACGCAATGCCGTGGCGCTGAGGGAGGGGAGAAGGAAGAGAGCAAATCCAAGTGCAAGAGGGACACAGAAGGGATTGGAAAAACAGGAAATGAGGGTTTAGGCAAGAAAAGCCCCATGTTGGAGTTGTGACTTCAATAAGGCTTTTAAGATTTTTAGATATAAAAATTTTTAGATTTTTAGAGAAGCAGCATGGGTAAGTGGAAAGAGTACGGGCTTTGGAGTCAGAGGTCATGGGTTCAAATCCTGGCTCCACCACTTGTCAGCTGTGTGACTTTGGGCAACTCACTTCTCTTTTCTGCAGTGGACTGTCAGCTCCTTGAGGGCAGGGATTTGTATCCTTTAACTCTACTGTACTTTCCTAAATGTTGGATACAGCGTTCTGCACCCAGCAGACTGTAAGCTCTTTGAGGTCAAGGATCATGCCTACTAACTCTACCGTGATCTCCCAGATGCTTAGTGCAGAGCCTTTCACCCATTAGCCTGTAGGGTCTTCGAGAAGCAGCATGGCATAGTGGATAGAGCACGGGCCTGGGAGTCAAGAGGTCATGATTTCTAATTCCGGCTCCTCCACCTGTCTACTGTGTGGCCTTGGTCAAGTCACCTCACTTCTCTGGGCCTCAGTTCCCTCATCTGTAAAATGGGGATTGAGATGGTGAGCCCTAAGTGGGACATGACTGTCTCCAACTCAATTTTCTTGCCTCCACCTGTCCCAAGGTGATGCTTGGGTACCAGCCATCACAAGGTCAAATGCTATCTCGTGGCCACCTGAGCCAACAGGCAGAATTGGGAAGTAGGGGTGGGATACTATTCTATTTACTATTCTAATAGTACTATTCTATTTATTTTATTTTGTTAATATGTTTTGTTTTGTTGTCTGTCTCCCCCTTCTAGACTGTGAGCCCGCTGTTGGGTAGGGACCATCTGTATATGTTGCCAACTTGTACTTCCCAAGCGCTTAGTACAGTGCTCTGCACACAGTTAGCGTTCAATAAATATGATTGAATGAATGAATGAATGAATGATACAGCCCCCACAACCCAAACTGCTAGATTGGTAGCCGAAGCTGGGAATACAGAAGGTGTCCCTCGCTCCCGTGCCAATCCAATTAGGTATGGAGGATCGGGAGGACAGAGATTGGATAAACTAAGGCTGGAAGCTGGAACAGCCTAGGAGCACAGAGAAAAAATACATGTGGCCTCTGGCCCTCTAGACAGAGGATAGAGACTTGCAGCGGATGGCTGCAGGGCATCTCTGTCCAGAGTGTGAGAAGCCTGCTCTGCCTGCACCAAGTGAGGAGCCCTGGGATGGGGAAGTGTCCCGTCCCACTGGAAGCTCGTGGGGCTGGAAGCCAGGGGCTTCACCATGGGTATGGACGAATGCATGGATTCCTCCCAAATGGAAAGTCCTCGTGGGTGGGAGCTAGGGGCTTCCCTCATGGATGCGTAACTCAAGTGGATTCCTCCTGAGTGGGAAGTGCACATAAGTGCAAACAAACTGTAAGGGAATTCCTCCTGGGTGTGTCCTGGGGGTTCTGCTGTGCGCGAATAATGCATACGTGTGTTCCTCTAGTTAAGGAAGCTCTAATATTGCTAATTAATTACATTTTTCCTGAAAGGGAAGTTCAACCCATTGCGCCTAAACAATTACATAATTCAATTTGCCTCGCAGAATAAATTTTACATAAAACTCACACTTTCCGCCCCCGGCCTCTCTCTCTCTCTCTCTCTCTCTCTCTCTCTCTCTCTCTCTCTCTCTCTCTCTCTCTCTCTCTCTCTCTCTCTCTCTCTCTCTCTCTCTCTCTCTCTCTCTCCCTCTATCTCTCGCCATGGCAATAACTGATCGAACCCATCTCCCGGGACAATGGGTGACATCACCCCAGTACTTAGTACTATGCTTGGCACATAGTAAGCACTTAACAAATACTACGACTGTCATTATTACTATTGATGACAAAGATCATGTTTTCTAACTATTGTGATAATAATAATAATAATGATGGTCTTTGTTAAGCGCTTACTATATGCCAAACACTGTTTTAAGAGCTGGAGTAGATACAAGGTAATCAGGTTGTTCCAGATGGGGCTCACAGTTTAAATCCCCATTTTCCAGGTCAGGCAACTGAGGCACAGAGCAGTTAAGTGAATTGCCCAAGCGCTGAGTACCTGTGCTCTGCACAGACAGTAGATTGTCAGTTCCATGAGGGTAGGAATCTTGTCTAATCTCTAGCCCAGTGGTCTACAGACTGGGTAATTCCCAGTTGCTGACTTTCCTGTTACCCGGTCTTGTCCTCTGCCCCAAGGAATCTTTTCAGGGGAATGGGGAAAGAGGAAGGGTAAAGGGGGAAATCAATCGATCAATCTATCTCATTTATTGAACAATGAAAATGTGAAGAGTGCTATTCTAAACGCTTTGGAGAGTATCAGGGTTTAGTAGAGTGCTTGGCAACTAGTAAGCGGTTATCAAATTACCGCAATACATCAGAATTAGCAGGCATATTCCCTGCCAATAATGAGATTGCACTCTAGTTTGGGAGACAAACATCCTTGTCTCGTCTTATGTCATCGAGTCACCTCAGACTCCTAGTGACATCATGGACACGTCTCTCTCAGAATGCCCCACCTCCATCTACCATTGTTCCACTAGTGGATCCATAGAACTTTCTTGGTAAAAATATGGAAGTGGTATGCCACTGCTTCCTTCTGCGCAGCCAACTAGAGTCTCTGCCCTCAACTCTCTCCCATGCCGCTGTTGCCCAGCACGGGTGAGTTTGGACTTGTAGCAGATTGCCTTCCAACTTACTAGCTGTGCCCAAGCTATGAATGGAATGGCT
The DNA here is from genome assembly GCF_015852505.1 of Tachyglossus aculeatus. Classification (NCBI taxonomy): domain Eukaryota; kingdom Metazoa; phylum Chordata; class Mammalia; order Monotremata; family Tachyglossidae; genus Tachyglossus; species Tachyglossus aculeatus. The sequence continues at coordinate 192,396 of NW_024044830.1, read as the reverse complement.
AAGCGTCTGTTTGCCTCTGCCCCCCTTAGTTAGAGTGGAAGAGTACTGGAAACTCTCCGGGCGTGACCCTGAGAGGGGAGACAGACGTTGATATGAATAAATGAGGAATTGATAATATCGGGAGAAAAGGGAGCAGGACAATAGAAGGAAAAACCAGAAATTTTAAGAAAACCGGTTCATGAAGCAGATGAACGTCCCCTGGAGGAAATGGGCGGTTATCTGGTTTGATGCCCCGGGGAACATTCAGCTTCCACCTCATCTGCCTTCTGGCCAGGCTGGTTAGGACTCCAGATATTTGAAGACCTGCTGCTTTTGACCTGCAGCTTCTGATGCAGCTGCCGAGTTCTGCGGTGTAGCCCCAATACCCATTTACAGAGTGAGCAGGGAGTAATGTGATTGGAGAAGAGAGGAATGGCCCCCCCGCCCCCGGCCCCACAGAGAAATAGTCTACTTTAGGAAAACCCGGGACATCCCATCTGCTCGTCGGCCCACATGGCTGGAGCCGGTATGTGTCATTCCAGATGTCAGATCATGTGTCCACAGAGACCATGGTTGTCCCCGAGGCCTGGGTGCGGTCAGAAGCAGAAATCCCTCCCCAGGGACCGGGCATCTCCCCAGCCGGGTAGCCTAGAGTCTGTGATGTGAGGGCCAGAGTCCACTGGTCCCAGCCCCGGTGGATGGGTAAGCCAATAAACTGCCAGGAGGTGGCTGTTGCCAAACCTTGAGTCAGAGGACCTGGGTTCTATATCTGTCTCTACAACCTATAAGACTTCAGGCAAGTCATTTAGCTTTTTTGGGCCTCACTTTCCCCATCTGTGAAATGGAGGTGTGAATTAGCTCTTCACCTTCCCAACTAGACTGTGAGACCCATGTGGGATGGTGACTGTAGGTAATCTGAATAAATCTTCTCTACTCCAGCATTCAGTGCAGCATGAGACACAAATAGTATTTTCAATATATTTGAAAAACGTACATTGCGCAGAAATAATTCAATTTTAAAACAACACTGTAAGGACACAGAGGAGTGGTTCAGTTTAGCTGATGTGCGACTTGAGCGAACCCAGTCTCTTATTAAGTATCCCGGGTTCTGACGATGATGGCGTGAAGTGGCCGGCGCAGACGACCGCCGGGCTCCTGGTTATGAGACTCGTCAGCTGGACCGTCCTCAGCCTGGGTGGAGATCCACTGGGAGGAGGAGGGACCTCAAGTGAGAAATCAGGTCAGGTCACCGGGGGTCATCGTGGAAGAGGGGGCGGTCTCTTTGACGGTGGGACCGTGAGGCAAGGCGGGCCACGGCCTGGGGAGGAGGCAGGAACGATTGGAGTCGGGGGTCAGGGCCAGAGGATCCCTCCCATGTGGTGATGAGGGGGGCTGGAGGTGTACCGGGATGACAGCGGCTTTAGGAGATGCCGTAGGCGGGCTGTGAAAGTTGTGGCGGTCCTGGGCTGCTGGAGCCTGTCTGTCCGGGGAGTTGGACCTGGAATTCTTGGTAGGGTGAGGGGTAGAGCGTTCTGCACATGGGCTGGGGGCCCGACCCCCTGGGGAGAGGCTCCGTTGGGCCAGCTGCTCCAATGTGAGGCCCATAGGGGCTGCTGTAGAAGAGTGGGGCAGAGGAATGGGGGGCGAGCAAGAGAACCAAGAGATAAGGATGCAGCACAATGTTCTCGCACGGCCAAGCCCGCCCTAGGCCCCCGGGACAAACATGGAGGAAAAGAGAGAGGGAAGGGAGATGGCAGCCACTGCTCCACACAAAAGGGAAGAAGTCCAGGTCCCGCCAAGTTCTTCCTGCCCCGACAAGGGGTTACATCTGCCAGGAGGAGATGGGACATGATTGTGGGGCGAAGGTGGAGCGGGCAGTATGAGAAGGACCTGCAGGAGGCAGGACCCTGTAGGGGGTCATTGAGGAGGCCATCACACTCTCTTTTTCAATCGCACCGATGGGAAATGACAGCGGCATCTTGGAGTGTCTGGCTGGGATGGCTCTGACACTCCTCGTCTGGACCAATCTCAATCGGGCTAAATGTCCATCGCGGTGAACTGGGACCTTGTGTGGGAATCAATCAATCAATCAATCAATCGTATTTATTGAGCGCTTACTTTGTGCAGAGCACTGTACTAAGCGCTTGGGAAGTACAAGTTGGAAGGCAGGCGATGTCTCTGGGATCTGTCCCGGATCGGAGATCTCTCAGGTGGTGGGGCACCAGGGCAGAGGAGGAGGAACCACGGGCAGGAGAAGGCAAAATTGGGGCCAAGAGTCAGGGCCGGGGGGCCGCTAGGGTCCCTTCCAGGAAGAGATGGGGAAGGAGCCAAAGGCATCGTGCAGTGACTGAGGTCGGAGGAAAAGCCTTGGGTGGGGCTCTGGGGCCAGAGCGAGGCTGGCGCCCCGACCGCTTGGTGTCTGGCGTCTGTGAGAGGGGCGGTGGGCCCGGGCTGTTGGAGCCAGTCTGACTAGGCAGTCGGGTCTGGGACCCGTGAGGTCCTGGGGGCACTTCGCGGAGGTTGGGGGCCAGGTGCCCTTTAATGAATCTCTGTAGGGACAAGGGCTCCATGTGAGAGGCTTTCAGGGAGCGCCGCAAACAGGGGAGCGGGAGGAACAGCGCAGCATGGGGATGATGACAGGACACAATGCCCCTGCCCGAGTCGGGGCTCACCCTGGGCCACAGGGACAAAGTGAAGAAGAAGGAAAGGGGAAGGAAGATGGCAGCCACCACCGGGCCCCATAGGGATACACGAGGGAAAAGAACTGAGCGAGGAAGATGGCAGCCACTGCTGCCCTGGGCCAAAGGGATGTCACCGGGAAGAAGAGAGGGATGATGACAAGGACGTGGCATCTCATGGATATAGAGATGTCGTCGGTGGGAAAAAGGGGTGAGGAAGATGGCCTTGGCAGACGAGGGCCACCATGCTGCAGCCGCTACTCTCTCTATATGAGGCAGCATGGCCCCCGGGGGCACGGGGGTGGGGGGCGGTCCGGAGTGGGCTCCAGGGTATGCATAGTCCTGGGTTCCCCTCTCTTCCCCTCGATCTGAATCTGAGGAAGGCGAGCACAGCGGTGGCAGCAGGGGGCTGCCTGGAGTCAGATCCTGAGGGAGCAAGGACATGATCCCTGGATGTTCCTTGGTTACAGACAATTCACTGCCAGTCGGAGGGTTTCACCCTGTTCTTCCTTTGGAAAGACTGTCTCAACAACCTCCATATACTAGACATGCAGCCCTGCCCCCTTCTCTGCGTTGGTCTGCAGCCTGCTTCCTCTTGTGGCCATATTATCGCTGGCCTCATGATGAAAAAGCCCACACCGCAGAACATCGATGTGGACATGGGAACTATGAGTGAAGGCATGCCGGCTGACTCCATCTTAAGTTCGTCCTCATTTTTTGCTTCCTCCTCGTCCTTCTCCTCGTCATCCATCTTCTCCTTCCTCTTCTCTTGCTTTTTCTCTTCCTCTTTTTCCTCCTCCTGCTCCTTCTCTTCCTCTTCCTTCCTCTCTACCTTCTTTTTCTTCTCTTCCTCCTTCTGCTCTTCCTTCTCCTCCTCCTCTTTCTTCTCTTTCTCCTTGTCCTCTCCCTCCTCTTCCTCTTCTTCCCAATTCTTCCCCTCCTTCTCCCGCTTCTCCTCTTCCTCGTCCACATACTCTACTTTCTCCTCCTCCACCTTCTCTTCCTTCTCTTCCTCCACCTCATTACCTCTCCATTCCACTTCCTGCTCAACCATCTCTTTTCCCTCCTCTCCTTCCTCCTTCACACTCTCTTCCTCCCCCTGTTCCTCCTTTGGCAAGATTTGACAGATCCGACGGACTTCCCTGTGATGCAACCTGGCCAACAGAAGATGGATACTGTGGCGGCCGAAACAACAGGGAATTAGGGTCTGGGGGCTCCTAGGCCAACTTCTCCCCATCCCGCCTCCCTTGGCTCCACCCTGAACTGAGTAGGGCCTCTGCATCCACCCACGGCCGCCCTTGAGCAGCCCAAGGCCCATCAGACGGCCCCACTGCTTGCCCCCCAGAACATCTCCCTCCCTGAGCCCCCTCGGGGTGATCTTTCTCTGCCGGACATTCCACTGCAGGCACTTGGCCCTAGCGTTGCTGCCGTGTCCCCATTAATCCTGGAGGTGCCACGTTAAACAGACCCCGCCCTCCTCCTGCCCTGCCCAGCGGTGTCCGATAAGAGGGGAGGGGTATTCATTTTACGGGGGGGGGCGTTGGTATGGGCAGGGCCCAGAAAGCAAAGAGGGAAAAATCACCGAAGCAACGCACAGAGTGTCGGGGGAATCACTGATGAGGTCAGTCATGGTTGGGGAGGGGCAATGAGGGGGGCGGGGTAAGGATGGGACGGGGCCTGTTGGGGTGAGTCAGGTAGAGGACAGGTTCTAGAGGTGGCTCTGTGGGGGGAAACACCTCATGACCTCATGGGCCCCCAGCACAGTGGGTTTGATTCTTTTAGACGGGTGAAGCCCATCCTGGGCTGGCTAGGTCCTATCTGCCCTCAGCCCTTAAAACAGTGCTTTGCAAATAGTAAGGGCTTAACAAATACCAACATTATTATTATTATGAAGCCCAGACGTCCCTTTTCGATCCTCCCTGCCAGACTAAATCCCCTCTGGCCCTCTCCCCTTCCAGCCCACTCCCTCTCCGGCCCAGTCACCTCCTGGTCCACTCCCACTCCAAGTGGTTTTCCCCATCATCGGATTCTTACCTGCAGACTGACTCTCCCCTCAGAGCCCTCCCAGCTGAGGCCCCCAGGGAGTGGGCAAGTGCATAGAACAGTGCTCTGCAGTCAGTATTTGCTCAACATATAATAATGATGGTATTTGCTAAGCGATTAACTATGTGCCAGGCACTACACTAAGCGCTGGGGTTGATACAAGGAAATCGTGCTGGACACAGTCCCTGTCCCATGTGGGGCTCCCAGTCTCAATCCTCAATATACAGATGAGGTAACTGAGGCCTAGAGAAATGAAGTTACCTGCCCCAAGTCACACAGCAGACAAGTGGCCAAGCCGGAATTAGAACCCATGACCTTTGGACATATTTATTACTCTATTTTACTTGTAGATATTTTCTATTCTATTCATTTTATTTCGTTTATATTTTTTGTTTTGTTGTCTGTCTCCTCCTTCTAGACTGTGAGCCCGTTATTGTATAGGGACCGTCTCTATATGTTGCCAACTTGTACTTCCCAAGCGCTTAGTACAGTGCTCTGCACACAGTAAGCGCTCAATAAATATGATTGAATGAATTGATGAATAACCTTTTGACTCCCAGGCCCGTGCTCTATCCACTATGCCATGCTGCTTCTCTCTCTCTCTCGCTCTGTCTCTGTATGTGTGTGTGTGTATTTATATATACATAAATATATATATATATATTTCATGGTGTTTGATAAGTGTTTACTATATGCCAGCCACTGTACTGAGCACTGGGATTAGATGCAAATTAATCAGGTTGGACACAGTCCATGTTTTACATGGGACGCATAGCCTTAATCCCCATCTGGCAAATAACATAACTGAGGCCCAGAGAAGGTAAGTGACTTTCCCAAAGTCAAACAGCAGACAACTGGCAGAGCTGGGAGTGGAACTGGGTCCTCTGACCCCCAGGCCCATGCTTTATCCACTAAGTTACACTGCTTTTATTATTTTTGTTGAGGTCTGTTTGCTTATATTGTTGTCTGCTTCCCCCACTCTAGACTGTACCCTCGCTGTGTGCAGGGACTGTCTCTCTTTGTTGTTGAATCAAACTTTCCTAGGCGCTTAGTACAGTGCTCTGAGAATAGTAAACCCTCGATCAATATGATTGAATGAATGAATAAATGGGAAGAAAGTGAGACCATCCCCTTTGACTGTCCCTTTCCCCCCTCCTCTCCCAGCCACCTCCTTCCCTCCCAGCTGCCAGTCCCAGTCCTTCCTTCGCTTTCCCCTCATAGTTACGTTACTTTCTGCAGAGCCTTAAGGATTTGCCTCTGGGTGAAAGGCTGCCCGCTCCGGTCTGCCATGGTGGCTCTGAAAAGAAAACCATTGGGCAGGAAAACCTGCCATCAGTGGGGAGGGCGGCGACCCCTCTCAGTGTCCTCCACTTTCGTCCCTCCCCCGTGCCCATACCCCGAGCCCCCTCAACATCGGCCCCCTCTGGGCTGCTCGTGTTGTGTTTTATCATTTTGTTGCTCCTGCTGTTTCCACCCCAGGACCTCCCCCCAACTGACACGCTGTGGACAAGGAGATCCTGAGGGGAGATTGCTGGACCTGATTCCCAGCTGGGAGAGCTCTCCCAGAACTCAGTACAGTGCTCTGTCCACAGGAAGTGCTCGTCAATGCCCTCCCCATCCTGCCACTCCAGTAGTGGAATCACCGGCCTTGGGAAAACACATGCCAGAGTGGCAGGGAGTGAGACCATTCCCCTCCCCACCTTTGCAGGGAAGGTCCGGGCTCTGGGACCCCTCCCTGGGCTTCAGTCCTCCATTTCCTCTTATCTCTCCGGTCGTTCTTTCTCAGTCTCTTTTGCAGGTTCCTCCTCCCCCTCCCATCCTCTTACTGTGGGGGTTCCCCAAGGTTCAGTGCTTGGTCCCCTTCTGTTCTCCATCTACACTCACTCCCTTGGTGACCTCACTCGCCCCCACGGCTTCAACTATCATCTCTACGCTGATGACACTCAGATCTACATCTCTGCCCCTGCTCTCTCCCCCTCTCTCCAGGCTCGCATGTCCTCCTGCCTTCAGGACATCTCCATCTGGATGTCTGCCCGCCACCTAAAGCTCAACATGTCGAAGACTGAACTCCTTGTCTTCCCTCCCAAACCTCGCCCTCTCCCTGACTTTCCCATCTCTGTTGACGGCACTACCATCCTTCCCGTCTCACAAGCCCGCAACCTTGGTGTCATTCTCGACCCCGCTCTCTCATTCACACCTCACATCCAAGCCGTCACCAAAACCTGCCGGTCTCAGCTCTGAAACATTGCCAAGATCCGCCCTTTCTTCTCCATCCATACCACTACCCTGCACACTCAAGCTCTCATCCTATCCCGTCTGGACTACTGCATCAGCCTTCTCTCTGATCTCCCATCCTCGTGTCTCTCTCCACTTCAATCCATACTTCATACTGCTGCCCGGATTATCTTTGTCCAGAAACGCTCTGGGCATATTACTCCCCTCCTCAAAAATCTCCAGTGGCTACCAATCAACCTGCGCATCAGGCAGAAACTCCTCACCCTGGGCTTCAAGGCTCTCCATCACCTCACCCCCTCCTACCTCACCTCCCTTCTCTCCTTCTACAGCCCAGCCCGCACCCTCCGCTCCTCCGCCGCTAATCTCCTCACCGTACCTCGTTCTCGCCTGTCCCGCCATCGACCCCCGGCCCACGTCATCCCCCCGTGCCTGGAAAGCCCTCCCTCTGCCCCTCCGCCAAGCTAGCTCTCTTCCTCCCTTCAAGGCCCTGCTGAGAGCTCACCTCCTCCAGGAGGCCTTCCCAGACTAAGCCCCTTCCTTCCTCTCCCCCTCGTCCCCCTCTCCATCCCCCCCATCTTACCTCCTTCCCTTCCCCACAGCACCTGTATATATGTATATATGTTTGTACATATTTATTATTCTTTTTATTTATTTATTTATTTTACTTGTACTTATCTATTCTATTTATTTTATTTTGTTAGTATGTTTGGTTTTGTTCTCTGTCTCCCCCTTTTAGACTGTGAGCCCACTGTTGGGTAGGGACTGTCTCTATATGTTGCCAATTTGTACTTCCCAAGCGCTTAGTACAGTGCTCTGCACATAGTAAGCGCTCAATAAATACGATTGATGATGATGATGATTTCCAGCCTCCCCAAGGCCCCCTTCTTCCTGAGGGATGCCCCTGTCCACACGCCCACAGAGACTCCCCTCACCCGGCGCAGCAGTGGGTCACAGACTCTCTGATAGAATTTGAGACGTCTCACGCAGGTTTGGCCGATTCAAACAGGTGGGGTCTGGAGAACACACTCTTCTCTGGTCAGTACTCGGGGTCAGACAGCGTCCCTGGGGGGAGTGGCCAATGTAGGGATCTCCGTTACTATGGAGATGACTGTTGAGGTAGAAGGTTGCTGACCTGCGTGGTGGGGGGCGTAGGGGAGATATTCTAAAGGGGTGGAGCTTGTCTTGAGTGTGTGGCCTCAGGCTCGTGGGGCCTGGGAAGGGGCCATGGCCATCACCCACCCAGGAGTCTGTGAAGAGACCGTTGAATTCCTGTCTGGTCCCTCTGAACTCTCTCTTCCTTTTGATGGTATTTTTAAGATATTAGTCTGTGGCAGGCAATGTTCTAGGCGCTGGGGTAACTATAAGATGATCAGGTTCGATGAAGTCCCTGTCCCAAGCGGAGTTCAGTCTTAAACCCCACTTCACAGATGAGGAAACTGAGGCACAGAGCAGTGAAATGACTTGCCTAATGTCACACAGCAGACAAGTGCAGAGTCAGGCATAGAAGCCAGGTCATTCTTTCCCCTAGGCCTGTGCTCTATCCACTATGTCATGCTGCGCTTCTCTCCCCAACCTCCCGTCCACACCCACTGCTCGGAATACCGAAAAGATCAAAGCACCCAACAATTTTTACTATATCTGTGGGATTTGGTACGTTTTGACAGTGTGCCAAACACTGAAATAAAATGCTAGGGCAGATAGTAACAATAATAATAATGATTGTATTTAACAAGCACTTACTGTATGCAAAGCACTGTTCTAAGCACTGGTGAGATTACAAAATGATCAGATTGTCCCATGGGGGGCTCGCAGTCTTAAACCCCATTTTACAGATGAAAGAACTGAGGCACGGAGAAGTTAAGTGACTTACCCAAAGTGACACAGCCGACAAGTGGCAGAGCCGGGATTTGAATCTCTGACTCTAAAGCCTGGGCTCTTTCCACTGAGCCACGGTCCTTCTCAGAATAAGAATAATAATTGTGGCATTTGTTAAATGCTTACTATGTGTCTGGCACTGCTCTTAGAACGAGGATAGGTACAGGCAAATCGGGGTGGAAACAGTCCCCCTCCAACATGGGGCTGACAATCTTAATCCCCATTTACAGCTGAAGTAACTGAGATACAGAGAAGCTAAATGGCTTACTAAAGGCCGCACGGTAGACAACTGGCAGAGTCGGGATTAGAATCCCAGTCCTTCTGGCTGCCAGACCCAGGCTCTATCCACTAAGCTGTGCTGCTTTACAATAATATGGGGTTCACTTTTACACTAACGATTATCACATTTTGAACTATGACCTATCAGGCAAAATCTTCAAGATTAGAGAAGCAGCGAGGTGTAGTGGAAAGAGCCGGGCTTGGGTGTCAGAGGTCATGGGTTTAATCCCGGCTCCACCGCTTGTCAGGTGTGTGACTTTGGGCAAGTTACTTAACTTCTCTGGGCCTCAGTTACATCATCATTAAAACGGTGATGAAGACTGTGAGCCCAACGTGGGATAACCTAATTACCTTGTATCTCCCCCAGCGCTTGGAGCACTGCTTGGCACTTAGTAAGCACTTAATAAATACCATAATTTTAACCGTAATTATGTATATTAATGATGTGTATTTATCTATAATTCTATTTATATTGGTGCTATTGTTGCCAGTTTACTTGTTGTGATGCCTGTCTCCCCCCTTCTAGACTGTAAGCCTTTTGTATCCAGAGATTGTCTCTATTCGATCTACACGCACTCCCTTGGTGCCCTCATTCGCCCCCACGGCTTCAACTATCATCTCTATGCTGATGACACCCAGATCTACATCTCTGCCCCTGCTCTCTCCCCCTCTCTCCAGGCTCGCATCTCCTCCAGCCTTCAGGTCATCTCCATTTGGATGTCTGCCCGCCACTTAAAGCTCAACATGTCGAAGACTGAACTCCTTGTCTTCCCTCCCAAACCGTGCCCTCTCCCTGACTTTCCCATCTCTGTTGACGGCACTACCATCCTTCCCGTCTTACAAGCCCGCAACCTTGGTGTTATCCTCGACTCCGCTCTCTCATTCACCCCTCACATCCAAGCCGTCACCAAAACCTGCTGGTCTTAGCTCCACAACATTGCCAAGATCCGCCCTTTCCTCTCCATCCCAACCGCTACCCTGCACATTCAAGCTCTCATCCTATCCCGTCTGGACTACTGCACCAGCCTTCTCTCTGATCTCCCATCCTCGTGTCTCTCTCCACTTCAATCCATACTTCATGCTGCTGCCCGGATTATTTTTGTCCATAAACGCTCTGGGTATATTACTCCCCTCCTCAAAAATCTCCAGTGGCTACCAATCAATCTGCGCATCAGGCAGAAACTCCTCACCCTGGGCTTCAAGGCTCTTCATCACCTCGCCCCCTCCTACCTCACCTCCCTTCTCGCCTTCTACAGCCCAGCCCGCACCCTCTGCTCCTCTGCCGCTAATCTCCTCACCGTACCTCGCTCTCGCCTGTCCCGCCATCGACCCCCGGCCCACGTCATCCCCCGGGCCTGGAATACCCTCCCTCTGCCCCTCCGCCAAACTAGCTCTCTTCCTCCCTTCAAGGCCCTACAGAGAGCTCACCTCCTCCAGGAGGCCTTCCCAGACTGAGCCCCTTCCTTCCTCTCCCCCTCGTCCCCCTCTCCATCCCCCCATCTTACCTCCTTCCCTTCCCCACAGCACCTGTATATATGTATATATGTTTGTACATATTTATTATTCTATTTATTTATTTATTTATTTTACTTGTACATATCTATTCTATTTATTTTATTTTGTTAATATGTTTTGTTTTTTTGTCTGTCTCCCCCTTCTAGACTGTGACCCCGCTGTTGGGTAGGGAATGTCTCTATATGTTGCCAAGTTGTACTTCCCAAGCGCTTAGTACAGTGCTCTGCACATAGTAAGCGCTTAATAAATACGATTGATGATGATGATGATTTGTTGCTGAAGTGTACTTTCCAAGCGCTTAGTACAGTGCTCTGTACACAATAAGCTCTGAATAAATAGGAATGAATAAATGAATGAATACTACTGCTCATACTACCCCTGCTGCTACTACTGTGGCTCCGATTACTACTGCAGCTCATACTGCTGCTATTATAACTTCTACTATACTTCTATATAACTTCTACTATAACTTCTCTGATCATAATCTTCTCACCTGCCTCCTCACTCACACTCCTTTCCCCTGTAAATCCATATTACTCCCTCACAGAGATCTCTGCTCTCTGGACCCCACCCATCTTTCGGAGCGCCTCACACCCCACCTCGCCGCCCTCTCTTCCCTACCCAGTCTTGATGATCAGATTACTGCTCTCAACTCTACCCTTTTTACTCAGCTAGACTCACTCGTTCCCCTTTCCCTTCGCCGCTCTCGCACCACTAACCCACAGCCCTGGATCACTACCACTGTCTGGCTCCTTCACTCTTACGCTCGAGCTGCCGAACGCTGCTGGCGAAAGTCTAAACACCATGCCGACCTCGTTCACTTCAAGTTTATCCTTTCCTGCCTTAACTCAGCCCTCTCTTCTGCCAGACAAAACTATTTCTCCTCCCTTATTGACACCCATGCCCATCACCCCCGCCAGCTCTTCCGTACATTCAACTCCCTTCACAGGCCCCCGGTTCCTCCCACTGATGCTGCAGGGACCGGGCCCTTGTCTCCCAGGAGCCTCAGTAACCACGTGACCAGAGGGTGCGTGGCTTGTTCAGGCCATGAGGTTCCTTGGTAGGGCCTCGAGCCTTCCTCCAGTGATACCCTTCGGAGCAGCTCCTGTTTTATCTACAGGGGCGGGGGCCTGCCTGGAGAGCTCCTCAGGGTCTGAGGGAGAGCAGAGAGGGACCTCCTCTCTGCTCCTTCCTTGCTGAACGAACATAGGAGTACAGGGGGAAAGAGTGGACCAGCCCAGCCCTGAAGAAGTCAGCGACCCCCAGCCCCAAGCTTCCTTGGTGTCTTTTAGAGTGTGAGCCCACTGTTGGGTAGGGACTGTCTCTATATGCTGCCAACTTTTACTTCCCAAGCGCTTGGTACAGTGCTCTGCACACAGTAAGCGCTGAATAAATAGGATTGATTGATTGATTGATTGGTGAGAGTGCCGGGGGTGAGTGAGATGGAGGGGCCGGGGGTGTAGAGGATGAGGATGGAAGAGATGGAGCCAGTCAGGGGCCTAAGTTGGGGTTCGGACCAGGGCCGCAGCCTTCAGCAGGGCAGGGGTGCTACTAGGCGGGGAGATGTTTTCCAGTTCAGTAACTTCCAACCATCACACACCTCTCCTCCTTCCTCCTCAAACCTCGCTACCATACCAACTATCTGCTAGGCTACTGTGCTCCAGCTCAGTGTCAGCACTGTGGACAGTTGCCTTGGCCTTCCTTGGATGCCAGAGTCCCTTGCAGAGGGTAAATGACAGGCAGGGCTGAAAGTGTGTGACCAGCTTTGGACCGCCACTGGCAATATTAGTAACTCCTTCCTGTAAGAGTTTTTCCCAAATGTTGGGAGAAGACAAATGGTGGGAAAGGTTGGAATCCATGCCCTCCTGGGCTTTCCAGCCTACTGAGCTAGGTTGATGCGGTATAATTTACTATCAATCAATTAATCTTGAATCATATTGCTTGAGTGTTTATTGTGTGCACTAAGAACTTGGAGAGTAATAATAATAATACTAATAGTAGTACTTGTTAAGGCCTTACTATGTCCCAAGCACTGTCCGAAGCACTGGGGTAGGTACACGTTAAGCAGTTTGGATACAGTCATTGTTCCACATGGGGCTCACAGTCTTAAGCCACATTTTAACAGATGAGGTAACTGAGGCTCAGAGAACTTAAATGGTCACACAGCAGACATGAGGCAGAGCCGCAATTAGAACCCACGTCTTTCTGATTCCTTCTGACTCTCAAGCCTCTGATCTATCCACTTTAAAACACCATACCAGAAACAATCCCTGCCGCTTCTAGAATGAAAGAAAGAATTGAAAGATGAATATGCAATTATTGCGTGACATTTTACAGATGAGGAAACTGAGGCCCAGGGAAGTGAAGCGACTTGCTCCAGGTCGCACAGCAGCAATGGGACAGAAGCAGGATTAGAACCCAAGTCCTCTGCTACCACCAAGCTATGCTTGGGAGAATACAATTGAACAGGATGGAGGATGGAAATGAGTTGATTCGCGCTTGAATTAGGTGAAGTGGGTTTCGAGGGCTGGGAAATGAATCGGGGAAGCTGGTTGGAGGAGGGGAGGATTTTACCTGTGTGCAGAATTTGGGAAAGAACTGTGCTATCTCTGATATTGAGTGAATAAGAGAGGGAGTTCCAGGCCAGTATGGAAACCGGAGAGTCGATCGCGAGTAACAACTATAAAGTTGCTTTGAGAGACGAGAAGACGAGTTGAATGATGGAAAGGAAGTGAAGTGCAGTCCTAGGGCAGAAAGTCTTCAAGCCGATTGTGAGTTTTTGTTGCATGAGAAAAGACACAACTTGTCCTGAGGGGAGGTTGAGGAGAGGAGAAGATGTAGGCTGAGCAATGCGTTAGGAAAGGATTAGATGAATGATGACGTATGCTTGTATTTGTGTGAGTCCAAGTGTGAATGCAGATATTGAGCAAATGGAATCAGTTTAATGGATATGCGGGTTTTATTTTTATTGTTTGTCTTATGGTATCGTTAAGAGTTTATTATATTCCAGGTACTGTACTAAGCACTGGGGTGGATTCAAGCTAATCAGGTTGGACATAGTCCATGCCGTACATAGTGCTTTCTGTTATAATCACCAATTTACAGATGAGGTAACCGAGGCACAGTGAATGTAAGTTACCCACTCTAGATCATACAGTGAACAAGGGGTCGAGACAGAATTAGAATCCAGATCCTTCTATCTACCGTCTCGATATGTTGCCAACTTGTACTTCCCAAGCGCTTAGTACAGTGCTCCGCACACAGTAAGCTCTCAATAAATACGATTGAATGAATGAATGAATGAATGAGTGACGAATGATAGAGTTGGGATTAGTACCTAGGTCCTCTGACTCCCAGGCCTCTCTTCATCCCAATAGTGTATCCTGCTTCTAGACTGTGAGCCCACTGTTGGGTAGGGACTGTCTCTATATGTTGCCAACTTGTACTTCCCAAGCGCTTAGTACAGTGCTCTGCACACAGTAAGCGCTCAATAAATAAGATTGATTCTAAACTGTTGGAAGCTTGGTGCTTCCAATAAAATGGAAGCTCCTTGGGGGCAGTCTGTCTCCCCCTTCTAGACTGTGAGCCCGTTGTTGGGTAGGGAGGGACCGTCTCTATATTTTGCCAACCTGTACTTCCCAAGCGCTTAGTACAGTGCTCTGCACACAGTAAGCGCTCAATAAATACAATTGAATGAATGAATAATACCGTGTCCTCTGTAAATATTCAATACAAAGTATTGATTGACTTAGTCTTATTCCTTCACCCCCAACGTCAATTTCTCTAAATTGAAGTCTTCCTTCCTTCTTCCTGTGCCGTGAGTCAAAATCATTCCCTAGAAATGTTCAGTGTCTCCACGGTGAACTCAAAGATCATTGTGAATTCAATAACTGTCTCCTCGCCATAGAGAGTCACCAAATGTCCTGTCAGTTCCTTCACTCATCCCATCAATTGACTCTAACTTTGGCTCTTCCCTCATCACATGCAGAAAGTCAATGCTGCCTTCCCAAAATGTCCAACATCTCCAGGGTGAGGGAATTCCTCCTGCTTGGTTTCTCAGAGGTCCGGGAGCTGCAGCTGGTCCACGCCGTGCTGTTCCTTCTGGTCTACCTGGCGGCCCTGACAGGGAATCTCCTCATCGTCGCCGTCACCGCCCTTGATCGGCGCCTCCACACCCTCATGTACGTCTTCCTCAGGAACCTGTCCGTTCTCGACCTCTGCTACGTCTCTGTCACCGTTCCCAAGTCCGTCGTCATCTCACTGACCGACCGTAGATCCATTTCCCTTCTGGGCTGTGTGGCCCAGATAGTTTTGGTGGTTATGTTTGCTGCTTCAGACCTGTTCATCCTCACGGCGATGTCCTACGACCACTACACCGCCATCTGCCGCCCCCTGCGTTAAGAGCTCATCATGACCAACACGGCTTGTAGAAAGATGGTGGCCGCCTCCTGGCTCAGTGGGGTGCTGTTTGGGGTCTTGCATTCAGCTTCGACTTTTTCCCTGAGATTCTGTGGTTCCAAAATCGTCCAGCAATTCTTCTTCGATGTCCTGCCCCTGCTGAAGATCTCCTGCTCCAAGGTCCACGTGGTCATCGATGTGAGCGTCACCGGTGCTGTAGCTTTAGGTGTCGTCTGCTTCATCTCTATCATCATCTCCTACGTGCACATCTTCCAAGCTGTGTTGAGAATGTCGACTGCCGAGAGTCGTTCCAAAGCTTTCTCCACCTGCCTGCTCCATCTCGCTGTCTTCACTGTCTTCCTCTCTACGGCTGTCGTCTCCTATCTCAAGCCCGTGTCAGACTCCCCCTCCACTCTCGACCTCCTGGTGTCCGTGTTCTACACCGTGGTACCCCCAACCCTGGACCCCCTCATCTACAGCCTGAGGAACCGGGACATGAAGGCCGCCCTGGGGAGAGTCCTAAATGGGAGATTCCTCCTGCCTCTTCTAAGAGACAAAATGTCTATTTGCTTTTGCTGACTATCCCATTTCTCATCAGGGTTGTGGCCGTGGTAGTAGCCATATAAAGAGCTGTCCAAAGAGAAAGTCCAGAGCCTGAGGATCTGTCACTGTCTGTGATAGAGGCTGATAGAATGTGTGTGACTAAGCCTGGAGTGGGCACAGATTGTCTCTTTATTCTGAAATGTACTCTCTAAGTGCTTAGTACACTGCTCTGTATACGGTAAGCACTCAATAAATATGATTAATTATCAATAAATATGATTAGTGATCAATAAATATGATTAACTCACAAGTGATTGTTTGGGTGGCATCATGGCTTAGTGGAATGAGCATGTGTCTGGGAGTCATGAGATTTGAAAGGTCTACTGTTTTTTCCACTGGCCTGCTGTATGACTTTGGTCCAGCAAGTAATTTCTTACGGTCTCTCTATAAAATCGAAATTCAATGTGTGCTCTCTCTTTCTCTTACAGTCTGAGCCCCCGTGGGTCAGAAAATGTGTCCGATCTGATTAGTTTGTTCCTACTCCAGCACTTGGCAGTCTTTGGCAAGTTAATTCTTAATACATTCAATAATGATAATGTTGATACTACTACTGATAATAACAGTAATTCTATGAATTTTAAGATCACTCTTGGTAGTTATGAAAATCAGAAAATCGGAGGGCGACAAGGGAGAAGAGATGCAATCATGGAAATTGTCCTCCATATTTGACTGCCTGCTTACTTCTTTTGATGTCTGTCTCCCCCTTCGAGACCGTGAGCCCGTTTTGGGCAGGGATTATATCTATTTGTTTCTGAATTGTACTTTCCAAGCGCTTAGTACAGTGCTCTGCATACAGTAAGTGCTCAATAAATACGATGGAATGAATGAATGAATTTGACTGATCAAATCCTTGCCTCGAATCCATTCGTTCATCCACCCATCCATCCGTCCAACCATCCATCCGTCCATCTTTCTGTCTGTTCACCCATCTGTCCGTCCGTCCATCTATCATCCATCAATCCACCCATCCATCCATCCATCCATCCATCCATCCATCCATCCATAATAATAATAATAGTGGTATTTGTTAAGCTCTTACTATGTGCCAGGCACTATACTAAGTGCTGGGGCAGATACAAGCTAATCAGATTTTACACAGTCTCTATCCCTCATTGTGCTCACAGTTTCAATTCCCATTTTACAAATGAGATAACTGAGGCACAGTGAAGTGAAGTGCCTGGCCTAAGGTCACACAGAAGAAAATCCACCCACCCATCCATCCATCTACCCACCAACCCTTCCATCCATCCATCCGTCCAACAACCCATCCATCACTGATATTTGTTGAATGCATCCTGGGTGTAGAGTAATGTAGTGAACTCTTCAAAGCGATCAAAATAAATTAACAACATACCTGCTTTCCAAGAGCTTAAAATCTAACAGGGGAGGTAGACACAGAATTAATTCATGAGAGGATGAAGAAGAGAATGGAAATAATGGTAAATAGATGACTATGTGCTTAAAGAATATATTTTATAAAAGCCACTCTGTATAAAACTATAATGGTGGGTGTGAATGCAAAAATGGAGAAACGGCCTAACATGCTGATTGGTAGTTGGGAGAAGATGACTTGGGGAGAAAAAAAAATGAATCGTGCGAGGCCCTCCTGGTAATGGCGGGATGACATAGGGATTTGAAGATGGAGCAAGCTGTGCTCTGATGGACTGGAAGGTGGGAGGAGGGAATGTAGACTGACAGATTAGTTCTCCATTTTCCATTACTGAAATATTTTGAAAGGGACAGGGCCATTCGGAGGAGAGAATGCAATGACCTCCTCACCACAGTTTGGTAGTGTCTCAGCTCTGAGATAGAAGAGGACGAACCCTAGGCTACAACCTATTTCTTCTGAAAACAGAGATTTTCCAGTCATGTCCAGCCAACCAGTATCAGTGTTTCCTTCCCATCACCTCTTTCTCAGAACCCCTCAGCCCCTCCAAAAATGATAAAAACAATAATTGCATTTGTTAAGGGCTTACTATGTGTGAAGCACTGTTCTAAGCGCTGGGGTAGATACAACGTAATCAGGTTGCACCACCTGGGGTTCACAGTCTTAATACCCATTTTCCAGAGGAGGTACCTGAGGCCCAGAGAAGTTAAGTGGCTTGCCCAAGGTCACGCAGCAGACAAGTGGTGGAGCCGGGATTAGAATCCACGTTCTCTGACTCTCAAGCGTGGGCTCTTGCCACTAAACTATGCTGCTTCTCATGTTGCTTCTCTGGGTTGATCCCCCAAGCCAGCCCGGGGGAAGGTTTTAGGTTGCATTTAGAGTCATTTCGCGTTATCTCTAGATTTGCAATCAGAAGACGTCAGAAAATACAACTGATTAAATGATTACTGGAGGTCATGAAGAAAATAAAACTTAGAGAAGTAGCATGGCCTAGTCGACAGAGCACGGACCAGGGAGTAACAATGACCTGGGTACTAATATTGGCTCTGCTGCCTTTCTGCTGTTTGACCTTGGGCACGTCTCTTCACATCTCTAGGCTTCAGGTCCCTCATCTGTAAAATGGGGATTGAGACTGTGAGCCCCATGTGGGACAGGGACTCTGTTCAACCCGATTAGCTTGCATTGAATCCCAGGATTTAGTACAGTGCCTGGCACATAGTAAGCGCTTAACAGATACCATTGAAGACAAAAATAGAAGCTGAAGCGCCCACCCGTTGACGCAGATGGTCACTAACAGCGGGAAATGTGAGGATGCTGTTGCCATGGGAACTCTGCAGACAAGTGCCATCACCGGATCCTCATCTCTGTGGGGGCTCAAAGACTGTAGGGACGAGCTGCCGTTTCGCAGTCTTCAGGGAACTCTCCTCGGAGCCGCGTTGGATGTATCTAAGGGGACTGGGGCCCTGCCTGGAAAGCGCATGTTTTCCAAGCGCATGTCCACGGGAGAGCTAAGAGGGGCTCCATGGACACTGCATCCAGGAGTCCGAGGAGAGAGGGGGAACCAGCCAAGCCCCGAGCTGTTCAGGGGTCCCCCCACTCCCCGCTGGCCCGGCGAGAGTCACTGAGGGTGGGGAGGAACAGAGAAGGACCATCAGGCTCATCTATGTAAGTGGGAGAGTCACTCTGGGAAGACGTTCATATCCAGGGTACAGGGTGGCGTTAGATGCAAGGCTGCATACACAAGCAGAGATAAAACATTTGCCTCTATGGTACTCCCTGGTCCCCTGCATCCACGGCCAAAACCCCGGCTACGATGGCTGCCAAGCAAGGCCAAGGCTCTCCATCACCTCGCCCCCTCCTACCTCACCTCCCTTCTCTCCTTCTACAGCCCACCCCGCACCCTCCGCTCCTCTGCCGCTAAACTCCTCACCGTGCCTCGTTCTCGCCTGTCCCGCCGTCGGCCCCAGGCCCACGTCATCCCCCTGGCCTGGAATGCCCTCCCTCTGCACATCCGCCAAGCTAGCTCTCTTCTTCCCTTCAAGGCCCTACTGAGAGCTCTCCTCCTCCAGGAGGCCTTCCCAGACTGAGCCCCCTCATTCCTCTCCCCCTCGTCCCCCCATCCCCCCCGTCTTACCTCCTTCCCTTCTCCACAGCACCTGTATATATGTATATATATTTGTACATATTTATTACTCTATTTATTTATTTTACTTGTACATATCTATTCTAATTATTTTATTTTGTTAATATGTTTGGTTTTGTTCTCTGTCTCCCCCTTCTAGACTGTGAGCCCACTGTTGGGTAGGGACTGTCCCTATATGTTGTCAACTTGTACTTCCCAAGCCCTTAGTACAGTGCTCTGCACACAGTAAGCACTCAATAAATTCGAATGACTGATTGATTGATTGGCATGGCTTAACCCCCGTGCCATAGTGACTTCAACCATCAGCTCAACCCTCCGTGTAGGGATAAGAAAGTATGACTGAGACTGCACCAGGCATTTGCTTCATCACCAATTCCTCCCAGGACTTCCCCCACCAAATCTTGGGCGGATGCAAGAGAGAAGTAAAGTGGCCTAGCGGATAGAGCGTGGTCTGTGAGTCAGAAGACGTGGGTTCTAATAACGGCTCCACATCTTTTTATTTTTTTTTTAATGGTATTTGTTATGCACTTACTATGTGTCAAACATTGTTCTAAGTACTGGGCAAGTTAATCAGGTTGGACACAATCTCTGTACCTCATGGGGTTCACAATCTAAGCAGGAGGGAGAACATGATAACTGCAGCATAGAGAAGATGAGTGACGTGCCCAAGGTCACACAGTAAGTAATTGGCAGATCTCATTCTCATTAGAGCCCAGGCCCCTACTCTTTCCACTGGGCAAGGCTGCTTCTCTTTTGGGTGATTTGGGGCAGGTCACTTCACTTCTCTGTGCCTCAGTTTCCTCATCTGTAAGATGGGGACTGAGAATGTGAGCCCTGTGTGGGACGGGGACTGTGACCCATCCAATTTTCTTGTATTCACCCAGAGCTTAGTACAATGCCTTGCACGTAATGAGAGCTTAAGAAATACCGTAAAAACAGATGTAAAAGGCATGGTCCCTGCACTCAAAGACTTCCCAATCTAATAGGCTAGATAAGCAACATGTCATTTACAACCGGGAGGAGAAAAGAATGGAACAAGCTAAGCGGGTCTGCTGCTTCCCTCCAAGGCCGGCCTGGAGGCAGGGGGCTGGAAGCGGTGACCCGGCCCGTTCTGCCCACACCTCCATTGGAAGGGCGGGGGCAGCCGTGAAAAGTCCAGGATGGGTGGAGCGGGGTGGGGGCATACACCCTGACCCGTCCCCATTCCGGCCCTGTTCCTGTCTCATTTCTGGGCTTCAGTGGGCCCGTGGATATTCTGGAGTCTGGAGATATTCACTGACATATCAATCAATCAATCAATCGTATTTATTGAGCGCTTACTGTGTGCAGAGCACTGTACTAAGCTCTTGGGAAGTACAAGTTGGCAACATATAGAGACAGTCCCTACCCAACAGTGGGCTCACAGTGGGCTCACTCACATATGGTGGGAGGGAAGAAGTGAATTAGCCAAATCCTCCTTGAGAAGATGGATTAGAGAGGGTTTTTGAGGGTGGGATATCTTCGGTCTGGGGAACTGAAAGGGGTGGATTTCTAGGGCAAAGGAAGGGTGGGAGCCAGAGGTGGGAGGAGAAAGCATCGAAAGCGAGTCTCGGTAAGAAGGTTCTTTTTTTTGGAGGGTTGGTTGTAGAAAGTGGATGATGAGGAGGAGAGTTAGAACAGGTGGATGACACGGAAGTTCGTGATCAGACATTCATTGAAATCAACCCAACAACAGCCTATTATTCCTCTAAACTGTAAGCTCGTTGTTGGCAAAGACTGTGTCTGTTAATTATTCTATTGTATTCTCAGCTTTTAGTACAGTGCTCTGCACACAGTAAGCGCTTAATAAATATTACTGAATGAATTTATTTTCCACTTTACAGGAGCTGTAGTGTTAGGCGTCGTCTGCTTCATTCTCATCGTCATCTCATAGGCGTGCATCTTTCGGACTGTGCTGAGGATGCCGGCAATCGAGGGCCAGGCCAAAGTCTTCTCCACTTGCCTGCCTCACCTCCTCGTCGTCACTCTCTTTGTCATGACTTCTTTCTGTGCTTTTTTGAAGCCACCCTCAGATTCCCCCTCAGTACTAGACCTGCTGGTGTCTGTGTTCTACCTCGTGGTGTCCCCCCGCCCCAAACCTCCTCATCTACAGCCTAAGGAACCAGGACGTGAAGGCCGCCCCGGGGAGGGGGCTAGGCAGGGAATGGTGTCCATCTAGGGGACGTGAAGCCACAATTCTTTGCTTCCTGGAGTTAACATGGCTACAGTGAATGACCCTAGTAACTTTCAGAGACCAGTTATTTGCATCTAAGTGAGTGCTTCCCCCACAGACCGCCCTAGGGGAAGGAAAAGCCATCTATACCACTTATTTAGAACAGGCTCCTCGTTTCCACAGACAAACTAGGTCAGACTGGATTCGTCTTCTGACTCCTAAGCTGAAGGCCACCTTTCGAAGGAGGGCACAAGTCTTAATGGAAGGTGATACTCAAAGTCGTACCATTGTCAGTCGGAACTGATTTACCCGGATAAGTAATGTCATCGGTGGGGGATTAGCTCCTGAACTGACTAATCTCCCTGCTGTGGAACCCGACCTGAAACTTCTAAACTTTACACTGCCCAATTACCAAGTTGCAGAATGTGCCTTGCTCTTATTTTGGCATTTCTTTATATTGTTACATGTCTAAATGTGTGTGTGTGTGTGTGTGTGTGTGTGTGTGTGTGTGTGTGTGTGTGTGTGTGTGTGCGCGCACAGTATGGCTCAACAAAAATAATTTTCCCCAGTTTGATTAATTTTTGTCCTTTTTTTTTGACTGGAGCTCAGAGAGATCAATCAATCTGCTGCTTTATGTTTTTTAAACTGGTATTTGTTAAGCACTTACTGTGTGACAGGGACTACTAAGCACTTGGGTAGATGCAAGTTAATTAGGTTAGACACAGTCCCTGTCCCTTCTATGGTTCATGGTCTTAGTCTCTATTTTACAGATGAGGCAACTGAGGCCCAGAGAAGTGAAGTGACTTGCCCAAGATCACACAGCAGACAAATGGCAGAGCTGTTATTAGAACCCATGACCTTTTGACTCCCAGGCCCGTGCTCTATCCACTAAGCCATCCAGGCACCACACCTTCTGAAGCAGAGTTCCACGAGCATCACTAATTGTTCAGGACTAACTCTCAAA
This sequence comes from Tachyglossus aculeatus, assembly GCF_015852505.1. Classification (NCBI taxonomy): domain Eukaryota; kingdom Metazoa; phylum Chordata; class Mammalia; order Monotremata; family Tachyglossidae; genus Tachyglossus; species Tachyglossus aculeatus. Next base: position 170,106 of record NW_024044830.1, on the reverse strand, counting down.
CTACAAGAAAAGATCAGCGAAACAGCATGGCCTAGTGGAAATAGCACAGGCCCAGAAATCAGAGGACCTGGGTTCTAATCCTAGCTCTGCCAATTCCCTGCTGTGTGATCCTGGGCAAGTCACTTCATTTCCCCATTCCTCAGTTTCCTCATCTGCATAGTGGGGATTCAATACCTGCCCCCCCAACACACACACAACTTAGACTGGGAGCTTCGTGTGGAACCTGATTATTTTATACCTACCCCTGTGCTTAGTACAGTGCCCACAACGAATTTATAGTATAGAGGGGAAGACAGACATTGATAGAAATAAATAAATGACAAATATGGACATCAGTGCTGTGGGGCTGGGAGGGGGGATAAATAAAGGGAGCAAGTCAGGGCAATGCAGAAGGGAGTGGGAGAAGAGGAAAAGAGGGCTTAGGGAAGGCCTCTTGAAGGAGCAAGGCCTTCATTAAGGCTTTGAAGGAGAGAAGAGTCATTGCCTGTTGGATACAAAGAGAAGCTCAGCCTGGCCTAGTGGCAAGAGCCCAGGTTTGGAAGTCAGAGGACGTGGTACTAATTTCAGCTCCCCTACCTGACTTCTATGTGACCTTGGGCAAGCCACTTAACTTCTCTGTGCCTCAATTAACCTCATCTGTAAGATGGGGATTAAGAATGTGAGCCCCATGTAGAACAACTTGATTACCTTCTATCTACCCCAGCGCTTAGAATAGCGCTAGGTACATAGTAAGCATTTAACAAATACCATTATTTTTATTACTGAGTGCTTACCATGTGCAGAGTACTCTACTAAGCACTTACTTTCATTCATTCATTTTTTCTTTGAATCATATTTATTCAGCGCTTGTTGTGTGCAAAGCACTGTACTAAGTGCTTGGGATAGTATAACATAAATTAAACAGACACATTCTCTGCCCACAATGAGCTTTCCGTCTAGAGGGAGTAACAGACATTAATATGAATAAATAAAGAAATTACAGTTATAGACATAAGTGCTGTGGGGCTGGGAGGGGAGATGAATAAAGTAAGACCTGGCAGATCTTACTCTGTACCAAGTACTGCTATCATCACGGGAATAATAATAATGAAAACTGTAGTATTTGTTAGGGACTTACTATGTGCTAAGCACGGTTCTAAGCCTTGGATAGATACAAGATAATCAGGTCAGATTCAGTCCCTGTCCCAACATGAGGCTCAGAGTCTCAATCCCCATTTTCACAGATGAAGTGACTAAGGCACAGAGATGTCAAGCCACTTGCACCAGGATACACAGCAGACATTTGGCAGTCAGGACTAAAACTCGGGTCCTTCTGGATCCCAGGCCCAGTCTCTATCGACTATCAATCAATCAATCGTATTTATTGAGCGCTTACTGTGTGCAGAGCACTGTACTAAGCGCTTGGGAAGTACAGGTTGGCAACATATAGAGGCAGTCCCTACCCAACCGTGGGCTCACAGTCTAAAAGGGGGAGACAGAGAACAAAACCAAACATACTAACAAAATGAAATAAATAGAATAGATATGTACAAGTAAAATAAATAATTAAATAAAGAGTAATAAATATGTACAAACATATATACATATATACAGGTGCTGTGGAGAAGGAAAGGAGGTAAGATGGAGGGATGGAAAGGGGGACGAGGGGGAGAGGAAGGAACTCTCCATCCCCCCATCTTACCTCCTTCCCTTCCCCACAGCAGTGTATATATGTATATATGTTTGTACATATTTATTACTCTATTCATTTAATTATTTATTTTACTTGTACATATCTATTCTATTTATTTTATTTTGTTAGTATGTTTGATTTTGTTCTCTGTCTCCCCCTTTTAGAGTGTTAGCCCACTGTTGGGTAGGGACTGTCTCTATATGTTGCCAACTTGTACTTCCCAAGCGCTTAGTGCAGTGCCCTGCACCCAGTAAGCGCTCAATAAATACGATTGATTGATTGATTGATTGGGGCTCACAGGCTAATCCCCATTTTATAGATGAGGTAGCTGAGGTAGAGAGAAAATAAGTGACTTGTCCCAGGTCACACAGCAGACAAGTGGAGGGCTGGGATTAGGACCTAGGGCCTTCCAACTCCCAGGCCCGAGCTCTATCCTCTAGACCACACTGCTTCTACTCGTAAAGGGTGGGGGGATGGAGCTAAAGGAGCCTGAGGAATATGACGAGAATCAAGGTTGGCGTATGGAAAGGAAGGGGATAATGAGGTCAGAGAGAGTCAGATAGGATGTGTTGTCACCTTAATTTTTTTCCTCTCCTTCTACAAGTTTGCTCTCGTGCCACTGACCTGATCACACAAAAGACATTTGGAGTCATGTTGGAAGTAGGGGTGATGGAGCCAGGAAATCCATGATGATAATAATAATAATAATGATGGTATTTGTTAGCACTTACTATGTGCAAGCACTGTTCTAAGCCCTGGGGTAGATACAAGGTGATAAGATTGTCCCACGCGGGGCTCACAATCTTCATCCTCATTTTACAGATGAGGAAACTGAGGAACAGAGAAGTGAAGTGACTTGCCCAAAGTCACACAGATGATAAGTGGCAGAGCCGGGATTAGAACCTACGTCCTCTGACTCCCAAACCCGTGCTCTTCCCATTAGGCCTCGCTGCTTCTGTACCAACTTCCAAAGCACTGTGCTACGCACTGGCTGTAGATAGGGAGGCAGTACGGCCCAGTGGTGAGGGCACAGGAACGAGAGTCAGGAAACGTGGATTTTATGTCTGTCTCCTCCTCTAGACTTCTCGTTGATTGCAGGGAATGTGTCTGTTAACATTGTTATATTGCCCTCTCCCAAGCACTTGGTACAGTGTTCTGCACACAGTAAGCGTTCAATAAACACGATTGATTGACTAATTCCCCTGCCCTGTTAGCTACTGTGGGGAGGGAATGTATCTATTACTTTACTGTATTGTGCACTCCCAACTGCTCATTTCAGAGCTCTGCTCAAAGTAAGCACTCAATGAATACCACTGATTGATTGAGGTACAGATGGGGTGATGATTCCGCCGGAGTAGATGGCCAAAGGGGGATGAATGGTCTCATAAGCGCTTAGGACAGTGCCCTGAACACAGTAAGTGCTCAATAAATACAATGGAATGAATCTAATATCGGGGCAGGTGAGATGATAATGCCCATGGAGTCAACTGGAGGTGCCAACTAAATGTGGCAGTCTCAAACGCCAATGACCTTCCCGATGCCCAGTTGCCTAAACAGGCCTACAGCCTATTCAATAGTTCAGTTATGGGGGGATCCGGTTTTATTTCCGAGAACGACATCGCCCCCTCAGGATCATCCCCGGGGCAGCCTTCATATCACGGTTCCTCAGGCTGTATATGAGGGGGTTGATGGTGGGGGGCACCACGGCACAGAACACGGACACCAGCAGGGCCAGCGTCAAGGGGGAGAGGGACGGCGGCTTCAAGTGGGAGGAGTAGGTCGTGGTGATGAAAACAGCGGTGACAGCGAGGTGGGAAAGGCAGGTGGAAAAGGTTTTGGCCCGGACCTCGGCGGCCAGCATCCTCAGCACAGCCCGGAAGATGCGCACGTACGAGACGACGATGGAGGACAAGAGCCCCAACCCCAAGGAGATACCGGTGGTCATGATTGCGTCAAGGGCCGCGTGTTTGACAGATCAAGAGATCTTTACTAAGGAGGGGATATTTCAAAAGAATTGGTGAAGCGTGGTGGATCTGCAGAAGAACAGGGAGAAGGTACCAGCTTAAAACAAGCCTCCAAACACTCCCCCGCTGAGTCAGGAGGCGGCGGCATCTTCCTATAGGCCCCTGGGGCCATGACGACCTCGGAGCTCAGGGGGACCTCATAGCAGATGGTGGCGTAGCGGTCGTAGGACATGGCCGTGAGGACGAAAAGCTCTGAGTCGGCAAACCAGACCAAGGAGAAGACCTGGACGGCACAGCCCAGGAGGGAGATTTCTCTCCGGTCGGTCAGGGAGTTGTGGATGGATTTGGGGTCGGTGACGGTGATGGGTCAGAGGTCGAGGACGGACCGATGCCTTTGAAAGAAGTACACTGTGGTGTGGAGACGCCGGTCGAGGGCGGTGATGGCGACGATGAAGAGATTCCCCTTCACCAGGTAGACCAGGTAGACCGTGGCCACCAGGTAGACCAAGAGGAATAGGGCCGAATGGAACAGCTGCAGCTCCCGGACCTCCGAGAATCCCAACAGTAGGAATTCCGTCAAGTTGACCATCTCTTGGAGAAGACTTCCTTTGGGGATGGCAGGAAGGAATTTACTGCAGACCAGCGGTGCCCAGTGACAGGGCCGGGGGGTGGGTCTTCATTTTACTGCTATCTTAACAATTACTTTGGGATTTATTAAATGTTGATTATGTCAGGGCACTGTGATAAGTGCTGGGGGTACTGTGGCTGCTATTCCGGTGGGCAGAAGGGTGCCCTATTGGAAAGGGCACGGACTTGTTAGTCAGTAGATATGGGATCTGATCTCTGCCCTGCTAGTGGCCTGAGACCTTGGGCAAGTCACTTATTCACTTGGTGCTTAGGATTTCTGTTATGTTACACGGGGAGGTTTTATCTGCTCTCCCCACCTGTTGGCCTGGAAGCCCCATGTAGGTCAGGGACTGTGTCCTATCTGTTTACTCTCTGTCAGTCAGTCAATCAATTCCTTTGACCTGGAACGCCCTCCCTCCTCAAATCCGCCAAACTAGCATACTTCCCCCCTTTAAAACCCTACTGAAAGCTCACCTCCTCCAGGAGGCCTTCTCGGATTAAGCCCCCATTTTCCTCTGCTCCCTCTCCCCTCCTCATCGCCCTGACTCATTCCCTTTGCTCCCGCCCCACAACACTTGTGTATATATGTACGTATTTATAATAATTCTATTTATTTTGTATTAATATTGTGTTTATATGTATAATTCTATTTATTTATAATGAAGCTAATTGATGCCTGTTTACTTGTATTTAGGTCTGTCTCGCCCATTCTAGACTGTGAGCCCGTTGTGGGCAAGGATTTAAAAAATGATTGCATTTGGTAAGTGCTTACTATGTGTGAAGCACTGATCTAAACTCTGGGGGCATACAAGGTGATCAGGCTGTCCCACGTGGGGCTTACAGTCTTAATCCAATTTTACAGATGTGGTAACTGAGGCTCAGAGAAGTTAAGTGACTGGCCCAAAGTCATACAGCTGACAAGTGGCGGAGCTGGGGTTAGAACCCATGACCTCTGACTCCCAAACTCGTGCTCTTTCCAATGAGCCACGCTTATTCTGTTGGATTGTCTCTATTGCTGAATTGTACTTCGGAAGAGATTAGTACAATGCTCTGCACACAGTAAGCGCTCAATAAATACGATTGAATGAATGAATTGTACTAACTGAGTGCTTACTGTATGCAGAGCACTGAACTAATTGCTAGGGAGAGTAAAATATTCATTCATTCAATCGAATTTATCGAGCACGTACTGTGTGCAGAGCACTGTACTAAGCGCTTGGAAAGTACAATTCAGTAATAGAGACAATCCCTGCCCACACAGGGCTTACAGTCTAGAAGGGGCAAGACAGACATCAAAACAAGTAAACAGGTATCAATATAAATAAAAGGAATTATACTAATATACATAAATACATAAGTGCTGTGGGGTGAGGAGGTGGGGAAGAGCAAATGGAGTGGGTTGAGGTGATATGGACAGGAGGGGGAGCTGAGGAAACGGGGGGCTTAGTCTGGGAAAGCCTCCTAGAGGAGCTGTGCCTTCTGTAGGGCTTTGAAGGGGGGAAGTGTGATCTTTTGGAAGATTTGAGGAGGGAGGGTATTCCGGGCCAGAGGTAGGACGTGGGCCAGGGGTTGACAGCGGGACAGGCGATATAGAAGCACCGTGAGAAGGTTAGCGACAGAAGATCGGAGTGTGCAGGCTGGGCTGTAGAAGGAGTACAGTGCTCTGCACACAGTAAGCGCTCAATAAATACGATTGAATGAATGAAGGAATGAATGAGAGAAGGGAGCGTGTGCCAAAGCACTGAACGAAGCACTGGGAACTAGACCTAGCTGAGCACCTGTCTCGTAGCAGGGCTGAGCTGCTTGAATCACTTTTATGACAATATAACCGACACATTCCCTGCCCACAATAGGATTACAGTCAGTTGACAAGTTTACAGTCTCCCGTATCAAACTCAACGTTTTCAATAGTGTTTAGCCCATTGTAAGTTCTGAATGAATGCAGGAAGTAAGAATCATAACTAGGTCTTGACTTCACCACCACCCCACCCTCCGATTCTTTTCTATCCCATTACTGCTCTGTACTTCAGTTACCTAATAATAATGATAATAATAAGTTCTTCTTTAAGTACATACTATGAGCCACGCATTGTTCTAAGCACTGGGGTAGATACAAGGTAATCAGGTTGTCCCACGTGGGGTTCACAGTCTTAATCCCCATTTTATAGATGAGGTAACCGAGGCACAGAGAAGTTCAGTGACTTGCCCAAGGTCACAGAGCAGACAGGTGTCACACATGGGGCTCACAGTGTAAGTAGGAGGGACAACAGGAGAAAGGAGGCCCAGAGAAATGAAGCAACTTGCCCAAGGTTACCCACTCCGAAATTAGTCCTATACCCACGTCCTTTTGACTCCCAGATTCCAGCCATGCTGCTCATTGACCCCAAGCTCACGCCATTCCACCGGTCTGGAATGCCTCCACACTCCAAATCCATCAAGTCGATCAATCAATCATATTTATTGAGCTCTTACTATGTGCAAACACTGAATTAAGCCCTTGGGAGAGTAAGTGCCAAACTATGATAGACACATTCCCTGCCCACAATGAACTCACAGTCTAGAGTGGGAGACAGACATTAATATAAATAAATGAATTAGGGGTCTATACATAAGTACTGCGGGACTGAGGGTGGGGCGAGTAAAAGGAACAAATCACGGTGATGCAGAAGAGGTGGGAGAAGAGGAAAAGAGGCTTATTCAGGGAAGACCTCTTGGAGGAGACGGACCTTCAATAAGGCTTCGATTGGGCTGGGGTGGTTGTGTAAGATTACAACTCTCTTAATCTCTTCAGTGCCCTCCTAATATTATCATTTGTTTCCCCTGAATTTCCCACGGTGATCACCTTCTCCTCCCCACAACCTCTTCTCACTCACTCAATGATATTTACTGAGCGCTTACTATGCGCAGAACACTGCACTAAGCGATTGGGAGAGTAGAATACAACAGAATCAGCAGCCACATTCCCTGCCCATAACGAGCTCCCGGCTCAGACTCACCAGTTCAGGCCCGAGGTGGGATATGCTGGTCTCCCCTGGATTCGGGTCGTGTCGTCATTTCTCCGCCCCCAGGTTGTCGGCGAACCTTCTAAAAAGGGAGCGGGCACAACCCCCCTCCCGCCCCGTTCACTCTGTCGCAAGTAGCCGGGAGGCTCTCCAGATAGACATGTCTTCTTTCTTTCCCAAAGTGCCGCAATAGAAGCCCGGGATTCCGTTCCCGAGGGGCCAGCCCGCCATTACACAACATGGCCCTGCTGCTCCCGGTAGAATCCTCTCCGCAGAGAGCCGCCATAGAAGCCCGGGACTCCGTTCCCGAGAGGCCTGCTGCCCGCCCGCCATCACACCGCGTGGCCCCGCTGCTCCCGGAAGGATCCTGTCCTCCGGACGCCGCCGGGAGGGCCGGGGCTCCCCCACCCTCCCTCCCTCCCTCCGTCTGTCCGTCACCCAGCAGCCTGCTATCGGGAGCTTATGCCCCGCGGCCGGGCTCCTGGCAGCCCCCCACTCGGGCATCTGCATCCGCACCCGACTACTCCGAGTTCCTTGGACTGGGCTCCCACCCCCCTATCATCGCTACACTCACCCCGTAGAAGCCACCTCCACTCTGTCCAAGTAGCCAACTGGGATCGCGGGACATTGTGTCCCCCTACTTGTTCACGGTTCACTGTATCCCGTTGCTCGTCCACGAATCATTATATCCCCTTGCTCGTCCGTGAGTCATTGTGTCCCCCTGATTCCACCCCACAACAATTAAGCGACCATCTTGAGGAGCCCCCCACTTCCCCCTTCCCGATCCGGACCTGACTGATTCTCCCCCCACCCGCCTCCCCTCCCCCGGGAAAAAGACCCTTGTTATCACCAAGTTACTTTAACGACAACCTCATTCGCACCTAGTCAGCCCTCCCATACTATTTGGCTGTTCACTCCTCTCCCCAGGCATTTCCGCTCCCTGAACCCCCCTTAACAGTTCCACCCTACTCCAGAGATGTCATCCATTGGACTACATCCCCCTCCACCTCGAGACAAGTTTGCGAGGAGCCCCAGGATTCTGCTTGCCATTAACCTCTTTGACCTGTTTTGACTGACCTATGGACAAATCATGGTCGCTTCTCCATGTTAATTGTTAACTGCTCTCTGCGACGTCATCGTCTGCTTATTTTATTATTCCCATCGCATGTTAACTGCTAACGTCTCTCGATGATGTCACCACCTGCTTATTTCACTGCCATCGTATATTAATTGTTAACTTCTGTCTGCGATGCCATCATCTTCTTAATTTTTTGCCATCACACAGTAGTTGTTATCTGCTCTCTGTGACATTATCATCTACCTATTTTATTATTGCCATAGCATGTTAATTGTTAACTACCCTCTTTGATGCCATCGCCTACTTATATCATTGCTACTGTGTTTTTGCTTCTGCATTTCAATTGTTAACCTCCCGCTGTGCTGTCATTTACCCTGCTGACCTCACCATGAACTATCAATTCCTTTTCTCCCAACTGCCATTTCCATTCCTCACCTTCCTCTTCCCCTCTCCCACCCAGCTTTTTCCCTCCCTTTCCCCCAACCCGCCCCTTCCCCTTTCCCGCACCCCACCCCTTCCCCTTTTCCCCTCCCCAGGATCCCTCTGTACCAGCGCCAACCCTCAACTCCTCCCTCCCAGCCCCCTTCCTCCCCTCCTCCCCGCCCCCACTCCATCCCAGTTCTCCTTTCTCATCACCACCCCTCTTCCCACTCTCCCTGCCTAGGCCCCCGCCAACTCATCCCAATCCAAAAACTCCCCACCCTTCGCACCCTTCCTCCTCCCTCCCCTCCCTCCACAGCTGCTGCCAAGTGTGGCCTCTGGAACCCCCGTTCCTTTATAGGTAAGCTCCCTTGCATCCTGGATCTAGTCCTCTCCATCTCTCTACTCCTCCTCGCCCTAACTGAAACATGGCTCTCTCCGGACGACACGGTCTCTTCTGTTCTCTCTACAGTGGAGGCCTCTTCTCCCACTCCCTCAGACTCACCGGAAAAGGAGGAGGTGTCGGTTTCCTTCTCGCCTCCCATGTCGCTTTCGCATTATCCCTCCTCCCCCTTCCCTTTCCTTCCCTTCCTTTGAAGTCCACATTATTCGCCTCTACCACCCCCTCCAGATTTTTGTAGCTGTCATCTACCGCCCCCCGGCCCCACCTCCAACTTCTTAAACGATTTTGACCCCTTCCTCACCTTCCTTCTCTCCTTTTCCATGTCTCTGATCCTCGAAGACTTCAACATCCACATGGATAACCCTGGTGACTCCTCTACCGCCCGCCTTCTATCTCTCCTTGACGCTGCCAACCTCTTGCTCCACCCCACCTCGTCCACTCACCAATTTAGTCACACCCTCGACCTCATCATCTGAAATCCCTCTCTCTGATCATAACCTTCTCACCTGCCTGCGCACTCACACTCCTCTCCCCTGCAAATCTATATTACTACCTCACAGAGACCTCCGCTCTCTCGACCCCATCCATCTTTGTGAGCGCCTCACACCCACCTCGCCTCCCTTTCCTCTCTACCCAATCTTGATGATCAGATTACGGCTCTCAACTCTACCCTCTTTACTCATCTCGACTCCCTCGCTCCCCTTTCCCATCGCCGCTCTCGTACCACTAACCCACAGCCCTGGATCACTGCCACTGTCTGCCTCCTTCGCTCTTATGCTCGAGCCTCTGAACGCTGATGGAGAAGGTCTAAACACCATGCCAAACTCGTTCAATTCAAGTTTACCCTATCCTGCCTTAAGTCTGCCCTCTCTTCTGCCAGACAAAACTATTTCCCCTCCCTTATTGACACCCATGCCCATCACCCCCGTCAGCTCTTCCGTATATTGAACTCCCTTCTCAGGCCCCCTGTTCCTCCCCCTCCTCCTTTCCTCACCCCCAACGATCTGGCCTCCCACTCCATTAGTACTCTCTATATTACTCTATTTATTTACTCATTTATTACTCTATTTATTTATTTATTTTACCTGTACATATTTATTCTATTTATTTTATTTTGTTAATATGCTTTGCTTGTTGTCTGTCTCCCCCTTCTAGACTGTGAGCCCGCTGTTGGGTAGGGACCGTCTCTATATGTTGCCAACTTGTACTTCCCAAGCGCTTAGTACAGTACTCTGCGCATAGTAAGTGCTCAATAAATACGATTGAATGAATGAATGAATAAATGAATGGAGAGGAAAGGGAGGATCTTGGCTATGTTGCGGAGGTAAGACCGGAAGTTTTTGGTGACAGATTGGATGTGAGGGGTGAACGAGAGAGCAGGGTCGAGGATAACACCGAGGTTGTAGGCTTGTTAATTGTTAACTGCTCTCTGTGATGTCATCGCCTACTTATTTTATTATTGCTACTGCATTATTGCTACTGCATGTTCATTGTTAACTTCCCGCTGTGATCTCATTTACCTTGCTGACTTCACCATGAACTATCAGTTCCCCTGCTCCCAACTGCCCTTCCTATTCCTCACCTTCCCCTTCCCCTCTCCCACCCAGCTCTTTCCCTCCCTTCCCACACCCCACCCCTCACCCTCCCCAGAATCCCTCTGTCCCAGCGCCAACCCTCAACTCCTCCCCTCCAAACCTCTCCCTCCCCTTCTCCTCCCCGCGCAGGCCCCTGCCAACTCATCCAAATCCAAACCCTCCCCACCCCTCGCACCCTACCCTCTCCCTCCCCTCCCTTCACAGCTGCTTCCAAGCGTCGCCTCGGAACCCCCGTTCCATTATAGGTAAATTCCCTTTCATCCTGGACCTATTCCTTTCCAGCTCTCTACTCCTCCTCGCCCTAACTGAAATATGGCTCTCTCCGGATGACACGGTCTCTTCTGCTTCTCTCTCCAGTGGAGGCTTCTTTTTCTCACACTCCCCCAGACTCACAGGAAAAGGAGGAGGTGTCGGTTTCCTTCTCGCTCCCCAATGTCGCTTTCGCACTATCCCGCCTCCCCCTTCCCTTTCCTTCCTCTCCTTTGAAGCCCACATTTTTCGCCTCTACCCCCCCTCCAGATCTCGACTCCGCTCTCTCGTTCCCCCCTCACTTCCAAGCCGTCAGGAAAACCTGCCGGTCTCACCTCCGCAACATTGCCACGATCTGTCCTTTCCTCTCCATACAAACCGCTACCCTGCTCGTTCAAGCTCTCATCCTATCCCGTCTGGATTACTGTATCAGCCTCCTCTCCGATCTCCCATCCTCCTGTCTCTCCCCACTTCAATCCATACTTCACGCCGCTGCCCGGATTGTCTTTCTCCAGAAATGCTCTGGGCATGTTACTCCCCTCCTCAAAAATCTCCAGTGGCTACCAATCAACCTACGCATCAGGCAGAAACTCCTCACCCTTGTCTTCAAGACTCTCCATCACCTTGCCCCCTCCTACCTCACCTCCCTTCTCTCCTTCTATAGCTCAGCCCGCACTCTCCGCTCCTCTGCCGCTAATTTCCTCACCGTGCCTCGTTCTGTCCCGCCGTCAACCCCCGGCCCACGTCATCCCTCTGGCCTGGAATGCCCTCCCTCCGAACATCCGCCAAGCTAGCTCTCTTCCTCCCTTCAAGGCCCTACTGAGAGCTCACCTCCTCCAGGAGGCCTTCCCAGACTGAGCCCCCTCCTTACTCTCTCCCCCTCCTCCCCCTATCCATCCCCCCGCCTTACCTCCTTCCCTTCCCCACAGCACCTGTATATATGTGTATATGTTTGTACGCATTCACTACTCTATTTGTTTTACTTGTACATATTTATTCTACTTATTTCATTTTGTTAATATGTTTTGTTTTGTTCTCTGTCTCCCCCTTCTAGACTGTGAGTCCACTGTTGGGTACGGACCGTCTCTATATGTTGCCAGCTTGTACTTCCCAAGCGCTTAGTACAGTACTCTGCAAACAGTAAGTGCTCAATAAATACGATTGAATGAATGAATGAATGAGTGAATTCTTGTAGCCATTATCTACCGCCCCCCTTTCCCCACCTCCAAATTTTTTAAAGATTATGACCCCTTTCTCACCTCCCTATTCTCCTTTTCCGTGCCCACTCTGATCCTCGGAGAACTTCAACATCCACATGGATGTCCCTGGTGACTTCTCTGCCGCCCGCCTTCTATCTCTCCTTGACGCTGGCAACCTTCTGCTCCACCTCACCTCTCCCACTTACCAACTTGTCACATTCTCTACCTCATCATCAACTACCGCTGACCTATCTCCACCCTCACCAACTCTGAAATCCCTCTCTCTGATCATAACCTTCTCACCTGCCTACTCACTCACACTCCTTTCCCCTGTAAATCTATATTGCTACCTCACAGAGACCTCTGCTCTCTCCACCGCATCCATCTTTCTCAGCGCATCACACCCCACCTCGCCTCTCTTTCCTCTATACCAAATCTTTATGACCAGATTACTGTTCTCCACTATACCCTCTCTACTCAGCTCAACTCGCTCGCTCCCCTTTCCATTAGCCGCTCTCGTACCACTAACCCACAGCCGTGGATCACTGCCACTGTTCGCCTCCTTCACTCTTATGCTTGGGCTGCTGAACGCTGCTGGCGAAAGTCTAAACACTAAGCCAACCTTGTTCACTTCAGGTTTATCGTATCCTGCCTTAACCCTGCCCTCTCCTCTGCCAGGCAAAACTGTTTCTCCTCCCTTACTGACACCCATGCCCGTCATCCCCGTCAGCTCTTCCATACATTTAACTCCCTTCTCAGGTCCCCTGTTCCTCCCTCTCTTTCATCTATCACCCCCAAATATCTGGCCTTCTACGTCATTAGTAAAATAAATTCCACCAGGTCTGAGCTGCTCAAATTCACTCCTCCCCGTCCTCCAACCACCCTGCTCTCAACCCTCTCCGCTACTCTCCCATCCTTCCCAGCAGTATCTTCAGATGAGATCTCTTCCCTTCTCTCAATTGCTACTCCATCCACCTGTGGGCTTCAGACCCCATTCCCTCTCATCTTATGAAATTTCTCGCCCCTTCCCTCCTCCACTCCTTCACTTCCATCTTCAACTGCTCACTCTCCACTGGTTCCTTCCCCTCTGCCTTCAAATATGCCCACGTCTCTCCATCCTAAAAAAGCCCTCTCTTGACCCCACCTCCCGTTCTATATATCGCCCTATCTCCCTCCTACCATTCCTTTCCAAACTCCTAGAACGAGTCATCTACACCCGCTGACTCTAATTCCTCAACTCCAACTCTCTCCTTGACTCCCTCCAATCTGGCTTCGTCCCCTACACTCCACCGAAAGTGCCCTCTCAAAGATCACTAGTGACCTCCTTCTTGCCAAACCCAACGGCTTCTATTCTATCTTAATCTTCCTTGACCTCTCAGCTGCCGTCGACACTGTGGTCCACCCCCTTCTCCTCAACATGCTATCCAACCTTGGCTTCACAGACTCCGTCCTCTCCTGGTTCTCCTCTTATCTCTCCGGCCATTCATTCTCAGTTTCCTTTGTGAGCACCTCCTCCCCCTCCCATCCCCTTACTGTAGGGGTTCCTCAAGGGTTAGTTCTTGGTCCCCTTCTCTTCTCTATCTACCCCACTTCCTTGGTGACCTCATTCACTCCCACGGCTTCAACTATCATCTCTATGCTGATGACTTCCAAGTCTACATCTCTGCCCCTGCTCTCTCTCCCTCCCTCCCTTCAGTCTCGTGTCTCCTCCTGCCGTCAGGACATCTCAATCTGGATGTCTATCCGCCATCTAAAATTCAATATGTCCAAGAGTGAACTCCTTATCTTCCCTCCCAAACCTTGCCCTCTTCCTGATTTCCCCTCACTGTAGACGGCACTACCATCCTTCCCATCTCACAAGCCCGCAACCTTGGTGTCATCCTCGACTCCAGTCTCTCGTTCATCCCTCAAATCCATTCCGTCACCGAAACATGCCAGTCTCACCTCCGCAACATCGCCAAGATCCACACTTTCTTCTCCATCCAAACCGCTACCTTGCTGATTCAATCTCTCATCCTAGCCCGACTGGATTACTACATCAGCCTCCTCTCTGATCTCCCATCCTCCTGTCTTTCCCCACTTCAGTCTATACTTCACGCTGCTTCCCAGATTAAGAACCCAGGTCATTCTGATTCTCATGCTCGTGCTCTATCCATTAGGCAGTGCTGAGACTGAGAATGAACGGCCGGAGAGATAAGAGGAGAACCAGGAAAGGACAGAGTCTGTGAAGTCAAGGTTGGATAGCGTGTTGAGGAGAAGGGGGTGGTTCACAGTATCGGAGGCACATCTCCAAGTTCCGCCCTTTCCTCTCCATCCAAACTGTTACCCTGCTGGGTCAATCTCTCATCATATCCCGACTGGATTACTGCATCAGCCTCCTTTCTGATCTCCCATCCTCCTGTCTCTCCCCACTTCAATCTATACTTCACGCTGCTGCCCGGATCATCTTTGTGCAGAAACGCTCTGGGCATGTTACTACCCTCCTCAAAAATCTCCAGTGGCTACCAATCACCATACATATCAGGCAAAAACTACTCACTCTAGGCTTCGAGGCTCTCCATCACCTCGCCCCCTCCTACCTCACCTCCCTTCTTTCCTTCTAGAGCACAGCCCGCACCCTCCGCTCCTCTGCCGCTAACCTCCTCACTGTGCCTCGTTCTCGCCTGTCCTGCCGTCGACCCCCGACCCACGTCCTCCCCTGGCCAGGAATGCCCTCCCTCCGCACATCCGCCAACCTAGCCCTCTTCCTCCCTTCAAAGCCCTACTGAGAGCTCACCTCCCCCAGGAGCCCTTCCCAGACTGAGCTCCCTCCCTCCTCTTCCCCCCTCCCCCTCTCTATCCCCCGGCCTTACCTCTTTCCCCTCCCCACAGCACCTGTATATATGTTTGTACATATTTATTTCTCTATTTATTTTACTTGTAAATATTTACTATTCTATTTTATTTTGTTAACATGTTTTGTTTTGTTGTCTGTCTCCCGCTTCCAGACTGTGACCCCGCTGTTGGGTAGGGACCGTTTCTACACGTTGCCAAGGGCTTAATACAGTGCTCTGCACACAGTAAGCGCTCAGTAAATACGATTGAATGAATGAATGAATCTGTAGGCGATTCTCATGAGGAGACGAGGGCAAAGCTCATTAGAGGAGTCTGCTTGCATCATGGGGAGGGCTCTCAAGTGTCTTTCAAAGCCCTTGGTGGCTTCTATCTCACAGGAAGGCGTCGAGGCGGCCAAACCAATCTGTAAACGCGCTGGTTCCTCCTGATTTCTTGGGTCGGTAGCTTTCAAATTCATCCTGCCCTACTGCAGCCCAGCCCACACGCTTCACTCCTCTAATGCCAGCTTACTCACCATGCTCCGTTCTCGTCTATCTCACCGCCGACACCTTTCCCACATCCTGCCCCTGGCCTGGAACTCCCCCGCCATGTACATCAGAAAACCAGTCTCTCCATTTTTGAAGTCTTATTAAGGTCACATCTCTAAGAGGCCTTTGCTGAATAAGCCCTCTTTTTCCTGGCTCTCTCTCCCTTCTGCATCATCTATGTACGTAGATCTGGGAACTTTGGGCGTCTGATCTTTGCCCTAACTTTAACCTCCGAGCATTCATATACATATATTTAAGTTATAGACTACTGATTATGTGTTTATGTTAATGTCTGCCTCCCCCGCTAGACGGCAGGCTTGTTGTGGGCGGGGAATGTATCTACCAACTCTGTTGTATTGGATTCTCCCAAACACTTAGTGCAGTGTTCCTTCCCCAACATCTTGACCATTGGCTTAAAAACATCTCACCTGCTTTCCCAATCTCACCCACGATCTCTTTCCACCTCACTCACCAGATCTCCCCTTCTCACCCACCATCTCTCTATCTCACCCACTCGCTCTCCCCACCCACCCATCAAACATTCTCCTGCATCAAACATTTCACTCCTCTTCCCAAGATCACCCTCCAACTGTATCCAGCTCTTGCCTCCCAAATATGACCCTCAACCCTTCTCTAGATCATGCTACTGTGTCCCTAACCCGTAACTGCCTCCTTTCCAAATTCGTTACTTTCAAAGCCTTCCTAAAATCCCACCTCCTCTGAAATGTTCTCCTGATTAATTCGCCTTACCCCACAATATAGTCAATTTAACACCTCCCTTACCCGTTATGCGCCCAATTCTTATCCTGAGCTCATATGTATCGACTTTCTATCTATGTGTCTGTTTGCATAGTTACTCGCACTGCAATAATTTATTGATTTCCTCCTGATCCACTTTACGACTTCCAGCTATGTGCTTCTTCTTTATCCTGCTCCCTCTGTTTTTTATGGTATTTGTTAATCAATCAATCAATCGTATTTATTGAGCGCTTACTGTGTGCAGAGCACTGTACTAAGCGCTTGGGAAGTACAAGCTGGCAACATATGGAGACAGTCCCTACTCAACAGTGGGCTCACAGTCTAGAAGGGGGAGACAGAGAACAAAACCAATCATGCTAACAAAATAAAATAAATAGAATAGATAGGTACAAGTAAAATAAATAAATAAATAAATAAATAAATAGAGTAATAAATATGTACAAATATATATATACATATATACAGGTGCTGTGGGGAAGGGAAGGAGGTAAGATGGGGGGATGGAGAGGGGGACGAGGGATAGTTAAGCACTTAATATGTCGAACACTGTTCTAAGTGACAGGTTGCATACAAGTTTGTCAGGTCAGACAGAGTCTCTGTTCCATACAGGACTCACGTTCTAAGTATTGACTTCCCATTTTGCAGTTGAGAAAGTTGAGGCACAGAGAAGTGAAATGACTTGCCCTAAGTCCCACAGCAGGCAAGAGGCAGAGCTGGGATTAGAACTCAGGTCCTTAGACTCTCAAGACTTTGATCTTTCAATTAGGCCATACTGCTGCTCTTCCAGTAAACTATTAGCTCCTTAGAGACAGGGGTTATATTTCTTCCGTTTTGTTATGGTATTTGCTAAATGCTTACTATGAACCAGGCACTGTTCTAAGTGCTGTGATAGATACAAGCTATTCAGGTTGGCTACAGTCCTTGTCCCACATGGGACGCACTGTCTGAATCCCCATTTCACAGATGAAGTAACTGAGACACGGAGATGTTAAGTGACTTGCCCAAGGTCACACAGCAGAGAAGTGGCAGAGCCACATCTTCTGACTCCCAAGTCCTGTTGTCATTAAGCCATGCTGCTTCTTAGTATAGGATATGGTATAGTATAGATAGATACCTATATTTATCTCTATCTATACTTATCTCTATATCTATATTTATATCTATCCTTGTATCTACCTACTATCTCTAAAATGTCAGCTCCTTTTGGACAGGGAACGAATCTGCTAATTCTGTTGCATTGTGCTCTCCCAACCGCTTAATATAGTGGAGTACGCAGTACGTACGCCATAAATGCTCGCCGTGTTAAAGTCTAGGGTAGATCCAGAATACTGAGATCACAGGCACTCCCTCCTCCACGGGGCTCATTGTCTAGGAGTGAAGAAAAGCAGGTATTTTGTCCCCAACTTCCAGAGAGGGAAATCAAGGCTTTGTTCAGTGAAAGGGCTGGAATTAGAACCTCAGTCTCCTAATTAATCAGTGAATGGTATATATTAAGTGATTAGTCTGCGCAGAGAACAATACCAAGGGCTTGGGAGAGTAATAATAAAAATTGTCGCATTTGTTAAGTGCTTACTATGGTGATTACTATGTGCTTACACACTGGGATGGACACAAGCAAATCGGGTTGGGCGCTGTCTCTGCCACACCTGGGGCTCACAACCTCAAACACCATTTTACAGATGAGGTAACTGAGCTACAGAGAAGTCAAGTGACCTGTCCAAGGTCACACAGCTAATGCGTGGTAGAGCCGGAATTAGAACTGATGACCTTCTGACTCCTAGTCCCGTGCACTATCCACTATGCCGGTTGGTAGAGATGTTCCCTGTTCGCAAGATGCTTACGGCCTCAGAGGGTAGACAGGAATTAAAATAAATTACAGCCCAGCCCAAACACTCCGCTTCTCTGTTGCCTGGGGAAGCAGCGTGGCTCTGTCGAAAGAGCCCGGGCTTTGGAGACAGAGGTCATGGGTTCAAATCCCGGCTCCACCGCTTGTCAGCTGTGTGACTTTGGGCAAGTCACTTCACTTCTCTGTACCGCATTTACCTCATCGGTAAACCGGGGATTAAGATTTTGAGCCCCACATGGGACAACCTGATCACCTTATATCCTCCCCAGCGCTTAGAACAGTGTTTTGCACATGGTAAGCTCTTAACAAATACCAAAATTATTGTTATCATTATTATTAACCTCCTCACTGTGCCTCGTTCTCGACTATCCCACCGTCGACCCCTGGACCACGTCCTACCTCTGTCCTGGAATGCCCTCTCGCCTCCTCACATCCACCAAACTAGCTCTTTCCCCCTTCAAAGCCTTGCTGAGAGCTCACCTCCTCCAGGACGCCTTTCCTGACGGAGCCTCCCCCTTTCCTCTGCTCCTCCTCCCCTCCCTATTGCCCCTACTCTCTCCCTCTGCTCTACCCCACTCCCTGCCCCACAACACTTGTGTATATGTGTACGTATTTATTATTCTATTAATTTTATTAATGATGTGTACATATCTATAATTCTATTTATTTATTTTGATGCTATTGATGCCTGTCTACTTGTTTTGATTTGTTGTCTGTCTCCCCCATTCTACCTGTTGCCGAGTTATACTTTCCAAGCACTGAGTCCAGTGCTCAATAAATACGATTGAATGAATAAGTGAGTAAATTACGGAGATGGACATACCTTCTGTGGGACGAGGGTGGGGTAAAAACAATCAAGTGCTCAAAGGGGACAGATTCAAGTGATGCAGAGGGAGATAGAGTAGGGAAATAAGGACTTATTCTGGGAAGGTCTCTTGGAGGAGATGGGATTTTATACCTGGGGAATGTTGGTGAGGAGACGACGGGAAGGAGGTGGTGTCGTAGGGGGAGAGAATTTGGGAGCTGGAGACTGGATATATCCCAGAGTAGGTCATGGAATACGGGGATGAGGAGGGAGAGGAAGCAAATGGCCGAGACCAACAGTGAACCCCAGATCAGACTAGGAAGAAGGTTTGGAGACAGAAAGTAGTGACCGCAGTGAGGCTGATTGGAGTTTCTCCGTGCGTGGCACACGTCAGTGTGAAGGGTCACATGTTCCTCATGGGGCGATCGTGTGGGGCAGGGCCGCTACACTGTCCTTGGGGCCAGACCGCAGAGATTTTGGCCCCTAGGAAAGGCAGCCCCTAACAGAACATAATAGGCTGCTCAGCCCACCGTGTGGCCCGTTCCCCGGGGGGAATTCCCCAGGAACATTGGGGAGTTTTTCCAGGAAGGCCTGGCCTTTATTAGCGTTCTGAGCGGGAGGTAAGAGGAGCCAGGACCCTTGACATCTCCCGAAGACCCTCCTGTGGCGGACGTCCGGGAGCCGAGGGGACAGGAGTGGTTGAAGGACAGCAGAGACCTGCACCCGCTCGTCTCAGACTGACCGATGAGTCTGGGCCGGGGAGAAGACGGATGGGAAAGGGTTTATCGGGGTAGGCGGCACAACAGAGAACGAGAGGAAGTTCCCGATCTCCCGACATCTCCATGCGTAACTCATTTCTCTCCCCCGGGGGTCTACACCTGTATCCATCCGCCGGATCTCCTGGGTGGGTGGTGGGGACGGACGGGGTCGGATCAGTAAAAAATATTCCGAGAAGAACATTCTCCAAATCCCCTGATAGGGGATTTGTGTGGCTTGTTATTTCGACCATACAGTGGCGCTTATTGAGCCACTACGATGTGCAGAACATTGTACAAAAAGCTCTGAAAGAAAGGACTGGGTAAGTTCCCGTCCCAAACAGGGGCTCACAATCCAAAAACAAGGGGTGAAGGGGAATCTGACACATATCTAATTCTCCTTGTTCCTGCTTGGGTGGTGGAAGGCAGAGTGGATCTAGGTGGGTTTAGGGCAATTTTGTCAGTGGATGGGGCCTCTTGGACTATAATAAAAATAATAATAATAATGGCATTTGTTAAGTACTTACCATATGCCAAGTACTGTACTTAGCGCTTGGATGGATGAGAAATTTGTGTTGCACACAGTCCCTGTCCCTCGTGAGGCTCGCAGTCTCAATCCTCATTTGACAGATGAGGGATGAGGCACAGAGAAGTGAGGTGACTTGCCCAAGATCACATAGCAGACCTGAGGCAGAGCTGAGATTAGAACCCAGGATGATTTGACTCCCAGCTCCATGCTCTATCTACTATTGAAGCTGCTTCTCTAATCCAGAAAATATCTCTAACATAGGAAATTAAGACAAGAGCCTGCAGTTACTTCTTTACCCGTGATCATTTTCAGCTGGTCTGTTCCCTCCTGGGCTGATTCCTTCAGGTAGGGCTTATTTTTATTTTCAGATCTCAGCCTTCCTCTGCCCCTGCCTCTATCGCCAATTCTCAAGGCTCTGAAGCAACCCAGAGTTCAGAGAGGTCTGAGAGAGGAACATTGGCCCTTTCATTCATTCGATCGTATTTCTTGAGCCCTTACTGTGTGCAAAACACTGTACTAAGGCTCTAGACCTCACTGGGTGTGTGAGGAGCGAGGCTTTTATAAATGGTATTTGCTAAGCATGTTCCAGGCACTATATTAAGTGCTGGCGTAGATAATCGGGTCAAACACAGTCTATCTTCCACTTAGGGCTCGCAGTATTAAACTCTATTTTAAAGATGAGGCACCTGAGGAACAGAGAAGGGTAGTGACTTGCCTGAGGTCACGCAGCAGAA
The DNA here is from genome assembly GCF_015852505.1 of Tachyglossus aculeatus. Lineage (NCBI taxonomy): Eukaryota > Metazoa > Chordata > Mammalia > Monotremata > Tachyglossidae > Tachyglossus > Tachyglossus aculeatus. Next base: position 149,107 of record NW_024044830.1, on the reverse strand, counting down.
AAATGGTGGAGCTGGGAATAGCACCCAGGTCCTCCGATTCCCAAGACCATGGTCTTTCCACAAGGCCATGCTGCTTTTCCATGCGGGGAGGAAATGTTGTCTTGTACCCTCCTAAGCGCTTAGTATAATGCTCTGGATACAGTAAACACTCAATGAATACCGCTGATTGCTTAAATTCACTCATTCACTCAATCGTCTTTATTGAGCACTTACTGTGTGCAAAGCACTTTTCCTTCATCTGAGTATCTGTTATTATTTTATTTCCTGTCATCCCAGCCAGATTCTAAACTGTTTCTTGTCCCTGTAGATAGTCTCGGAAATCTCCAGGAAATATTCAGTGTCACGATGGTGACGGAATTCCTGCTTCTGGGATTCTCGGTGGTCCGGCAGCCACAGCTGGTCCTCGCCGCGCTTTTCCTCCTGGTCTACCTGGCGGCCCTGACAGGGAATCTACTCATCGTCACCGTCACCGCCCTTGACCGGCGCCTCCACACCCCCATGTACTTCTTCCTCAGGAACCTGTCCCTCGTCGACCTCTGCCTCATCTCCGTCACCGTCTCCCCAATCCATCCACAATTCCCTGATGAACCGTAGATCCATTTCATTCCTAGGCCGTGCCGTCCAGATCTTCTCGGTGGTCCTGCTTGCTGGTTCAGAAGTTTTCATCCTCACGGCGATGTCCTATAACCCCTTCGTATCCATCTGCCTTCCCCTGCGCTATGAGGACATCGAGAACCGAAGAACCCATGGGAAGATGATGAGAGCTTCCTGGTTTAGTGGGGGTCTCATAGCAGTGATGCCCTCAGTTGAGACCTTCTCCATGCCCTTCTGTGGTTCCTATACGATCCCCCAATTCGTCTGTGACTTCACCTCCATAATCAAGTTCTCCTGCTCTAAATGTCACATCACTTTCGAAGTGACCATAGCCATTACCGCCTGTTTTGGTATCTTCAGCCTGTTTTGCATCCTCATCTTGTACGTGCACATCTTCCGGGCCGTGCTGAGGATTCCGGCCACTAAGGGCCAGGCTAAAGCCCTCTCCACCTGCCTGCCCCACCTCGCCATCACGACTATGTTTTTTTTACCACGGCTGCCTTCGCTAATTTAAAACCACAATCAGGCTCCTCAGCTACGGATATGGTACTGTCTGTGTTCTACATCGTGGTGCCCCCGGCCCTTAACCCCCTCATCTACAGCCTGAGAAACAGGGATGTGAAGGTGGCGTTGGGGAGGGTCCTAGGTGGGAGTTCTTTCACCCAGGGTAGAAAGTTTGTCCTTCTTCCTTGACAGTCATTTTTCACCCCCTGGATTGTTGGTTGCATCAGAATACTGCCTCGGTAGCAGAATTCAGTGGCATCCCTGACATCTAAGTGGCCTATGCAATTTTGGTTGTTTTTGGGAGTTCCTGGGGCAGTTTGGTACATGACATCTGTTTTCTTCAGGCTTACTGTCTGTCCACTCCCTTGTAACACCTCCCCACAATCACCATCATCAATGGTATTTATCAATCCCTTACTGTGTGCAAAGCGTTATTCTAAGCAATTTGGGAAATTACAATACAACAGAATTGATAGACATGTTCCCTGCTCACAACACGTTTATAGTCTACAGGAGAAGTAACATGGCCTAGTGTATAGAGCACAAGCCCGCGAGTCAGAAGGACCTGGGTTTTAATCCTGCTCCTCCACTTGTCTGCTGTGTGACCTTGGGCAAGTCACTTCACTTCTCTGTGCCTCAGTTCCCTCATCTGTAAAATGGAGATTACGACTGTGAGCTCCATGGGGGACAGGGACTGTTTCCAACCTGACAAGCTTGTGTCTACACCAATGCTTAGAACAGGGCTTGACACATAGTAAGCGAATAACAAATACCATTATTATTATTCAAGGTTAGCCAGTGGTGGATTATTTATTCATTAATATTAATTATATAAAATCAATTCCTCTACATTCATGTCGTTATATCAATTTATTTTAATACTTAGAGAAGCAGTGTAGCTTATTGGAAAGAGCGCAGACTAGTGAGTCTGGGTTCTAATCCTGTCTCCACCACTTGTCAGCTGTGCTACTTTGGACAAGTCACTTGACATTTCTGTGTCTCAATTCTCTCATCTGTAAAATGAGGATTAAGACTGTGAGCCCCGCTTGGGACAACCTGATTACCTTGCATCTACCCCAGCATTTAGAGCAGTGCTCGGCACGTAATAAACACTTAACAAATACTACTATTATTATTATTATTGTTATTATTATGCCTGTCTCCCCTTCTAGACTGTAAGCTCGTTGTGAGCAGGGAATGTGTCTACCAACTCTGTCATATTGGACTCTCAAAATCACTTCATACAGTGCTGTGCACACGGCAAGCACTCAATAAATGCTATTGACTGACTGACAGGGTAGGTGAGTAGTGTTCATTAAATGCCAGGGATTGCTGGATTGTTTGATTAACGTGGATTGAAAGGGAAGAAGGGGAAGGGAAAATTTGGAAGTGGTCCACCTCTCTGGGAATGCTATCGGGTGTTAGCCAGGCCCAGGACTCTGCCCAGAGCAGGGGTTCACAGAGGAGGCCCTGTGCTCGTGGAAACCAAGATGGCCTCTTTGCTCAGAACGAGGGGTTGTCGTTGGAGCTTGGCGGGAGCTGGAGAGATGGCGCGAGAGGCCGGAGGTGGGGAGACAGGAGTGGGAGAGACCTTCTGGAAGCTGGGAAATGGATAAGTGTGAGCATAGGAGAGGGAGGAGATATAAGAGGGAGAGATAATCAATCATATTTATTGAGCACTCACTATGTGCAGAGCACTGCACCGAACACTTGGGAGAGTACAAAACAACAATTTCGCAGACTCATTCCCTGCCCACAACGAACGTCCATAATAATAATAATAATAATAATAATAATAATAATAATAATAGTATTTTCTAGTCACTGACCATGTTCCAAGCACTGTACTAAGCACTGGAATATTATTGAAGGTACAAGATCGGTAGGTCCCACATGGGGCTCACAGTCTAAGTAGACAGGAGGACAGGGATCGAATCCCCATTTTGCAGATGAAGGAACTAAGGTATAGAGAAGTGACGTGACTTGCCCAAGATCATACAGAAGATAAATGGCAGAGCCAGGATTACAACCCAAGTACTTTGACCCCGAGACCAGTGCTTTTAACGCCATCACACCGCGCGGCCTTGCAGCTCCCGGAAGGATCCTCTCCTCAGAGCGCCGCCATAGACGCTCGGGACTCCGTTCCCGAGAGGCCCGCCCGCCATCACACCGCGCGGCCTTACTTCGCCCGGAAGGATCCTCTCCTCAGAGCGCCGCCATTGACGCCCGGGACTCGGTTCCCGAGAGGCTCGCCCGCCATCACACCGCGCGGCCTTGCTGCTCCCGGAAGGCTCCTCTCCTCAGAGCGCCGCCATAGACGCCCGGGACTCCGTTCCCGAGAGACCCGCCCACCATCACACCGCGCGGCCTTGCTGCTCCCGGAAGGATCCTCTACTCAGAGCGCCGCCATAGACGCCCGGGACTCTGTTCCCGAGAGGCCGGCCCGCCCGCCATCAAACGGCGCGGCCTAGCTGCTCCCGGAAGGATCCTCTTCTCAGAGCGCCGCCATAGACGCCCGGGACTCCGTTCCCGAGAGGCTCGCCCGCCATAACACCGCGCGGCCTTGCTGCTCCCTGAAGGATCCTCTCCTCAGAGCGCCGCCATAGACGCCCGGGACTCCGTTCCCGAGAGGCCCGCCCGCCATCACAGCGCCCCCACGAACGCCCCCCTGCTTCCACCCCCCCCCAACTCAGGAGGCCTTCCTTAAAATGCCCCTCATCCCCCCCTTCCTGGTCCGGTCCTGACTGACTCTCCCCCCGCCCCCAAGTAAAAAGCCCTTGTTAGCACCATGTTACATTAACGACAACCTCATTCGCACCTACTCAGCCCTCCCATGCTAGTTAACTGTTCGCACCTCTCCCCAGGTATCTCTGCTCCCTGACCCCCCTTAACTGGCCCACCCTACTCCAGCACTTAATAGTTTGTATCTGCTCTCTGTGACATCATTATCTGCCAATTTTATTATTGCCATAGCATATTGATTGTTTAACTACACCCTGTGATGCCATCGCCTACTTATATCATTGCTACTGTTTTATTGCTTCTGCATCTCAATTGTTAACCTCCCGCCGTACTGTCACTCACCCTGCTGACCTCACCATGAACTTTCAGTTCCCTTGCTCCCAACTGCCATTCCCATTCCTCACCTTCCCCTTCCCCTCTCCCACCCAGATTTTTCCCTCCCTCTCACCCACGAAGACCACTCCCCCTCACCCCCTACCAAGGATTCCTCTGTACCAGCGCCAGTCCTCCGCTCCTCCCTCCCGGCCCCCTCCCTCCCCTTCTCCCCGCCCCCACCCCATCCCAGTTCTCCTTTCCCATCGCCACCCCCCTTCCCACTCTCCCCGCCCAGGCCCCCGCCAACTCATCTCAATCCAAACCCTCCCCACCCCTCGCACCCTTCCCCCTCCCTCCCCACCCTCGACAGCTTCTGCCAGGTTTGGCCTCTGGAACCCCCGCTCAGTTTTAAGTAAGATCCCTTTCATCCTGGACCTTTTCCTTTCCAGTTCTCTACTCCTCCTTGCCCTAACTGAAACATGGCTGTCTCCGGACGACACGGTCTCTTCTGCTGCTCTCTGCAGTGCAGGCCTCTTCTTCTCCCACTCCCCCAGACTCACTGGAAAAGGAGGAGGTGTCGGTTTCCTTCTCGCCCCCCAATGTCGCTTTCGCACTATCCCTCCTCCCCCTTCCCTTTCCTTCCCTTCCTTTGAAGCCCACATTATTCGCCTCTACCAACCCCTCCAGATTCTTGTAGCCGTCATCTACCGCCCTCCGGGCCCCACTTCCAACTTCTTGAACGACTTTGACCCCTTCCTCACCTTCCTTCTCTCCTTCTCCATGCCCACTCAGATCCTCGGACACTTCAATATCCACATGGATATCCCTTACGACTCCTCTGCCGCCCGCCTTCTATCTCTCCTTGACGCTGCCAACCTCTTCCTCCACCCCATCTCACCCACTCACCAACTTGGTCATACCCTCGACCTCATCATCTCCTACCGCTGCACTGTGTCCACCCTCACCAACTCTGAAATCCCTCTCTTTGACCATAATCTTCTCACCTGCCTCCTCACTCACACTCCTTTCCCCTGTAAATCCGTATTACTTCCTCACAGAGATCTCCGCTCTCTGGACCCCACCCATCTTTCGGAGCGCCTCACACCCCACCTAGCCGCCCTCTCCTCTCTACCCAGTCTTGATGATCAGATTACTGCTCTCAACTCTACCCTTTCTACTCAGCTAGACTCACTCGCTCCCCTTTCCCTTCGCCGCTCTCGCACCACTAACCCACAGCCCTGGATCACTGCCACTGTCCGCCTCCTTCGCCCCTATGCTCGAGCTGCCGAACGCTGCTGGCGAAAGTCTAAACACCATGCCAACCTCGTTCACTTCAAGTTTATCCTTTCCTGCCTTAACTCAGCCCTTTCTTCTGCCAGACAAAACTATTTCTCCTCCCTTATTGACACCCATGTCCATCACCCCCGCCAGCTCTTCCGTACATTCAACTCCCTTCTCAGGCCCCCGGTTCCTCCCCCTCCTCCTTCCCTCACCCCCAACGATCTGGCCTCCTACTTCATTAACAAAATTAAATCCATCAGGTCCGACCTCCCCAAAGTCTCTTCCCCCCCTTCCCCAACCCCCCGGCTCTCAACACTCTCTGCTACTCTCCCATCCTTCCCAGCGGTATCCTCAGAGGAGCTCTCCTCCCTCCTCTCAAGTGCTACTCCGGCCACCTGTGCTTCTGACCCCATTCCCTCTCATCTCATGAAATCTCTCGCTCCATCCCTTCTCCCCTCCTTAACGTCCATCTTCAACCGCTCATTCTCCACTGGTTCCTTCCCTTCTGCCTTCAAACATGCCCATGTCTCTCCCATCCTAAAAAAACCCTCTCTTGACCCCATCTCACCTTCTAGTTATCGCCCCATATCCCTCCTACCATTGCTTTCCAAACTCCGTGAACGAGTTGTCTACACGCGCTGCCTAGAATTCCTCAACACCAACTCTCTCCTCGACCCCCTCCAGTCTGGCTTCCATCCCCTACATTCCATGGCAACTGCCCTCTCAAAGGTCACCAATGATCTCCTGCTTGCCAAATCCAACGGCTCATACTGTGTCCTAATCCTCCTCGACCTCTCAGCTGCCTTTGACACCGTGGACCACCCCCTTCTCCTCAACACGCTATCTGACCTTGGATTCACAGACTCCGTCCTCTCCTGGTTCTCCTCTTATCTCTCCGGTCGTTCTTTCTCAGTCTCTTTTGCAGGCTCCTCCTCCCCCTCCCATCCTCTTACTGTGGGGGTTCCCCAAGGTTCAGTGCTTGGTCCCCTTCTGTTCTCAATCTACACGCACTCCCTCGGTGACCTCATTCGTTCCCACGGCTTCAACTATCATCTCTACGCTGATGACACCCAGATCTACATCTCTGCCCCTGCTCTCTACCCCTCCCTCCAGGCTCTCATCTCCTCCTGCCTTCAGAACATCTCCATCTGGATGTCTGCCCGCCACCTAAAGCTCAACGTGTCGAAGACTGAACTCCTTGTCTTCCCTCCCAAACCTTGTCCTATCCCTGACTTTCCCATCTCTGTTGACGGCACTACCATCCTTCCCGTCTCACAAGCCCGCAACCTTGGTGTCATCCTCGACTCCGCTCTCTCATTCACCCCTCAAATCCAAGCCGTCACCAAAACCTGCCGGTCTCAGCTCCGCAACATTGCCAAGATCCGCTCTTTCCTCTCCATCCAAACCGCTACCCTGCTCATTCAAGCTCTCATCCTATCCCGTCTGGACTACTGCACCAGCCTTCTCTCTGATCTCCCATCCTCGTGTCTCTCTCCACTTCAATCCATACTTCATGCTGCTGCCCTGATTATCTTTGTCCAGAAACGCTCTGGGCATATTACTCCCCTCCTCAAAAATCTCCAGTGGCTACCAATCAATCTGCGCATCAGGCAGAAACTCCTCACCCTGGGCTTCAAGGCTCTCCATCACCTCGCCCCCTCCTACCTCACCTCCCTTCTCTCCTTCTACAGCCCAGCCCGCACCCTCTGCTCCTTCACCGCCGATCTCCTCACCGTACCTCGTTCTCACCTGTCCCGCCATCGACCCCCGGCCCACGTCATCCCCCGGTCCTGGAATGCCCTCCCTCTGCCCCTCCGCCAAGCTAGCTCTCTTCCTCCCTTCAAGGCCCTGCTGAGAGCTCACCTCCTCCAGGAGGCCTTCCCAGACTGAGCCCCTTCCTTCCTCTCCCCCTTGTCTCCCTCTCCATCCCCCCATCTTACTTCCTTCCCTTCCCCACAGCACCTGTATATATGTATATACATTTGTACATATTTATTACTCTATGTATTTATTTATTTATTTTTTCTTGTACATATCTATCCTATTTATTTTATTTTGTTAGTATGTTTGGTTTTGTTCTCTGTCTCCCCCTTTTAGACTGTGAGCCCACTGTTGGGTAGGGACTGTCTCTATATTTTTCCAATTTGTACTTCCCAAGCGCTTAGTACAGTGCTCTGCACATAGTAAGCCCTCAATAAATACGATTGATTGTTTGATTGATTTTATCCATCAGTACACACGGCCTCATGCTTCTGGGACCTGGAATAGGAATATGAAAGAGGATATTTCCCCTATTATTCTACAATTACTACTCTACAATTTTAACCAAAAATCTACTATTTCCACTATCTTTAATCTATATTAATGCCTGTCTCCCCTTGAAGACTGTAAACTCCATGTGGGCATGGCACATATCTATCAACTTTCCAATTTACCAACTACCAACTATTGTACTTTCCCAAGCATTTATTTCAGTGCTATGCACACAATAAGCAGAAGCAGCATGGTCAAGTGGACAGAGCCTGGGTCTAAGAGTTGAAAGGATCTGGGTTCCAATCCCAGCTTTGCCATTTACTGGCTGTGTGACCCAAGGGAATTCACTTCAATCAATCAATCAATCGTATTTATTGAGCGCTTACTGTGTGCAGAGCACTGTACTAAGCGCTTGGGAAGTACAAGCTGGCAACACATAGAGACAGTCCCTACCCAACAGTGGGCTCACAGTCTAGAAGGGGGAGACAGAGAACAAAACCAAACATACTAAAAAAATAAAATAAATAGAATAGATAGGTACAAGTAAAATGAATAAATAAATAGAGTAATAAATATGTACAAACATATATACATATATACAGGTGCTGTGGGGAAGGGAAGGAGGTAAGATGCGGGGGATGGATAGGGGGACGAGGGGGAGAGGAAGGAAGGGGCTCAGTCTGGGAAGACCTCCTGGAGGAGATGAGCTCTCACTAGGGCCTTGAAGGGAGGAAGAGAGCTAGCTTGGCGGATGGACAGAGGGAGGGCATTCCAGGCCCGGGGGTGGGGACGTGGGCCGGGGGTCTATGGCGGGACCGGAAGGCTGAGTCGGTGCGAATGAGGTTGTCGTTAATGTAACTTGGTGATAACAAGGGCCTTTTTTCCCGGGGCGGGGTGGGGGGCGTCAGTCAGGGCCGGACCGGGAAGGGGGTTGGGGGACACTATAAGGAAGGTCTTTTAATCGGGTGGGGGTGGAAGCAGGGGGCGTCTATGGTGGCGCTCTGAGGAGAGGAGCCTTCCGGGAGCAGCGGGGGCCACGCGGTGTGATGGTGGACAGGCCTCTCGGGAACGGAGTCCCGGGCATCTGTGGGGGCGCTCTGAGGAGATGATCATTCCTGGAGCAGCGGGGGCCACGCGGTGTGATGGCGGGCCGGCGGGCCTCTCGGGAACGGAGTCCCGGGCGTCTTTGTCGGCGCTCTGAGGAGAGGATCCTTCCGGGAGCAGCGGGGGCCACGCGGTGTGATGGCGGGCGGGCGGGCCTCTCAGGAACGGTGTCCCGGTCGTCTATGGCGGCGCGTTCTGAGGAGAGGATCCTTTCGGGAGCAGCAAGGCCGCGCGGTGTGATGGCGGGCTGACCTCTCGGGAACGGAGTCCCGGGCGTCTATGGTGGTGCTCTGAGGAGAGGATCATTCCGGGAGCAGCAAGGCCGCGCGGTGTAATGGCGGGTGGGATTCTCGGGAACGGAGTCCCGGGCGTCTATGGCGGCGCTCTGAGGAGAGGATCCTTCCGGCAGCAGCAAGGCCGCACTTCTCTGGGCCTCGGTTCCCTCATCTGTGAAACGGGGATTAAGACTGTGAGCCCCATGTGGGACACGAACTGTGTCCAGTAGGATTAGCGTGTATAGTAATAATGATGATGACATTTGCTATGCACTTCCTATGTGCCAATCACTGTTCTAAGCGCTGAGGAGGTACAAGGTAATCGGGTTGTTCCACACGGGGCTCACTCTTTTAATCTCTATTTTACAGATGAGGTAACTGAGGCAAAGAGAAATGAAGTAACCTGCCCAAAATCACACAGCTGACAAGTGGCAGAGCTCGGATTAAAACCCACGACCTCTCACTCCCAAACCCGGGCTTTTTCCACTACGCTAGTGCTTGATACAGTGCCTGGCCCTTAGTAGGTGCTTAAAAATACCATAAAAACCCCAGACCTAAGCCCTCAATAAATTCAATTGATTGGGTTGGAGGACTGAGAAGCTGGTGAGGGAGAGGGAGAGAGGCTAGTGAAGGAGAAGAGATGGAGTTGTCTATGGAGGACAGGGAGGATAAACCACTTGTCGTCTCTGTGATCTTGCGCAAGTCACTTAACTTCTCTATGCCTCAGTTAACTCATCTGTAAAATGGAGATTGAGACTGTGAGCCCCTCGTGGGACAGGGACTGTGTCCAGCCTGATTTGCTTGTATCTATCCCAGGGTTTAGTTCTGTGTCTGGCACATAATAAGCACTTAACAAAGATCATTACTAATATTATTATTATTATCATCATCATCATTATTATTATCATTATTATTATTATTATGGGTGTAAGGGTAGCAAATGGCAGAGGGATCATTGTCTAGAACAGTTGTGGAAAGGTCAGGATGTGGTCAGTGGAGCTAGAAAGGTAATGTTAGAGGTGTTGGACCAATAATGGCAAGGCCTAGTTTATCCTTCTAAGACGCCTGCCTTCACCCTGGGGAAGACTTAATGAGGTAGGGAGTCCAGAACCTGGATTCTAGTTCTGGAACAACCAGTAGTCTGCTAAAAAAACTCACATAACGTTTCTGGGCCTCAGAGACCTCAGCTGTAAAATGGGAAGGATGAAATGTGTCCCTCCCTACGTAGCAGCCACGTTGGATGCTTCACAGTTCTCACAGACTGGAATTCGTCGCTGTGAGACACAGCCGTCTGGGGGGGTCACGTGGTCCCCATGTAGCGGTTATCTGGGGCAGGGACACTACCCTGCTCTTGGGGCAAGGGTCTGAGCGATGCCGGACCCCCAGGAAGCCGGCCCGGAACAGGACGCAATGAGGCATCTCTGCTCAATGTGCAGCCCAGTCCCCGGAAGAAATCCCACACGGAGCGGCAGAGAGCTTGTTCGGAAAGGCCCGGCCTCGCCGAGAGTCCATAACGCTCCGAGCACGAGGGAAGAGGAGCCTGAACCCTACACGCCTCCAGGAGACCCTCCTGTGGCCGACGTCTGGGAGCTGAAGGGACGGGGCTGGTTGTAGGACAGCAGAGACCAGCTCCTGCTTGTCCCAGTCTGACTGGTGAGTCTGGACTGGGGAGTACACGGATGGTAAAGGGTTCACAGGGCGTCGGCGGTGACAGAGAACGAGAGAAAGTTCCCCTGTCTCTTAACATCTCCACATATAAAACAGATCTCTCCCTCCGGCGTCTCAATTGCTCTCCATCCTCCAGATCTCCTGGTGCGTGGCAGGAATGGACAGGGATTTATTAAGCACTTGTAGTGTGTCGTGGGCTAGTACTATGTACTAAGTACTGGGCTAGATGAAAGCATCAGGATGGACACAGTCCCTGTCCTACATGGGGCTCACAGTACTCAGACCCATTTTTCAGATGAGGAAACTGAGGCACAGAGAAGTGAGGTGACTTGCCTAAGGTCGCACAGCATACAAGTGGCAGAGCTGGAATTAGAAGCCAGGTCCTTCTGACTCCCAGGTCGGGGCTCTATCCACTAGGCTATGTTTCTTCTCATTGTCTGTGGACAGACACAGCGTCCTCTGGACCTCCTCTGACTTCACAGAACTGACTATGTACTGCAGGGGGCTAGGCCTTAAGTGAATTACAGAGAGGGGATGGCAGAGTGTAAGAATAATATACACAAGTGCTACAGGGCTGGGAGGTGATGCGTGTCGAGATTCTAAAGGGTTACAGACACAACTGCATGGGCGACATGGAAGAGTGGGCCAATCTTGTAGGGAAATGAGGTGGTAGTCGGGAAGCCTTCCTGGAAGAAGTGTGAATTGGGTGGGGATTTGAAGATGGGGAGAGTGGTAGCGGTCTGAAGGATATGAAGTGGAAGGGAGGTCCAGGCCAAAGGGAGGAGGTGGGCTAGGGGTCAGCCGTAAGGCAGATGAGATCGAGGTACAGTGAGTAGGTTGATGTCTGAGGACTGAAGTGTGTGGGAAATCAAGGAGGTGAGGAAATAATAATGATGATGGTGATGATAATAATAATAATAATAATAATAATAATAATAATAATAATAATGGCATTTACTAAGCGCTTACTATGTGCAAAGCACTGTTCTAAGCTCTGGGAAGGTTACAAGGTGATCAGGTCGTCCCACAGGAACAACACACAGTCTTAATCCCCATTTTACAGATGAAGTAACAGAGGGCCAGAGAAGTTAAGTGACTTGCCCAAAGTCATAAAGCTGACAATTGGCGGAGCCGGGATTTGAACCCATGAACTCTGACTCCAAAGCCCATGCTCTTTCCATTGAGCCACGCTGCTTCCCCTAGAAATGGGCGAGCTGATCGAGTGCCTTAAAGCTGATAGCGAGGAGTTTCCGTTTGATATGGAGGACGATGGGCAACTATAGAAGGCTTTTGAGGAGTGGAGAGATGTGGGTGGAACATTTTTAGTAATGTAATCTGGGCAGCCGAGTGACGTATGGACTAGAGAGGGTGGAGACTGGAGGCAGGGAGGTCAGTGAGGAGGCTGTTGCAGTAATAAAGGTGGGATAGGATAACTGTTTGGAAGGAGAGCAATGGGGGGAATTCTAGGGATTTCGTGACTGTAGAACCTACGGGATTTGGTCACAGACTGAAGAAATGTAAGTGGAGGATAATGCCAAGGTTACCAGCTTGCGAGACAAGGAGGATGCTGGTGTTGTCTACAATGATTGAAAAGTCTGATGGAAAACAGGGATTGGGTGGGAAGACAAGAAGATCTGTTTTAGACATATTAAGTTTGAGGTGTGAGTGAGATATCCAAGTCAGATGTCCTGAAGTTGACAGTGATTGAAAAGTCTGAGGGAAGACAGGGTTTTGGGAGGGAAGATGAGACGCTCTGTTTAAGACATGTTAAATTTGAGGTGGGAGTGGGACATCCAAATAAAGATGCCCCGAAGGAGTACAACCTGAAGAGAAGGAGAAAGATCGAGGGTGGGATATAGATTTGAGGGTGGAGATGGGAGAGAGGGTGAATGAAGAAGCAAGTAAGTGGCTTAGAAGGGAGTGAAAGATTTGGGAATCATTTGTATAAAAGCGGGACTTGAAGCCACGAAGGCTAGCAGAAGTGGCTAAAACTGAAGCGTGAGAGACATGGGGGAACTTTCCCAGACCGAAGGAAGTTTAGAGGTGGGATTGGGATAGCTGTTTATATGGGGCAGCCTGGTTTAAAGTGTGCCCCGTGTCAGGTACGGACATGATAGAAAGCAGTCTTCTGTCCCGAGTGTCTAATTCCAGCTTCAGCCTCACTCCACCTCCGATCCCGCTACTGATTTCTGTAGTTCGGACACGATGCCGGGATGGAGAACTACTGACCTGGACGCGAGTGACAGGAGATGATCAACTGTTCCCCGGTGACACGTTCTAGTGGTGATTGTTACAAAATGGTGTGTTGGACGACCACATACTACTTAAGGGTCCACCATCAGATATGTACTTCCTCTCTGATCCACTCTCCTGTCCCAGTAGCCCTAGATCGCAGCCTTAGACTCTTTCAAACCCACCTACTCACTGGGTATAGCTCTCCTATCTCCCAGCTCCAACCCCTGTTTAAAATCACATCTTCTTCAGGAAGAACTCCATAGTTAATTTTTACTTTCCCCTGGCGTAAATTCCGAAACTACCACCTCACACGTTATGCCAATCACACACTCATTTACTCTGAATATCCTGCATCATACATCCTATTTCTTTTTAAACCCACTCTTACATAGTCACTTTCCTTTTTCTGTCTATAATAATAATAATAATACCAATTGCTGTATTTGTTGAGTGCTTACTATGTGCCAAGCACTGTACTACGTATTGTACTATATGTTGCCGACTTGTACAGTGTTCTGCACACAGTAAGTGCTCAATAAATACGATTGAATGACTGAATGCTGGGGGTGAATACAAGCAAATGAGGTTGGACACAGCCCCTATCCCACATGGGGTTCACAGTCTTCATGCCCATTTTACCAATGAGGGAACTGAGGCACGGAGAAGTAAAATGACTTTCCCAAGGCCACACAGCTGACAACTGACAGAGGCGGGATTAGAACCCATGACCTTCTGACTCACAAGCCCGTGCTCTATCCACTATGCCATGCTGCCTCTCCAATATATTTTATCTGTAATATGTTTTAGGGTCTGCCTTCCTCACTCGACTGTCAGCTCCTTGAAAGTAATAATCATGTCTACTAAGTCTATTTTACTCTCCCAAGCACTTACTATAGAGGTTTCTGCATAGTAAGTAGCATTACTGATAGGTTCCTGGTTCTGAATCCTTTGGGCATTTCAAAGCCACTCCATCCTCAGTTCCACAAGACGTATGTCCATATTTGTAACTCCTTTATTTATATTAACGATTGTCTCCCCATCTAGACTGTAAGCTCATTGTTGGCAGGAATTGTATCTGTCAACTTCGTTGCATTGTACTCTCCCAAGTGTTTAATACAGTGCCTCTCGCACAGTAATTACTCAATAAATACCACTGATTGACAGACTAATTCCTCTAGACTGTAGGTTCGCTGTGGGCAGGGAATGTGTCTACCAACTCTGCTATATTGTTCTCTCCCAAGCGCTCAATGCAATACTCTGCATTTAGTGATCACTCAGTCTAATGTGGGAGACAGACATTAATATGAATAAATAAACAATGGCTATTGAAATAAATGTTGTGGGGCTGAGATTCCACCTCCTGTTCTCCATAGGTGATTTTGGCAATCCCCAGAAATGGTCAGTGTCACCAAGGTGAAAGAATTCCTGCTGCTGGGATTCTCGGAGGTCCGGGAGCTGCAGCTGGTCCACGCTGTGCTGTTCCTTCTGGTCTACCTGGCGGCGCTTACGGGGAATCTCCTCATTGTCGCCATCACCGTCCTCGACCGGTGCCTCCACACCCCCATGCACTTCTTTCTCAGGAACCTGTCCGTCCTAGACCTCTGCCTTATCACCGTCACTGTCCCCAACTCCGTCTTCAACTCCCTCACCGACCATAGATCCATTACTTTCCTGGGCTGTGCCACCCAGGTCTTCTCGGTAGTTCTGTTTGGTGGTTCAGAGCTGTTCGTCCTCACGGCGATGTACTATGACTGCTACGCAGCCATCTGCCTCTCCCTGCACTACGAGGTCCTCATGGACCAAGGGGCTTGTGGGAGGATGGCTGCCACATCATGGTTCTGTGGGGGGCTGTTTGCAGTGATGTCATCCTCTGTGATGTTCGCCCTGTCTTTCTGTGGATCCTTACTGATCAGACAGTTCTTCTGTGATATCGCCTCTGTGGTCCGACTCTCCTGCTCCGAAACGCACCTCATCATCGATGTGATCGTAGTCACCGGGGCCCTTTTGGGCGGCAGCTGCGTCATTCTCATCATCGTCTCGTACATGCACATCTCTTGGGCCGTGCTGAGGATGCCGGCCGCCGAGGGTCGGGCCAAAGCCTTCTCCACCAGCCTGCCTCACCTTGCCGTCACGACCGTGTTTTTCACCACGGCTTCCTTCATCATCAATCGTATTTATTGAGCGCTTACTGTGTGCAGAGCACTGTACTAAGCGCTTGAGAAGTAAAAGTTGGCAACATATAGAGACAGTCCCTACCCAACAGTGGGCTCACAGTCTAAAAGGTACCTTCAGTACCTTACATTCACCTTCAGACTCCTCCTCAGCTCTGGACCTGCTAGTTTCCGTGTTCTACACCGTGGTGCCCCCAGTCCTGAACCCCCTCATCTACAACCTGAGGAACCAGGACGTGAAGACCACCCTGGGGAGGGTCCTAGGTGAGAGTCCTTTCACCCAGGATAGAAAGTTCCTAATGCATTGATCCTTTAGTTTCTCTCTCCTTGGATTGACTCTGAGCAAGGCTCTTCTATCTAGAGAGACAGTGTTTCCTAGTGGAAAGAGCACGGGCCTGGGAGTCAGAGGACCTGGATTATAATCCCGGTTCCGCCACGTGTCCACTGTGTGACCTTGGGCAAGTCACTTAACTTTTCTGGGCTTCAGTTACTCCATCTGTAAAATGGGGATTAAATCTACTCCTTACTTAGACTGTTAACTGGGACAGGAATTGTGTCCAACTCCACTATCTTGTTTCTACCCCAGAAATTAGTACAGTCCATGGCACATAGTAAGCTCTTAACAAATACTATTATTATTATTACCCCCATCTTTCAGGGTAACCTTTTGTGCTCATTTGTCTCCTCTCACCCCTCCAGGCAGGATCAATTGTATTAACAACTTAGTGGTACTCTGCGCACAGTAAGCGCTAAATAAATACGATTGAATAAATTGATCAATCAATGAACTGTACTTATCGAAGACTTAATGTGTTCTGAGTACTGTACTAAGCACTTGGGAGAGTATAATATAATAGACACGTTCCCTCCCAAAGCGAAATTACAGTCTAGACAGGGAGACAGACATTAGTATCAATAAATATAATACAGATATGTACATATGTGTTCTGGGACTGGGCAGATGAAAAAGGGAGCAAATCAGGGTGACGCAGAAAGGGGTGGGAGAAAAGGAAATGAGGGCTTAGCCGGGGAAGGCCTCTTGGAGGACATTTACCTTATATGTAGCAATGCATCATATGTGGAGTTGAAGATGTGATGGTGATTCTCAGTGATGGTGAGAATTGAATACCTCACTGATAAGGCAGCCTGCTAGGTTGTCATAACTATGAGGTTGTGAGTCAGGGAAGGATTCTATGGAACAGGATCATAAGAATAATACTAATGGTATTTGTTAAGCGCTTACTATGTGCCAAGCACTGTTCTAAGTTTATTCATTCATTCAATCGTATTTATTGAGCGCTTACTGTGTGCAGAGCACTGTACTAAGCGCTTGGAAAGTACAATTGGGCAACAGATAGAGACAATCCCTACCCAACAACGGGCTCACAGTCTAGAACAGGGAGACAGACAACAAAACAAAACGAGTAGACAGGCATCAGTAGCAGATGGGGACGCTGAGGCCATGAGTTTCTTAACTCATTCATTCATTCATTCAGTCGTATTTATTGAGCGCTTACTGTGTGCAGAGCACCATACTAAGTGCTTGGAAAGCACAACTGGGCAGCAGATAGAGACAATCCCTACCCAACAACGGGCTCACAGTCTAGAACGGGGAGACAGACAACAAAACAAAACGAGTAGACAGGCATCAGTAGCAGATGGTGACGCTGAGGTCTGGGGTAGATACAAGGTAATCAGGTTGTCTCATGCAGGGCTCACAGTCTTCATCCCCATTTTACAGAAGAGGTAACTGAAGCACAGAGAAGTTAAGGGGTTTTCCCAAGGCCATACAGCATACCAGTGGCAGAGCCAGGATCAGACCCACGTCCTGTGACTCCCAAGCCCGTGCTCTTCCCACTAAGCCACGGTCTCTTGATAGCTGATTGGATGTGCATGCCTGACTCCAGCCTTGACCTTGAAAGTCAGGTGTCAGTAACCCCGAGAGAGAGCTGGAATTTGGTACCTACCTGCACTTGGATGTCCTTTAACCAACCAAAATTCTCACGGCAACGAAGAAGTTAATACTGTGTGACCTTGGACAAGTCACTTCACTTCTCAATTAATTCATCTGTAAATTGGGGATGAAGAGTATGAATCCTTAGTCGGGTAGGGGCTGTATCCAACAAGATCCCAGCACATAGAACAGTGCTTGGCGCATAGTAAGTGCTTAACAAGAACAATGACAATAATGATAATAATAATAATAAATGGAGGCAGAGGGTCTCGTGAAGGACAGTGATTGGAGCTGTGGTAGGAGGGTGGGGAGAAGTGATGGGGGTGGCAGTTGAAAGAAGGAGCATAGTCTTAGAGAGGGCAGGGAGGGTAGTGAGAGGGATCAGGATTGGGAGGGTTAAAGCGAGGTCTAGAGGAGAAAGGACTGGTACATAAAAACCATTTTAAAATGGCTGCCCTTCAGCCGTGAAGCGGATGAACCCAGTGGGTTACTGACAAAAAAACAAGATGGACACCTTATTGTCATCTCCGCAGTTACTCTGGTGGTTCTCCCCAGGAGACGCACGCCCGTGTGATTGGTCACATGGTCTCTAGTGGGATAATCACATGGGGAGGGCCTCTACCCCATCCAAGGTCCCCAAGGTTTCCAGCAGTGCCGGATCACCGGGGAGCCACGCCCGAGCAGGACATAATGAGGCCCTCAGCCCAACATGTGACCCATCCCCCGCGGGGAGTCCCTCAGGAACAGCAGGGAGCTTTTCAGGAAAGGCTCGGCTTCACCGAGATCCCGACATGCTCCAAGCAGGACGCCAGAAGAGCCAAGACCCTCCAGATCCTCCTGCGGCCGACGTCCGGAACCTGACGGGATGGGGGACAGTTGAAGGACAACAGAGACCAGAGCCCACTCGCTCCAGTCTGACCAGTGAGTCTGGGCAGGGGAGAATATGGATGGATTGGGGTCTTACAGGGGAGGCGACTGTGACAGAGAACTAGAATATCCTCATGTCTCCATGCATAAAACTGACCTCTCCCCACGGCGTCTCCGTGGCTCTACAGCCGCTGGATCTACTGGGTGGGTGGCGGGGATGGACGGCGATGGATCAGTGACAAACGTTCTGGGTGGCCAATCGATCATATTTATCGAGCACTTACTGTGTGGAGAACACCGTACTAAGTGCTGGGGAGAGTAAAATACAAGATTGGCAGACATATTCTCTGCTTGTAGGGAACTTACAGTCTAGAAGGGGAGACAAACATTAATAGAAATGCATAAATTATGAATCGATACATAAGTGCTGTGGGATCGAGAGCGGTGAAGAAAGGGGGCAATTTCAAGTGAAAGATGACACGAAAGGGAGTGGGAGAAGACGAAATCGGGAGAAGGCCTCTAGGAGGAGATGTGGTTTGAATAAGGCTTTGAAGGTGGGGAGAGTGAATGTCTGTCGGATATGAAGAGGGAGGACATTCTTGGCAAGAGACAGGACGTGGACAGGAGGTAGTTGATGGGAGAGACGAGATGGCGGTACGGTGAATAGGTTGGCATTAAAGGAGCTAAGTGCGCAGGCTGGCTTGTAGTAGGAGAGTAGCGAGGTGAGATTGGGGGGGCGAGGTGATTGAGAGCTTTAAAGATGATGGTGAGGAGTTTCTGTTGGAGGCAGAGGTGGATGGACAACCACGGCAGGTTCTTGAGGAATGGGAAAACATGGTCAGAGCTGGTAATGTCTGCCACTCAGTGACATTTACAAAGCACCTTCTATCTGAAGATGACCGTGCTCAGTTCTGAGGAAGAGAAAAATGATGGCTATATTAGACACGGTCCTTTAAGAGGGCAGTCAGTAACAACTAGATGAGGGTTAAGCTCATATGGGAGGTAAAAGGCTCTCCTACCCCAGATTTACCATGAAACAGGAGGCTACATCTGGTGAGAGAAAATTTATTTGGTTGTGCTCAGCACAGCACTCTGCACGTAGTTAGTGCTCAAGATATTTGATGGACTGATTGATTTTGGATTCCTTCTGCCTGAAGATTGAAGGTTAAGAGGGGCAGCTTCTCAGGGTCACCCAGTCCACACTTTTGGCAGTCAAAACCAACCTAATCACTGTATTTTGGTCTTATCTATCCCACTACTGACCCCTAGCCCATGCTTTTTCTTTGGCCTGAAACTCCCTCCCTCGTCATATACTACTACTACTACTACTACTACTACTACTACTACTACTACTACTACTACTACTAATAATAATAATAATAATAATAATAATAATAATCGTATTTGACAGCACTGTCCTAAGCGCTGGGGTAGATACAAGTTTATCAGCTTGGACACATTCTCTGCTTCACATTGGGCTCATGGCCTTAATCCCCAATTTACAGATGAGGGAATTTAGGCACAGAGAAATGAAGTGACTTTCACAAGGTCACACAGCAGGCAGGCGGCAGAGTCAGGACGGGAACCCAGCTCCTTCTGACTCTCAGGCCCTTGCTCTATCCAGTAGGCCTCGCTGTTTGACAAACCATCGCTCTCCCCACTTTCAGAGACTTATTAAAATCACATCTTCTCCAAGAGGCCTTCCCCAACTAGGCCCTCATTTTCCCTACTTTCTCTTCCTTTTGCCTTGCTATGGCACTTGGATTTGAACCCTTTATTCTTTCCACCCTCATCCCCACAGCATCTATGCAATTTATTTCAATGTATGTCTCCCCCTCTAGCCGGTAAGCTCCTCGTGGGCAGGAAATATATCTGCCAAATTTGCTATATTAAACTCTCCCAATCGCTTAGTATAATGCTCTGCACAGCATAACTGCTCAATAAATACAATTGATGGATTGATTGGACTGTCATTGTCTGTTGAAATTCTGAAATAGCTTCCTCCTCATTGTTTTTGTAGGTGGTCTCAGCAATCCTTGGGGAATGGCCAACCTCACCGTGGTGACGGAATTCCTTCTCCTGGGTTTCTTGGAGATCCTGGAGCTGCAGCTGGTCCATGCCATGCTGTTCCTCCTGGTCTACCTGGCTGTCCTGAAGGGGAGTCCCCTCATCATCGCCGTCACTGCCCTCTACCGGCGCCTCCACACCCCCATGTCTTTCTTCCTCAGAAACCTGTCCATCCTCGACCTCTGCTACATCTCCATCAGCATCCCCAAATCCATCCTCAACTCCCTGAACGACCGTAGAGAAATCTCCTTCCTGGGATGCTTTTTCCAGGTCTTCTTTGTGGTTCTGTTTGCCGGCACAGAGTTCTCCTTGCTCACGGTGATGTCCTATGACCAATACCTGGCCATACTACTGCTACTACTTACAATGATAATGGCATTTGTTAAGTGCTAACTATGTGCCAAGCACTGTTCTAAGCGCTGGGGTGGATGCAAGATAATCAGGGAGCCCCAGGTGGGGCTCACAATCTTCATCCCCATTTTCCAGATGAGGTAACTGAGGCAAAGAGAAGTTAAGTGACTTGCCCAAAGTCACACAGCTGACAAGCGGCAGAGCCAGGATTTGAACCCATGACCTCTGACTCCCTAGCTCATGCTCTTTCCATTGAGCCACACTGCTTCTCTGCAGAGCCATCTGCAGTGCTCTGTACTACGAGGTCATCATGAAGCACAAGACCTATCTTGAGATGGCAGTCGGGTCCTGTCTTATCGGGGGAATGTTAGGAGTCTTCTGTTCAGCCGAGACATTCTCCCTACCTTTCGGCAGGTTCCATGTGATCCCACAGTTGTTCTGCAACGTCCCATCTTCATAAAACTCTCCTGCTCTAAAACCTATGCAGCCTTCAAGGTGGCTGTAGCCATTGGTGCCTGTTTCAGTGTCTTCTGCTTCGTCTCCATCGTAGTTTCGTACTTGCACATCTTCTAGGCCGTGCTGAGGATGCCGGCTGCCGAGGGTCGGGCCAAAGCCTTCTCCACCTGCCTGCCTTACTTTGTCGTCGTCAACGTTTTTTTCTCCACGGCCGCCTTGGCCCACTTAAAACGGATTTCCAGCTCCTCCTTCTGGCTGGACCTGCTGGTGTCCGTGTTCTACATCGTGATGCCCCCCACCCTGAACCCCCTTATCAACAACCTGCGGAACAGGGACGTGAAGATGGTGATGGGGAGGGTCCTGTACAGTGCTCTGCGCACAGTAAGCGCTCAATAAATACGATTGAAAGAATAAAACAATGAGTCTTTTCTCCAGAGATAGAAAGTTTCACTTAATACCCTGACCCTGTTATTTCTCTCCCCGTGGATTGACTCTATAAAGACTGGGCCTCCAGCAAAGATCTGAGATATTTGTCCTCAGAGGCTTTTCCTGCCTGCACACTGCCTATTTCCAATGGCTTTGACTAGTTTGGTAGAAGAGTTTTTATCCAGCTGCTCTTGCCTGGTACATAAATCTAGTTCCCATGTCTGGGGATGGATCCCTGCACTTGGTTTCACCCTCTTTATTTATCACCAGCAGAGGGTAGAGGACAGGCCCGAGAGTCAGAAAGACCTGGGTTCTAATCTTGGCTCTGCCACGTGTCCGCTGTGTGACATTGGGCAAGTCACTTCACTCCTCTGGGCTCCCTCATCTGTAAAATGGGGATGAATACTGTGGGCCCCATGTGGGACATGGACTGTGTCCAACTTGATTACCTTGTATCTACCCCAGTGGTTAATACAGTGCCTGGTACAGAGTAAGTGCTTTAACAAGTTCCATTAAATAAAATTGAAGAGGTAGCTGCATAAGGGTATTTTAGACTTACTTTTGATCCTCAAATCTGCCCCAGAAGCTAGGAGCAGGGGTACAGGTTGAATTTTTTCTAACACCTATTGCTCCCAGTTGTCACTCAATAAACACCATTATGATTTCTTCTTTTACTCTTACTGTTGCTATTATTATTATTATTTATTGTATAATATACTTCAATATTTAAGTATTAATTCAATCAATCAATCAATCAAATTGAAGTACAACAGAAGTCCAAGGTCCATTCTTTGCACACAAGGAGCTTACACTTTTCAAAAACGTTACAGGTGCCTGTGACACACAGCCATTCAGTGTCAAAACTGGAATGAAATCTTGGGGTCCTTTTCTGTGTTTTTTTTTTTCCTTTGCCATGTCAATCTGAATATTGGATACAACCACGACTAACCATATGGGCTAGGGAGCCTATTCTCCTTACGACGATATATCTCCAATCCACAGAGTTGAAACAGAAAGCTATTATTAATTAATTCATTCATTCAATCGTATTTACTGAGCGCTTACTGTGTGCAGAGCACTGTACTAAGCGCTTGGGAAGTACAGGTCGGCAGCATATAGAGACGGTACCCACCCAACAATGGACTCACAGTCTAGAAGGGGGAGACAGTCAACAAAACAAAACATGTAGACAGGTGTCAAAACCGTCTGAAGGTTCCTCTCCTCAGAGTGCCCCCATAGACGCCCGGGACTACGTTCCCGAGAGGCCCGCCCACCATCACACCGCGTGGCCCCCGCTGCTTCTGGAAGGATCCTCTCCTCAGAGCGCCAGAGAGACCCGCAATAGACGCCCGGAACTCCGTTCCCAAGAAACCCGCCCGCCATCACCCCGCTTGGCCCCCGCTGCTCCTGGAAGGAGCCTCTCCTCTGAGCGCCGCCATAGACACCCGGGACTCCGTTCCCGAGAGGCCCGCCAGCCATCACACCGCGTGGCCCCCGCTGCTCCCGGAAGGATACTCTCCTCAGAGCGCCGCCACAGACGCCCGGGACTCCGTTCCCGAGAGGCCCGCTCCCCATCCCACCGCGCGGCCTTGCTGCTTCTGGAAGGATCCTCTCCTCAGAGCGCGCCGCCGTAGACGACCGGGACTCCGTTCCTGAAAGGCCCGCCCGCCCCCCCCGCCATCACACCGCGTGGCCCCCGCTGCTCCAGGAATGATCCTCTCCTCAGAGCGCCCCCATAGGTGCCCGGGACTCCGTTCCCGAGAGGCCCGCCCGCCATCACACCGCGTGGCCCCCGCTGACCCCGGAAGGCTATTCTCCTCCGATAGCCGCCATAGACGCCCCCTGCTTCCACCCCCACCCACTTAAGCGACCTTCCTTATAGTGCCCCCAACCCCCTTCCCGGTCCTGTCCTGACTGACTCCCCCACTCCCAACCCCGGGAAAAAGGCCCTTGTTATTATCAAGTCACATTAACGACAACCTCATTCGCACCTACTCAGCCTTCCTGTCCCGCCATCGACCCCCGGCCCACGTCCTCCCCCGGGCCTGGAATGCCCTCCTTCTGCCCATCTGCCAAGCTAGCTCTCTTCCTCCCTTCAAGGCCCTACTGAGAACTCATCTCCTCCAGGAGGCCTTCCCAGACTGAGCCCCTTCCTTCCTCACCCCCTCGTCCCCCTCTCCATCCCCCGCATCTTACCTCCTTCTCTTCCCCACAGCACCTGTATATATGTATACATGTTTGTACATATTTATTACTCTATTTATTTATTTTACTTGTACATATCTATTCTATTTATTTTATTTTGTTACTATGTTTGGTTTTGTTCTCTGTCTCCCCCTTCTAGACTGTGAGCCCACTGTTGGGTAGGGACTGTCTCTATATGTTGCCAGCTTGTACTTCCCAAGCGCTTAGTACAGTGCTCTGCACACAGTAAGCGCTCAATAAATGCGATGGATTGATTGATTGATTGACTGAATAAATAGAATTACAGCTATATGCACATCATTAACAAATAGAGTAGTAAATATGTATAAGTAAAATAAATAGAGTAATAAATATGTACAAATATATACAAGTGCTGTGGGGAGGGGAAGGAGGTAGGGCAGGGTGGTGGGGATGGGGAGGAGGAGAGGTAAAATGGAAAGAGAATGATGAGCCCGTTGAGAATGTTCTAGGAAGAAGTCGCAGAGTGCGAGCCACATGGGAATGGGCAGTTATTTAGGTTCTGGGGACCAGGACCACAGAAAGGCCACGACCCCGATCTTCCGAGATTCCCGGATGGTCAGGTGTTTTAGCGGAGCCCCGGGCCCCTCCTCCCACGGGGAATCCCCAGGTAATAACCCGGCCGTCGTTTGAGGGGATGACGCAGCCATCCGGAGAGCCGAGAGGGGGAAGTAGGATCCTGACAGTTCTCACCCCTCACCCAGACCTTCGTGTCACCCCCACCAGCGTCCAGGACCGACGAGATGGAGTGAGACTTTCTCTCAGCAGAGGTCGATGCTCCCCAGCCTAGGACAGGCCTGGTGACTCCGCAGAGGAGCAGAGGAAAGGTGAGGGGCAGGGAAGGGAAATTTCAATATAAGCCCAGGATATAACAAAAATTTTTCTCTTCTTTCTTAATAATAATAATAATAATAATAATAATGGTATTTGTTAAGTGATTGCCATGCACCAAACACCAAACTCAGTGCTGGAGTAGATATGATACATTCAGATTGTATTGGGCTCGCTGGGGCTCATTGTCTTAAACCCCATTTTACAGATGAGGAAGCCAAGGAACATAAAAGTTAAGTGACTTGCCTGAGGTCGCCCAGCAGGAAAGTGGCAGAGCCGGGATTAGACCAAGGTCCCCTAGACTCCCAGGACCATCCTCTTTCCACTAGGCTGTGCTGCTTCTCTAATTATGTAGAATTTTGTGACCACAATCCTTGCAGATGTTTGCAAATGGAATAGACGTCTAGGAGCAGCAATGGTTTCAGTGCCGTCCTGAACCAAGGCAGGTTGATTAGAGGTGATGAACAAGCTGATTAGTTTCTCTCTACTCCAGTCCTTAGTACACTGTCTGGCATATAGTGACCGTGAAAAATTACCATAAAAACCCTCCGGAATTCCCTCCAACCCAGAGATTTTCTCCTCTCCTGTTCACTTTGCCCTGGAATGTTATTCCCATCCCTATCTTTTCTAAATGTCCTTAGGTAGTCAACGTCAATTCCCAGAAAATGACCAATGTTACCGTGAAGACAGAATTCATGCTCCTGGGATTAACAGAGATCGGGGAGCTGCCTCTGGTCCACGCCGCGCTGTCTCTCCTGGTCTACCTGTCGGCCCTGATGGGGAACCTAGGTCAGCGCCTCCACACCATCATGTAATAATAACGATGGCATTTATTAAGTGCTCACTATGTGCAAGGCACTCTTCCAAGAGCTGGGGAGGTTACAAGATGATCGGGTTGTCCCACGGGGGACTCACAGTATTAATTCCCATTTTGCAGATGAGATAACTGAGGCAAAGGGAAGTGAAGTGACTTGCTCACAGCTGACAATTGGCCGAGTCGGGATTTGAACCCATGACCTCTGACTCCAAAGCCCGTGTTCTTTCCACTGAGCCACGCTGCTTCTCTACTTCTTCCTCGGCAACCTGTCCCTCATCGACATCTGCATCTCTACATCTCTGTCAACGTCCCCAACTCCATCCACAACTCCCTGATCAACAGGCGATCCATCTCCCAAGCGGGCTGTGCTGTCCAGCTGTTCTCCATGGTCTGGATTGGCGGCTCAAAGCTGCCCATCCTCACGGTGATGTCCTACGACCACTATGCCGCCATCTGCTTCCCCCTGAGCTACGAGGTCATCATGGCTCGAGGGACCTATAGGAAGATGGCAGCTGCCTCCTGGCTCCACGGGGACCTGTTGGCAGCAATGTGTTCAGCCGGGACGTTCTTTCTGTCCTTCTGCGGGTCCAACACCGTCCCCCACTTATTCTTGGACGTTCCCCTTCTGCGGAAGATCACCTGCTCCGAGGACCACGTCACCGTCGACGCGACTGTGACTTTTGGGACAGCCTTAGCTGCCGTCTGCTTCATTCCCATCGCCGTCTCGTATGTGCCCAAATTCCAAGCCGTGCTGAGGATATCGGCCGCCGAGAGCCGGGCCAAAGCTTTCTCCACCTGTCTGCTTAACCTCGTCGTCGTCACTGTTTTCCTCTCTGCAGGTGCATTTGTCTACATCAAGCCGCCCTCAGATCGTGGACCTGCTGGTGTCCGTGTTCTATACGGTGGTACCCCCTGCCCTGAACCCCCTCCTCTACAGCCTGAGGAACCGAGACATGAAGGCCGCCATGGGCAGGATCCTAAAGTCCTAAGTGACTTACCCAGCCTTCGCTCTGGGACAAAATGTCTCCTTCCTTGTGCAAATAATCTCACCCCACCACTTAAACTTGGAATTGCCCTTGAACCTAGCCAGATACGTAGCTACCCTACAGGGTTACAGAAAACGCTGGATGTTGATGAATTGTCAAAGTCTGGGAGGGAGGCTGCTAAGACTGAAGTTTGACTGACAATCCATTTTTGGAGAGGTATCATGGCCTAAAGGAAGGGGAGACCCTATAGACTGTAAACTCACTGTGGGCAGGGAATGTGCTTAACAACTCTGTTAAACTGGAATATCCCACGTGCTTAGTACAGTAAATCCAGTTTTGGGGCTGTTCTAATCCCTGCTCTGCCACTTGTCTCTGTGTGACCTTGGGTGAGTCACTTAACTTCGCCTTCAGTTTTCTCATCTGTAAATGGGGATTAAGACCCTGAACCCCACATGGGACAGCCAGATGACATTTTATCTACCCCAGCACTTAGAACAGTGCTTGGCACTTAGCAAGTGTTTAACAAGTACTATAATTTGTTTTGAGTTTATCATGGCCTAAAGTAAGTGCTCAATAAATATAATTGACTGATTGATTGAGACGAGCTCTGATGCCAGCTCTGCTACTGGACTGCTGTGTGACCTAGGGGCAGTGACGTAACATCCCTAGGATCTCTCTTCTTCTTATATTTTGAGCCCCGGTGCAACAGGAATTGTGTCTGAACTGATTCTTTTGTTCCTACTCCAGCAAGTGAAACAATTCAGGCACAAAACCTCTTAATAAACACAATAATTATCTCATTATTAGTAATGACTATGAAAATATAATGATATGCTTTTTAGCAAGAATCTGGTGGCGGGAATGAAAGTTGCATAATAGGAGGTGGTATGGGAGAAGTGAAGAAAGGATGACTGCAGATTCATCTGTCTTGTCAAATCCATCCTCTCTCATCAATCCATTTTTCCTTCCTTCCTTCCTTTCCTTTTTTTAATGGCATTTATTAAGCGCTTACTATGTGCAAAGCACTGTTCTAAGCGCTGGGGTAGATACAAGGAAATCAAGTTGTCCCACATGGGGCTCACAGACTTAATCCCCATTTTACAGATGAGGTAACTGAGGTAACTGAGGCACAGAGAAGTTAAGTGACTTGCCCAAAGTTACACAGATGGCAAGTGCGGAGCCGGGATTCGAACCCACGACCTCTGACTCCAAAGCCCGTGCTCTTTCCACTGAGCCACGCTCCCTCTCTTTTCCTTCCTTGGAAAAGTGGAGGGGGGAGGGTGGCTTTTATGTCTCGCTCCAGTTCATTGATTGAGACAGGCACATACCTGCCTGTGCATCCTTTGAGGGCAGGGATTCCCCGTCTAGGCTGTGAGCTCTATGTGGGCATGGAATATGTCTACCAGCTCTAAGAGCTTAGGACAGTGCTCTTTGAGTACAGTGAATGCTCAATAAATACCACTGATTGATTGATTAGTACAGTGTTCTGTGCACACTATTCCTTCAGTAAAAGCTCTTAATTGACAAGAGCCCAGGGCTCGGAAAATGTTGCAGAAAGTTGAAAACCTCATTTCTTTAGATTGTTTACTCCTCTTGTACAGGGGCCATGAGTTCTTCTTCTCCTAGTTGTCCCCAACATCTGATGTAGGGCTCTGTACCCTTCTAGACTGTGAACCCGTCTTCTAGACTGTGAGCCCGTTGTTGGGTAGGGACCATCACTATATATTGCCGATTTGTACTTCCTAAGCGCTTAGTACAGTGCTCTGTACACAGTAAGAGCTCAATAAATACGACTGAATGAATGAATGCTTGGCACATAGTAAGCGCTTAACAAAGACCATAATTAGTACTATTATTATTATTGTTATTAAATGGTATTTATTGATGACAGCCTGGGTGCAAAGCACTGTAGTAAGCTCTCAGGAGAGTTGACAAGAGATAAAATTTCATTGTTCCTTCTCTCCAGGAGATTATGATCTAATGAGGAGATAGACATAGAACAAATTATACAGAGGAGGAAGGAGAGAAGCAGAAGAAGAGAAAGTGGATGAAGACTTGATTCAAGTGTACAGTTTATATAGTCAGTATGAACAGAGCTTCAATGGATTTGCAATCAGGACAAGTCAGAAGAATCAGTGTTGCCTAGTGTTTAAGGCAAGGGCCTGGGATTCAAATGAACATGGGTTCTGATCTCGGTTCCACCACTCGTCTTCTGTGTGACCTTGGCGGGGTCGCTTAACTTCTCCGTGCTCAGTTCCCTCATCTGTAAAATGGGGATTGAGATGTGAACCCCACGGGGGATATGGATTCTGTCCAATCTGATTAGCTTGTAACAACTCCAGCACTTAGTATCATTCCTGATATAAAGTAAGCACTTCACAAAGGCCATAAGAAAAAGTTACAGTTGGCTGATTGACTCACAGATTGAGTGCCTCAGGTTCTGAATTAGGCAAATGTGAAACCGTTCACAGTGGCTCAAGACTGTCGTTGAAAGCAGAAACCGTTGGGACACTGGGATGCAGATGCCACTGTTTTCATGGGAACCCCGAGGGCCAGCACCATCGCTGATGCTGCAGGGACGCCCCCTTGTCACACAGGATTCTCAGGAAACACGTGGACAGAGGGTGCTTGACTTGTCTAGGCCACCAGGTCCCGCGGCAGGGCCCGAGCCATCCTCCAGGGATCTCCCTCAGAATCGCTCCTGCTTTACAACAGGGACGGGACCCCGTTTGGAGAGCTTCTCAAGGTCTGAGGGAGAGAGGAGAGGCACTGAGGGCTCCTCTGTGTTCCTTCCTGGCTGACCGAACCCATGTGTCTGAGGGGAAAGAGTGGACCGGCCCAGCCCTGCAGAGGTAAGGGATCCCCAGCCCCACGATGCCCCGGTGAAAGTCACCAGTGGTGAGTGGGGAGGAGGGGGGAGAAGGGGATGAGGATGGAAGAGATGGAATCAGTCTGGGGCCTAAGTTGGGGTTCAGACCAGGGCCGCGGCTCCCATCAGGGAAGGGGTGCTAGCAGGAGGGGGGTTGTGTTCCAGTTCAGTAACCCCCAAACATCACAAACCTCTCCTCCTTTCTCCTCAGATCTGACTACCATGCCAACTAGTCGCTAGGCTACGGTGCTCCGGCAGAGTGTCAGCAATGTGAACAGTCACTTTGGCATTCAGTGCCTCCCAGAATCCCTTGCAGAGGGTAAATGACAGGCAGGGCTGAGAATGCGTGACAAGCTTTGGACAGCCACTGGCATTATCAGCAATTCCTCCTTGTAAGACTTCTTCCCAAATGTTTGGAGAAGAAAAATAGTGGGAAAGGTTGGAATCCTGACCTCAAGAATTTTCCCGTCTACAGGGCTAGGTTGACACAATATAATTTACTATCAGGCAATCAATCTTGAATAATATTTATTCAGCACTTACTGTGTGCATTAAGCCGTTGAGAGAGTGATAATAATCATACTAGTACTACTTAAGGTCTTACTATGTCCCAAGCACTGTTAAAACACAGGGGTAGGTTCAAGTTAAACAAGTTGGATACATTCCTTGTTCCACATGGGTCTCACAGCCCTTACCCCATTTTACAGATGAGGTAACTGAAGCTTCAGAAAAGTTAAATGACTTGCCCATGGTCATACAGAAGACATGAGGCAGAGGTGGAATTAGAACCCAGGTCCTTCTGACTCCTTCTGACTCCTTCTGACTCCTAAATCTGTGCTCTATCCACTTGCGAACACGGAAACGGACACATTCCTTGCCCCTACTAGAAGGAAAAAAAGAATGTAAGAAGATATGCAATTATTGCTTTCCATTTTAGTGATGAGGAAACTGAGGTCCAGAGAAGTGAAGCGACTTGTCCAAGGTCCCACAGCAGCAAAAGAAAAGAGGCAGGATTAGAACCAAAGTCTTCTGACCCCCACTAAGCTATGCTTGAGAGAGTACAATAGAACAGAGCTAGTAGATGTGTATGATTCCCTCAAGGAGTTCACACTCAAGAAGAGAACTCCTGGGCTCATGCTTTTTCCACGAAATAAGGATGGAAATGAAGTTGATTCTCTCTTGAATTAGGTGAAGTGGGAAATGAATCGGGGAAGATGGTTGGAGGAGGAGGGGATTTTAGCAGTGTTCAGAATACGGAAAGAACTGTGCTCTCTCCAATTTTGAGTCGATAAGAGAGGGAGTTCCAGGCTAGGATGGAAACGGAAGAGTCGATCGCAAGTAACGGTTGGAAAGTTGCTTTGAGACATTAGAAGAAGTGATAAATGATGGAAAAGGGGGTGAAGTGCAGTCATAGGGTGGAAGAACTTCAAGCCGACTGTTGAGTTTTTTTCCTTATGAAAAGACACAACTTGTCATGAGAGGAGTTTGAGGCGAGGAGAGCTGTAGGCTGAACGATGCTTTAGGGAAGAAATGATGAGTTATGCTTGTGTTTGTGTGTGGACAAGTGTGAATGCAGATATGTCTGCAAATAGAATCAGCTTGGTGTATATGTGGGTTTTATTTTTGTTGTTTGTTTTATGGTACCGTTAAGTGCTTACTATTTGCCAGGTACTGTACTAAGCACTAGGGTGGATACAAGCTCATCAGGTTGGACACAGTCCATGCCCCACATGGTGCTTTCAGTCATAATCCCCAATTTACAGATGAGGTAACTGAGGAACAGAAAAGGTAAGTGGCTGTCTCCAGGTCATACACCAGACAAGGGGGGGAGAGAGATTAGCATCCAGATCTTTCTGTCTACCAGGCTCATTCTCTCTCCATTAAATGGATGAATCTATGTATAAAGGCACTTCCTGTTTGAGTATAAAACCACGAAAAAATTTCACGACAGTCATGTTCATATCTTTATGTTCTCTAACCTCTCCTATCCACTGTTCATTTTAGTTTGAATCTCCCAACCAAAACTTATACTCTTGATATGCATTAAGTGCTTACTCTATTCCAAGCAAAGTATTAAATGCTGGGGGAGATTCAGGACAATCTAGAAGAACACAGTCTATGTCTCATAGGGGATTCACAGACTAAGTAGGGGGGAAAACAGGTATTGAATCCACATTTTAGACTGTGAGCCCACTGTTGGGTAGGGACCGTCTCTATATGTTGCCAGCTTGTACTACCCAAGCACTTAGTACAGTGTTCTGCATACAGTAAGCGCTCAATAAATACGATTGAATGAATGAATGAATTTTACTATTCAGAAAACGGAGGCATAGAGAACTTCTCACGATCCCATGGCTATGCAGCAGAAAACTAGTAGAGTTGGGATTAGAACCCAGGTCCCCTGACTCCCAGGCCTGTATTCATCCCAGTAGTGCACCCTGCTTCTACACGGTTTGTAGCTTGGTGCTTCCAATAGAATGGAATCTTCTTGGGGGCAGTGATCATATGTACTAATGCTATGCCCTCTGTAGGTACTCAATAAAAATAATTAATTGACTTAGTCTTATTCCTTCACCCCCAACATCAATGTCTCTAAATTCAAGTCTTCCCTTCCTCTTCCTGTGCCTGAGTCGACATCATTCCCCAGAATTGTTCAATGTCTCCACGGTGAACTCAAAAATCATTTTGAATTCAATAATTGTCTCCTCTCCATAGAGAATCATCAGCAACTGTCTTGTCCGTTCCTTTACTCATTCCACCAATTGACTCCAACTTTGGCTCTTCCCTCATCACATGCAGAAAGTCACTCCTGCCTCCCACAAATGCCCAATGTCTCCAGGGTAAGGGAATTCCTCCTTTTGAGTTTCTCGGAGATCCGGGAGCTGCAGCTGGTCCATGCTGCTCTGTTCCTCCTGGTCTACCTGGCGGCCCTGTCGGGGAATCTCCTCATCCTCGCCGTCACCATCCTCGACGGGCGTCTCCACACACCCATGTACTTGTTCCTCAGGAACCTGTTCGTCATCGACCTCTGCTACATCTCTGTCACCATCCCCAATTCTATCGTCATGTCCCTGACCGATCGTAGATCCATCTCCCTCCTGGGCTATGTGGCCCAGGTCTTTTCGCTAGTTTTGTTTGCTTTTTCAGAGGTGGCCATCCTCATGGCGATGTCCTACGACTGCTACGCTGCGATTCATTCAATCGTATTTATTGGACGCTTACTGTGTGCAGAGCACTGTACTAAGCCATCTGCCACCCCCTGCGCTATGAGCTCATCATGACCAACACGGCCTGTGAAAAGATGGCAGCTGCTTCCTGGCTCAGCGGGGTGCTGTTTGGGGTCTTCTATTCAGCTTCGACTTTCTCCCTGAGTTTCTGTGGTTCCAACATTGTCCAGAAGTTCTTCTGTGACCTCGCATCCCTCCTGAAGATCTCCTACTCCAAAGACCACGGTGCCACCCATGTGACCGTCACGAGTGGGGTAGCTTTAGGTGTCGTCTACTTCATCTTCATCATCATCTCCTATGTGCGGATCTTCCAGTTCATGCTGAGGCCGGCCGCCGAAGGCCGGGCCAAATCCTTCTCCACCTCCCTTCCTCACCTTGCATTCATCATTGTCTTCCTCTCTACTGGAGCCGTTGGCTACCTCAAGCCCATGTCAGACTCCACCTCGACCCTGTGCCTGCTATTGCCTGAGTTCTACACCATGGTGCCCCTGGCCCTGAACCCCCTCATGTACAGCCTGAGGAACTGGGAAATGAAGGCCGCCCTGGAGAGAGTCCTAAAGGGGAGATTCCTCCTCCCTCCTCTAAGGGACAAAAATGTCTGTTTCCTTTTGCTATCTAATTCTTCATCAGGGATCTGACCGTGGGGGTATCGATATAAAGAGATGTCCAAAGAGGAAGTCCAGCGTCTGAAGATTTGTCAGTGGCTGCCAGAGGCTGATAGGCCGTGTGTGACTGTAAGCTCGGTGTGGGCAGGGATTGTCTCTTTCTATTCTGAATTGTACTTTCCAAGCACTTAGTACAGTGATTTGCACACGGTAAGAACTCAATAAATATGATTGAATGAATGAATGAATGACAAGTGAATGCTTGGGTGGCATAAAGGCTTAGTGGAATCAGCATGTGGCTGGGAGCCATGAGATTTGAAAGGTCTGCCTGGTTCTGCCACCGGCTTGGTGTATGACCTTGGTCCAGCCACGTACCCTCTTTGGGTCTCTGTAAAGTCGGGATTCAACATGTGCTCTCTTTCCCTTACAGTCTGAGCCCCTGTGGGTCAAGAAACGTGTCTGATCTGATTAGTTTGTTTCTACTCCAACACTTGGTAGTCTTTTGCAAGTAAATTCTTAATAAATTCAATAATGGTAATGTTGATAGTACTGTTGATAGTAACAGTAATTCTATGAATTTTAAGATCACTCATGGTGGTAATGAAAATCAAAAAAATAAGGGAAGGTGACAAGGGAGAAGGGACGCAATCACGGAGACTGTCGCCCACATTTGATGGCCTGTTTGTTTTGATGCCTATCTCCCAGCTTCCAGACTGTGAGCCCGTTGTGGGCAGGGATTATCTCTATTTGTTGCTCAATAGTACCTTCCAAGCACTAGGTACACTGCTCTGCACACATTAAGCACTCAATAAATACGATTGAATGAACGAATGAATGAATTTGACTGATCAAATCCTTGCCTCCAATCCATGCGTTCATCCATCCATCCATCCGTCCATCTGACTGTCTGTTCTCCCATCCGTTTGTCTACCCATCCAACCATCCACCCATCTATCCAACTATAATCATAATAATAGTGGCATTTGTTAAGCGCTTACTATGTTCCAGGCGTTGTACTAAGTGCTCGGGCAGATACAAGCTAATCATCTTTTACACAGTCCCTATCCCACACGGTGCTCGCAGACTCAATCCCCATTTTACAGATAACTGAGGCACAGAGAAGTGAATTGTCTTGCCCAAGGTCACACAGCAGACAATCTACCCATCCATCCATCCATCCATCTATCCATCCATCCAACACGTCCATGCATCCATCCATCCAACAACGCATCCATGCATCTATCTATCAATCCACCCATCCATCTATCCATCCTTCCATCCATCCATCCATTGAACAACGCATCCATGCATACATCTATCAATCCATCCATCCATCAATCAATGGTATTTGTTGAATGCATCCTGGTTGTAAAGTACTGAAGTGAATCCCTCAGAGAGATCAAAATAAGTTGAACACTATCCCTGCTTTCTAAGGGATTAAAATCTAACAGAGGAGGTAGACACAGAATTAAATTATGAGAGAACGAAGAAGGGAATGGAAAGAATGGTAAATCGATGACTGTGTGCTTAAAGAGTACATTTTATAATAGCCACTATGAACAAAACTGTAATGGTGTGTGTGTGTGTGCCAAAATGGAGAAGTGGTCTAAAATGCTGATTGGTAGTTGTTAGAAGATGACATAGGGAGAAGAAAAGTGAACAGTGCGAGGCATCCTGGAAGTGGTTGGATGACGGAGGGGTTTTGAAAATGGGGAAAGCTGTGCTCTGATAGACTGGGAGGAAGAAATGTGGGCTGACAGTTTATTTATCCATTTTCCATCACTGAAATATTTTGAAAGGGACAGGGCCATTCAGAGGAGAGAATGTAATGATCCCCTCACCCCAGTTTCGTACAGTGTCTCAGCTCTGCGATAGAAGAGGAAAAACCCTAGGCTAATTCCTGTTCCTTCTGAAACCACGAATTTTCCCGTCGTGTCCTCCAAGCCAGTATCAGTGATGCTTTCCCATCACCCCGTTCTCAGAACCCCTCAGCCCCTCCCAAACTAATAATAATTATAACAATAATAATAATCGCATTTGTTAAGCACTTACTATGTGTTCTTTACTGTTCTAAGCGTTGGGGTAGATACAAAGTAATCAGGTTGTTCCACGTGGGGTTCACAGTCTTAATCCCCATTTTACAGATGAAGTAACTGAGACCCAGAGAAGTTAAGTGGCTTTCCCAAGGTTACACAGCAGACAAGTGGAAGAACCAGGATTGGAACCCACGTCCTCTGACTCCGAAGTCTGTGCTCTTGACATTAAGCGGCGCTGCTTCTCATGTTGCTACTCTGGGTTGATCCCAGAAGCCAGCCAGGGGTAGGGGCTTAGGATGGATTTAGAGTCATTTCTCGTTCTCTCTAGATTTGCAAACAGAAGACGTCAGAAAATACAACTGATTAAATGACCGATTGATTGTTTGAGGTCATGAACAAGATGAAATTCCGAGAAGCAGCGTTGCCTAGTCGATAGAGCATGGAACTGGGAGTCAGAATGACCTGAGTTCTAATCTCATCTTTGTTATCTTTCTGTTGTGTGACCTTGGGCAAGTCTATTCACTTCTCTGGGCTTCAATTCCCTCATTTGTAAAAATGGGGATTGCAACCGTGAGCCCCAAGTGGGACAGGGACTATGTCCAACCTGATTAGCTTGTATCGAATCCCAGGACTTAGTACAGTGCCTGAAACATAGTAAGTGCTTAACAGGTACCATTGAAGAACAAAGAAAGAAGCTGAAGTGCCCACTCTTTGACCCAGATGGTCACTAACAGCAGGAACCGTTATGATGCTGTTGCCATTGGAACCCTGCAGACAAGTGCCATTACCTGATCCTCATCTCTGTGGGGACTCAAAGACTGTGGGGACGAGCCGACGTGATTAGATCCTCCAGGGACCCCACTAGGAGCAGCGGTGACTTTATCTAAGGGATGGGTGCCCCGTCTGGAAAGCGCATCTCAGTATCCGCGGGAGAGCAAAGAGGGGCTGACGGTTCCTCGCTGTCCCTCCGTGGCTGCTGCATCCAGGAATCCGAGGAAAAAGGGGGGACCGACCCATCCCAGAGCGGGTTAGGGGTCCCCCAGCTCACGCTGCCCCGGTGAGAGTGACCAGGGGAGGGGAGGAGCAGGGAGGGACCATCAGGCTAATCGATGTGAGTGTGAGGGTCATTATGGGAAGACGTTCATGCACGGGGTCCAGGGTGCAGTTAGAACCAGGGCTCCGTACACAAGTAGAGAGAAAGCATTTGCCCCTATCGTAGCCCCTGGCCCACTCCATCCACCTCCCAAACTCCGGCTACTATGGCTGCCGATCTAGGACATTATGGTAAGGCGTAAGCCCCGTGCCGTGGTGATTTCAACTATCAGCTCAACTCTCCGTGTAGGGACAAGAGGGTATGAATGAGACTGCACTAGCCAGATGCTTCATCACCAATTCCTCCTCACAGAACTCCCCCTACCAGATTTTGGGCGGATACAGGAGCGAGGCACTGTGGTCTAGTGGATAAAGCATGGGCTGGGACTCAGAAGCCTTGGGTTCTAATAATGGCCCTACCCCTTTTTTATTTTTAATGGTATTTGTTATGAGCTTACTATATATCAAACATTATTCTAAGCACTGGGCAATTTAACCAGGTTGGACACAATCCCTGTACCTCATGGGGCTCACAGTATGAGCAGGAGAGAGAACAGGAGAACTGAGGCACAGAGAAGATAAGTGACTTGCCCAAGGTCACACAGCAAGCATTTGTCAAAGCTGGAAATAGAGCCGAGGCCCATGCTCTTTCCACTGGGCCAGGCTGCTTCTCTTCTCGGTGATTTGGAGCAAGACATTTTGCTTCTCTGTGCCTCAGTTCTTTCATCTGTAAGATGGGGACTGAGAGTGTGAGCCCTGTGTGGGACGGGGACTGTGACCCACACAATTTTCTTGGATTATCCCCCGAGCTTAGTACAGTGCCTGGCACCTAATGAGAGCTTAAGAAATCCCATAATAAGAGAGGTAAAAGGCATGATCCTACCCTCAAAGGCTTCCCAGTATAATAGGCTAGATAAGCAAAATGTCATTTACAACTGGGAGGAGAAAATAATAGAACAATAGATATATGGATGAGAAGCAGACTGGCCTAGTGGAAAGAGCACAGGCGTGGGAGTCCGAGTTTGTGGCTTCTAACCCCGGCTTTGCCACTTGTCATCTGTGTGACTTCGGGAAAGTTATCTAACTTCTCTGGGCCTCCGTTATCTCATCTGTAAAATGGGGATTAAGTCTGTGAGCCCCAGGTGGGACAACCTGATTAACGTCTGTCACTCCAGTGCATAGAACAGTGCTTGGCACATAGTAAGCACTTAAAAATACTATCATTATAATTATTAGTGCTTGATAATCATATTTGAGTGCATAATGTGGGCAGAGCACTAAACTGAGTGCTGAGGAGAGTAGCCTGTAAAAGAGTTGGTAGACATGTTCCCTGACCACAAGGAGCTCACCGTCTGGGGGTAAGTAGACATTAATCAGTCATCCAATCAGAGACATTTATTGAGTGCTTGCTGTGTACAGAGCACTGTACTAAATGATTGGAGGAATAGAATATAAAAGAGTTGGTAGACATGTTTCCTCAAGCAGCTTACAGTCTAGAGTAATGTACCTTACCTTCAGCATCATATCCAGAGGGTTTGAGGATGCATTAAGTCCGGATATGGTCACTGACAGACGGTGGAAAGAAGTGAATAAGCTAAATCCTCTTTGAGAAGGTGGAATTCTAGAGGGTTTTTGAGGATGGGGTATCTTTCGGCTGGGGAATTGAAAAGGGTGGATTTCCAGGCTAAAGGAAGGGTGGGAGCCAGACGTGGGAGGAGGAAGCGTTGAAAGGGAGTCACGGTAAGAAGGTTGTTTTTGAAGGGTTTGTTGAAGAAAGCGGATAATGAGAAGGGGAGGGGATAATGAGAAGGGGAGTTAGAACAGGTGGATGGCACTGAAGCCAATGATCAGGTATTCACTGAAGTCAACCCAGCTACAATCCGTTATTCCTCTAGACTGTAAGCACGTTGTGGGCAGGGACTGTGTCTGTTTGTTATTCTATTGTACACTCCCCAGCATCCAGCGCTTAGAACAGTTCTTGGCACATGGTAAGCGCAAAACAAATATCATTATTATTTATTTAGTACAGTGCTCTGCACACAGTAAGTGCTCAACAACTGTGACTGAAAGAATTCATTTTCCACTTTACACTAGCTGCTGCAATCAGGTTCCCTGTGCTAGAAGCTGTATGTGTTTGTTTCTATATATGTGAATGTTTCTATATGTGTGGGTGTGCGCGCGCACACACACACACAAAGTATTGTGTAGTGGAAGTAGCGAACAAGTTCAGGCAGTGAGGAGGGTTGAAGGGAAGATAGAAAAAGATCTCCCTCCAGACTGTAAACTAGATGTGGGCAGGAAATGTGTCTACTAATTCTGTTGTGGTGGCGGAGGGGAGACAATCTCAGGAATTCCCTTTAAATCGACCAAAATAATGCGAAAATCTGTATCTTTCTTTATCACTGCCGGATAAGGAACTCAAATATCATTTTGAATTAACTAACTGTCTCCTCTAAATAGAGAATCACTAGCAAATGTTCTGTCAATTTCTTCCCTCATCCCATCAATGAACTCTAACTTTGGCTCTTCCCTCATCCACTGCAGAAAGTCAATGCTGTTTCCCAAAAATGTCATGAAAATCTCCACTGTGACGGGATTCATCCTGCTGGGTTTCTTGGAGGTCTGGAAGGTGCAGCTGGTCCATGCCGCGCTGTTCCTCCTGGTCTACCTGGCGGCTCTGACGGGGAATCTCCTCATTGTCGCCGACACCACTCTCGACCAGTGCCTCCACAACCCCAAGTACTTCTTCCTCAAGAACCTGTCTGTCCTCGACCTCTGTCTCATCTCCGTCACCGTCCCCAAATTTGTCACCATCTCCTTGACTAATAACAGCTCCATCTCCTTCCGGGGCTGTGTGGCTCATATTTTACTGGTGATCTTGTTTGCCGTCTAAGAGTATTTTGTCCTCATGACCATGTCCTACTACCGCTACGACGCCATTTGCCGCCCACTGCACTACGAGGCCATCAGGGGCCAAGGGGCCTGTGAGAAGATGGCCGCGTCATCCTGGCTGAGAGGAGGGTTGTTAGGGGCCCTATATTCAGCTTCGATCTTCTCCCTATCCTTCTGCGATCCCAACATCATTTAGCAGTTCTTCTGTGACGTTCCCCCCACCCCCCCGCTGAAGATCACCTGCCCCGAGGGTCACTTCGTCATCGACTTGAGAGTGACCGTCGGGGTCGCGTTAGCCATAGTCTGCTTCGTCTGTATCGTCAACCCGTACGTGAGCATCTTCCGGGCCGTGCTGATGATGTCGGCCGCTGAGGGTTGGGCCAAAGTCTTCTCCACCTCCCTACCTCACCTCATCGTCGTCACTCTCTTTGTCGTGACTTGCTTCTGTGCTTACTTGAAGCCCCCGTCAGGTTCCCCCTTGTCGCTGGACCTGCTGGTGTCCGTGTTCTACACCGTGTTGTACCCCACCCTGAACCCCCTCATCTACAGCCTGAGGAACAGGGGCGTGAAGGCCTCCAACGGGAGAGTCATAAAGGGGAGATTTTCCCACCCTGTTCTCTGAAAAAAACAGTCTCCTTGTGTTGATGCTGTCATCACTCACCTCACTAAGACATCCTACAGAGGGGCGCACGTAAACAGTTATCTGGCTGAAAGGAGGCTTTCTTAGGTCCCGGAGGGATGTCTGGTAAAATCAGTGTGTGATGGATAATCCCGCCTCAGAGGGCACTGGGGTCGATACAAGCTAACGGGTTGGACCCAGTTTAAATCCCACAAGGGCCTCAATCTTCATCCCCATTTTACAAAAGAGGGAACTGAAACCACAGAGAAGTGGAGTAACTTGCCCAACGTCTCATAGTAGACAAGTGGCAGAGCCGGGATTATCACCTAGGTCCTTCTGACTCCCAGGCCTGAGCTCTATTCACTTTTCCATGCTGCTTCTCTTGGGTGAGTCATTTAACCTTCATAATTAACAAAAGTATTGTTCCTTCTCAGACCACTGAAGCACTACAAAACCTATCAGTCTCACGTGATGTGGAAAAGTTCCCTCCTTGTGTTGTATTCCTTAGTATCGATGTCTTCTTCTGAATAAGTTTTATCCAACTTGCTACTTTTCCTTTCTGAAAGTGAACGTGTTATCAGTGCTGTGACTTGGGAATTGAAATAGTGTGATCTAGTGAAAACAGCATGGGCCTAATAGTCATTCATTAATTCAATCAGTCGTTTTATTAAGCACTTACTGTGTGCAGAGTACTGTCAGAGTGCCTGGGTAGACTGTAAGCTCATCCAAACTGACAAGGCTGTCCCACAGTGCCAAAACCCAGCAGGCAGCTGCCTGGTAGCCATGGCTGGGCAGTGAATAATAATAATAATAATTATTATTATTATAATGGTATTTGTTAAGCTCTTTCTATGTGCCCGGCACTGTACTAAGCACTGGGCTGGACAAAAGCCAAGCATGATGGAGGACCTTGTGATGGTTGGGATCACTGCAGTGGACAATGCCCCTCTTCTGCAAGCCCCCTGCTCAGTCAGGGGACACGGCCTTGGTCTGAACCCCAACGTAGTTTCTGAGTGTAAGCATTTCCGCAGACTGGCTCCGACTCTTCCATCCGCCTCCTTGTCTCTCCCTGTCCCTCCACCCTCCTCCACCAAAGTCACTCTAACTGGGGCAGAGTGGGTCTTGGGGGCCTTGACCTTAGGTCTTCTGGGTGGAGCAGGTCATGCAGTTTCCGAAAAGCTGACTACTGCACTTGGCACATAAGATTCGCTCAATAGATTGTGATCATGGATGAAAAAATGGATGAATGGATAGATGATTAGATGAGAGGAGATGGATCTGAGCAGTTGGATGGGATCTATATCCATATTTTGCGCCATTCTTCCAATGGTCGTACCTACCCTAAAAGTGCGCCTTATTCTCCACCTCTGCAAAGCTTTACTGAAGGACATCTCCTCTAAGAGGCCTTCCCTGACTAACCCCTCTTTTCCTTTCCTTCCACTCACTTCTGCATCCCCCCGACTTGCTGTCTTTATTCATCCCCCTCCCAGCTCCACATCATTTATGCTCATATCCGTAATACGTTTATTTATATTAATGCCTGCTTCCATTCCAGACTGTAAGCTCACTGTGGGCAGAGAATGTGTCTGTTATTTTGTTATACTATACTCTCCCAAGTTCTTAGTACAGTGCACTGCAGACTGTAAGCACTCAGTAAATACGATCGACTGACTCCTAAATTATTTTTATTAATCATCACCATCCTCAGTCACAAGTGTTTATTGAGAGCTTAGTATGTGCAGAACACTCTACTAAAATCTTGGGAGAGTACAATATAACAAAATCAGCCAGCACGTTCCCTTCCCATAGCAATCATATTTATTGAGTGCTTACTGTGTGAAGAGGACAGTACTAAGCGCTCGGGAAGTACAAGACGGCAACATATACAGACGGTCCCAACCCAACAACAGGCTCACAGTCTAGAAGGGGTAGAAAGAAAACAAAACAAAACATGTGGACAGGTGTCAATACCATCAGAATAAATAGAATTATAGCTATATACACATCATTGATAAAATAGGTAGAGCAATAAAAATGTGCAAACAAAATAAATATAGTAATAAATATGCACAAATATATACGGAGGCTGTGGGGACGGGAAGGGAGTAGGGCAGAGGCAGTGAGGGGGGCGATGGGGAGGAGAGGAGGAGGAGGAGAGGAAAAAGGGGGGACTCAGGCTGGGTAGGTCTCCTGGAGGAGGTTACCTCTCAGTAGAGCCTTGAAAAGGGGAAGAGAGCTAGTTTAGCGGAGGTATGGAATGAGGGCATTCCAGACCAGAGGTAGGACGTGGGCAAGGGGTCGACAGTGGGACAGGCGAGAACGAGCCATAGTGGGGAACTTAGGCGCAGAGGAGCGGAGTGTGCTGGCTGGGCTGTAGAAGAAGAGAAGGGAGGTAAGGTAGGAAGAGACAAGATGATGGAGAGCTTTGAAGCCAATAGTGAGGAGTTTTTGTTTCATGCGAAGGTAAATAAGCAACCACTGGCGATTTTTGAGGAGCGGGGTGACATGCCCAGAGCGCTTTTGAAGAAAGATAATCCGGGCAGCAGAGTGAAGTATAGACTGAAGTGGGGAGAGACAGGAGGATGGGAGATCAGACAGGAGGCTGATGCAGTGTTCCAGTCGGGATAGTATGAGAGATGGAGCCATCAAGGTGGTGGTTTGGATGGATCGGAAAGGACGGATCTTGGTGATGTTGTGGAGGTGAGATTGGCAGGTTTTGGCGATG
The DNA here is from genome assembly GCF_015852505.1 of Tachyglossus aculeatus. Classification (NCBI taxonomy): domain Eukaryota; kingdom Metazoa; phylum Chordata; class Mammalia; order Monotremata; family Tachyglossidae; genus Tachyglossus; species Tachyglossus aculeatus. Next base: position 106,922 of record NW_024044830.1, on the reverse strand, counting down.
GATTGGATGTGTGGGGTGAATAAGAGAGCGGAGTCAAGGATGACACCAAGGTTACAGGCTTCTGAGATGGAAAACATGGTAGTTCCGCCCACAGTGACAGGAAAATCAGGGAGAGGTCAGGGTTCGGGAGGTAAGATAAGGAGCTCAGTCTTGGACATGTTGAATTTTAGGTGGTGGGCGGACATCCAGGTGGAGCTGTCCTGAAGGCAGGAGGAGATATGAGCCTGGAAGGAGGGAGAGAGAACAGCAGAGGAGATGTCGATTTGAGTGTCATCTGCTTAGAGATGATAGTTGAAGTCGTGGGAGCGAATGAGTTCACCAAGGAGTGAGTATAGATGGAGAGCAGACGGACACCAAGAACTGACACTTGAGGAACCCCTATAGTAAGGGAATGGAAGGTGGAGGAGGAGCCCGCGAAGGAGACTGAGAATGTGCAGCCAGAGAGATGAGGGGAACCAGGAGAGAACGGAGTCCGTGCAGCCAAGGTTGGATGTTGTGTTGAGGAGAAGGGGATGGTCCACAGTGCCAGAGGCAGCTGATACCGTCGAGGAGGATTAGCATAGAGTAGGCGCCATTGGCGTTGGCAAGAAGGAGGTCATTGGTGACCTTTGAGAGGGTAGTTTCGGTGCAGTGTAGAGGACGGAAGCCAGATTGGAGGGGTTACGGGGGGAGTTATAGCTGAGGAATTTGAGGCAGCGAGTGTAGACGGCTCATTCTAGGAGTTTGTAAAGGAAGGGTAGGAAGGAGATAGGGTGATAACCGAAAGGGGCAGTGGGGTCAGGAGAGGGTTTTTATAGGATGGGGGAGACGTGGGCATGTTTGAACGCTGTGGGGAAGAAGCCATTGGAGAGTGAGCGGTTGAAGATGGAAGTTAAGGAAGAGAGGAGGGAAGGGGTGAAAGCTTTGATACTATGGGAGGGAATGTAGCCAGATGCACAGGTGGATTGGGTGGCACTTGAGGGGAGGGAGGAGATCTCCTCTGAAGATACTGCTGGGAAGTCTGGGAAAGTAGAGGAGAGGGTTGGGGGGGTGGGGTGGAGAAGAGGGAGGGGTGACTTTGGGAAGCTCAGAACTGATGGAGTTAATTTTCCTAATGAAGGAGGTGGCCAAATCGTTGGCATAGCTCTAAGGTACAATGGCGTACGTAAACTCTTCTGCCATGGAAAGTCATTGATTCGTAGGAGAACTTCCGTTCAGAAGAATTGATGATGGCACCGTTTTTTTTTTACCCAGAATCAGTCACGCTGTCTCATCCCTGACAATCATGTTCCCCCTAAAAACGTTTTTGACATACAGGAACCACTGACAGCCGAAGTGACGATAGCATTGTGCTGATGCTCTGTTGTAGCATCAGAGCCTGGCGGGCGATTGCCATGGTAGCCAGGATGGGGATGCTGGAGTGAGGAGAGCTGTGGTGATGGGGCCACTGGTGGAGAGAGCACGGGCCTAGGAGTCAGAAAGATGTGGGTTCTAATCCCAGCTCTCTCACAAGTCTGTTGTGTCACTTCAACTTCCCTGTGCCTCGGTTACCTCATCTGTAAAATGGGGATAAGAGCGTGAGCCTCATGATGGACAGGGACTTTGTCCAACCCGATTAACCTGCATCTAACAGAGCTTAGAACAGTTCCGGGCACACAGTAAGCTCTTAAAATTTACAAAATAGTTTATTATTTATTAATGCTAGCAAGACATTCCCCTCCTACAATCCTGCCCTGTTTGGGGTCCGGTCTTGGTCTGAACTGTTCTCTCCCCCATTCTAGACTGTGAGCCTGTTTTTTCAAAGATTGTCTCTATTTGGTGCTGAATTGTACTTTCCAAGCTCTCAGTACAGGGCTCTGCACACGGTAAGCGCTCAATAATATGATTGAATGAATGAATGAACTCTAACCTGTTCCCCGAGTGCGAGAATCTCCCCAGAATGGCTCCATCTCTGGCTTCATCCTTCTGGTTCCATCCGGCCTCTCTCCACCCCTGCTCACTCTCACCAGGGCAGCTGGGGCTGGCGGGGGGTACTGACGTCCTATGGACTGGGCTGGTCTCCTCTTCCACCTCGGATTCCTTGGTGAGCCACCAAGGGGCAGCCAGGAGCCCTCAACAACTCTCTACTCTCCCATGGATGCTGACCTGCTATCTAGGCAGGCCCCATCCCCGTAGGTAAAGCAGTCGCTGCTCCTAGGGGGAACCCTGGAGGACCGGCCTGGACCCCTGTGGAGGGACCACGTTAGCCAGACGACACGAGAACACTCTCGAGATAAGGACCTGGCACTTCCAACTGCAGCAACGGTCCTGGCCTGTGATGGTCCCATGGCAACATCAGCGTCTTCTTCTTCATATGTACACCCATATCCAGAGAGAGGGAGAGAGTGGTATGCTTCTGAATAGGAGAAGCAGCATGATTTAGTGGAAAGAACCTGTGCATGAGAGTCCCAGCAATCCAGAATGCTGGCTGGGTGACTTTGGGCAAGTCACTTCACTTCTTTGGGCCTCATTTCCCTCAGCTGTAAAATGGAGATGCAATACCAGTTCTCCCTCCTATGTAGACTGTGGACCTCATGTGGGACAGGGGTTGTTTGTAACCTGAATAATTTGTATCTATCCCAACGCTTAGAACAGTGCTTGACAAGAAGTAAGTGCTTAACAAATACCATAACAAAAATAGAATATATCTTCATATCCTCATTGGGGAAGTACGATTGGTTACTCAGAGTAACCAACGGAGAATCAGAGCCCTCACAACAGACGTAGGGCGTGACAGATAGGCAAGATCAGTTAGTGTCTAGAGACTACAAGCAGCTTGGCCTAGTGGAAAGAGCCCAGGCCTGGGAGTCAAAGAACCTGGGTTCTAATTCTGACTTCATCTCCCATCTTCTGTGTGACCCTGGGCAAGTCACCTAATTTCCCAGTGCCTCAGTTACCCCCTCTGAGAGGCTGAGAGTCCCATATCAGACAGGGACTGTGTCCAACGTGATTATCTTGCATCTACCCCAGCGTTTAGCCACATGTTAGCTGGGTGACCTTGGACAAGTCACTTCACATCTCCTGTGTGTCAGTCTCCTTATCTGTAAAATGGGGATTAAATCCTATGCCCTCCTTAATTAGACTGTGAGCCCCATGTGGACAAGGGCTCTATCCAACCTGATTATTCCTTCCTTCATTCATTCATTCAATCATATTCATTGAGCGTTTACTATGTGCAGAACACTATACTAAGCGCTTGGGAAGTACAATTCATCAACAAATAGAGAAAATGTCTGCCCACAATGGGTTTACGGTCTAGAAGTGGGGAGATGGGCGTCATAACAAGTAAACAGGCATCAATAGCATCAATATAAATAAATAGAATTATATATATATATATACACATCATTAATATAAATAAAGAGAAGTATAAATATGTACAAATATACACAAGTGCTGTAACGGGGGGAGGGGCATAGAGCAAAGGGAGCATGTAGGGTCAATGGGGAAGGGATGGAGAGCAGAGGAAAATGGAGGGCTTAGTCTGGGATTAGCTTGAATACACCTCAGCATATAGCTCAGTGGTGGGCACATAGTAAGCACATAGTAAGCACGTAGCCAGTACCTTAAAAAAAGTCTTCACTGGCCTCTGGAAGAATTCAACCACCTCCTAGCTGGGTCTACAAAAACATGCATAACCGCAGAGTTTGTGCAAAACTGATGAAGAGGTAATTTAATCAATCATTCAATCTGTAGTATTTATTGAGCTCCTAAGGTATGCAGAGTCGTATGCTAAGATCTTTAAGAGACTACGATAGAATATCAAGACATAAACCCTCTCTTCAATTTAGAGGGGGGAAGAGACATTAGAATTATAGACAGAAGGAAGAAGGAAAAGTAAGTGCTTAAGTAATAGTGCATGTAAAAAATCAATAGGTGGTATTAATTGAGTGCTTATTATGAGTAAAGCAGTGTACAAGGGGCTGGGTAGCGAGTACAATACGACAGAATTAGCGGACACGTTCCCTGATAATAACGAGCTTAAGAAATCTATACAAAAGCAAAGGGAATTGGTGGGTGTGATCTGGAGAGAAGAGAAATGAATGGGGAAACGTTCTGGGTGATGATGATGATGATGATAACGGTATTTGTTAAGTGTTTGCTATAAACCAAGCACTGTTCTAAGCACTGGGGCAGAAACAAGGTCATCAGGTTGTCCCACGTGGGGCTCACAGTCTTCATCCCCATTTGACAGATGAGGTCACTGGGGCACAGAGAAACTAAATGGCTTACCCAAGGTAACACAGCAAACAACTGGTGGAGCCGGGATTAGAACCCATGTCCTTTGACTGACAGGCCCCTGCTCTTTCCCTTAAGCCATGCTGCTTCTCAGCATGGAACGGGGTGAGATTTCAGAAGGATTTTGAATAAGGGGAGAGCAGGGGTCTGGTGGGGTTATCGATCTTCAATCAATAAATTTCATTTATTGAGTGCTTACTAAGTACACACTTGGGAGAGTAAATATAACAGTGTTGGTAGGACCAACCCACGCCCATGATGAGCGTACAGTCTACAGGGGAGACAGACGTGAATATAAATAAATAAATGATGGATATGGACATAAGTGCTGTGGGACTGATAGTGGGGTGAATGAAAGGAGCAAATCCAAGCCCAAGGGTGACACAGAAAGGAGTGGATTGAACGATGAGGACGATCCTGACAGGAGGAATGGCAACAGCTAGGGTATGGATGGCTGTTACAATCTCTGTGATCCGGGGCTCTCCTCCCTTCTCAGAGATCAGCAATGGTATTTGTTAAGCACTTACGGTATGTCGAACACTCTTCTAAGTGCTGGGGTAGATACAAGTGAATTAGGTTGAACACGGACCTTGTCCCACATGGGGCATACCGTCTAAGTAGGAGGGAGAACAGAGGCACATAAAAGCGAAATGAATTTCCCAAGGTCATACAGAAGACAAGTGGAGGAGCTGAAATTAGAATCCAGGTCCTCTGATTCCCAGGCCCGTGATTTATACATGAGGCCATGCTGCTTCTCACTCCTCAACTTTACTGACTTCATCCTTCACCCCACCTTCTCACTGACTTGGATGCAAGCTTGATCTTGTCATCTCTAATCACTGTACATGTTTTCCAATCACTGTATAGGTCTTCCTTCCACAAGGAACAGGGGTTGCTACATTCTGGGTAACAGTAAGAAATTACAAGAGCAATCAATCAATAGGTCAGTCAATCAAGGGTGTTTGTTGAGCGCTTTTTATGTGCAGAGCTCTATGCACATAATACAACAGGTCAATGAGGTAGGAGTAAGCTCTCAAAGTCATTGAAGGAACATTGCCTTGCAGGTAGAGCACGGGCCTGGGTGTCAGAGGACTTGTGTTCTAACCCCAGCTCTGCCACTCATCAGCTGTGTGACTTTGGGCAAGTCACTTAACTTCTCTGGGCCTCAGTGACCTCATATCTAAAATTGCTATTAAGAATATAAGCCCCACGTGGGACAACCTGATTACCTTGTATCTACCCCAGTGCTTAGAACAGTGCTTGACACATAGTAAGCCCTTAACAAATACCATCATCATCACCATAATAATAATAATAATAATAATAATGGTAATTATTGTTATTATTATTATTATTATTATTTTCATCTCCTCCATTTGTCTGCTATCTGACCTTGGGCAATTCACTTTACTTTTCTGTGCCTCTGTTCTACAATTACAACACAGTTCACATACTTTAGTCCCTTGTAATAATAACTATAATTGCAGCATTTCTTAAGCACTTAATATGTACCAGGCACTGTATTAAGTCCTGGGGTGGATACAAGCAAATTGGGTTATACGCAGTCCCTGTCCCATATGGGGTTTATAGTCTTAATCCCCATTTAACAGTTGAGGTACCTGAGGCACAGAGAAGTGAAGTGACTTGCCCAATGTCTTACAGAAGACAAGTGGAAGAGCCTGGATTATAACCCAGGTCCTTCTGACTCCCATGTTTGTGCTTTATCCATTAGGCAGTGTCGCCCTTCAAGGCAACCTGCTTACTCTCCTTTGCCTTTCTATTTCCCACTGCTGGTATCGTGCTCACAGTTTCTTGCTGTGTGACCTTGGACAAGTCATTTAACTTCTCTGTGCACCATTTCCCTTTCCTGCAAAATAGGGATTCGATTCCTGTTCTCGCTTCTACTGTGAGCCCTATGTGGGATCTGATTATCTTATAACCATCCCAGTACTTGTTGCAGTGCTTAGCACATAGTAAGCACTTACTAAATACCACAAGTATTATAACAAACTCCCTTTTTCCTCCCAGACTAAGCCCCCCCTTTCCTCAGCTCCCTCTCCCCTCTGCGTCACTCATCTGTCTCCCTTTGCTCTTCCCTCCCGCCCCACAGCACTTATGTATCTATGCACGTACCTATAATTCTATTTATTTACATAAATGCATGTTTACTTGTTTTGTTGTGTATATATCTATAATTCTATTTATTTATATTGATGCCTGTTAACTTGTTTCGTTTTTCGTCTCCCCGCTTCTAGACTGTGAGCCCATTGTGTACAGGGATTTTCTCTATTGATGAATTGTACTTTCCAAGCACTTAATATGGTGCTCTGCACACAGTAAGCACTCAATAAATATGATTGAATGAATGAATGAATTGCCTGGTCAGAATCTTGTACCACCTATGAACTTGAGTACTCATAAACCCCCTTAGCATTTGTGTAAATACTGTATATTCCTTATTATTTACAAAGTAAAATATCCCCTTTTCTTTCATCCTCTTGTATGTAGTTTATTCTGGTGTCTTTTTCTCCTGTTAAATTGTAAGCTTGTTGGAGGAAGGGATTGTGTCTGCTAACTCTTTGTATTCTCCCAAGTGCTTAGAACTGTGCTCTGTACATAGTCAGAGTCTAATAAGTACCATTGACTGACTGATTGATCATGCCTACTTGGCAACTACTGATTGTTTCCAACTTGTACTTCCCAAGCGCTTAGCACAGTGCTCTGCACAGAGTAAGCGCTCAATAAATACGATTGTATGCCTACTGTGGGGAGATGCCCCCCAGGTCAGCTGGGATCGCCGACCAGAGGGCGACTCTTGGTTCTTTATATTGGGCAACGAGCCAAAGACCAGATACCGAGCCAGAGTGATCAATTCTGCCTCTTTATTAGGTGTACTCACATAGCTGTAGCGCAGCAAGCGAGCCAAGGAAGAGGTCCGAGTCCTAAACAGCAGGGCAGAGTCTGCAGGGCTCTATCTAAACGCCTACAACTAAAAATAGCAGCAATGCCTCATATGCAAAGTCCCTCACACCTGTTAGCCCTCCCTGCATTCCCGGGATTTTTATCTGATTGGGACAGTTCCCACTCCCCAGTCTTGTAGTGTAGCAGTTCTGTGTCCTTACTGTGGGTTGCTCAGGCGGAGAGAGGGGGTGAATTCACAGATAGGGCACTCTTCCCACACTCCACCCCTGCACCCCCTCCATACGCCTAGAGCAAACTGGAGCTGGGGACCATGATAGTTTTGGTGGACGGCCTGCGCTGCGGGTTGCTCAGACAGAGGGAGCGGGTGAATTAACAGATAGGGCACTCTTCTCACATTTCACACCTGCGCTCCCTCCATACGCCTAGAGTAACCTGGAGCTGGGGACCACGATAGTTTTGGTGGAGGGCCTGCGTGAGTAACAGCATCCTAGCACCAAAGTTGTGTAGAGCACAACGCACCCTAGTACGATTCACTGGGACCAATCTCCCGTTCCCACACTCCCACACCTCCACAGCCATGAGAACCACCATCTGTCACCATCTTTTGGTTCAGTGTTTGTATCTGCAGTCCGGCCTCGTTCAGGCAGAGCGCAGTGCTGTTCCAGTCTTGCTGTGTGTCCTCCAGGGCTTGTCGTATCACTTTCATGGTCTCCACCACTTGCTCTGGCCAAGCTACTGGGTCCACTAGATCCGTCGGAACGTCCCAGAGGAGGCTGTGGTGTTCATGCCGCTCCCATCCGGAGAGGTCGATATGATTACCAATGTGCAACCCTACTATAGGCATATTACTACAAACAAGTGTTAAATAATTTAAATTAATTGATCATGGTTATGTTTTGTGTACTCCACACATCCAACAGAATTTCCCATTACCCATATACCAGTAGTTTCCCTCTTCCACCCTGGAAATGGAAATCGGTCAACTCTCCTGTATGCTCTCATGCCCGCTGGGGTCATGTGAGCAGAACAAATCCCTCTTTACTTGGGTATAACAAGAAGGGGAGAAGGGTTCCCATTGATTCCTGTGCCCATTCCACCATCCCCACCCCACTCCCAGGGGGACCACCTGCTTTCCATCCTTCACTATCCCTAATCCCACTAAGGCGGTGGTTCGCAAGGGCAGGTTGCCCATCGGGTGGTGTACCCTCAGTTTATAGTAATGGGAGGTATACCCGCCGTATAGTACTTGAATGGCCGGCCATGCGACAGCGGCTGGAAACAGGCAAGCTAGGCTGGTGGGGGGTGGGCACTGTGATCGGTTTACTTCTTCTGTTAGGGTGGTGAAATATGGTGGCAGTCCTGAGTCTGAATGCAGGCATCCGACCAGGCGAGGTTTCGGGCCCCACGGGCTAGCTCTCCTGTGGGTATTCAGAGCTCCAGCATCCTGAAACATTCCAGGGTTAATTAGCTGCTGGATCTGGCTTTCATATTGAAGGTCTCGGCCTCAGGCATCCCATAGGCCTTGTATGTCCGCTTGGTTCCATATTCCCAGTGCGCTGCCGACCCACCCATTGATGTCTCTCTTCCGCCATTCGGGGGTCCTTGCTGGTGAGCCGTTCCTTATCCACCAGGCCCATTGACGCCGGAGCTGGGCCAAGGCAGTGGAGAAGTTTGGGTGATGAGTATCTACTCACCACGGTTCCAACGACCAGGAGATTGCCTTGGTAGTCCAGCGAATGTGGGTGAACAGGCGAGCCCCTTCCAGGGTGGCTGCCCGTAGGTATGTGACCCTGCTCCCGGAGTATCCATTACCCATATTGTCCGGTATTACCTCAACAACCGGCAGGGGCATGCCCGAGTTCCAGGAAAAATCTGTGGGGTTTTCCCAGGCCATGGTAGGGGCGTTCAGCCAATAACCATACTTGTGCCAGGGAGGGGTGATCCAGGAAGGGCATCTCCCAGACAGCATGATGGGTGCCGCTAATGTTCCCTGATCCTCATATCCATACGGTTTCTCTGTTATTGGGTTGAGGCGCAGTCATGCCACTTTCGTGCCCTGGTCATTGGTGATCTGCCACGACGTGGTGCCCACTGCGATGACATTTGTGATACTTGTCTTTGACATCGTGACGTTCACACTCCAATCATGAGAAGAATTCAGCTTGTGGCAGGGCACCTGCACAGTGGCGTTGAAGGCCGTCAAAGTCTCCCAAGTCCCATTGTATTCTCCGGCTGCAATTACAGTGGCAGGCAATCATTGTCCTTTACGCGCGGCATCCCACCACACGTTCCTTCCACCTGTCAACGGTGATGGAATGGTGGTGTCACCTTCCAGCCCGGTAAGGGCCACAGAATGTCACGTTGCGTGGCCCAGTCCTCGCAACCTCGTGCCCCGTACATTGGGTCCCCTGATCCGAATCTATGTAGGCCAACATGCCGTATCCAGCCCCCATCACCTGAAGCCCTTGTATAGTAGTATCCTGCATGGCTGCTGCCACCGGGTAGGCGAACACCACTCCGGTACGAGTATCCACGGCGGTGAGCGCATATCTCTTTCTCTGGCTTAGGTTCAGGGCCCCTATATTGGCCATAAGGCCGCTAATTCTTTTGCATATAATATTTACAATTGAGCAAGAATTCGTGTACCTCCCTGCGGATTCCTTCCAACGCAGGTCCCCGGAGGGCTCGATAAGTGGCATCCACCCCAATATGAGCTAGTGAGGTCCCCAGAGTATTCAGTCCACCCTCACCCATCCACCCCCTGGATGGCGTTTGCAGGCCATGCCTCCTGCACTTGTGCCAGCACATCTGCCTCCTCATTCCCGGGAGTTTCCCGGTGAGCTGGCACATGGTATACGGTGAGGGGGTCCTCCCGGGCTCTTAATGTTCGGGCGATGTCACGCCACACCCCTTTTCCCATTCCTCACCCCGTGCTACCATCCACCCCTTTGCTTCCCACAACCCCAAGCACGGGGCTAGGCTGATGTATACGGCCCACTAGTTGATTGTCAAGGCATCTACAACAGGTGCACGGATAGAAGCATCCGTTCGGCCCTAAGTTCAGCCCATTGGCTCGACTGACAGACCCCTTCTTCCCAGAGGATTGTATCCATGTCGGGGGTGGACTGCAACCGCAGCCCACGTACTTGAGTTCCCTTTGGCTGACTCGTCAGAGTACCATGTGCCACTTGGCGGTTCCCCCTCCCCCTTCTCCACAGGCCAGTTCTCACGAGTTGATACCGAGTGTATCGAGGGAGGGGGTCCCGGGTCGTCAAATGTCACCATCCCCAATATACACTCGAGTACTGCCGTGATGAGTACCTGATAGGTGGCGGGGGCCATCCGGCCTACACCCAATCGTAGGGTGGTTCTCACGGAGGAGGTGCTGTACCCCCCACACACTTCTGTCCACAAACGGAGGCTCATGAATTTGCTGGGGTCCCCATGTACAAGGGTGACATCTGCACCGGTGTCCAACAAGGTGAGGGTGGACTGACTATTGAGGGGACCTCAGTAAATGGGCAGGGTAACATATGGCCTCCTATGACCTCTGATTGACCTGACCTGAAGGGAGAGGCTTTGGCCACTTCCCTACAGCTGGTCTCTCCATTCGCTCAGGTCCGTGTACAGCAGTGCAGAAGGCACCACCCGAGGCTGAGTGAATGGGCCTCCTTTTTTTGCACCCGTTGACACTTTCGGGTGCTACAGCTGTGGGTTTGCATTCCTCTTTGGTATACCGCTGGTCCTTATGTATATTTTTCCACAGACGAACAGCACGGTGCTTGCCTGCTTATCTATCTTTTTTCGTTTGGTCCCCGCCGCTATGAAATCTCTCCAAATTTGTGGTTGAAATAATACCTTCTGTATTGCTCCTTCCAAAGCGATGGGTTTTGTCGGGGCAACCCCTCGAACCCTGCTAGACTTTGCAATCAGCCCCTCCAGATCCCCGAAAGCCAGTATAAGATCTATGACAGGCTTGCCCATCTATTCCTCAACCAGGGGCAGCAACACTCCCTGTATGAGGGGGGTGGGCACCGACCGGAGGAGTTTACTGCACATTCCAGAATTCAAGGGTGTTGCATCGAGGCTATAATCTCCCCTGGCATATATTTTCTGCCTCATTCCAAACCTACTCAATAACGCGCATGCCCCTTCTATATCCACCCAATCTTCTGGTTCTGTGAGTAGCTCGACCGGGGTGGCCCAGGTGTCTTCTACTGTGGCCACTGCCCAGTCCATCAGGGAGTGCTCACCACTGTGGTCTTGACCCGCCTTCAACTGCTGCCTGACTTGTGGGGTAGCTACAACTCCAGTGAGTTTAGCTAATTCTTATGCACTTAACTTAATCCCGTCACCCCCCTAGTCCCAGCAACGGACCAACCAGGACATCAGCGTTTCTCGAGGCAGCTGTCGGTATTGCTTGTGAACCTCCATCAATTCTGCCGGGGTAAAATCCCGTACAGTGATGTGGTCTCTGGGTTCGGGGTTCCTTATAATAATAATGATGATGATGATGATGGTGATGATGGCACTTTTTAAATCCTTACTACGTGCAGAGCACTGTTCTAAGCGCTGGGGAGGATGCAAATTCCCACCTGGGGTTCACAGTCTTAATCCCCATTTTACAGATAAGGGAATTGAGGCCCAGAGAAGTTAAGTGGCTTGCCCGAAGTCACACATCTGACAAGTGGTGAAGCCGGGATTAGAACCCATTACCTCTGACTCCCAAGCCCGTTCTCTTCCTGAGTGATGAGGGGTCGTACCCCTCCCTCGCTGTCTTCTTCTATGATGTTTATCATTTCCTCATAATCCCATTCTTCATTTGGGTGTCAGGCGACCGGGTCCCAGTTGGTGCCCATTATAAATGCCCGTACCCTGGGGCGGCCCATCTGACGCCACTTCAGCTTTGCTAGTCTGCACCCAAGATGCCCCCGTTCTCGACTGCTTCTTCGGCGGTCTTATTTGCAGTTTGTAGGAGTACCGCATAAAGTTCTTTTGACTCCTAATTCTCGCGAGTCACCTTTTCGGCTTCGCTGGCCTTATTTTCGCTTTCCAGCCGCATGCTCATTTCATGTCGGCATGCTGCCAGTAGTAGCCACCCTAGGTTCGCAACGGCTCTCATCCATGATTTTGAAATCTTATGGATGTCCAGGGCTCGTAGAGCATCCTCTGTGCCCTTCGGGGTCTCTGCTAGAGCACACCATTCCCTGGGTGGCGGGGGGAGGGGGGATCAGCTTTATCAAGCACTTCAGCTCAAGAACCTCAGCTACCCCAGACCGCATCCCCACGTTCCACTCTGCTTTCGACATCTTATGGATGTCCAGGGCTCATAGAGCGTCCTTTATGCCCTTCGGGGTCTCCATAGAGCACCCCATTCCCGGGGTGGGGGGGCAGCCATATCAAGCACTTCAGCTACACCTGACCACATCCCCGAGTTCCACTCTGATTTAGACATCTTATGGATGTCCAGGGGTCGTAGAGCGACCTCTATGTCCTTCGGGGTCTCCACTAGAGCAACCCATTCCCGGAAGGGGGCAACCATATCAAGCACGTCAGCTACACCCATCCAAACCCGCGAGTTCTACCCCGGGATCTGAGATTCCGGGAATCCCGCCTCCTTTTTACCCACGATTGGGGTATGGGGCATCACCGCCCAATCCTGCCGACTACGTCAATTGTGGGGAGATGCCCCCCATGTCAGCTGGGGTCACCACCCAGAGGGCGGCTGAGGGTTCTTTATATTGGGCGACGACGAGCCAAAGACCAGACGTCGAGCCAGAGTGATCGGTTCTGCCTCCTTATTAAGTGTAATCACATAACCGTAGTGCAGCGAGCGAGGCAAGGAGGGGGTCCGAGTCTTAATCAACAGGGCAGGCTCTGCAGGGATCTGTCTAAACGCCTACAACTAAAAATAGCAGCAATGCCTCTTATATACGAAGCCCCCTCGTACACAGGTAGTCCTCCCCGTATTCCCAGGATGTTTATATGATTGGGACAGTTCCCACTCCGCAACCTTGTAGTGTAGAAGTTCTGTGTCCTTGCTGTGGGTTGCTCCGGGGGCGGGAGGGGGTGAATTTACAGATAGGGCACTCTTCCCACAGCTACGAATTCCATTGTTCTCTTCAAAGCAACTACTACAGTGCTCAGGCTCAGTTGAATCACAGTAAGTACTCCTGAGTGGTAGTCACCGACTGTGTCTATCAGCTCTGTTATACAGTCCTCTCCCAAGCGCTTAGTACAGTGCTCTGCACATAGTAAGCACTGAGTGAATATGGTTAATGGATGGAGTAATTGAGTCCTTTGGGGAAATTTGGATAACTCTTGCTTGGGTACAAAGATCAGGTCCCTGAACGATACCGGGTTCATTCAAGTCATAAAATGACGATTTTCTCCCCCAAATGGAAGAAATTCCCTTAATGGTCCGTACCCGGGGCGGCCATCAAGTTCCAATTCCTCGGGCTGTAAATGAGAGGGTTCAGGGTGGAGGGCACGGTAGTGTAGAACACGGACACCAGCAGGTCCAGCGTCGAAGGGGAGCCTGACAGAGGCGTCAGGTAAGCACAGAAAGAAGCCATGACAATGTGCGATGACGACGAGGAGAGGCAGGCAGGTGGAGAAGCCTTTGGCCCGGCCCTCGGCGGACGGAATCCTCAGCACGGCCTGGAAGCTGCGCATGTACGAGATGACGATGGAGACAAAGAAAACGAAAGCTAACACCACCCCGGTAGTCACACACACATTGATGGCAACGTGGCCCTCGGAGCAGATATTCAACATGTAGGGAACGTCACAGAAGAAATGGGGATCAACGTTGGACTCACGGAAGGGCAGAGAGAAAGTTGGAGCTGAAAATAAGATTCCACACAGCCCACCGTTGATTCAGGAGTTGGCAGCCGTCTTTACACAGTTCCCTCAGTCCATGATGACACCATAGCATGGGGGCGTCAGATGGCTACATAGCGGTCGTAGGACATCGCTGTGAGAATGAAAAACTCTGATCTGTCAAACAGGACCACCAGGAAGACGTGAGCAGCACAACCCAAGAAGGAGATGGAGTGGCAGTTGGTAAAAGAGTTGAGGACGGAGTTGGGGATGGCGACGGTGAGGAGGCAGAGGACGAGGACGGATAGGTTCCTGAGGATGGGGTGTGAATGTGCCGTTCGAGGGCGGTGACGGCGACGATGAGGAGATTCCCTGTTAGGGCCTCCAGGTATACCAGGAGGAACAGCGCGGCCTGGACCAGCTGCATTCATTCATTCATTCAATCATATTTATTGAGCGCTTACTGTGTGCACTGCACTGTACTAAGCGCTTGGGAAGTACAAGGTGGCAACATATAGAGACGGTCCCTACCCAACAGTGGGCTCACAGTCTAGGAGAAGCTCCCGGACTTCCGTGAAAACCAGCAGGTGGAATTCTGTCGCAATGGAGATGTTGGCCACGTCCACGGCCAAAGGACGTGGGGTTTAATCCCTGGGTTCCAATCCCGGCTCCGCCGCTTTTCTGCTGGGTGACCTTGAACAAGTAACTTATCTCCTTGGTGTCTCAGTTACCTCATCTGCAAAATGGTAATTAAGACTATGAGCCTCACGTGGGATATGGACTGTGTCTGAACTGATTAGCTTGTATGGACCCCAGCGTTAGTAGGGTACTTGAAACATAGCAAGTGCTTAACCAAAATCATAAAAAAACCAAAACCTGATTCAGAGGTAGATGACAACCTTCAGATAGAGGTTTGCACAACAGGACAGTGACTCTGTCCCTGAATAAACCTCCTCTACCCACCTCGACCAGCCTCCTGGCTTGGTTTAGGACAAAACAGAAACCCTTCCAGAGTTTACTTATGCTTAGTTTGCTCTAGGCATCAGCAGAGATTGTGGATACACAGATTCCAGCCCTTCTCTTGTCATTTACACCCATTGCTACCAGAATGCCCTGATTCTGTTCTCACAAAACTGTGTGTTAAGGAGAGCCCTGCTGTAGTACTCATCACATCCAACACCACACTCGTCACCATCAATGGTATTTATTGAGCACTCCTTGTGTGCAGAGCACTGTACTAAGCACTTGGGAGAGTAGAGGCGGCGTTTCTTTCTAAAACATCCAGATAGGTTCACGGAGTTAGATAATAGTAGTAGAAATAATGATAATAAATTGTGGTGTTTGTTAAGCACTTACTATCTAGACTGTAAACTCATTATGGACAGGGAACATGTCTGCTCACTGTCCCTAAGAACAGTGCACTGCACATAGGAAGCGCTCAATAAATGCCATTGATGGATTGGTTGAGATATGCCAAGCACTGGATTAAGTGCTCGTGTAGATATATTATAGGCCGATAGGACCCTTTCTCTGTCCCACATGGGGAGGTTATTCTGATATTCCAAGTTCCTGAAAGCGTTCAACCAATCAAACAATGGCATTTATTGAGCACGTATCTTCTGCAGAGCACTGTACTACATGCTTGGAATCGATAAATCAATGGTATTTATTGAGCTCTTGCTATATGTAGAGCAGTGCATTAAGTTCCTGGGAGAGTACAACATAACGGAGTTGATAAACACGTCCCCTGCCCACAGAGGTCTTATAGCTTGGCCGGGGGGGGGGGGGGCAGACATGGACATAAATAAACAAATAAATTTCATATATAGACGTAAGTGCTGTGGGGCTGAAGGTGTGGTGAATACGAAGTGCTCAGAGGGTACAGATCCAATTGCAAGCTCTAGCAAAAGTCCATTAGAGCAAGGAAAAACGGATTATAGCTACAATATATTGTTCTCAAATTCTGTTTCCGTCTGTCAGCGTCAATGTGGCTGAACTTTCCTCTTTCCACTGTGGAGAATTAGATAAGCTTAAATGATAACTATGTATCAGCCACTGCTTTGTCACTTGTCCGCTGACCTTCACTTCTCTATACTCCAGTTACCTCATCTGTAAAATGGGGATTAAGACTGTGAGTTCCCCGTGGGATATGTTCTCTATCCAACCTGACTAGCTTGTGTCTACCGCAGTGCTTAGTATAATAGCTGGTACATGGTAAGTGCTTAACAAATACCACGAAAAAGCACCTTACTAGGCGCTTGTTTATCGTACTTTCTTATATAATAATAATGGTATTTGTTTAGCGCTTACTATGTGCCTGGCACTGTAAAGCTTAGTAAGGTACTCGCACTCAATAATTGTTCGATAAATGTCACTGACTGATAGATTAATCGATTGGGTGAACTAACAGGAAGGAACAGGAGAAATTTCAGCTTTGATTTCCTCTTATCACAGACTCCCATTTCAAATCTCTCTTCCCTGCCCCTTTCCTCCGTTCTTCTCTGGTGTCACCAGTTCTGTCCTGGGCTGGGGAACTTCGACCTCTGCTGAGACAGAGGCTCACTCCATCTCGTCGTTCCTGGACGCTGGTGGAGGTGTCAGGAAGGACTGGGCGAGGGGTGAGAGCTGTCAGGATCCTTTCTCCCTTTCTTGGCTCTCCTGATGACTCCACCGTCCCCTTAGACGACAGCCGGGTTATTTCCTGGGGGATTCCCCGTGGAAGAACGGGCCTGGGGCTCCGCTGAAAGGCTGCCCATCCGAGAATCTCTGAAGGCCGGGATCGTGGGCTCTCTGTGGTCCCGGACCCCACAACCTAAATAACTGCACAGTCCCACGTGGTTCCCACTCTGGGACTCCTTCCTAGTACAACCTCAACGGATTCATCATTCTCTTTCCATGATTAATAATAGCTTTCTGTTTCAACTCTGGGGATTGGAGATATATCGTGGTAGGGAGAATAGTCTCCCTAGCACATTTGGTTAATCATGGTTGAATCCAATATTCAGATTGACTTGGCCAAAAAAAGAAAAGGACCCCAAGATCTCTTTCCAGTTTTGACACTGAAAGGCTGTGTGTCACAGGCACCTGCATCGTTTTTGAAAAGTGTAAGCTCCTTGTGTGCAAAGAATGTACCTTGGCCTTCTGTTGTACTTCAATTTGATTGATTGATTTAATAAATATTGAAGTATATTATACAATAAATAGTCGCAACAGTAAGAGTAGGAGTATAAATCATAATGGTGTTTATTGAGTGACAACTGAGAGCATTAAGGGTGTTGGAAAAATTCAATCTGTACCCTTGCTTCTGGCTTCTGGAGCAGATTTGAGGATCAAAAGTAAGTCTAAAACACCCTTCTGCGGCTACCTCTTCAATTTTCTTTAATGATATTTGTTAAGCATTTACTATGTACCAGGCACTGCATCAACCACTGGGGTAGATCCAATGTAATCAGGCTGGACACAGTCCATGTCCCACATGGGGCCCACAGTATTCATCCCCATTTTACAGATGAGGGAACGGAGGCCCAGAGAAGTGAAGTTAATCGCCCAAGTTCACACAGCAGACAAGTGTCAGAGCCAGGATTTGAACTCAGGTCTTTGTGACTCCAGAGGTCCGTGCTAGTGATTAATAAAGAGGGTGAATCCAAATGCAGGGATCCATCCCCAGGCATGGAAACTAGATTTAAATACCAGTCAAACGCAGCTGGATAAAAACTCTTCTACCAAACTAGTCAAAGCCATTGATAATTGGCAGCGTGCAGCCACTAAAAGTCTTTAACGACAAATATCTCCGATCTTTGCAGTCCGCTCAAGTCTTTCTAGAGTCAGTCCTTGGGGAGAGAAATAAGAGGGTCAGAGTGTGAAGAGAAATTTTCTATCTCTGGAGAAAGACTCCCAACCAGGAACCTTTCCAGCACCATTTTCACGTCCCTGTTCCTCAGGCTGTCGATTATAGGGTTCCGGGCGAGGGGCACTACCGTGTAGAACATGAATACCGGCAGGTCCAGCTGGAGTGAGGAGCTGGAAGTCGGTTTTAAATGGGCGAAGGCGGGCGTGGAGAAAAAAAAGGTGACGACGACGAGATGGGGCAGGCAGGTGAGAAAGCTTTGGCCCGGCGCTCGGCGGCCGGCATCTTCAGCATAGCCCAGAAGATTCGCACGTATGAGATGATGATGAGAATGAATCAGTCAACGCCTAACTCTACTATGGAGGTGACGCTCACGTCGAGGGTGACGTGGTCCTCGGAGCAAGTGATCTTCAGCCGGGAGGAGACGTCACGGCAAATCTGCTGGATGATGTTGGACCTGCATAAGAACAGGGAGAAGGTCGAAACTGAAAGCAAGACTCCAAACTTGCCCACACTGAGCCGCGAGGCCTCGAGCCATGACGACCTCGTAACTCAGAGGGAGGCAGATGGCGGCATAGCGGTCTTTGGACATGGCCGTGAGGACGAACAACTCCGAGAAAGCAAGCCAGACCACAGAGGAGACTTGAACGACACAGCTCACTGGGGAGATGGATCTCTTGTCGTTCATGGGAGTTGTGGAGGAAGTTGGGGACGGTGACGGAGATGAGGTTGAGGTCGAGGAAGGTTAGGTCCCTGAGGAAGAATTACATGAGGGTGTGGAGGCGCCGGTCGAGGGCGGTGATGGCGACGGTGAGGGGATTCCCCGGTAGAGACGCCAGGTAGATCAGAAGGAACAGTGCGGTGTGGACCAGCTGCAGCTCCCAAACCTCCGAGAATCCCAGCAGGAGGAATCCCGTCACCGTGGAGACGTTGGGCATGTCCTGCAAGATGTCCATGGGCATCAGATGCTAAGACCTGATTTCAGATAGGGATTAAAAGCATTCAGGGAGAAACCCACAAGACAAGATAATGCCTTTGTCCTGGGACGAACCTGAATCAGTCCATTCATCAATATTTGTACATATTTATTACTCTATTTGTTTATTTATTTTACTTGTACATATCTATTCTATTTATTTTATTTTGTTAATATGTTTGGTTTTGTTCTCTGTCTCCCCCTTCTAGACTGTGAGCCCACTGTTGGGTAGGGACTGTCTCTATATGTTGCCAACTTGTACTTCCCAAGCCCTTAGTACAGTGCTCTGCACACAGTAAGCGCTCAATAAATACGACTGATTGATCGATTGATTTGTTGAGCACTTACTGTGTGCAGTACACTGTCCTGAGCACCTGGGAGAGACCACTATAGCAGAGTTGGTAAACACATTCTCTACCCACAACATACTTACAGTCTAGAGGGGGAACATCACCTGATCATCTCGTCCTGCCTCCCGTATTAATTTAGGACAAAACGGAACACTTTCCACGTCGATGATGTCTATTGTATTCAGAAACATCATCAGAGATTGTGTCCAGAGTGTTCTGCACAAAGTAAGTCCTCAATACGTTCCATTGATTGATTTGGGCTATTAAAGTCTAGAACGCAGGGGTTATGTAATCACAAAACTATGTGTTTAAGGAAGGCTGGTGCTGAAAAATTCACTTTGTCAGACACTACACACATGCACACAAGCCATTTCTTCCTACAACACAGCACACTACATCCAAACAGGCTCGTAGTGTAGAATGGAAGTTTGCAAATTCTCAGACTGCTTCCTAACCAATACACGTTCCAGCCAAAACAAGGATTATGGCAAAATTGAGCATATAAACAAGCTTCCTCTCAGGATTTTTTATGGTATTTGTTAAGCACTTACTGTGTGCCGGGCACTGTAGTAAGCACCGTGGGGGATACAAGTAAATCGGATTGGACACAATCCCTGTCCCACACGGGGCTCACGTTCTAAATCCCCATTTTACAAATGAGGTCACTGATGCACAAAGAAGTGAAGTGACCTGCCCAATGTCACACAGCAGATTCGTGGCAGGACTGGGATTAGAATGCAGGTCCTCTTGACTCCCCGGTCCATGCTCTTTCCACTAAGCGACACTGCTTATAATTTAGAGAAATTGTGACTCTGACCCTGGTCATTAAGTTCCCTATTGAAATTTCTCACACCTTTCTCCTACTCCTCTCCGGAGTCACCAGGCCTGTATTGGGTTGGAGAGCATCAACCTCTGCAGAGAGAGAGGCTTACTCCATCTCGATGGTTCTGGGCGTTGGTGGAGGTGACAAGAAGGTCTGGGCGAGGGGTGAGAGCTGTCAGGATACTCCCTTCCCCTCTCGGCCATCCGGATGGCTGTGCCATCCCCTCAGTCGACAGACGGCTTATTTTCTGGGAGATTCCCCGTGAGATGATGGGCCCAGGGTTCCACTGAGACAGCTGACTTTCCGGGAATCTCGAAAAGCCGGGATCGTGGGTTCCCTGTGGTCCCGGCCCCCACAACGTAAATAACTGCCCATTCCCGTGTGGTTCGCACTCTGGGACTCCTCCCTTGACAACATCAACAAACTAATCATCATTCCCATTCTGTGATTAATAATAGCGTTCTGGTTAAGCACTGAAGTTTGGAGCTTCATCCCATGCCAGGGCTAGCGACCATCTGAAATCGGCAGCAGTCCATTTTAGACATTCCCCTCTAGACTCTAAGCTCATCACGGGCAGGGAATGTGGCTACCAATCCTGTTATATTGTTCTATCGTACTCTTCCAAGCGCTTAGTAATAATGATGGTATTTGCTAAATGCTTACTGTGTGCCAAGCACTGTTCTAAGCGCTGGGGGGGGGGATACAAGGTGATCAGGCTGTCCCGCGTGGGGCTCATAGTCTTCATCCCCATTTTACAGATGAGGGAACTGAGGCACAGAGAAGTTAAGTGACTTGTCCAAAGTCACAAAGCAGACAAGTGGTGGAGCCGGGATTAGGACCCATGACCTCTGACTTCCAAGCCCGTGCTCTTTCCACTGAGCCACGATGCTTCTCTAAGGAAGCGTTTCTTGCTTTTATCAAGGACTACACATAGTAAGCCCTCAATAAATATGATCGATCAATTGATATGCATTATTTTCCCCCCACTGATTTTCTATCTGCGATCTCCATTCCTCCCAAGCTCACCATCTCCGGGTGCCTCGTTTCCAACTACCCCCCACTCAGATTCCTACTTCAACAACTTTCCTGTGCTTGGAATTACCTCTCCCTTCATGTCCACCGGACCACGGGGCTTTCCATTTTCAAAACTCCTTCCTGAAACTCTATTAAATCCACGGGTCCTTCCCTGATTATTTTTTTCATAATGCTACATGGTAAGTGTTTACTATTTTCCAAGTACCGTTCTAAGCAATGACGTACATACAAGCTAGGCAGGTTGGACACAGCCCCTGTCCCGCGTAGGACTCCAGTCTTAATCCCCACTTTACAGATGAGGTATTTGAGGCAAGAAGTAAAATGACTGCCCAAAATCACATGGCAGACAGTTGGTGGAGGCAGAATTAGATCCTAGGTCCTCTGACACCCAAGTCCATGCTCTATCAACTGGCCTATGCTCCTTCCCTGTGTTTCCCTGTCTCAGGGTGCTTAATTGTCTTGGTCTGGGCCTGTGTAAAAAGCCCCCATCCCCATCATTAATAATAATAATAAGAAGAACAATAAAATAACAATAATAATAATTGTGGTATTTGTCAAACGTGTATTATGTGCCAGGCACTGTACTGACTCCTGGGATTCGATACAAGCTAATCAGGTTGGACATATTCCTTGTCCCAAATGGGGATCACGGTCTCAATCCCCATTTCACTGATGAGGAAAATGCAGCCCAAAGAAGGGAAGAGACTAGCCCAAGGTTACAGAGCGGAAGGGTAGCAGAGCCGAGATTAGAACCCAGGGCATTCTGACTCCCAGGTCCATGCTATATCGACTAGGCCACGCTTTGAGTTTCATCTTGTTCATGACCTAAAACAATCAATCGGTCATTTAATCAGTTGTATTTTCTGACGTCTTCTGATTGCAAATCTAGAGATAACGAAAAATGACTCTAAATCAATTTTAAGACCCTCCCCTAGGCTGGCTTGGAGGATCAACCCAGAGAAGCAGCATGGTTTAGTGGCAAAAGCACAGGCTTAAGAGTCAGAGGACGTGGGTTCTAATCCCGGTGCCGCCACATTTCTGCTGTGTGACCTTGAGCAAGCCACTTAACTTCTCTGTGCCTCAGTTATCTCATCTGGAAAATGGGGATTAAGACTGTGAATCACATGTGGGACAACCTGATTACGTTGTATCTACCCCTGGGCTTAGAACAGTAATTGACATATAGTAAGTGCTTAACAAATGCAATTGTCATTATCGTTATTATTATTATAATTAGTTTGGGAGGGGCTGAGGGGTTCTGAGAACGGGGTGATGGGACGGTATCACTGATACTGCCTGGGTGGACACGACGGGAAAATCCCTGGTTTCAGAAGGAACAGGAATTAGCCTAGGGTTCATCCTCTTCTTGGGTTGAGGATGTCACTGCATTCTCTCCACTGAATGGTCCTGTACTCTTTCAAAATATCTCCGTGATGGACAATGGAGAAATAATCTGTCACACCACATTTCCTCCTTCCCCCTTCTAGTCCATCAGAGCACAGTTTACCCTATCTTCAAAGCCCCTCCATCATCCCACCACTTCCAGGATGCCGCACACGATTCACTTTTCTTCCCTTTATGTCATCTCTCAACTACCAATCAGCACCTTGGACCACTTCTCCATTTTTGCACTCACACCCATCGTTATAGCTTTGTTCATAGTGGCTTTTATAAAATAAACTCTGTAAGCGTATAATCATCTATTTACCATTCTTTCCAATCTCTTCATCCTCTCATTGATTAATTCTGTGTATATCTCCCCTGTTGGATTTTAAGCTCTTGGAAACGTTCATTACAGTACTTTACACCCAGGATGCATTTAACAAATATCGTTGATGAATGGATGGATGGATAGATAGATGGATGGATTGATAGATGGATAGATTGTTAGATGGATTCATTAATAGATGGATGCATGGCTGGGTTGTTGGATGGATGGCTGGATGGCTGGATGTCTGGATGGATGGACGGGTGAATTTTCTGCAGTGGGACCTTAGGCAAGGCACTTCACTTCTCTGTGCCTCAGTAACCTCATCTGTAAAATTTGGACAGATGGACGGATGAATGGTAGGACGAATGCATGGATAGATGAACGAATGGATTCGAGGCAAGGATTTGCTCAGTCAAATTCATTCATTCATTCAATCGTATTTACTGAGTGCTTACTGTGTGCAGAGCAATGTACTAAGTGCTTGGAAAGTACAGTTCAGGAACAAATAGAGATAATCCCTGTCCACAACGGGCTCACAGTCTAGAAGGGGGGAGATAGGCATCAAAACAAATAAACAGGTAGTCAAACCTGGGGAACAGTTTGCTTGATTGTGTCCCTTCTCTCGTCACCCTGTTATTTTCTGATTTTCACAGCCACCAAGAGTGGTCTTAAAATTCATACAATTACTGTTATTATCAGTAGCAGTATCAGCATTATCATTATTGACTTTATTAAGAATTTACTTGCAAAATACGGCCAAGTGCTGGAGTAGAAACAAACTAATCAGATTGGACACGTCTCCTGACCCACAGAGGCTCCAAGTGTAAGAGAAAGAGAGAGCACATATTGAACCCCGATTTTACAGAGACCCACAGAGGGTACGTGGCTGGACCAATGTCATACAGCAGGCCGGTGGCAGAACCGTGCAGACATTTCAAATCTCATGATCCCAGCCACATGCTCATTCCACTAAGCCGTGATGCAACCCAATCACTTATCAGTTTTTATTCATTCATTCATTCAATAATATTTATTGAGTGCTTACCGTGTGCAGAGCACTGTACTAATGATGGCATGTATTAAGTGCTTACTACGTGAAAAGTATTTCATTCATTCATTCATTCAATCATATTTATTGAGCGCTTACTGTATGCAGAGCACGGTACTAAGCGCTTGGGAAGTACAAGTTGGCAACATATAGAGACGGTCCCTACCCAACAGTGGGCTCACAGTCTAGAAGAGGGAGACAGACAACAAAACAAAACATATTAACAAAATAAAATAAATAGAATAAATATGGACAAATAAAATAAATAAACGAATAGAGTAATAAGTACTTACAAACATATATGCATATATACAGGTGCTGTGGGGAGAGGAATTAGGTAAGGCGGGGGGGGAGGGGGAAGAGGGGGACAGGAAGGAGGGGGCTCAGTCTGGGAAGGCCTCCTGGAGGAGGTAAGCTCTCAGTAGGGCTTTGAAGGGAGGAAGAGAGCTAGCTTGGCAGATGTGTGGAGGGTGGGCATTACAGGCCAGGGGGATGACGTGGGCCGGGGGTCGACGGCGGGACAGGCAAGAACAAGGCACAGTGAAGAGATTAGTGGCAGAGGAGTGGAGAAGGAGAGAAGGGAGGTGAGGTAGGAGGGGGCAAGGTGATGGAGGGCCTTGAAGCCGAGGGTGAGGAAATTTTGCCTGATGAGTAGGTTGATTGGTAGCCACTGGAGATTTTGGAGGAGGGGAGTAACATGCCCAGAGCGTTTCTACAGCAAGACGATCCGGGCAGCGGCGTGAGAAGCAGCATGGCTCAGTGGAAAGAGCACATGCTTTGGAGTCAGAGGTCATGGGTTCAAATCCCGGCTCCCCACTTGTCAGCTGTGTGACTTTGGGCAAGTCACTTAACTTCTCTGGGTCTCAGTTACCTCATCTGTAAAATAGGGGTTAAGACTGTCCCCCCCATGGGACAACCTGATCACTTTGTAACCTCCCCAGTGCTTAGAACAGTGCTTTTCACATGGTAAGCGCTCAATAAATGCCATTAAAAGAAGTATAGATTGAAGTGGGGAGAGACAGGAGGATTGGAGAGGAGGCTGATGCAGTAATCCAGACGGGATAGGATGAGTGACTGAACGAGCAGGGTAGCGGTTTGGATGGAGAGGAAAGGGAGGATCTTGGCAATGTTACGGAGGTGAGACCGGCAGGTTTTGGTGACGGATTGGATTTTAGTGATGTCATGAGGGTAGAACTGACAGGATTTGATGATAGATTGAATATGTGGGTTGAATGAGAGAGATGAGTCAAAGATGATGTTACGGTTATGGGCTTGTGAGATGGGGATAGTGGTGCTGTCTACAGTGATGGGAAAGACTCAGGGAGGAGAGGGTTTGGGTGGAAAGATGAGGAGTTCTGTTTTGGATATGTGACGTGGATATGTCTGAAAGTAGGAAGAAATACTAGACTGCAGAGAAGGAGAAATATCAGGAAGTCGATTTGAGAGCCAACCGTATAGAGATGGTAGCTTACATTTAGCAGCTGGTGCCCTGTATAGAGATGGTAGTTGAAGACATGTGAATGAATGAGTTCTCCAAGCGAGGGGGTGCAGATGGAGCCTTGAGCTTTGAGGGACTCCACAGTTAAGGGGTGGAAGGCACCCACTGCCCAAGCTAGGAATGGAATGGGTATTCCTCTGCTTGACTCTCCCTCCCTTGGCTGAGACTGGTAGGGTACTGGAAACTCTCCAGGTGTGATCCTGAGAGGGGGCAGGGGTATTTACCCAACAATTAATCAAACAATGGTATTTACTGAGCACTTAGGGCTCCATCTTAATTCCCATTTTAGAGATGCGGTATTTAAGGCACAGGAGAAGCAAAATGCCTTGCCCAACGTCACCCAGCCAACATGGGGCAGAGCCAGGATTAGAACCCAGGTCCCCGAGCTCGTTGTTGGGTAGGGGTTGTCTCTGTGGCCGAATTTTACTTTCCAAGTGCTTAGTACAGTTCTCTGAACACGGTAAGCACTCAATAAAAACGATTGAATGAATGAATTAATAGCAGAGTCAGGATTAGAACCTAGGTCCCACTACTACTAGCACCTCCCTGGGCCCAGACACCCTTTTACCCTGGGAAGTGTTGGGAGAAGATTCCCTTCTCCTCCTCCCCTCCAGGCCTCCACCAGCCAACGTTTGTTCACTGCCTCTCCTGCCCCACCTTGGATACACACACAGCCACGGACACAACCAATCTGACTGTGGTTCTCAGAGGAAAATGAAACGGACCTAAGTCTGGTTGACTCCCATCAACTCCTTGCCACTAGCTTCAAGGCTTTTTACCGGTGTTCTCCTCCGGGTTTCCCTTCCCTCCTCACCGACTCCCCTCCAGCCCTTGGAGACAGATCTGCTCCCTGTGCCTCTCCGAGGACATTCCTTTCTCCAACACAAGGCTTAGATCCCTCCTTCTGCCTGAATCTCCCTCTGCCTCTGAATTTGCCCAGATTAATGTTTCTTCTCCCCATGTCCAATCATCCCAGATGCCACCTTTGCATTTACACATTCACAACTGCTCATAGCTCTTCCCTATGTATAGATTCACATTACTATGGAAGAACTTGTTAAGCTGTGCATTCACATTTTCATGCTTATTTCCCCCTACCTGTTAATTATTTTGGATCAGTCTAGCCCAGCAGACTGGCAAGTCCAGGAGGGAAGGGATTGAATCTCTTACCTCCATTGTGTTCACCTGACATTTTTGCATGGAGGAGTTGATGATAGTGCTCATGTTCCAGAATGAATCACACTCTCTCATTCCATCCCTGTCATTTCCCACCAGAAACATTTTCTGACGTCCAGGACCCACTTCTGGCCGAAGCGACCACAGCATAATGCTGACGCTGTGCTTCAGGGTCCCGGCCAGCCCCCCCCCCCCCCCACACACACACACACACACACTTCAACTAACTGTGGTTACTTAAATCTAACTGCACACAGTCACACAAACCCACACCTATTTAGCCACTCATTTATTCATTTAACTATTTGCTAACGCATCACTCCCCCCAACACTCAGAAACACACCTGGAGAGTTTCCAGTGCTCTACCAGTCTCAGCCAACAGACGGACGGTTAAGCCGAGGCATACCTGTTCCATTCCTAGCTTGGGCAGTGGCTAGCGGGTAGAAGGCAAGTCAAAACTCCCCTGTGCCGGACAGCAGTGTCATGGGAGAGAGTCGAGAAGGAGACTTACATTTACTACAGGGAAGAAGGCAATGGTACACCACTTCTGTATTTTTACCAAAAAACTTTATGGATAAACTACCAGAACAGCAAGCACTGTTCTAAGCGCTGGGGATGTTACAAGGAGATCATGTTGTCCCATGGGGGGCTAACAGTCTTAATCCCCATTTTACAGATGAGGGAACTAAGGCCCAGAGAAGTTAAGTGACTTGCCCAAAGTCACACAGCTGACAATTGGCAGAGCCGGGATTCGAGCCCATGACCCCTGACTCCAAAGCCCGTGCTCTTTCCACTGAGCCACGCTGGAGAGTACAATTCAGAATATAGAGAGACAATCCCTGCCCACAGCGGGCTTGCAGTCACACACAGTTTATCACCCTCTGTCCCAGACATTAACAAATCCTCAGGCTCTCGACTTTCTCTTTCGACAGCTCTTTATGTGGATACCCCCACGGTCAGACCCTGATGAGGAATGGCACAGTCAGCAGAAGGAAACAGACGTTTTGTCCCTTACAGGAGGGAGGAGGACCTTCCCCTTAAGGACTCTCCCCAGGGCAGTCTTCATGTCCCGGTTACTTAGGCTGTAGATGAGGCGGTTCAGGGCCAGGGGCACCACTGTGTACAGCATGGACAACAACAGGTCCAGCTACCAGGCGGAGCCTGACGGAGGCCTCACGTTATCATAGAAACAAGTCATGACAAAGAGAGTGACAGCGACAAGATGGTGCAGGCAAGTGGAGAAGGCTTTGGCCTGGCTCTCGGCGGCCGGCATCCTCAGCACGGCCAGGAAAATGCATACGGATGAGACGATGATGACAATGAAGCAGACGACGTCTAAAGCTATCCCACCGGTGACACTCCATCGATGGCGACGTGGTCCTCGGAGCAGGAGATCGTCAGGAGGGAGGGGACGTCACAGGAGAACTTATGGACGATATTGGACCCACAGAAGCTCAGGGAGAAAGTCGAAACTGAATAAAAGATTCCAAACATCACCCCAGTGAGCCAAGAGGAGGCCGCTATCTTTCCACAGGCCATGTTGTTCATGATGAGCTCGTAGCAGAGGGGGTGGAATATGACGGCATAGAGGTCATAGTACGTACCCTGAGGAGGGGGAACTCTGAACCAGCAAACAGGACCACCATGAAGACCTGTGAAGCACAGCCTAAGAAGGAGATGAAGTTGCAGTTGCTCAAGGAGTTGAGGACGGAGTTGGGGACGATCATGGAGATGAGGCAGGGGTTGAGGATGGACAGGTTCCTGAGGTAGAAGTACATAGGGGTGTGGAGGCGCCGGTCGAGGACGGTGACGGGGATGATGAGGAGATTCCCCCTCAGGGCGCCAGGTGGACCAGGAGGAACAGCGCCACGTGGGCCAGCTGCAGCTCCCTGATCTCCGAGAAACCCAGCAGGAGGAATTCCGCCATGGTAGAGACTTTAGGCATTTTAGGGAGGATGAGGGAAGAGCCAAAGATAGAGTCAGTTGATGGGATGAGTGAATGAACTGATAGGACATTTGCTGGTGATTCTTTTTGGAGAGGAGACAGTTATTGAATTCAAAATGACATTTGAATTCACCATGGAGACACTGAAGCAGCGTGGCTTAGTGGAAAGAGCACGAGCTCTGGAGTCAGAGATCATGAGTTCAAATCCCGGCTCTGCCAATTATCAGCTATGTGACTTTGGGCAAGTCACTTCACTTCTCTGTGCCTCAGTTACTTCATCTGTAAAATGGGGATAAAGACTGTGAGCCCCCCGTGGGATAACCTGATCACCATGTAACATCTCCAGCGCTTAGAACAGTGCTTTGCGCATAGTAAGCGCTTAATAAATGTCATCATTATTATTATTGAACATTTCTGGGGAACGATGTCCACTCCCTGCACAGGAAGAGGGAGGGAAGACTTTAATTTAGAGACATTGATGTCGGGGGTGAAGGAATAGGACTAAGTCAATCATTTTCTTTTTCTTGAGTACATACAGAGGACACAGTATTAGTACATATGATCACTGTCCCTGAGGAGTTTCCATTCTATTGGAAGCACCAAGCTTCGAATTGTCTAGAAGCAGGGTGTGCTATTGGGAAGAACACCGACTTGGGAGTCAGATAATCTGGGTTCTAATCTCACCTCTACCAGTTCTCTGCTGCCTAGCCATGGGTAAGTCACAATTTCTCTATGTCTCAGTTTTCTCAGTAGTAAAATGAAGATTCTATACCCGTTTTATCTCCTACTTAGAATGTGAATACCTCGTGGGACACGGACTGTGTTCTACCAGGTTGCCTTGAATCTTCCCCAGCACTTAATACTTTGCTTGCCACATAGTAAACACTTAATAAATATAAAGAGAATTATTTTTGGTTGAGGAGACAGAAACTAAAATGAATAGCAGATAGCAGAGGTAAGAGAACATAAAGATATGTTCATGACTGTTGAGAAAGTATTTCAGTGGTTTTAGAGTCAAACAAGAAGTGTCTTTACACATAGATTCATCCATTTAGTGGAAAGAGAATGAGCCTGGTAGACAGAAGAACCTGGATTCTAATCCTGTCTCCGCCCCTTGTCCTCTCTATGATCTGGGGACAGTCATTTACCTTCTCTGTGTTTCAGTTACCTCATCTGTAAATTGGGGATTATGACTGAAAGCACCATGTGGGGCATGGACTGTGTCCACCCTGATGAGCTTGTATCCACCCCAATGATTAGTGAAGTACCTGGCATATAATAAGCACTAAGCAATACCATAAAATAAACAAGAAAAATAAAACCCACATATACATCAAAATGACTCCATTTGCTCAATATCTGCATTTACACTTGTACTCACACAAACACAAGCATATCTCATCTTCATCTAGTCCTTTCCTACAGCATTGCTTGGCTTACGTCTCTCCTCTCTTCAACCTCTTCTCATGATAAGTTGTGTCTTTTCACAAGGAACAAAAACTCATAATGGGCCTGAAGGCTTTCTTCCCGATGACTGCACTTCACCCCGTTTCCATCTTTCAGCACGTCTTCTCAGCTCTCAAAACAACTTTCTAGTTGTCGACTCTCTCGTTTCCATCCTAGCCTGGAAATTCCTCTCTTATCCTCTCAAAATCACAGAGAGCATAGTTCTTTCCGAATTCTGAGCACTGCTAAAATCCCCCCTTCTCCAACCAGCTACTCCGATTCATTTCGCAGGCCTCTAAACCCACTTCACCTAACTCAAGCGCGAATCAACTCATGTCCATCCTAATTTAATGGAAAAAAACATGGGCCCAGGCGTTCTTTTCTAGACTGTGAGCTCCTTTAAAGCAGCGTACACACCTACCAGCCCTGCTCTATTGAACTCTCTCAAGCATAGCTTAGTGGGGATCAGAGGACTTTGGTTCTAATGCTGCCTCCCTCCCTTTGTTGCTTTGGAATCTTGGACAAGTCGCTTCACTTCTCTGGGCCTCCGTTTCCTCATCTGTAAAATGGCATACAATAACTGCATATTCATCTTTCCATTCTTTTTTTCCTTCTAATAGGGGCAAGGAATGTGTTCTAAAGTGGATAGAGCACGAGCCTGGGAGTCAGAAGGAGTCAGAAGGACCTGGGTTCTAATTCCACCTCTGCCTCATATCTGCTGTGCGACCACGGGCAAGTCATTTAACTTCTTTGAAGCCTCAGTTACCTCATCTGTAAAATGTAGGTTAAGACCGTGAGCCCCATGTGGAACAAGGACTGTATCCAACCAGTTTAATTTGTATCTACCCCTGTGCTTTAACAGTGCTTGGGACATAGTAAGAGCTTAAGAAGTACTACTATAATTATTATTACTCTCCCAAGGGCTTAGTGCACACAGTAAGCGCTCAATAAATATTATTCAAGATTGATTGACTGATAGTAAATTATATTTCGTCAACCTAGCCCAGTAGACCGGAAAATTCTTGAGGGCAGGCATTCCAACGTTTCCCACTATTTTTCTTCTCCTAACATTTGGGAAGAGCTCTTACAGGGAGGAATTGCTGATAGTGCCAGTGGCTGTCCTTTACCCTCTGCAAGGGATTCAGGGACCCACCGAAGGCCAAAGTGACTGTCCACAGTGCTGACACTGTGCTGGAGCACCGTAGCCCGGCGGGTAATTGGCATGGTAGTGAGATTTGAGGAGAACTGAGGAGAGGTTTGTGATGGTTGGGGGTTACTGAACAGGAAAACACCTCTCCTCCTGCTAGCACCCCTTCCTTGATGAGGGCAGTGACCCTAGTCGGAACCCCAACTTAAGCCCCAGACTTCCTCCACCTCTTCCATTCTCATCCTCGTTCCCCCTGCCCCTCCATCCTCCTCACCCACGGTCACTGTCCCGGGAGCAGCGTTGGGCTGGGGTTCGCTGACGTCTCCAGGGCTGGGCTGGTCCCCTCTTTCCCCTCAGACTCATGGGTTTGTTCACCCAGGAAGGAACAGAGAGGAGTCTTTGACCTCTCTCCGCTCTCCCGCAGACCCTGAGGAGCTCTCCAGATCGGGCCCCGTTCCTGTAGATAAAGGAGGAGCTGCTGTTCGTGCCCTTAACAAGCCATGCACCCTCTGGTCATCTGGTTCCTGAAGCTCCTGGGAGACAACAACCCGGTCCCTGCAGCATCAGGCATGGTGCCGGCACCCGGGGTTCCCGTGAAAACAGCGGAATCTGCATCCCAGCGTTCCAACGGTTCCTGTTTCCAGCGACAGTCTTTAGGCACTGTGAATGGTTTCACCTTTGTCTAATTCAGAACGTGAGACACTCAATCTGTCAGTCAATCAGCCAACTGTAACTTTTTCTTATGGCCTTTGGGAAGCACTTACTATATGTCAGGCACATTACTAAGTGCTGTAGTAGCTACAAGCTTATCAGATTGGACAGAGTCCATGTCCCCCATGGGGCTCATATCTCAGTCCCCATTTTACAGATGAGGGAACTGAGGCACGGAGAAGTTAAGCCACCCTGCCCAAGGTCACACAGCAGATGAGTGGTGGAACCGAGGTCAGAACCCATGTCCATCTGAAACTGAGGCCCGCGCTCCACCAGTAGGCCACGCTACTTCTTCTGACTTGTCCTGAATGAAAATCCGTTGAAGCTCTGTTCATACTGACTATATAAACTACACTCTTGAATCAGACGTTCGTCCACTTTTCCATCTTTCCCTTCTCTCCTCCCTCCTCTACGTAATTTATTCTGTATCTATCTCCCCCTTTAGATCATAATCTCCTGGAGAGGAGGAACAATGCAGTTATATCTCTTTTCAACTCTCCTGAGAGCTTACTACAGTGCTTTGCACTCCGGATGTGGTCAATAAATACCATTTATAACAATAATAATGATAATTATGGTCTTTGGTAAGCACTTACTATGTGCCAAGCACTGTTCTCAGTGCTGCAGTAGATACAAAGTAATCAGGTTGGACACAGTCCTTGTCCCAAATGGAGATCACAGTCTCAATCCCTATTTTACAGATGAGGGAACTGAAGCACAGAGAAGTGAAGTGACTTGCCCAAGGTCAAATGGAAGACAGGTAGCGGACTGGGATTAGAACCCACGAGCTATGACTCCCAAGCCCCTGGTCTGGATGCATGGATTGATGGATGGATGGATAGATGAATGATTGGAAGGATGGATGGACGAAAGTAAGGAAAGATGGATTGATTAGAGAGGATGGATTTGACAAGACAGATGAAGCTTCAGTCATCCTTTCTTCCCTTCTCCCATACCTCTTCCCATTTTCCAACTTTCATTCCCATGTGCACAGTCATGCTAAAGAACATAACATTATATTTTCATAGTCATTCCTAATAATGATAACATTATCGTATTTAATAAGAGGTTTTGTGCCTAAATTGCTCCACGTGCTGGAGTAGAAACAAAACAATCAATTCATACACAATTCCTGCTGCACCGGGGCTCAGAGTGTAAGAGGAAAAGAGATCCTAGGGATGTTAAGTCACTGCCCCTAGGTCACACAGCAGGCTAGTAGCAGAACTGGCATCAGAGCTCAGTCTTAATCATTCATATTTATTGAGCACTTACTCTGGTCCCAGCACTGTACCAAGCATTTGGAAAAGTTGAAAATAACGGAGTTGGTAGATACGTTCCCTGCCCACAATGAGCTTACAGTCTAGAGCTATTCCCATTCCTTTAGGCCATGATAAAGTATATATATATATATATATATATATCTCAATTGTTAAACGCTTGCTATAAGCCAAACACTGTTCTAAGCACTGGGGTAGATACAAGGTAATCGGGTTGTCACACATGGGATTCACAGTCTTAATCCCTATTTTAATGATGAGGTAACTGAGGGTTGAAGAAGGTTAATGGCTCGCCCAAGGTCACACAGAAGACAAGTGGCACAGTAGGGATTACAACCGCCCCAGAACTGGATTTACTGTACTAAGCATTGGGAGGAGTTCAGTTTAACAGAGTTCTTAAGCACATTCCCTGCCCACAGTGAGTTTACAGTCTACAGGGACTCCCCTTCCTTTAGGCCATGATGCCGTCCCAAAACTGGATTGTCAGTCATACTTTAGTTTTATCCGCCTCCTTCCCAGACTTCGACAATTCGTCAACGTCCAGCGTTTTCTGTGAACCCTGTAGGACAGCTAAGTATCTGGCTAGGTCCAAGAGCAATTCCTTGGGTAAGTGGTGGGGTCAAATTATTTGCTCAAGGAAGGAGACATTTTGTCCCAGAGCGGAGGCTGGGTGAATGACCCTTTTAGGATACTGCCCATGGCGGCCTTCATGCCTCGGTTCTTCAGGCTGTAGATGAGGGGCTTCAGGGCAGGGGGCACCGCCGTGTAGAACACGGATACCATCAAGGAGGAGTCTGAGGGCGGCTTGATGTAGACAAATACACCCGCAGAGAGGAAAGCAGTGATGACGACGAGGTAGGGCAGGCAAGTGGAGAAGACTTTGGCCCGGCTCTCCGCAGCCGGCATCCTCAGCACGGCCTGGAAGATGTGCACGTACGAGGCGACGATGAGAATGAAGCAGACGACGCCTAATGCTACTCCGGCGGTGATGGTCACGTCGACGGCGACGTGGTATTCGTAGCATGTAATCTTCAGCAGGGACGGGGCGTCACGGAAAAAGTGTTGGACGAAGTTGGATCCACGGAAGGACAAGGAGAAGGTCGAAACTGAAAACAAGACTCCAAGCAGACTCCCACTGAGCCACGAGGCTGCCGCCATCTTCCCAAAGGCCATTCTATTCATGACGACCTCCTAGCGAAGGGGGAGGCAGATGGCCGTGTAGTGGTCTTAGGACATCACCGTAAGAACAAAATATTCTGCACCTCCAAAGAAAGCCACCAGACAGAACTGTGTTCCACATCCTAGGAAGGAGATTTCTCTACGGTCGGTCAGGGAGTTGTGGATGGATTAGGGGACGGTGACAGAGTTGTAGCAGATGCCGAGGATGGACAGGTGCCTGAGGAAGAAGTACATGGAGGTGTGGAGGCGCCAGTCAAGGGCGGTGATGTCGACGATGAGGAGATTCCCTGTCAGGGCCTCCAGGTAGACCAGGAGGAACAGCGCAGCATGGACCAGCTGCAGTTCCCGGACCTCCGAGAATTCCAGCAGGAGGAATCCCGTCACCGCCATGAGATTGACCATTTCCTTCCCAGAGATAAGATGTCCTACCTATGTAGGAGAAGACCGTTTTTAACCATTACATATGTGTCGTCATCACACAGTAAGATCTTTGTAAATACTTTTACGACTATTCCTACTTTCTTCTGATGGGCAAGATCATGGTGACACGTATTTGACTCTCCCAAGTGCTTAGTACAATTCTCTGTGCGTGGTCAGGGCTTAATACATAGAAAAGCAGCGTGGCTCAGTGGAAAGAGCCCGGACTTGGGAGTCAGAGGTCGTGGGTTCTAATCCCGATCCGCCGCTTGTCATCTGTGTGATTTACAGCAAGTCACTTCACTTCTCTGGGCCTCAGGTCCCTCATCTGGAAAATGGGGATGAAGACTGTGAGCCCTATGTAGGACAACCTGATCATCTTGTATCACCCCAGCGCTTAGAACACTCCTTGGCACATAGTAAGCGCTTAACAAATACCATTATTATTAATACATGTCATTGATTGAAGGCTTGATTAATCAATTGTTGCTTCCCCTTCTAGACTATAAACTCATTGTGGACAAGGAACATGTCGACCAACTCTGTTGTATTATACTCTCCTTAATGCTTGGTACAGTGTTCTACATGTAGTAAGGGCTCAATAAATACCATTGATTGATCGATTTGTTGATGACACACAGCCAGTTTGAGGTTACCCAATTTTTATTAGACTGTAAGTACCATAATAATAATAATATGTTCGATTCACCAGATGTGAATCCTACTTGTGGCATTTGTTGAGCACATACTATGTTCCAAGTACTGGAATGGGTAAAGTCCAATCAGATCAGACACATTTCTTGTCCCACACAGGGCTCATAGTCTAAGAAGAAGGAAAAAAGATATTTTAATGCCCATTTTACAGATGAGGAAACTAAGTCGTAGAGAATGTAAATGATTTGTCCAGGTGAGTCCCAGCCCTCTGACTCCCAGCCCTCTGCTCTTTCATTTGTATACAATCTTTAACCCCGCATCGATATCGATCAACCAGTGGCATTTATTGAGCGCTCACTGTCTACTATACTAAGTACTTGGGAGGATACAGCAGAGTTGATAGTCACATTCCCTGACCACATTGAACATGTCTTCCTTCCTACCTAAACTATGTGGGAGCCCTATGTGGGACCGGAACTGCGTCCAAACAGATTAACTTGTCTCTACTACAGTGCTTAGAACAGTGCTTGAAACATGGGGAATACTTAATAAGTAATAATGTAAATAAAGATAAATTAACGAGCATACAGTCTAGAGATGCATGGAGACTGTCTGGATCCTTTCAGGAAAAAAATATATTTTTAATGGTATATGTTAATGATGGTATTTGTTAAGCGTTTACTATGTGCAAATCACTGTTCTAAGTGCTGGAGTAGTAATCAAGTTGTCCCACGTGGGCTCACAATCAATCCCTATTTTACAGATGAGACAACTGAGGCACTGAGAAGTTAAGTAATTTGCCCAAGGTCACACAGCTTGCAATAATAATAATAATAATAATAGTACTGATTAAGTCCTTACTATGTGCAAAGCACTGTTCTAAGCACTGGGAAGATTACAAGGTGATCAGGGTGTACCACGGAGGCTCACAGTCTTAATCCCCATTTTACAGATGAGGGAACTGAGGCCCAGAGAAGTGAAGTGAATTGCCGAAAGTCACACAGCTGACAAGTGGCGGAGTCAGGATTAGAACCCATGATCTCTATCTCCCAAGCCCGGGATCTTTCTACTGAGCCACACTGCTTCTCACTTACTATGCACGTACTATGTGCCAGGCAGTGTACTAAGCACTGGGGTAGATTCAAGCTAATCAAGTTGGACACAGTCCCTGTCCCACATGGGGCTAACGATCTTAATCTCCATTTTACAGTTGAGGTACCTGAGGCACAGAGAAGCCAAGTGACTTGTCCAAGGCACACAGCAGACAAGCGTCAGAGCCGGGATTAGAACCCAGGTCCTTCTTTCTACCTGGCCTGAGCTCTTTCTAATAGGCCACACTGCTTCTCCGCTATAGTCCCGAAACTCCAAACCCAACACTTCTCCTGACAACCTGATAACTGATAGAATAGCACGTAGAGTTCTCACATACCAGTCACCAACTGAGATGGTATGGATTGAATTGACCAATCTTGTCAGCCTCCTCTTCTATGAACGTTGGAACCCCAAGAGCAAATCCCTGATTTTCACTTTCTCTCTGTTCGACGAGAATCTGGAACAAGCCGAGGCATGGAGAGGGTGGGTTGTTTTATCCCTCTCCAGTGGGGAGGTGTTGCGGGGCATCGTTGTATCATTGTGTCACCCCCGCCACCGCTTTTACTAGTTGGTGTCCCAACACGCTATTCTAAAAGCTGTTTGGACAATCCACTTAACCAGTGGTCCATGAATTCACGTTCAGGTATATAGTAGAAGTCGTAACTGTATTTAGTAAGGGCTTACTGTGTGCAGAGCACTGTATTATGCGCTAAATGCAGTGCTCTGAACATAATAAGAGCTCAATTAATACAACTGAATGAATAATACATGATAGGAGAAAGTACACGGGTGAGAGATTAAACACCATCCCTGTCCCTCATGCAGATTGCAATCTAAAAGTAGTTAGGAATCACATCTACCAACCCCGTTGTATCGAATTCATTTATTCATTCATTTAGCACTTTATGTGTGCAGAGCACTGTACTAAGCGCTTGATCGCTTAGTACAGTGCTCTGCATCATCATCAATGGTATTTATTGAGTGCCTACCATGTGCAGAACACTGTACTAAGCATTTAATTCCTTAGTAGATACCATCTATCTTCATCCTTCATCCTCAGAGAAGATTCCACACCGGCAATAGGAATACAGTAAGTGGTTAACAAATGCCGTAATAACGGTATAATGTGTACTTAATAAATATCATCATCATAATAATGAGCTACAGTGAGCTGACCGTCTATCGGGAGCAAGCAAAGCTCTCTCATTTCATTCCAGACCTGATTCTAGGAAGACCCATGAGGAAGGTGAGCTTGATTTTCCTGACCTTAATAATTGGGGGGTTAAACTGAAGAAATTAAGAGAAGCGAAGTGGGTTGCCCAAGATCACACAGCAGGAAAGTGGCAAAGCCGGGATTATGCTCTTTCTATTAGACCAAGCTCAGCGTACTGTTTACAGGACAGGGGATGACTAGGCTGGGGAGATATGTTCTGGTATAATAAATAATAATAATAACAATAATAATGGCATTTATTAAGCGCTTACTATGTGCAAAGCACTGTTCTAAGCGCTGAGGAGGTTACAAGGTGATCGGGGGGGCTCACAGTCTTAATCCCCATTTTACAGATGAGGGAACTGGTATGAAGGAGGGACAGAGAACAGAGAGGTTTTTTATGATGATGATCGTATTTGTTAAGCGCTTACTATGTGCCAAGCACTGTTCTAAACGCTGGGGTAGATACAAGTTAATCAGGTTGTCCCACGTGGGGCTCACAGTTTTTATCCCCATTTTACAGATGAGGGAACTGAGGCACAGAGAAGTGAAGTGACTTACCCAAAGTCACACAGTTGATAAGTGGTGGAGCCTGGATTAGAACCCATGATCTCTAACGTCCAAGCCCGGGCTCTCTCCACTAAGCCACGCTGCCTCTACTTGTTACTATATGATTATCATCATTACTATACCATTATTATAGTATAATATTATTATTATTATTCTAATTACCGTTCTATTCCACTGTTCTACATTCTGTGCTGTTCGACTGTTCTACTGTTACTCTTCTAAGAGCTGGAGTAGATTACAAGTTCATTAGGTTGGTTACAGTCCTTGTCCTGCATGGAGCTCGCAGTCTAAGTAAGGGGGAGAAGAGGAGAACTGAGGCACAGAAAAGTTAAGTGACTTGTCCAAGGTGACACAGCAAGCATTTGGCAGAGCCAGAATTAGAAGCCAGCTCCCCTGACGTCCAGGCCCACGCTATTTCCACTAGGTCATGCTGCTTCTCCCAGGCTTGTTAGTTTGAGGGTCCCTTGGAGGCTGCAGAGACCCTGCCCTGAGAAGTCTTAACCTGCCCCCCATCCTGCCGTGTCCTGTGTTATGGTGACTTGTACCATATTTATTTATTTATATTAATGCCTGTCTCATCCATTAGACTGAAAACTCATTTGGGCAGGGAATATGTCTGCTAATTCTGTTGTATCATACTCTCCCAAGCATTTAGTACAGTGCTCTGCAAATAGCCAATAAATATCATTGATCGATTGGAGTAGATTACAAGTTCATTAGGTTGGTTACAGTCCCTGTCCTGCATGGAGCTCGCAGTCTAAGTAAGGGGGAGAAGAGGAGAACTGAGGCACAGAAAAGTTAAGTGACTTTTCCAAGGTGATACAGCAAGCATTTGGCAAAGCCAGAATTAGAAGCCAGCTCCCCTCCCCCGACCTCAACCCGGTTAAAAGGCCCTTGTTATCACCAAGTTACATTAACGACAACCTCATTCACACCTACTCAGCCCTCCTGTCCCGCCATCGACCCCGGCCCACGTCCTCCCCCGGGCCTGGAATGCCCTCCCTCCCAAGCTAGCTCTCTTCCTCCCTTCAAGGCCCTACTGAGAGCTCATCTCCTCCAGGAGGCCTTCCCAGACTGAGCCCCTTCCTTCCTCTCCCCCTCGTCCCCCTCTCCATCCCCCGCATCTTACCTCCTTCCCTTCCCCACAGCACCTGTATATATGTTTGTACATAGTTATTACTCTATTTATTTATTTATTTATTTATTTATTTATTTTACTTGTACCTATATATTCTATTTATTTTATTTTGTTAGTATGTTTGGTTTTGTTCTCTGTCTCCCCCTTCTAGACTGTGAGCCTACTGTTGGGTAGGGACTGTCTCTATATGTTGCCAACTTGTACTTCCCAAGCGCTTAGTACAGTGCTCTGCACACAGTAAGCACTCAATAAATACGATTGATTGATTGATTGACTGGTTGATTGTGAGAAACAGCGTGGCTTAGTGGAAAGATCATGGCTTGGAAGTCAGAGGTCGTGAGTTCTAATCCCGCTTCTGCCGCTTATCATCTGTGTTACTTTGGGCAAGTCACTTAACATCTCGGTGCCTCTTCTGTAAAATCGAGATTGAGACTGTGAGCCCCACATGGGACAACTTGATTACTTGTCTCTACCCAAATGCTTAGACCAATGCTTGGCATATAGTAAGTGCTTAACAAATACTATTATTAGTAGTATTAGTATTGTACGCGGTGGTACTGAAAACAGCAGGAGCTTGTGTTCAGCTGTAGTTGCAGCTTTTCTCGTTTTGGAGAAAAATTGAAGTTGCTGGGATTTTTCTCAAATATTTCCCTGCCAGGACAGCATTTCCCAATAATCAATCCATCAATCAATCAATAGCATTGATTGACTGTTTTTCAATTGTAAAAATTGGAGAAGCAGCGTGGCTCAGTGAAAAGAGCACGAACTTTGGAGTGAGAATTCACGGGTTCAAATTCCGGCTCTGTCAATTGTCAGCTGTGTGACTTTAGGCAAGTCACTTCACTTCTCTGTGCCTCAGTTACCTCATCTGTAAAATGGGGATTAAGACTGTGAGTCCCCCGTGGGACAACGTGATCACCTTGTAACCTCCCTAGAGCTTAGAACAGTGCTTTGCACATAGTAAGCGGTCAATAAATGCGATTATTATTAATTTGTAGACGCCACGCCCTGGATAGAGAGGAGCAGAGGAGAAAATACAAAGGAGGAAAGAGTAGGATTTAATCCTCATTTTGCAGTTGAGGTAACGGGCCCAGAAGAGTACGGTGACTTGACCAAGGTTACACAGCAGACACATGGCAGAACCGGGATAAAAGCCCAGGTATTCTGACTCCCAGGCCCGTGCTCTAGTCACTAGGCCACAGTGCAAGGATAACTTAATATTTTCACCTCCATCCATCCCACAGGGCCCAATTCCCTATTTCTCCACAAGGAATAAATGGTTAATCACGCGGCAGTGATAGAATTCCTTCTGCTGGAATTCTCGGAGATCCGGGAGCTGCAGCTGGTCCGCGCCACGCTGTCCCTCCTGGTCTACTTGGTGGCCCTGACGGGGAATCTCCTCATCGTCGCTGTCACCGCCCTCGACCGGCGCCACCAAACCCCCATGTACTTCTTCGTCAGGAACTTCTCCGTCCTCGATCTCGGCTACATGTCCGTCACCGTCCCCAAATCCATCTACAACTCCCTGACCGACCACAGAGAAATATCTGTCTCGGGTTGCATCTCTCATCTCTTAGTAATCACCTTTGGGGGTGTCGAAGTGACCCTGCTCATGGTGATGTCCTACTACCGCTATGCCGCCATCTGCTGCTCCCTGCACTACTAGGTCATCATGAACCGAGGGCCCTCTGAGAAGATGGCCGCCGCCTTGGCTCGGCGGGGGGATGAACGGAGGCATCCACACCGCCGTGACTTTCTCCTTCCTCTTCTGTGATACCAACGCTATCTGTCAGTTCTTCTGTGACATCCCTTCCGTCATCCGGCTCTCCTGTTCCAGACGCTACAGTGATGAGATCGCCGTTCTGGGCCCCAGCGGGTTTCTGTCCCTCCGTTGTTTCGTCTCGATCGTGGCCTTGTACGCATGCATCTTCAGGGCAGTGCTGAGGATGCCGACCATCGAGGGCCGGGCCAAAGCCTTCTCCACCTGCCTCCCTTACCTCAGCCTCGTCATCTTGTTTCTCTCTACTGCTTCCTTTGCCCATTTCAAGCCTCCTTCAGCCTCCTTCTCGACACTGGATCTACTGGTGTCCGTGTTCTACACCATGGTGCCCCCTGCTCTGAGCCCCCTCATCTATGGCCTAAGGAACCGGGACATGAAGGCCGCCCTGGGGAGGGTCCTGAGATGGAAATTTTTCACATAGAATGGAATGCCTGTAGCCCGTTCCAAAGTTGAAGACCAGCATTTACTCTACCCACAAATCAGCGGTATTTATTGAGTGCTTATTGAATGCAGAGCAGTCTACTTAGCGTAGATCCATTGGAGGACAGAGTACATGTTTACTATTCTATTTATTTTGTTAATGATGTGCATCTAGCTTTAATTCTATTTGTTCTGATGACTTGACATCTGTCCACATGTTTTGTTTTGTTGTCTGTCTCCGCTTTCTAGACTGTGAGCCCGTTGTTGGGTAGAGACCATCTATGTTGCCAACTTGTACTTCCCAAGAGCTTAGTGCAGTGCTCTTCACACAGTAGGCACTCAATAAATACGATTGATCGAATTAATAAATGAATATGTGCAATCTGAATATTTTGGCACCTAGATATTCAATTAATCGTATTTACCGAGTGCTTCAAATTTTTTTAATGATATTCGTTTAGCGCTCCTATGTGCCAGGCTTTGCTCTAAGCCCTGGGGTAAATTAAGCTCACAGTTTTAATCCCCACTTGACAGATAAGGTACGTGAGGCATGGGGAAGTTAAGTGGCTTGTCCAAAATCTCACAGCAGACAAATTGCAGAGCTAGAGTTAGAACCATTGTCCTCTGCCATATGTATTGAGTGCTTACTGTGTGCCAAGCACTGTACTAAAAATACCCTTCTGCTTGATTAGGATATATAGGGGTAGACAGAGAACATATTTATCACCTCTATTGCAATATCCTCTCCTAAGCGCTTAGTACAGTGCTCTGCACACAGTAAGCACTTAATAAATACCATTGATTGACTGATTTCAGTAGTACAATTTGTGCCTTGATCTTGTGTATCTCACTGCCAGCCCTTCTCCCATATTCATTCAATCGTATTTATTGAGCACTAACTGTATGCAGAGCACTGTATGAGTAGTAGCGTGGCTCAGTGGAAAGAGACCGGGATTGGGAGTCAGAGGTCACGGGTTCTAATCTTAGCTCCGCCACTTACCAGCTGTTTGACTTTGGGCCAGTCACTTTACTTCTCTGTGCCTCAGTTCCCTCATCTGTAAAATGGGGATAAAGACGGTGAGACCCACGTTGGACTACCTGTTTACCTTGTAATGATTATAATGCTAATAATAATGATGGTATTTGTTAAGCGCTTACTGTGTGCAAAACACTGTTCTAAACGCTGGGGAGGTTACAAGGTGATCAGGTTGTCCCACGGGGGCCGACAGTTTTAATCCCCATTTTACAGATGAGGTAACTGAGGCACAGGGCAGTTAAGTGACTTGTCCAAAGTCACACAGCTGACAAGCGGCAGAGCCTGGATTTGAACCCATGACCTCTGACTCACAAAGCCCATGCTCTTTCCACTGAGCCACGCTGCTTCTTACACTGCTTGTAAGCGCTTCGAACAGTGCTCGGCACATAGCGCTTAACAAATGCCATCATCATCATCATCACTCAACTAAGCCCTTATCCTGCCTCTGGCCTAGAGCATCTTCCCCCTTCATATACAACACATCACCACCCTCCCCTCTCCAATCTCCTCCAAGAGACCTTCCCTGACTAAGCCCTCATTTCTCCTGCTCTTTCTCCCTTCTTTTTCATTATGCGCCTGGATCTGTGACCTTCGGGTATTTGATATTCCTTTACTCTGTGTTTAGCACTGGACTAAAACCCAGCCCACACACTTCACTCCTCAAACGCCAGCCTTCTCACTGTACCTCAATCTCGTCTATTGCACCGACAACCTCTCGCCCATATCCTGCCTCTGGCCTGGAACACCCTCCCTCCTCAAATCCAATAGACAACGACCCTGCCCCCTTCAAAGTCTTATTGAAGGGACATTTCAGCCGAGACGCCTTCCCTGACTAAGGGCTCCTTTCGTTTTCTCCCTCTCCCTTTGGCCTTGCCCTGATTGGTTCCCTTAATTCACTTCTCCCACAGCCCCACAGCTCTCATGTCCATATCTGGAATTTATTTATTTATATCAATGGCTGTTTCCCCCTCTGGGCTGAAAGTTTGTTGTAGGCAGAAAATGTGTGTGTGTTATTCACAGGAGAAGCAGCATGGTGTAGTGGATAGAACACGGGCGTGGGAGTCAGAAGGTCATAGGTTCTAATCCTGGCTCTGCCACGCATATGTTGTGTGGCCTTGGACAATCCCTTATCTGTAACTGTGCCTCAGTTACCTCATCTGTTAGATGGGAATTGAAACTGTGAGTCCCATGTCGGACAAGGGACTGTGTCCAACACAATTTGCTTATATTCACTACAGTGTCTGGAACCTAGTAAGCTCTTATCAAATACCATGACTATTACTATTATTATATTGAACTTTCTCAAGCTCTGTATATTGTAAGCGCTCTATAAATACGATTGACTGAACTGAATGACTTGGGA
This sequence comes from Tachyglossus aculeatus, assembly GCF_015852505.1. NCBI lineage: Eukaryota > Metazoa > Chordata > Mammalia > Monotremata > Tachyglossidae > Tachyglossus > Tachyglossus aculeatus. Next base: position 63,068 of record NW_024044830.1, on the reverse strand, counting down.
GAGCACAGATAAGAAACTGAGGTACAGAGAGGCTAATTAACTTGCCCAAGGTTATAGCGGGCAAGAAGCCAAAGTAGGCTTCCCGTTCCAGGGCCTTTCCAGTAGACTGTTCTTCTGAGACCCCCATTTCCCACCCCATAAGGTGCAGAGTCCAGAGGGGCTAATCAGAGCTGGTAACTTTACCCTCCTCCCCCATACAAACTCTCCTCATGTCTGTGGGGCTCCGGGAACTACCCAGGGTAGTCCCCTTAGGCACGTCACTTCACTTCTCGGAGCCTCAGTCCCCTCATCTTTAAATGGGGATTAAAATGTGACCCCAGTGTGGGACATGGACTGTGACCAACCTTATTAGTTTGTATCTACCCCAGCACTTAGTTAAATGCCTGGCACATAGAGAGAACTTAACAAAGACCATAAAATAAAAAAGGACAGTACTGTCACTGTCACAATCGTTTCATCCTCCCCACGCATCTCAGCAGTCTGGGGAGCTTGGAACAGGGGGAGATCTGAGAGCTAGTGTCACTCCTTCCCTTCCCCTGTTTCCACTGTGGCTTCCTCTGGGGCCACACAAGTACGCATTCTGGGCTCACCCCTGGGATGTCAACCCCCTTGTCTCTGAAGGCTTCTGGGTAATAAAGCCCAAAGTTGCCCCCTGTGTCTTGTGGTCCCCAAACAACCAAACAGAATTTATCCAGCAGAAACAGGTGAGACCAGCAAAATGCACCCGACACCTATCATTGATGAATCGCTTGATTTATGGAGTTTTTAATGTGTGCAGAGCACTCTATTAAGCGTTTGGGAGAGTAATAATAATAATTCATTCATTCATTCAATCGTATTTATTGAGCGCTTACTGGGTGCAGATCACCGTACTAAGCGCTTGGGAAGTGCAAGTTGGCAACATATAGAGATGGTCCCCAGCCAGCAACGGGCTCACAGTCTAGAAGAGGGAGACAGACAACAAAACAAAACATGTGGACAGGTGTCAAGTCACCAGAATAAATAAAAATAAAGCTAGATGCACATCATTAACAAAATTAATAGAATAGTAAATATGTAAAAGTAATAGACATAGTGTAGTAAATCTGTACGAACATATATACAGGTGCTGTGGGGAGGGGAAAGAGGTAGGGCGGAGAGATGGGGAGGAGGAGAGGAAAGAGGGGGCTCAGTCTGGGAAGACCTCCTGGAGGAGGTGAGCTCTCAGTAGGGCTTTGAAGGGAGAAAGGGAGCTAACTTGGCGGATGTGCGGAGGGAGGGCATTCCAGGCTAATACGTGGGCCAGGAGTCGACGGCGGGACAGGCGAGAACGAGGTACAGTGAGGAGATAATGATTATGGTATTTGTTAAGTGCTTACTATGTGTCAAGTACTGCTGATGAAACGCAACCCCCTCCCCGGTCTGAGAAAACTGAGTGTACTGAACGGCAGGGTGGGCCTGGGAGCGAGCAGAGAACAGCAGCAACCAGCACTGCTAGACTCGCTGCTTCTTGCTCGCAAGTGGTCGTCGAGGGCTGGGATCCTCCCTTATATCGATGGCATTTGAGTGGGGGAGAACAGACCCGATCACTTCCCTCAAGGACCTTACTCCCTCTTTCCCTCTGTGGGCCTCCCCTCCTGTCTGCCCACCCCCAGCTCCCTCACCCATAAAGTTGTAGTTCTAGGAGGCCTGGAAAGAAACCATGAAGAAACCGAAGAAGCGGTCGGACAGGAGCATCTGCACGCGCTTATAGTGAGAGGGCAGGTAACCTTTGGGGTTGTTGAACTTGTCCGTGTTCTGCCTGTCCCACTCGAAGCTGCTTGGAGTCTGCTTGGAGGCGGTTAGCTTGCAGGACCCGGGGGTGAAACTGGCGGAGAAAGTTTGTAGGCGGGTTCCCTGCTGATTATATGCTTATAGTCTAGAGGGGGAGAAAGATGTAAACATAAATAAATCAATTCTAGATGTAATTCATGAATTGTAATTTATTATATAACACACTATAATGTACTATGATCTATTAAATCTGTGGATATAATACACTTGGATCTGCACCCTTTATTCACCCTCCCTCAGACCCACAGCATTTGTCTACATAGATGTAATTTGTATGTTTATACCAATGTCTGTCTACCTCTCTAGACTGTAACTCAGCTCTTTGTGGGTAGGGAATGTGTCTACCAACTCTGTTAAATTGTACTCTCCTCAAGCGCTTAGTATAGTGCTCTGCATGCAGTAAACACTCAATAGACATGATTGATTGATTGATTGGAATGTACATAAGTGTCGACTCAATGGCACTTAATAGCAAATAATAATAATAATTCCACCACTGGATTTTAAGATTCTTTATGGAAGGGATCATGTCAACTTGTTCTATTGTACTCTTCCAAGGGCTTAGTACAGTATTCTGCATACAGTAAACATTCAGATACCATTGACTGATGTTGTTAGGCTATGCCAAGTGCTTATTTACTAGACCTTTTCTCCCAGGCTGTAGTGATGGTGGTGGGGAGGGGTAAGTGCGGAGATCCAGACCCCCCCTAACCCTAGAGTAATCGTATTTCTCTATCATGTCCTTGAAATTGTATCAGTCTAGGTTTTCAGCACTAGAATTGAAATTTAAAAATCCGGTACACATATCGGGAAAACCAGATCATCAGGTCTGAGACACTACTCTAGAGCATCTAGTGATACACACAAAAACTAGATAGAACTTTTCCTCGTGTGTCCTCATGATACACTTACATCACATCATGTTACATAACAGGTGTGATCTAGTGGACACACAAAGACAGTGGGGTTAGTTAAGACTTGTCAATCAAGCATGGTTTAGTGGAAAGAACATGGGTTTGGGAATCAGAGGACACGGGTTCTAATCCCGGCTCTGCAACTTGTCTGATGTGAGACCTTGGGCAAGCCACGTAACTTCTCTGAACCTCAAGTACCTCATCTGTAAAATGGGAATGAAAACTGTGAGCCCGCCGTCGGACAATTTGATTACTTTGTATCTACCCCAGCGCTTAGAACAGTGCTCACCACATAGTAAGCGCTTAAAAAGTGCTATTAATATTCTTCTTACTATTATTGAGTGCTTACTAATCTTGGGAGATTTCAATACAACAGATGGTAAACACAATAAAAGCAATCAATGATATTTATTGAACGCTTGCCTTCTGCAGAGCATGTACTAAGTGCTTGGAGGAGAGTCCAGAACAACCAAGTTGGTAGACACATTCCCTGCCCACGAGAAGCTCAAAGTCTAGAGCGTAGAGACAGTCATTAAAATAAATTACATCTATGTACATAGGTGCTGTGGAGCTGAAGGTGAGGTGATACAAATCCAAGAGCATAGGTGACACAGAAGAGGGAGAGAATGTCAGGAAAAGTGGGCTAATTTGGGGAAGGCCTCTTGGAGGAAATGTGACTTTATTAAAGTTTTGAAGGTGGGAGGAGTGGTGGTCTGGTGTATATTGAGCGTGGCTCAGTGGAAAGAGCCCGGGCCTTGGAGTCAGAAGTTCAAATCCCTGTTCTCCACTTGTCAGCTGTGTGACTTTGGGCAAGTCACTTAACATCCCTGGGCCTCAGTTACCTCATCTGTAAAATGGGGATTAAGACTGTGAGCCCCCCGTGGGACACCCTGATCATCATCATCATCATCAATCGTATTTATTGAGCGCTTACTATGTGCAGAGCACTGTACTAAGCGCTTGGGAAGTACAAATTGGCAACATATAGAGACAGCCCCTACCTAACAGTGGGCTCACAGTCTAAAAGGGGGAGACAGAGAACAGAACCAAACATACTAACAAAATAAAATAAATAGGATAGATATGTACAAGTAAAATAAATAAATAAATAAATAAATAGAGTAATAAATATGTACCCTGATCATTTTGTAACCTCCCTAGCGCTTATCACAGTGCTTTGCACATAGTAAGCGCTCAATAAATGCCATTATTATTATTATTATTATTATTGAGAGGGAGGGGATTCCAGACTAGGGGGACGACTTGGAAAAGGGTTCAGCGGGGGGATAGATGAGACCGGGTACAGTGAGTAAGTTGATGCTAGAAGAGTGGAATGGGAAGGTTGGCCCGTAATGATGATGATGATGATGATGATGATGATAATAATAATAACAATAATAATAACAATAACAATAATATTTGTTAAGCACTTACTATGTGCCAAGCACTGTTCCGAGCTCTGAGATAGATACAAAGTAATCAGGTTGTCCCACGTGGAGCTCACAATCTTAACCACCATTTTACAGATGAAGGAACTGAGGCCCAGAGAAGCTGAGTGACTTGACCAAAGTCACATAGCTGGTAAGAGGCGGAGCCGGGATTAGAACTCACGACCTCTGACTCCCAAGCCCAGGTGAGGTAATGTCAGGAATTTTCTAGTACCTCAGAAGGCACTGTTGACTTCTGAGGTAAGAAGGGAAGAATAAATAATGTGTTAGTGGGTAACACATACCTGGATACATGGATACCTGGATAATACTTGGAAAAGACTACCACTTTACTTCTCATTTCCCACTGCCCTCTCATCCTACCAGGCTGGATAAAACCATCTTCCAGAAGGAAACGGTCAATCTCACGGAGATTTCAGAATTCTCCTGCTGGGTTTCTCGGAGGTCCGCGACCTGCAGCTGGTCCACGCCGCACTGTGCCTCCTGGTCTACCTGGAGGCCCTGACGGGGAATCTCCTCATCGTTGCCATCACCGCCGTCGACTGGCGCCTCCACACTCCCATGTACGTCTTCCTCAGGAACCTGTCCGTCCTCGACGTCTACCTCATGTCCGTCACCGTCCCCTAGTACGTCCACAACTCCCTGACCGACCATAGAGAAATCTCCTCCCTGGGCTGTGTTTTCCAAGTTTTTGCGTTCACTCTCTGTGCCTGTGCAGAGACTCCCCTACTCACGGCGATAACTGTGCAGAGACTCCCCTACTCACGGGGATGTCCTTCGACCGCTACCCAGTCATCTGCCTCTCTCTGCGTTATGGTGTCATCATGGATGATCGGGCTTGTGGGAAGATGGCGGCTGCCTCGTGGCTCTTTGGATCACTAAGCGCCATGACGCACACCGTTGCCATCTTCTCCGTCCCCGTCTGGAGGTCCAACGTCCTCCCCCAGTTCTTTAGTGACATTCCTCAGCTCATCAGTCTCGCGAGGCCCAGGGGAAATTTCCAAGAATTTGTGACAAAAACCATCTCAGTCGGTCTCACCTTCGAATATTTCCTTGCCATCGTCGTCTCGTACGTGTGCATCTTCCGGACCGTGCTGAGGATGCCGGCCGCCGAGGGCCGGGACGAAGCCTTCTCCACCTGTCTGCCCCATCTCACCATCGTGACTTTATTCGTAGCAAGTGGGGCCTTTACCTACCTTAAAACCGTGTATGACTCCTCCTCGGCCCTGGACCTGCTGGTGCCCGCGTTCTACACCGTGGTACCCCCCGTGGTGCATGGTCAATCAAGCACTTAGTACAGTGCTCTGCACACATAAGCACTCAAAAAATACGATTGAATGAATGATTCAATCAATCAATTGTATTTACTGAACACTTACTGGGTGGAGAGCACTGCCCTGAGCCCCTGGGAGAGTATAATACAGCAGAGGTGGTGGACACCTTCCCTGCCCACGAATTTACAATCTAGTGGGGGAGAGAGACGTTAATATACATAAATAAATTATGGATAGGGACGTAAGTGCTGTGAGGCTAAGGGAGGGATGAATAAAGGGTATAAATACAAGTACCAGGGTGACACGGAAGGGAGTGAGAGAAGAGGAAATGAGGGATTAGTCAGGAATGACCTCTTGGAGGAAATTTGTATAAGGCTGTGAAGGAGGGGAGAGTGAGAGCTCAGAGGAGGATTGCACAACTAGTCAGTTGGCCAGAGTTTCGTTCGTTATCAAAATTTCTCTCATTATAAATTCATTGTGAGCAGTGAATTTGTCTGTTTATTGCTGTATTATACGCTCCCAAGCGCTTACTACAGTGCTTTCCACACAGCAAGCACTAAACGAAGACAACCGAATGAATTTGTGACAATGGGCATTCACATGGGTGAGGGCGATAACATTAGTGGTACAGTCTGAGGCCTGCTGAACCTCGGGGATAATGTCACTTCGGGGACTCCTGAGTCTTCCATGTAACAGGTCTCTCAGGGAGAGCCTGGGGTTGGTCCTCCTGGGGGAACCCCCTCCCCCCTTCCCGTCCCGAACAGCGACTGCTCTCTCCGAAAAGCCCGGAGCACTGGTTTTATGCCAGACTCTTTCCGGTCACAGCCACAAACCCACATGAGGAGACGAGGAGAAGGAACTCAGCATCCCCAACCTTGGACAGCCCCGGTGAGTCAAAGTCAACCGCTCAATCCATCCATCGTAGTTACTGAGTGCAGAGCCCTGTACTGGTACAATTGAGTCGATAGACAGGATCTGTGCCCACATGGAGCTTACAATTGACTGTGTGCAATAGAAAGACAAAGGACAATGAAGCTGAGACTAGACTAGCTTCGAAGCTCTCTGTGGTCAGGGAACGTGTCTTCCAATTCTGTTCTACTGCACTCCCCCCCAAGGCTTAGTACAATGCTCTGCATCCGGAAAGCGCTCAATAAATACGAATGATTGATCGATTGCCTACTGGACTGCCTTTTAGGCTATGAATAATATGAATCCCTGTATCAGATTCCCTCAGCCATTTTTGGTTGGGTTGAAGAGGAGCCTACCTGCAGAGCACACTCAAAAAAAGGAAGGGAACTTATATTCATTTTTGTCACATATATTTATATTAATGTTCTTCTCCTCCACTAGACTGTAAACTCGCTGTGGGCAGGGAACGTTTCCACCAGCTCTGTTCTATTGTACTCTCCCAAGCAATTAGTACAGTGCCTTACACACAGAAAGCTCTCAAGAAACACCATTAATGTTGAAGAAATATTAGGCAATGTAGGTAATTCATTCATTTCTAGACTGCGAGCCCATTTTGGACAGGGATTGTCTCTTTTTTTTGCTGACGTATACTTTCCAAGTGCTTAGTACAGTGCTGTGCACACAGTAAACGCTCAATAAATACGATTGAATGATATCAGGATGCCATTATGACACACACTTAAAAGGTGTTCGCAGAAATGATCAATTAATCAATGGTATTTATTGAGCACTTACTGTGTGCAGAGCACTGAACTAAGTGCTTCAGAGAGTGAAATAGAACAGAGTTGGGAGAGTATAGTAGAACAGAGTTGGTAAAAATATATTTGTAAAGTGTGTGTGTGTGTATGTGGTGTGTGTGTGTGTGTGCGTGTCTGTGTGTGTGTGTGTGTGAGAGAGAGAGAGAGAGAGAGAGAGAGAGAGAAAGGGGTGGGTGGGTGGGGTGTTAGGACCCCAGACCTTTTTACATTGTTTCAAAGCTATTGCCTTCCCATCTTGGGTCTCTGTGAAAGTGAAAATGAAGACTTGAAAGCCAAAACGGAGGGAGGCTGATAATTGAAAATAAAAATGGGGATTTTCAAATTCTTTCCTGTAAATGTGATCCTTTTGTGTCTCCATGCGAAGTTCCCAGATAATCCATGAAAATGTGAAACGCCACAAAGGTGAGAAAATTCCTCCTACTGAGACTCTAGGAGGTCCGGGAGCTGCAGCTGGTGTACACCACGCTGTTCCTTCTGGTCTACCTAGCGGCCTGATGGAAGATCTCCTCATCGTCGTTGTCACCTCTCTCGACCGGTGCCTCCAAACCCCCTTGTACGTCTTCCTCAGGCACCTGCCCGTCCACGACCTCGGCCTCATCTCCGTCACTGTCCCCAAGTCCACCCACAACTCCCTGATCAATGGCTGAGCCATCTCTCTCTGGGGCTGTGTAGCTCAGGTCGTTTTTGTGATTTCGTTTGCTTTCTCGGAGTTGTCCCTCCTCACGGCGATGTACTACGACCGCTAGGCCGCCATCTGCTGCCCCCTGCGCTACGAGGTCATCATGGACAGAGGGACCCGTGGGAAGATGGCCGCCGCCTCATTCATTCATTCATTCAATCGTATTTATTGAGAGCTGACTGTGTACAGAACACTGCACTAAGCGCTTGGGAAGTACAGGCTGGCACAGCGAGGCCTGTTCAGGTCGATGTACACAGCCAGGACATTAACACTAAGCTTCTGTGGCTCTAACCTGACCCAGTAGTTCTTCTGCGATATCCCTTCCTTACTAGAGATCTCCTATTCCCGAAACGCACGTAGTCATCAATGTCAGCGTGCTCACTGGATTTAGCTTGGCTTTCATCTCCTTCATTTTCATCGTCTTCTCATGCGTGCACATCTTCCGGACCGTGCTGAGGATGCCGGCCACCGAGGGCAGGCCAAAGCCTTCTCCACCTGACTGCTTCACCTCATCGTCGTCACCATCTTCCTCTAGACTGGAGCTGTTGCTTGCCTGAAGCCCGTGTCTGACTACACCTTGACTCTGGACCTGCTGGTGACTGTATTATACACTACGTATCCCCCCTCCCTGAACCCCCTCATCTACAGCCTGACGAACCGGGACATGAAAGCCGCCCTGGGGAGGGTCCTACCGGGGCATACATTCCTTCAGAATAAAGATCTCCTGTTTTTGACCTGACATTTGTCCCTAGAATATTTCCAAACCCGCTGGTTGTGAACCTCACTGCACTAAGTGTTGTTGTTTCTCCTTCCCTGGTGATCAACCAATCAGTGGTATTCATTGAGCACTTACTCTGTACAGCGCACTGTAGTAAGCATTTGGGAAAGTCCAAAACAACGGAATTGGAACCCCTCCCACCAGGAGTTTACAGTCTTTACACTCTTCGCTACCCTATCTCCCTTCACTTGACTTCCCAGATTCCAAATCCTTCCCTGACTAAATTGTTATTTATCCAGTATAATAACGGACATTCTGTTTACAGCTGATTCATCTCATGTCCACTACAATCAATCAATCAATCGTATTTATTGAGCGCTTACTGTGTGCAGAGTACTGTACTAAGCGCTTGGGAAGTACAAGTTGGCAACATATAGAGACAGTCCCTACCCAACAGTGGGCTCACAGTCTAGAAAGGGGAGACAGAGAACAAAACCAAACATACTAACAAAATAAAATAAATAGAATAGATATGTACAAGTAAAATAAATAAATAAATAAATAAATAGAGTAATAAATATGTACAAACATATATACATATATACAGGTGCTGTGGGAAAGGGAAGGAGGTAAGATGGGGGGATGGAGAGGGGGACGAGGGGGAGAGGAAGGAAGGGGCTCAGTCTGGGAAGGCCTTCTGGAGGAGGTGAGCTCTCAGTAGGGCCTTGAAGGGAGGAAGAGAGCTAGCTTGGCGGATGGGCAGAGGGAGGGCATTCCAGGCCCGGGGGATGACGTGGGCCAGGGGTCGATGGCGGGACAGGCGAGAACGAGGTACGGTGAGGAAATTAGCGACAGAGGAGTGGAGAGTGCGGGCTGGGCTGTAGAAGGAGTTGAGGTAGGAGGGGGAGAAGTGATGGAGAGCCTTGAAGCCCAGGTTGAGGAGTTTCTGCCTGATGCGCAGATTGATTGGTAGCCACTGGAGATCACTCTCCCCACATTCACAGCCTTATTGAAGGCACATCTCCTCCAAGAGGTCTTCCATGACTAAGCCCTCATTTCTTCTCCCACTCCCTTCCGCGTCACCCTTGCACTTGAATTTGCTCCCTTTATTCACCCCTCCATCAGCCCCACAGCATTTATATCCATATACACAATTTATTTATTTATGTTTATTTCCGTCTTCCCCACTTGTCCGTAAGCTCACTGTGGGCAGAGAACGTGCCTACCGACTCTATCATATTGTACTTTCCGAAGGGCGTAGTACAGCATTCTGCTCACAGTAGGCACCCAATAAATACCACTGATTGATTGATTGGTTAATATGGTCCCAGTTGACTTCCCATTCAATATTTTCACATTAAGTGGCTAGCCTCCTTCTCTCTAGAATCCAGCTGCTCTCCCAGAATTGATTCCCAATGCTTCGGAATATTGCAACGTTGTATTTGGGGTGGTTGGGGTATCTGGGTTTCCCCTGCCTCCACCCAGCCAATTTATTCACTGTCCCTTCTGGGTTTCCTGGGACCTTAATTCTTTACCTCTGAGTACTTGTATACTTACCCTACCCCAGCCCCATAGCACTTATGTCCAAATCCTTACATTCTGTTGCTTCCCATCTTTAATTCTCTTGAATGTCTGCCTCCCCCATAATATTGCAAGCCCCTTGTTTAACAAGCCTAGTGTTTTCTCCAAGGGCTTAGAACAGCTCTCTGGTAGTACTCACCAAATGTAGAAGCATAATAGCCTAAAAGAAAGACCCCAGACCTGGGAGTCAGAGGACCTGGGTTCTGAACCCCTCTCCACCACTTGTCTGCTCTGTGACCTTAGTCAAGTCAGTTCGCTGTGGTTAGGATTCCTCATCTGTAAAATGGGGATGAAGAATGTGAGCCCCAAGTGAGACAAGACTGTGTCCAACCTTACACAGTGCTTGGCACATAGTAAGTGCTTAACAAATGCCATTATTATTATTATCATTATTGTCTTCAGTGAATAAGAGGACAAAAACACAGAGAGAGGAAAGTGTTGGTTAAGGGGGGATCCTAGATCATAAGGAGGGAATCAAAAAGAGGCCGTTGATCACAAAAATGATTCCAAATGACAGAAAAGTAGTCCCTGAGAAGATATCTTAGAATCTATGAGGAGATGGTACTGCTAAAAAGAAATCATACCAGGGTCCTCCACTTAAGGCCCTCAATCATCGGTTATCACCGTCAGTGGTGTTTATTGAGCACTTACTGTGTGCAGAGCACTGTACTGAGCCCTTGTGAGAGTTCAGTATGCCAGAGAAGGAGCCTGGCTTAGTGTATAGATCATGGGCCTGGGGTCATGGGTTCTAATCCCAGCTCTGCCACCTGCCTGCCTTGTAACCTTGGGCAAGTCACTTCACTTCTTTATGCCTCAGCTACCTCCTCTGTGAAATGGGTATCGAGACTGTGAGTTTCACGTGGGGCAGGGATTGTGTCCAACCCAATTTTCTTTTACCCGCCCCAGCGCTTAGTATAGTACTTGGCACATAGTAAGTGCTTAACAAATGCCATTATTACTATTATTTTCATTGCAGTATAACAGAGTTGATAGACACCTTCTCTACCCACAAGAAGCAAAAAGACTAGAGAGAGACAGGCATTACTCTAAACAAGTAATTTATGGTATATAACTCATAATTTATAAATATGAAGTGCTGTGGGGTTGGGAGTACCCTGAGTATCCTCATGGCGAAGCCAGGATGATTCATGCATTCATTCATTCATTTATTCATTCAATCATATTTGACAGCACAGTAGATTCGGGGAGATTTCAGTCGCTAGGTCCCTCAGAACAAAAGAGGAATCCTGCTTTCTCCAAAGGGAACAGAGAGGCCACATGGGAAGGATTATAAATTGCCACTCGAGAGGAGCACAGAACATGGAAGACACCATCTTTCGGGAACTTCTCAACAACGGAATGATATCTCCTCCCGGGTGCAACCAGCAATCAATCAGTGGGATTTATTGAGAGCTTACTGTGTGCAGGGCCCTGGACTAAGCGCTAGGGAGAGTACAATATAACAGAGTTGGGAGATACGTTCCCTGGTCACAGTGAGCATACAGTCTTGAGGTGGGGGACAGACTTTAATTAATCCATCAGTGGTATTTTCTGAACGCTTTCTGTACGCAGAACTCTGTATTAAGCGCTCAGCAGTGTGCATTATGCAGAGTTGGCAGACAATTTACCTGACCACAACGAGCTTGATGTCTAGAGATGGGGGGGGCTGAACAGCAAAAAGAGAAGGCTTTTTTAAGTCTGCGGGAAATGTGACGAGAAAACGCCTGTTTCCATGCATTGGTAAGTGCCAACGTGCATCAGGAAATCCATCTCAATGACCTTAGAGCTGTTTTATTGTTCATGTGAGTTCCTGCCTGATCTTTGTCTTCCTCTATCTTGATAAGCGCTTACTATACTCTAAGCACAGGTCTAGGCTCTTGGCTAGATACAAGATTGAGCACAGGCCATGTCCCACATGTCCCACAGTCTAAATTGGAGAGAGAACAGGCATTTTTGTAGGTAATTTTAAAGCATTTAGTGTGTGCCTTGTAATAATAATAACAATAATAATAATTATGTCATTGCTTATGCACTTACTATGTGCTAGGCACTTTACTAAGCGCTGGAACTACGCATTCTATGCTGATGACACCCAGATCTACATCTCTGCCCCTGCTCTCTCCCCCTCTCTCCAGGCTCGCATCTCCTCCTGCCTTCAGGACATCTCCATTTGGATGTCTGCCCGCCACCTAAAACTCAACATGTCCAAGACTGAACTCCTTGTCTTCCCTCCCAAACCTTGCCCTCTCCCTGACTTTCCTATCTCTGTTGACGGCACTACCATCCTTCCCGTCTCACAAGCCCTCAACCTTGGTGTCATCCTCGACTCCGCTCTCTCATTCACCCCTCACATCCAAGCCGTGACCAAAACCTGCCGGTCTCAGCTCCACAACATTGCCAAGATCCGCCCTTTCCTCTCCATCCATACCGCTACCCTGCTCATTCAAGCTCTCATCCTATCCCGTCTGGACTACTGCATCAGCCTTCTCTCTGATCTCCCATCCTCGTGTCTCTCTCCACTTCAATCCATACTTCATACTGCTGCCCGGATTATCTTTGTCCAGAAACGCTCTGGGCATATCACTCCCCTCCTCAAAAATCTCCAGTGGCTACCAATCAATCTGCGCATCAGGCAGAAATCTTCTCACCCTGGGCTTCAAGGCTCTCCATCACCTCGCCCCCTCCTACCTCACCTCCCTTCTCTCCTTCTACAGCCCAGTCCGCACCCTCCACTCCTCCACTGCTGATCTCCTCACCGCACCTCGCTCTCGCCTGTCCCGCCATCGACCCCCGGCCCACGTCATCCCCCGGGCCTGGAATGCCCTCCCTCTGCCCATCCGTCAAGTTAGCTCTCTTCCTCCCTTCAAGGCCTTGCTGAGAGCTCACCTCCTCCAGGAGGCCTTCCCAGACTGAGCCCCTTCCTTCCTCTCCCCCTCGTCCCCCTCTCCATACCCCCATCTTACCTCCTTCCCTTCCCCACAGCACCTGTATATATGCATATATGTTTGTACATATTATTTTTTACTCTATTTATTTATTTATTTATTTAATTTATTTGTACATATCTATTCTATTTATTTTATTTTGTTAGTATGTTTGGTTTTGTTCTCTGTCTCCCCCTTTTAGACTGTGAGCCCACTGTTGGGTAGGGACTGTCTCTATATGTTGCCAATTTGTACTTCCCAAGCGCTTAGTACAGTGCTCTGCACATAGTAAGCGCTCAATAAATACGATTGATGATGATGATGATGATGGAACTGTTCTTAGTGTTGGAGCTGATACAAGACTGGACATAGTCCATGTCCCACATGGAGCTCACACTCTATGTGGAATGGAGAACCGGGTTTTTTTAGTTGTTACTGTTAAGCACTTAGTACTTGCCTAGTACTGTTCTAAGCGCTGGGGGAGATACAAGATAATAATAATGATAATGTTATTCTTTAAGCGCTTACTATATGCCAAGAACTGTTCTAAGCACTAGGGTAGATGCAAGGTAATCAGGTTGTCCGATGTGGGGCTCACAGTCTTAACTCCATTTTACAGCTGAGGTAACTGAGGCACAGAGAAATTAAGTGGCTTGTCCAAGATCACATATCAGACAAATTGCAGAGACGGGATTATAAACCAAGTCTTCTGATTCCCCAGCCTGTACTCTTTCCACTAAGTCATGCTGTTTCTCTCATAATCAGAATGGACATAGACCCTCTCTCACATTGGGCTCGCAGGTTACGTAGCAGAGACAAAAAGTAATCACTATTTGCAAATGAAGGAACTGAGGCCAGATAACTTATGTAACTGGCCCAAGGTCTCACAGCAGGTCACACTTCAAGCTAGTGGCAGAGCAATAATTAAAACTCTTTATCTTGGTCTAGGTATCCCCTTTAATTTTGTTTGGTCTCTGTGCTACTGTTTCCCTATCTCTATTACTCTGTGTCTGCCTGAATTTGTCACCCTGCTGCTTCGTGTTTGTCTTTGTGTTTATTTGGGAGAGGAGATATGAAGGGAGAGGGCGTTCCAGGGCAGATAGGGTAGTGTGACTACATAAATAAGAAGAGTTGCGTATCTCAATCCTCACAAACATTTAAGAACAGTGAAGGTTCCCGGGAGAATAAATCGGTTTGAGTGTTTGCATTCATTCCAGGTCAGAGGCAGAAGAAACAGAAATCTGAGAGGTCCGATGCAACCTAACAATTTCACTTTTCCTGTGTTTTCTTGGTACCCTCAGGCAGTCCTCAGACCACATGGCCAATCACACAGTTGTGACAGAATTCCTCCTGCTGGTTTTCTCGGAGGTCCGGGAGCTGCAGCTGGTTCACGCCGTGCTGTTCCTCCTGGTCTACCTGGCGGCCCTGACGGGGAATCTCCTCATCGTCGCCATCACGGCCCTCAACCAGCGACTCCAGCTCCCCCTGTACTTCTTCCTCAGGAACCTGTTAGTCCTCGACCTCTGCTACATCTCTGTCACCGTCCCCCAATCCATCCACAACTCCCTGATCAGCAGCAAATCCATGCATTTCAGAAGTTGTGTGGTCCAGGTCTTTTTGGTCATTCTTTCTGCCGCTTCAGAAGTGTTCGTTCTCAAAGCGATATCCTACGACCACTACTCCTCCATCTACCGCCTCCTGTGCTAAAACTCCATCATGAACCGAAAGGTCTGTGGAAAGATGGCTGCAGACTCCTGGCTTCGCGGCGGGCTTTTCAGGGCGATGTACTCTGAAGGAACGTTCGCATTAAGCTTCTCTGAGTACAGTGTGATCCAGCAATTATTCTGTGACGTCCCCTCCTTACTGAAGATCTGTCGTTGACATCAGCGTGGCTTTGGGTATCGGCTTTAGTTTCATCTCCTTCGTCTCCGTTGTCGTCTCCTACGTCCGCATCTTTTCAGCCGTGCTGAGGTTCCCGTCCACCGATTGTCAAACCAAAGCCTTCTCCACCTGCCTGCCCCACCTCGTCGTCATCACCGTTTTTCTCTCAACCGGAAGCTTCGACTACCTCAAACCCGTGTCAGATTCCCTCTCGACGCTGGAAATGCTGGTGTCAGTGTTCTACACCGTGGTGCCCCCCACCCTGAACCCCCTCATCTACAGCCGGAGGAACAGGGACATGAAGGCCGCCTTGAGGAAAGTTTGTGGCTGAAACACATTTCTCCTTTCCGCCCTCCCCTCTGCTTCAACTCTGAAATTTGCTGTGTACCCCTTAAGCACTTTGATACTCACCCCAGCCCCATGATACTCATATAAATAGTCTCATAATCTACTATTTCCCCTAATCATGATCTACTTTAATGTCTGTCTCCACTTGTAGACTGTAAGCTTCTTGAGGGCAAGTACCTTGTCTACCAACTCCGTTGTTTTGTACTCTCTCAAGTGCATAGTACAATGCTCTTCAAACAGTAAGCGCTCAATAAAAATCCATGGACTGATTGATTGCCATCCGAATCACCAACAATGCAAAGGGACAGGAAGGCACAAAGCTCAGAGAAGATGATGGGATAGAAAAAGAAGGCAGAGAAGGACGATGGGCAGAGAAAAATTGGGAAGATCCCGGGAACCAAGGGTGGAGTGATCAGAGGATAGTGAGAATCAATCAATCGCATTTATTGAGCGCTTATTGTGTGCAGAGCACTGTACTAAGCGCTTGGGAAGTACAAGTACAAGTGAGAAGCTGCTGTGGGGCTGGTGGTGGTCCCACAAAGACAGAGGAGCCAGGGGGTAGGGGTGTAGAGGAGGAGGATTGCCCAGAAATCATTGCTACAGGAAATGGACCACAATAGAGGCTATTAGAGCACCAGGTAGAAATGATCCTGGGTCACAATTGCCCAGGGAGGAGGCAGGATCAAGAGGGAAAGATTATAACCTTAATTTTAAAAAATGTTTACTGAAGTGCTTACTCTGTTTCAAGTACAGTACTAAGTGATGGGATAAGAGAAGAAGCATGGTCTAGTGGGTAGAGTTAGGCCTGGGAATCGAATGTAGCTGATCTGCCACTTGTCTGATGCACGACCTGGACAAGTCGCTTCATTTCTCTGTGCCTCAGTTGCCTCATCTATAAAATGGGAATGAAGACTGTGAGCCCCATAAGGGAAAAGAACTGCGTCCATCCTGATCAACACGTGCCTAACCAAGAGCTTAATACCGTGTCTGGCACACAGTAAATATTGAACAAATACCATTAAAAAGATAATAATGATAGATATCAAATCACTGAGCAGACAGGTCGTGGAGCTGGGATTAATGATAATAATGATATTCATTTATTCACTGATTCAATCATATTTATTGAGCGCTTACTGTATGCAGAGCATTGTACTAAGCGCTTGGAAAGTACAATTCAGCACTAAATAGAGACAGCCCTGCCCACACAGGGCTTACAATCTAGAAGGGGAGAGACTGCCATCAAAGCAAGAAGACAGTCATTAATATAAGTTAATAGAATTAAAAATATGTACATATACACACAAGTGCTGTAGAGCAAAGGGAGTGCGTCGGGGCGATGATGAGTGGAGGGGGAGTTGAGGAAAAGGAGGGCTTAGTCTGGGGTGATAATGATGATATTTGTAGTAGTTGTTAAGTGCTTACTATGTTCCAGACACTTTACTAAGCGCTAGGATGGATAGAAGCAAATCGGCCCCAAAGGGGATCAAAGTTTTAATCCCCTTTTTACAGTTGAGAGAACTGAGGCGCGGAGAATTGAAGTGACTTGCCCCATGTCCTTGAGCAGACAGCTTGCTGACTTGGTATGGGAACCCAGGTCCCCTGACTCCCCGCCCCGTGCTCTATCCACCCTGTCACGCTGCTTCTCCACACACTGGCTGGGTCCCTCTGGAGCAACTACTGAAAGGAACTCCGAGCAAGTCCTCCCAGAGGGACCTCTCCTTTCTTTCCACAGAGCCAGGCTCGATGACAGAGTATTTCAACCTCTGTGACGGAGGGCATATGGAGAAGAAATACTTGGTACCTGCACCAGAGCATTCTGGGATCAGCCAGGAGCATCCTAGAGACAGATGGTAGGGGTGTCGGCCCAGGGCAACCGACACCAGCAGAGACCAGTCGAGACCAGCCGAGCCTAACAGAGAGAGGCTCACCCAATCCTCCCGGCCTGTCCCGGTGAGTCTGAAGAAGAGGGAAAGGGAGCCTTTAGAGAAAAGATGGAAGTTCTTGTTTTTCCTCACGAATATAATCGATGTTGACTGGCTATGTAACGTCATAGGTTAGAACCAGTGCCGGCATCTTTCCTCAAATGGTAGCCGCTGGGTGCATGGATAGAGCCCAGGCCTGGGAATCAGAGGATCTGGATTCTAATCCTGGCTCTGCCATTTGTCTGCTGTGTTATCTTGGGCCAGGCACCTCACTTCTCTAAGCCTCAGTTACCTCACCTGTAACATGGGGAATAAGACTGTGAGTCTCAAGTGGGACAGGGACTGTGTTCAACCTGTTTAGCTCAGATCTACCCCAGTGCTTAGAACAGTGCTTGACACATAGTAAGCACTTAACGAGTGCCATTAAAAAAGATAATGTGACTTGCCCAAGGTCACATAGCAGACACGTGGCAGAGCTAAGATTAGAACCCAGATCTTCTAACTTCCAAGTCTATGCTCTTTCCATACGACCACACTGCTTATTTTTGCCCCTCTCTCTGTCTCTCAACCTGTATCGCCTTTTCTTTTCGCCCTCTCCCTTTCTGTTTGTTTTATTTCCTCTGTCTCTCTCTTCCTCTTTCTTCCTCTCCTATTCTAACGCTCTTTCCCTCTCTCCACCTGTCTCAGTATTCGCCTTTCTGATTACCATCAACATATCTTAGGGCTTCTGCCTTTGGTTCTGTCTCAAACGTCAATATTCTCCTCTATTTCTCTGTCTTAATGCCTTTACCCTGCTCAATTTTTCTGGGTCTGTATAGCTTTCAACTTATATTTCTTTGATTTTCTTTTCTTGTCTCAGACCTTCTGTTCCTGTCTTTCTACAGGTCTTTAGTCCTAGTAGCAGTAGAGTAGTAGTAATAGCAGTAACAGCAGCAGTAGTAGTAGTACTATTTGTTTACCTGTCTACTTGTTTTGTTTTGTTGTCTGTCTCCCCCTTCTAGATTTTAAGTCCGTTGTTGGGTAGGGATCGTCTCTATATGTTGCCGATTTGTACTTCCCAAGCGCTTAGTACAGTGCTCTGTACATAGTAAGCGCTCAATAAATTCAAATGAATGAATGAATAGTAAGTCGTAGTAGTAATAGTGGTAGTAATTATATTAAAGTCTGCCTCCCTTCTAGAATGTAAGCTGAGTATGGGCAGGGATCATAACTAATTTTATTGTAATGTATTCTCCGAAGCACTAAGAATAGTGCTCTGCATATACTAAGCACTCAGCAAAAACCACTGATTGATTGATAATGGTAGTAGTAATAATACTAATAATTATGGTATTTCATTCATTCATTCATTCATTCAATCGTATTTGTTGAACACTTATTGTGTACACAGCACTGTACTAAGCACTTGGAAAATACAATTCAACAACAGAGTCAATCCCTACCTAACAACAGGCTCACAGTCTAGAGAGCTTAACAAATATTGTTATTTCTATGAATAATAGTTATTAAATAGTAAACATTGAACTAATACCATAAAAATGTAAGTCTAACGGCATCAGATAATAATAATAATAATAGTAAAACTGTGGTATTTGTTAAGCGCTTGCTATGTGTCAAGCACTGTTCTAAGCGCTGGGGTAGATACAGGGTAATCAGGTTGTCCCACTTGGGGCTCGGAGTTTTAATCCCCATTTTACAGATGAGATAACTGAGGCACAGAGAAGTTAAGTGGCTTGCCCAAGGTTACACAGCCTACAAATGGCGGAGCCAGGATTAGATCCCATGTCCTCTGACTTTCAAACCAATGCTCTTTCCACTCTTCCACCAAGCCACAGTGCTTCTCACTACTACTTTTCACTATATTACTACTATATAGTAATAGTATACTAGCATAGTAATATAGTATTCATTATGGACACCAACCATGTCTGCCAATTTTGTTTTACTGTACTCTCCCAAGCACTTAGAACAGTGCTCTGTACATGGTAAGCCCTCAGAGAATACCATAGAGTGACTTATTCATTGGTAGTAATGACAGCATAGTAATAGCAGTAGCAGCAGTAGTAGTACTACTACTGATAGAAGTAGTGTAGTTGCATTAGTAATATGTTCCATGTCCATAAGGAGATTTCAGTCAGTCAGTTAATCATATTTATTGAGCGTTTACTGTGTGCGGGGTACTGTACTAAGCGTTTGGGAAATTGCAAAACAACAATAAGCAGACACAGTCCCTGCCCACAATGAGCTTACACTCTAGGTGTGGAAGTAAACGTAAAAAATATTTACAATAGAAGTGGTCAAAATAAATCAATCAAACAGACATCTACACTTGAATGTGAAGGAGGGTACGAATCGCTCCTAAATAATAGAATTGTCAGAAGGGATTAAATGGCTCAGATGCTGGGAAATCAATCCGGGAAAACATGTTGGAAGAGGAAGGATTTTAGGATAAATTTGAGTGTAATAATAATAATGATAATAATAATAATACTTGTTAAGCACTAACTATGTGCCAAATACTGTTCTAAGCTCTGAGGTAGATTCAAGTTGGACACAGTCCCTGTTCCACATGGGGCTCACAATTTTAATCCCCATTTTACAAAATCCCCATTTTACAACTTTATTATTTACATCAAATTGTCACTGACATCACCGAGGCACAGAAATGCAGTGGGTTGCCCAAGGTCACACAACAGATAAGTAGCAAAGCCAGGTTTAGAACCCAGGTACTTCTGACTGCCAGGCTCAGGGTTTTGTCCAGTAGGTCACACTGTTTCTTATGCCTGTGCTTTTCTCTGGAGATTATTCTCCTTCCCTCAGACCGATCTCTAACAACATGACCAACGCTACCAAGGGTGACGGGGATTACTCCTGCTGGTTATCTCGGAGGTCCGGGAGCTGCAGCTGGTTTGCGCCGCGCTGATCCTCCTGGTCTACCTGGCGGCCCTGACAGAGAATCTCCTCATCGTTGCCATCACCGCCCTTGACCGACGCCTCCACACCCCCATGTACTTAATTCCTCAAGCACCTGTCCCTCTTTCTGCCTCAGAAGATTTCTGCCTCATCTCTGTCACCATCCCCGAGTCCATCGTCAACTCCCTGACAGACCGTAGAGAAATCTGTTTTGGGAGCTGTGTAGCACAGGTTTTTTTGGTGATTCTCTTCAGTGGTTCAGAGCTGTCCATCCTCACGGCGATGTCCCTATGACGGCTACACCACCATCTGCCGCCACCTGCACTATGGGTCCATCATTGACCGAGGGGCCTGTAGAAAGATGGCCACCGCCTCCTGGCTTAGCGGGGAGCTGTTAGGGGCGATGTACGCAGCCACGACATTCACGCTAAGCTTCTGCTAGTCCAACCTGATCCAGCAGTTCTTCTGCGACTTCCCTTCCTTACTGAAAGTCTCCTGCTCCTAAACGCATGTTGTCATTGGCAGTCGGCATCTGCTTTAGTTTCCTCTCCTTCGTCTCCGTCGTCGTCTCCTACGTCTGCATCTTCTCGGTGGTGCTGAGGTTCCCGTCTACCGAGAGACGGGCCAAAGCCTTCTCCATCTGCCTGCCCCACTTTACCGTCGTCACCGTTTTTCTCTCGACCGGAGCCTTTGCTTACCTCAAGCCCGTGTCAGACTCCCCCTCCACCCTAGACCTGCTGGTGTTCCTGTTCTACTCTGTGGTGCCCCCCGCCCTGAACCCCCTCATCTGCAGTCTAAGGAACAGGGACATGCAGGCTGCCTTAGGAAGGCTACTGGGTGTGAGAGGATGTTCCTGAGAAGCAGATCGCTCTGAGGAATGTTTTGAGATAAGACCCATTTCTCAAGAGTAAAATAATCATTTCTAAATCACCTTGCCCCTGTTTTCTTACTAAAGCACAGCCCACGCATTCTGCTCCTCTAATGCCAGACTAATCACTGTACCTCGATCTCAACCATCTCCCCTTCGACCCCTCTGCTACGTCCTGCCTCTGGCCTGGAACCCCCTCCCTCTTCGTGTCCAACAGACAATTATACTCCCCACCTTCAAAGCCATATTGAAGGTGCATCCCCTCCAAGAGGCCTTCCCTGATTAAACCCTCTTCTCCTACTTCCTTCTGTGTCGCCCTTGCAGTTGGATTTGCACCCTTTATTCACTCCACCCTCTTCCCCACACCACTTATACCCATATCTGTTATTTATTTATTGGTATCAATGTCTGTCTCCCTCTCTAGACAGTAAGCTCGCGGTGGAAAGGGAACATGTCTACCAACTCTGTTATATTGTTGTCTCCCACATGTTTAGTACATTGCCTTGTACGTAGTAAGCCCTTAATAAATATGATTTACTGATTGAATCATTGCTACTACTCCCAAAATTTCATCCTACTACCCCTTGTTGCATCCGAAAATTGATCCTATACCAGATCTTTCTAAAATGGCTTCTGGTCATGTTTGCCAGCAGAGTCTGCAATAAAGTTCTGGGGGGTCATACAGTGCCCATCTCCTGCCCAACTGCTGTTCTTTAGAACAAGACCCACGAGCAGTGCTGCCCACTTGGATTTCTTTCCTCCAGCCATTCTCTGATTCCCTTCTCTACCTTCCCCCCATTTTTAAAAAATGGTATTTCTTAAGTGCTTACTATGTGCCAAAAACTATATTAAGCAATAGGGTAAAAACTAAATACTCAGATCACACATGGGGCTCACAGGAAAAGGGAAAACATATTGAAAACGTATTGAATCCCCATTTTTCAGAGGGGGAAACTGTGGCAAAGGAACGTGAAGTAACTTTCCCAAGGTCACACAACTGACAAGTGGCAGACTTGAGATGGGAACCCAGGTCCTCTGACTCCTAGGCATGGACTGTTCCCATTAGTCCACGCTGCTTCTGCTCAGATATTCAGATGGTCCTAATTCCCGTCTTGAAATAAGGTTCAAATCCCCAAGGCTTTTATTAATTCCGGAAAGGGAATGATGATTAGTCCGTTGATGTTGTTCTAGGAAGGAGGTCCAGAGTGAGAACCCCGTGGGACTGCGCAGTTATTTAGGTTGTGAGGGCCGGGACCACAGGGAGCCCACGATCCCAGCCCTCTGAGATTCCTGGATGGTCAGCAGTCCCAGCGGAGCCCCGGACCATCTTTCTACTGGGAAACCCCCAGGAAATAACCCGGCCTTTGTCTGAGGGGACCGCGCAGCCATCCGTAGAGCAGAGAAGAGGAGGGAGGACTCTGACACCCCCACCCAGACCTTTCTGTCACTGCCACCAGCGACCAGAACCGAAATAATGGTATTTCTTAAGTGCTTACCATATGCCAAGCACCGTCTAAGAGCTGTGGTAGATACAAGGTAAGCAGGTTATCCCACGTGGGGCTCACAGTCTAAATCCCCATTCTACAGATGAAGTAACTGAAGTTAAGTGGCTTGCCCAAGGTCACACAGCAGACAAGAGATGGAGGCGAGATTAGACTCCTCATTCTCTGACTCCCAAGCCTGTACTCTTTCCACTAACCCACTCTGCTTCACATGTAAGCCATCCTCTCATATAAGTGCTGTGGGCTGGGGTGAGTATCAGAGTGCTTATGGGGTACGAAGCTCAGTTCATAGGCGACCCAGGAGTGAGCGGAAATAGAGTGATGGTGTGAGAGGTTAGTCAGGGAAGGCTTTTGGGAGGAGGTGTGATTTGAATAAGGCTTTGAAACAGGGGAGAATGATCATCTGTTGGCTATGAAGGAGGAGGGAATTCCGGGCCAGAGGAAGGTTGTAGACAAGGGGTCAGTGGAGAGATGGACGACATCGAGGTTCAGCGAATAGGTTAGCATTAGAGGAGCAAAGTGTCCAGGCGGGGTTAAAGTATGATATCGGCGATCAGGAAGAAGGGAAAGAGCTGATGTGAATTGGTGTTTGATCTGGACAGGGTTATGTAAACACTGGAGGCTTTTGAGGAGAGGGGAGATGGGCGTATATAACAAAGCAAGCAGGGGAATCTGCGTAGTCTTGGTCTTTGCTGATAACGGAGAATAAAATGGGCATCATGATTGGGGAAAGGATTTGTCCTGAATCATGACAGGAATGACAAGACGAGTTTCCTTTCACGATGTTGCCCCACCGCGCAATCAAGCGATGATATTTATTGAGTGTTTACTATGTGCAGAGGATTGTACTAAGTGCTCGGAAGAGAACGGTGCAATGGAATTGATAATAATAATTGCATTTAAGTGCTTTCTATTTTCCAGGCACTGTACTAAGCAAAGTAGATACAAGCAAATCGGGTTGAGCATTGTCCTTGTCCAACATGGGGCTCACAGACATAATCCCCATTTTACAGATGAGGTAACTGAGACACAGAGGAGTGAAGTGACTTGTCCAAGGCCACAGAGCAGAATTAGCAGAAAAATTCCCCTCCCATAATGAGTGTGTTCATCCTTATCTTTATTCACCCGTCCCTCAGCCCCACAGAACTTATGTTCATATCTGTAAATAGTTCATTCCTATCATTGTCTGTCCCCCGCTCGAGAACGGTAGCTCATTGTGGACATGGAATGTGTCTAGCAACTCTGTTGCACTGTTAATAGAGTACTCTCCCAAGGGCTTAGCATAACGTTCTGCAGACAGACAGACGATTGATTGATTGTCTGAAATCAGGTCCTACCACAAGATGTCTAAAGGCATCCCGTCGGACAAGACTAACATCTCCACGGTGGCGGATGTCCTCCTGCTGGGATTCTCGCAGGTCCGGGAGCTATAGCTGGTCCACGCTGCGCTGTTTCTCCTGGTCTACCTGGTGGCCCTGACGGGATATCTCCTCATCGTCGCCGTCTCCACCCTCGACTGGTGCCTCCACATCCCCATGTAGTTCTTCCTCAGGCACCTGTCCTTCAGTGATCTGTGTCTTATCTCCATCACTGTCCCCAAATGCATCCTCAACTCCCTGACCAACCGTAGAGAAATCTCCCTCCTGGGCTGTGCTGTCCAGCTCTTCTTAGTGGTTTCCTTTGCTGTTTCAGAGATGTACTTCTTCACGACGATGTGCTATGATCTCTACGTGGTCATCTGCAACTCTCTGCGCTATGACCTCATCATGGACTGAGGGGCCTGTGAGAAGATGGCATTCTCCTTCTGGCTCAGCGGGGGGCTCTTCGGGGCGATGTACTCAGCCTGGACGTTCACACTAAGCTTCTGTGAGTCCAAAACGATCCAGCAGCTCTTCTGAGACGTCCCCTCCTTACTGAAGATCTTCTGTTCGGAAACGCACCTTGTCGTTGACGTCAGCGTGGCTGTGGGTATCGACTTTAGTTTCGTTTCCTTTGCCTCCATCGTCAACTCTTACGGCTGCATCTTCTCGGCCATGCCGAGGTTCCCGTCTACCGAGAGTCGGGCAAAAGCCTTCTCCACCTGCCTGCCTCACCTCTCCATCGTCACTGTTTTTCTCTTGACTGGAGCGTTGGCTTACCTCAAGCCCGTGTCAGACCCCTCCTCGACAGTGGACCTGCTGGTTTCCATGTTCCCACTGCCCTAATGGGTAGAGCACAGGCCTTAGAGGCAGAGGACCTGGGTCCTAATCCCGGCTCAGCCCCTTACCTGCGGGGAGCACCACAGTGTAGAACACGGACACCAGCAGGTCCAGAGCTGAGGAGGAGTCTGACGTAGGATTGAGGTGGGCAATGGCAGCCGTGCAGAAGAAAACCGTGACAACGACGAGGTGAGGCATACAGGTGGAGAAGGCTTTGGCCCGGCCCTCGGCGGCTGGCATCCTCAGTACGGCCTTGAAGATGTACGCGTATGAGAAGACAATGAGCATGGAGCAGAGCGAGGCCAAGAAAACTGCCGCGGCGACCCTCATATAGATGGCGACGTGAGCCTCGGAGCAGGAGATCTTCAGCAGGGACGGGGCAGCGCAGAAGAACTGAGTGACGGCGTTGGGCCCGTAGAATCTAAGGGAGAAGGTCGAAGCCACAAACATGGCTCCCATCAGCCCCCCGCTGAGCTATGAGGCGGCGGCCATCTTCCCACAGACCTCTCTGTCCATGATGATGTCATAATGCAGGGGGAGGCAGATGGCAGCGTAGCGGTCATAGGACAACGCCGTGAGGACGAAGTACTTAGATATGGCAAACAGGATCACCAGACAGATCTGCATCACACGTCCCGAGAGGAGATGGAGTGGCGCTGCGTTAGAGAGACGAGAATGGGTTTGGGAATGGTGACGGAGATGTAGCAGATATCGGCCAGTGACAGGTGCCTGAGGAAGAAATACCTGGGGGTGTGGAGGCGCTGGTCAAGGACAGTGACGGTGACGATGAGGAGATTCCTCATCAGGGCCGCCAGGTAGACCAGGAGGAACAGCGCGTCCTGGACCAGCTGCGGCTCCCGGACCTCCGAGAATACCAGGAGCAGGAATCCCGTTACCATAGATACGTTGGCGACCTCCGGCGTGAGGCCTTTAGGCATCTTGTGTTAGAACCTGATTTCAGAAAATCAATCAATCAATCGACCAATCATATTTATTGAGCACTTTCTGTGTGCTGAGCACGGTACTATGCCCTTGGGAGAATACTATATAAACTAAGTTTGTAGACATGCTCCCTGGCCACAGTAAGCTTGTAGACTTGAGGGGGAGACACATATTAATAAAAATGAATGAATTACGGATATGAACGTAAGTGCTGTGGGGCTGAGAGAGGGGTGAATAAAGGGGTGAATGAAGACAAGGGTGAACATACTCAGAGAGAAGCTTAGAGACTGTAAGATCATTATGGGCAGAGAACGTGCTTGCTAATTCCTAGTTGCACTGTAATACTACTACTACTACTACTACTACTACTACTACTAATACTACTACTACTACTACTAATAATAATATTCATTAAATGTTTACTATGTTCCAAGTACTGCTATAAGCGCTGGGGTAGATACAAGGAAATCATGTTGTCCCACGTGGGGCTCACTGTCTTTATCCACATTTTATAGATGAGGTAACTGAGGCACAGAGAGGTTAAGTGGCTTGTCGAAGACTACACAACACACAAGTGGCCAAGCAGGATAAGAACCCACGTCTTCTGACTCCCAAGCCTATGCTCTTGCCACTAAGTCACGGTGCTTCTCTCCCTGTAATAATAATAATAATAATAATAATAATAATAATGGCATTTGGTAAGAGCTTACTATGAGCCAAGCACTGTTCTAAGCGTTGGGGTAGGTACAAGGTAATTGAGTTATCCCACATGGGGCTCACAGTCTTAATCTTCATTATACAGATATACAGAGGGAACTGAAGCACAGAGAAGTTGAGTGACTTTCCCAAAGTCACACAGCTGAGAAGTGGTGGAACTGGGATTAGAACCCAGGACCTCTGACTCCCAAGCTAATGCTCTTGCCACTAAGCCATACTGCTTCTCTCACTGTACACTCCCAAGCAGTACAGTTCTCTGCACATAGTAAGTGCTCAATAAATACCATTGATTGATTATGTAAGGGTGGGCACCGTGGAAGGAGCCTTATCATGCCATTTCTGTATTGATTCAGGACAAAACTGCGATAGTTTGGCTGCCAAGACGCCTGTTTCATTCTTAAATTTCAGGAAAGGCCAAGACTATACAGATTCTTGTTTGTTTTGTCATATCCACTCATATCCCCTCTCCTCAAAAACTTCCCGAGATTGCCCATCCATCTCCACAACCAACACCAAGTCCTTACCTTCAGTTTTAAGGGACTCAAATAATCTCTTTCCCTTCTAATCAGTCAGTCAATCATATTTATTGAGTGTCTTCTGTATGCATAGCTATAATAAGTGCTTGGGAGAGTATAATATAAAAATAAACAGGCACATTTCCTGCCCACAATGCGTTTACCAGCCAGCTGACTTCAACCTGACCTCAGTAATCTCCTACTACAGCCCAGCCCAAAAACTTTGCTCCTTTAACTCCAATTTATTCACTGTACCTTGATCGTGTCTATCTCACCGCTGACCTCTTGCTTACATCCTACCAGCACCACAGCACTTATACCCATGTTCTTATTCTCTACTGTTTCCCCTCTCCACAATTTACTTTATGTCTGTCTTCCCCTACCAATCAACTAATGGTATTTAATTAACAATTACCGTGTGCAGAACACTTTAGTAAACACTTGGGAGCATACAACAGAATTGGTAGACATATTCCCTGCCCCTAAGGAGCGGGAGAAAGAGATTACTAGATTGTAAGGTTCTTTCAGTCAGGAATTGTGTCTATCAACTATAATTCTCACCGGCTTAGTACAGTGCTCTGTGAATAGTAAGTGCCCAATAAATACCACTGATCGGTTGACTGATACTACTTTTATTACTATTACTAATCTTCATACGGCTATAAATATATAGGCATATATTTTAACCTATTTACTATAACCTCTCAGACTGTTCCTGATCTGATTTTCTTGTCCAAATCAATCAATCATATTTATTGAGCTTTCACTGTGTGCAGAGCACTGGACTAAATGGTTGAGAGAATACAATAGTGTTAGCAGACACTTTCCCTGCCCACTAAGAACTGACAGTCTTATATTTAACACAGCACTCACCAGCAGTTCTTGGGATATACTAAACACTTGGCAAGTAACTCAGTTCTTTTTGTCTCGTTGTTCCTGGGCGCTGGTGGAGTGACCAGTCCCACGTGGTTCCCACTCTGGAACTCCTTCCTAGAACAACATCGACGGACTAATCATCATTCCCTTTCCAGAATTAATAAAAACCTTGGGGATTTGAACCTCATTTCATGCCAGGAATTAGGGCCATCTGAATATCTCTGCAGAAGCAGTGTGGCCTAATCATCATCATCATCATCAATCGTATTTATTGAGTGCTTACTATGTGCAGAGCACTGTACTAAGCGCTTGGGAAGTACAAATTGGCAACATATAGAGACAGTCCCTACCCAACAGTGGGCTCACAGTCTAAAAGGGGGAGACATGGAACGAAACCAAACATACTAACAAAATAAAATAAATAGGCTGGATATGTACAAGTAAAATAAATAAATAAATAAATAAATAAATAAATAAATAGAGTAATAAATATGTACAAACATATATACATATATGCAGGTGCTGTGGGAAAGGGAAGGAGGTAAGATGGGGGGATGGAGAGGGGGACGAGGAGGAAAGAAAGGAAGGGGCTCAGTCTGGGAAGGCCTCCTGGAGGAGGTGAGCTCTCAGCAGGGCCTTGAAGGGAGGAAGAGAGCTAGCTTGGCGGATGGGCAGAGGGAGGGCATTCCAGGCCCGGGGGATGACGTGGGCCGGGGGTCGATGGCGGGACAGGCGAGAACGAGGTACGGTGAGGAGATTAGCGGCGGAGGAGCGGAGGGTGCGGGCTGGGCTGTAGAAGGAAACAGTCCAGGCTTGGGATTAAGAGGGCCTGGGTTCTCATCCCAAATCCACCACTGGTCACTTGTGTGACCTTGGGCAAGTCTCTTCACTTCCCTTTGCCTCAGTTACCTCATCTCTAAAATGGGAATAAAACACCTGCTCTCCCACCCTCTTAGCCTGTGAGTGCCATGTTGGACAGGGACACTGTCCAAACTGTTCATATTGTATCTACCACTCTGCTCTTACTCGCGGAAACAGAGTCAGGAATTATTGTCAGCCTTCCCTCATTCATTCATTCATTCATTCATTCATTCATTCTTTCAATCATATTAATTGAGCGCTTACTATGTGCAAAGCACTGTACTGAGCTCTTGGGAGAGTACAATGTAAGAATATAACACTCACCCTCCACTCTGCCCTCTCGGATTTAAACTCCTTGTTCATCTGTGGGGGTCTCAGGGAGAGGTCCGGGGGAGGGGGCTGTCGGGAGGAAAATTGTCTCAGATAAATATATCAATCAATTCATTCAGATCAGTAAATGAATGGTATTTATTGAGTGCCTACTGTATGCGGAGGACTTTACTAAGTGCTTGGGAAAGTACCATACGACAGACTTGGTAGACACATTTCCTGGCCACAAGGAGCTTACGGTCCAGAGGAGTCAATCAATCAAAGGTATTCTTTGAGATCTTAATGTGTGCACAGCACTGTACTTAAACTTTGGGAGAGGATAATAAAATAGGGTTGATAAACATGCTCCCTGCCCACGATGAATTTATGGTCAAGAAGATTCTTGAACATGTAATGAAATACCCATTCAAAAAGATTTGTATTATAGGAGGAAGCCGAGGAGAAGCAGTGTAATCTAATGGATAGAGAACTGCTTTTGGAATCAGAAGGACCTGGCTTCTAATCCTGCCTCCGCCACTTGTCTGCTGTGTGACCTTGGACAAATGATTTCACTTCTCTGGGCCTCAGTTCCCTCATCTCTAAAGTGGAGACTAAGACTGTGAGCCCCATGTGGGTCGGGACTGTGCCTAGTCCGATTAGCTTGTATCTCTCCAGTGCTTAGTTCAGTGCCTGGAGCACTGTAATCACCTAACAAATGTCAGAAAATGGTTGAAGGAATGAAATCTAATAGGGCCTCGCTGTTCATGGGGCCTGTCCAAAGGTGGGCGGGATGGTGGGCGGGGGGGGGGGGCAGGGAATGAGCACTGTATGACCTCCCTGCACTCTATTTTCCCCTCTGGTGACGAGTACAATAGTAGCCATCTTAGATTTGGTACAAGATCCATCTTAAGATGCAATAAGGGGTGGCCATTTTGTAGTAGTAATACTAAATCATCCCCTCTCAGGGTCGCACCTGGAGAGTTTCCAGCTCGACTACGGGAGAAGGGTCAAACAGAGGCATTTCCATTCCTAGCTTGGACAGTGGCTAGTCAGTGGAAGACAATATGCTACAGGTCAAAACTCACCTGTGCTGGACAGCAGCGGTATGGGGGAGAGTCGAAGGTGGAGACTAAATTTTACTGCGTGGGAGGCAATGTTAAACCACTTCCGGATTTTTACCGAGAAAACTCTATGGTTACATTACCAGAACGATTGCGGTGGAGGTGGGGCGTTGTGGGAGGGACGTGTCCATGGCATCACAATGGGTCGGAGATGACTCGGCGGCATAAGACTGACAGCAATCAATCAATCAATCAATTAATCGTATCACTTGAGCGCTTACAATGTGGAGAGCACTGTACTAAGCACATGGGAGAGTACAGTATAACAAAGTTCATAGACATATTCCCTTCCCACAATGAGCTACAGTCTAGAGGGTGACAGACATTAAAATAAATAGAAAACTAAATATGAGATATGTACATAAGTGCTGCAGGGCAGAAGGTGGAGTGCAAATCCAAGAGCACAGACGATACAGAAGGGAGTGAGAGAAGAGGCCTTAGTCGGAAAAGGTATTTTGTGGGAGATGTGCCTTCAATAAGGCTTTGAAAGTGGGGAGAGTCATTGCCTGTTGGACATGAAGAGGGAGGGCGTTCCAGGCTGGAGGCAGGATTTAGGCGAGGGGTCGACAGAGAGGTATACGAGACTGACGTACAATGAGTAGTCTGGCATTAGAAA
Source organism: Tachyglossus aculeatus (assembly GCF_015852505.1). Taxonomy (NCBI): domain Eukaryota; kingdom Metazoa; phylum Chordata; class Mammalia; order Monotremata; family Tachyglossidae; genus Tachyglossus; species Tachyglossus aculeatus. The sequence goes on along the minus strand of NW_024044830.1, from coordinate 32,399 downwards.
AGCGGAGTGGGCAGGCTGGGCTATAGTAGGACAACAGGATGGTTAGGTAGGAGGGGGCAAATTGATGTGCAAATTGATGTGGACAGATTTATTTGACTCCTGGTAAGTGGGTCTTAGCTCAAAGTTTTCCCCCGAGCGGTCTTCATATCCCTGTTCCTCAAGACCATCCCCTCACACCCAGCACATTCCGCAGGGGGACCTGCATGATCCTCTTCCTCAGGACCACCCTCTCCTGCTCAGCCCCCTCCCCATGGCGGCCTTCAAGTGTCACCGTTCCTTAGCACTATCCCCTCATAGCCAGGCCCCTCCCCAGGGCGGTCTGCAAGTTCCTGTTTATCAAAGTCATCCTCTCACACCCAGTTCCCTCCCCATCGAGGTCTTCATGTGTCCCATTTCCTCAGTATCATCCTGTCAAACCCAGCAACCTCCCCAGGGCGGCCTTCATGTTGCGGGTCCTCAAGCTGTAGATTTGGGTGTTCAGGGAAGGGGACACCATAGACACCACTGGTTCCCACTGGTTAGGGATCTTTACACCTTAGTGCGCATTCTCCCCCATCTATACTGGAAGGTCACTGTGGGCAGGGAAAGTGTCTGCTAGTTCTGTTGTATTGTGTTCTCCCAATTGATTAGTACAGTGCTCTTCACATAGTAAGCACTCACATATGATTCATATGATTGATTGATTACTCCTTCTACATGATGCTTGGGAGGGGAAATACATCAACTAAGCATGGTAAGCACGAGACCCTCTTTTCCACAGACCAAACCAGTCAGTCAAGCCGGACACTTTTTTATAGTATTTGTTAAATGCTTACTATGTGCCAGGCTCTGTACTTAGCAGAGGGGTAGATTCAAAGTAATCAGGTTAGACATAGTCCCTGTCCCACATGGGGCTCACATTCTTCATCTCCATTTTGTAGTGGAGGGAACTGAGGCCCAGAGAAGTGAAGTGACTTGACCGCAGTCACCCAGCAGACTACTGACGGAGCCAGGATTAGAACCCAAATCCTTCTGACTCCCAGGCACGTGCTCTATCCTCTAGTTACTTCTCCTGTTGGCCATCTTCAGTCTTATGCCACACGATTGACCCAGGAAGTGACTTCTGAAATCTGAACAGTTTGAGCTGGAAGTGATTTTGCCTCAGGAACAATTCTTTCAATGATATGTTCATCGAAATTATCCAGGACTATGTCAATTATCAATCAGTCAATTGATCAATCAATGGTATATATTGAGCACTTACTATGTGCAGAGCACTGTACTAATCGCTTGGGAGAGTCCAATACAACAGAGTAGGTAGACTTCTTTCCTGCCCACAATGAGCTTACAGTCTAGAGCATAGACAGACATCTATGTAAATACATATATAAATCAATATTTTTTATTGAACACTTACTCTGTGCAGAACACTGTATTTCCCACCGCCTAGAATGTAAACCTGTTATGGGCAATCAATCAATCAATGGTATTTATTGAGCGCTTACTATGTGCAGAACAGTGTTCTAAGCACATGGGAGAGCACAAAATAGGAGAATAAACACAGACTTTTCCTACCCATAATGAGTTTGCAATCTAGGGAAGGAGGGCAGGGAGCATATCCACTAATTATGTTGCATTGTACTCTCCCAAGCGCTTAGTGGAGTGTTATGCACAGTAAGCACATAGTAAGTGCTCAATAAACAGAAATAAAATACCCTTAAAATATCTTTATCAAATCAGAGAATCTCCACTGCAGTGAGTAGTGAGAACAAGATTGTAAGGTTCTTGAGGGCAGAAAATGTGTCTCCCAACTTTATTGCACTATACTCTCCCAAGCTCTTACTACAGTGCTTTGCACACAGTAAGCCCTCAATAAATACCATTAATTGACTGAATACACAAGAGCAGCAGTATTGTCTTGTGGATATACAACGGGCCTGGTAGTCAGAAGGGCATGAGTTCTAATCCCAGCTCAGCCACTTGTCTGCTGTGTGACCCTGGGAAAGTCAATTCGCTTCTCTGTACCTCAGTTCCCTCATCTGCAAAATGGAGATGAAGACTGTGAGCCCCTTGTGGGAGTCATGGACTGTGTCCAACCTGATTAGCATGTATCTACCCCGGGACTTAGTACAGTGTCTGGCACATAGTAAGCGCTTAACAAACACCTTTGTTTGACTTGTCATTCTTCCCTCCTGACTCCACCTGGCGATCGTGTAGTCAATCTATCAATCATCGGCATTTGACCTTGCCCGTTCCCATCTCTTCTGACCTTCCTCATCCCCTGAACTTCAAGCTTTCTCCCTCTCAATGCTTTCATTTTCTCCCGCTCACCCTGACTTTCAAAATTATTCCTTATTTCCCTGCTTCTCTTCCCCTCCCACCCCTCAACAACCCCTGACCACACACCTCCATGACCCGTGGAGCTAAATCCATCAAGCATCCTAGCATTGCAAAGATGAAACTGGGTGTAACTGTAGAAATACTCGTGGTCAGGGCTTTCCACAGGGGTGGGTTCAATGAACCAAATCATTAATTATAATTATTGTGTACTTACTGTGTGCAGAGGGTTGTACTCAGTGCTTGGGAGAGTACAATAAAACAGAGTTGGTAGACACATTCTCTATCAATCAATCGCTAGTATTTAGATTTTACTAAGCACAGTACAGTACAGTTGATATTCATCCAATCATATTTATTGAGAGCTTGCTGCGTGCAGAGCACTGTACTAAGCACTTGGAAAGTACAATTCAGCAACAGAGACAACCTCTGCCCACAATAGGCTCACAGTTTAGAAGGGAGGAGACAGATATCAAAACAAGTAAACAGGTATCAGTGGCATCAATATAAATAGAATTATATATATACACATCATTGATATAAATAAATAGAATTATAAATATGTACATATATACACAGGGCTGTGGGGTGGGGACGGGGGTACTGCAAAGGGAGTGAGTCGGAGCGATGGGGAGGGAAGCTGAGCTGAGGAAAAGGGGGGCTTAGTCTAGGAAGGCTTCCTGGAGAAGGTGAGCCTTCAGTAAGGCTTTGACATAACATGGTAGATCAATCAATCAATCAATCAATCGTATTTATTGAGCGCTTACTATGTGCAGAGCACTGTACTAAGCGCTTGGGAAGTACAAATTGGCAACACATAGAGACAGTCCCTACCCAACAGTGGGCTCACAGTCTAAAAGGGGGAGACAGAGAACAGAACCAAACGTACCAACAAAATAAAATAAATAGGATAGAAATGTACAAGTAAAATAAATAAATAAATGAATAAATAGAGTAATAAATATGTACAATCATATATACATATATACAGGTGCTGTGGGGAAGGGAAGGAGGTAAGATGGGGGGATGGAGGGGGTAGATGTGAAGAGGGAAGGTATTTCAGGGCAGAGGCAGGGCGTGGGAAAATATGACAGAATCAATCAATCAATAAATGGTATTAATTGAAAACTTACTGTGTCCATAGCCTGTGTTATTTGAGGTTGTTAATGGTGTTTATCAGTTAGCCAGGTACTGTACAAAGCATTTGCAAGAAGTCAGTCAGCCAGTCAATCATATTTATTGAGCGCTTACTGTGTGTAGAGCACTGTACTAGGCACTTGGGAGAATATGGTAAAACAATATAACAGGCATATTCCCTACTCACACAGCAATATGGTCTACAGTACAATACAATAGAGTTGCTAGGCAGGTTTCATGCTCTAAATGAGTTTCCTATCTAGTCAGGGAGACGGACTGCAACAGAAAATAGAAATAGAGGAAACAGCAGATTCAATCAATCATATTTACTGAGCACTTACTGTGTGAAAAGCACTGTATTAAGCACTTGGGAGAGTACAACATCATAATAAACAGACACATTTCCTGCCCACAACGAGATTACAATCTAGAGGGGGAAACACATTAATATAAATAAATTAATTAATTACAGATATGTACATAAAATGTGGACATAAGTACTGTGGGGCTGGGGTGAGTAATATAGTGTTTAGGGGATAAAGGCTCAAGTACATAGGTGACACAGTAGAGAAAATGTAGGCTAGGGAGATGAGAGATTAGTTCAGCATGACAATAATACAGTGTTCTTGGTACAGTCTCTGCACACAGTAAGCACTCAATAATCACTCAAGCATATTTATTGAGCTCTTACTGTGTGCACAGCACTGCACTAAGTGCTTGGGAGAGTACAATATAAGAGAGAAGGTAGAACAAATATAATAGTAATAATGATTTTTGTACTTGTTAAGCACTTACTATGTTCCAAACATTGTTCCAAAAGTTGAGATAGATACAAGATTCGGGAGAAGCAGCGTGGCTAAGTAGAAAGAGCATGAGCTTGGGAGTCAGAGGTCATGGGCTCAAATCCCGGCTCTGCCAATTGTCAACTGTGTGACTTTGGGCAAGTCACTTAACTTCCCTGTGCCTCAGTTACCTCATCTGTAAAATGGTGATTAAGACTGTGATCCCCACGTGGGACAACCTGATCACCTTGTATCCTCCCCAGCGCTTGGAACAATGCTTTGCACATAGTAAGCACTTAACAAATGCCATTATTATTATTATTATTATTATTATTATTATTATTGTTATTATTCAAGTTAATCAGGTTGGACACAGTCCCTGTCTCACATGGGGCTCACAATCGTAATCTCCAATTTACAGATGAGGTAACTAAAGCCCAGAGAAGTGAAACGACTTGCCAAAATTCACACAGCGGATCGGTGTGGAGCTAGGATTAGAACCAGGTCATATCATTAAATACCATTGATTGATTAACTGAGAGATTAGTCAGGGAAAGCCTTCTCGAGGAGATGTAATAAGCAGAAGCCTGTGACACAGTTCTTGCCGTAAATACCATATGGGCCAAAGTGGATATTCATTTAATCGTATTTATTGAGAGCTTACTGTATGCAGAATTATGTACTAAGCGCTTGGAAGGTACAATTCGGCAACAGAGGCAATCCCTACCCAACAACGGGCTCAAAGTCTAGAAAGGGGGAGACAGGCAACCAAACAAATCAAAACAAGTAGACAGGCATCAACAGCATCAATATAAATAAACTATCGATATATACACATCATTAATAAAATAGAATTACAGATATGTACAAATATACACAAATGCTGTGGGATAGGGAAGGGGGAAGAGGGAGGGAATCGGAGGCATGGGTAGGAGGAACAGAGGAAAAGCAGGGCTTATTTGGGAAGGCATCCTTGAGGAGGTGAGCTTTCAGTAGGGTATCCAATATCACCTCAAAAAGACTCCAATAGGAGATAAGAGAAGAAAGAAATATTAAAGTTCCTTCCGAGAGACGCCAAACTTCCGGTTGGCATAACAACAAATCTAAAGTGAAAGAAAAGAGAATGAAGGCAAGAAAACTGGCTTCTTCAAAAACGTTAGAATTCTCCCCATTGCCGCCTCCATGTCTCGGTTCCAAAGGCTGTTGATGAGGGGGTTCAGGGAGGGGGGCACCACGGTGTAGAACACGGAGGACAGCAGATCCAGGGTCAAGGTACGGTCTGAGGGCAGTTCTAAGTAGGCAAAAAGCCCAGTGGAGAAAAATAGAGTGACGACGACGAGGTGCGGCAGTCAGGTGGAGAAGGCTTTAGCCTGGCCTTCTTGGGAAGCGATGGTCCTCACCGTAGAGAAGATGTGAGCATAGAAAATGACTATAAAGAAGAAACAGAAGAGGTTTAAAGTCTCAGTGGGAATGATCAGGAACACCTACCTAAGGGCATCATTGGAGAGGGCGAGGACCAATAACTAGGTGAAGTCACAGAAAAGGTGACGAATCACATTCAAGTCACTAAAAGACAAGGAAAATGTATTGACAGTTTTCGTGAGACCCAAGAAACAGCCCCAAAGCCAGGAGGCGGTGGCCATCTTCCCACAGGCCCGTTGGTCCATAATGACCTCGTAGCGTAAGGGGTGGCAGATGGCCACATAGCGGTCGTAGGACATCACCGTGAGCAGGGCGATCTCCACTGAAGCAAAATAAGTGAAGAAATAGAGTTGGGCAGCACAGCCCAGGAAGGAGATGGATCTCTTGCTATTCAGGGAGTTGTAGATGGATTTGGGGACGGTGACGGAGATGAGGCAGAGGTCGAGGACGGACAGGATCCTGAGGAAGAAGTACATGAGGGTGTGGAGGCACCGGATGAGGGCAGTGACGATGAGGATGAGAAGACTCCCGGTCAGGGCCGCCAGGTAAACCAGGAGGAACAGCGTGGCATGGACACGCTGCCGCTACCGGACCTCCTAGAACCCCAGCAGGAGGAATTCCGTCACCATGGAGATGTTGGCCACCTCCGGCGGGAGGACTTTAGGCATCTTGTGATAAGATCTGATTTCAGACAATCAATCAATCAATCAATCAATTATATTTATCGAGCGCTTACTTGGGAGAGTACAATCTGAACAATGTAACAGCTGATAGACACATTCCCTTCTCACAAGGAGCTATGATCTAGAGGGGGACTGAATAAATTAATCAATCAATCACATATTTAGTAAGCACTTACTGCATGCAGAACTTTTTACTGAGCGTTTGGGCTAGTACAATACAACGGAACTGATAAACACAATCAAATCAATCAAAACAACAGTGGTATTGACTGAGCGCTTATTACTAAGCATTTGAAAGAGTACAATACAATCAATGACATTTATTAAATACTCACCCGTTGCTCCCCGGGGTTTCGGGGGCAACTCTCGGGTTCTTACCCTCTCCGGGTCTTCGGACGTCTCCGGACGCAGGCCGCGCTTTCACACCAGGAAGAGTCAGCCAGAGGTCCAAAGCTTGGTTGACGTTTATTTGCTATCAGCGATTACATGGTTAATAAAGAGAGAGAGAATGAGAGAGAGAGAGAGAGAGAGAGAGAGAGGGAGAGAGAGCACCTATATGCCCCCCCTTGTCTTGTTCGTCTCTTATACCCCCCGTTGCCCGGGGGCAGGGTTTTCTCAGGCCATGTAGCACACTCACTCGCAGCCCTCCAGCCACTAGCCTAGCAACAGCTCTGTCCATCACGAAGCGTTTGCTCTGGCTCGCCCCCAGCCACCCGTTGCCAACCATCGCTGGCTGCGGATATGGCCTTGAGGTTGCCTCCGAGCCTTGCAGGTGCAAGCTTGTTTTTCTTGCCCTGGCCCCTTTATCTCCTGTTGTTGAGTCTGTTTGGCTTTGAGCCGTTGGGTAAGGTTTGTGCGCACATACTCCCTGTCTCAGCGCCTTCCCACGCTCCCTACGTGTCCCCATCCCGTTATGGCGGGGACCGCTAAGGGCGTCCGCGCAATGGGAGCATCTCGACCTTAAGCTCGCGGACCACCCGGGCAACAATGGAGCAAAAGAGACGAAGGAGGCACGGGAGGTACATGAGCAAAAACAACCCCCCCCCCCAGTGGCGGCAAGGATCGAGACCAGCCAAGGGGCCAATCCCCCTGACGTCACATGTTTGATCCAGTCCCAAAGTTCCTCCACCGCGTCCTCCCCGCGGCCGAGGTCGTCCCAAGCCTTGGGGAAGTGCAGCGACTGGGCGTTGAGCTCGTCGATAAGGTGGCACAGTTCCTGTAACTCGCCGGTCACGTTGGCGGCCAGGAAAAGTCCCTCCAGGTGTCTCTTTACTCCGTCCCAGGAGGCAGGGAACGAAGAGTTGGTGGCGTTGCAGCGGAGCGGAAGCACGCAGACATGCCGATACCAGTAATCGCATTTCACCGCCTGCCGTAGGGACAGGAGGCGAACCTTGTCGCCGAGCGTCTCGATCACATGCTCAAGGCCGATCAGCTCCTGCTGCAGGGAAGCGTCCAGGTGACGCTGAACCCCCCATGCCAGTTGGGTGGAGTGCATGAAGGCCGAGAGCTGAGACGCGAGGAAACCAGTCCGATCGTACAGATTCTGGATCTGCCATTCCTGGGAGGCGGAAAACGCGAGGTTCGCAATACCCACCATGGCCTCAAATAATTCCCTGCGGGTGCGCAAGCCGCGCAAGCGGGTCGCTAGGGTGTGCCATCGATGGTCGGAGGCCTGGGAAAACCAAGGGCCAGCGGACTTAACGGGTACAAGGGTGTAGCGGGGCCGCCGGACCAGCCAAACGGCGTAATCAGCCGCACCCTCCGTGGACATAAGGACATAAGGACGCATTGTGAGGAACCCGTGGTGGACAAGGAGAAGTCGCCATAAGCCGACCAGGAGGCAGTAAGGTTCCAGCTGGGTTCAGTACTTGGGCAGGCTAGAAGCGCATAAGGGGCAGGGATGCGGGGGTTCCCTTGAAAGTCATGATCATGGTCGGCACAATTGCCCTGCAAGTGCAGGGAAACGTTCAGACCCTCACGGAAAATAATACGATACACCGAGAAAGGGTAGTCCTGGCACGTCGCCCCATCAGGGCAGGCGCACGAGCGGACCCTGACAGTCGCGGTGGGGGAACGCAGGGAAGTAAAGGCTTTCCAGAGACCGGGGTGGTGCGTCCCCCACGGTAGCGCATAAAGCCCGGGCGCGGACGCCTCCTTATATGTGTGGTCCCCAATGTGGTTATCCCAGGAGAGTAGGAGGGTACCGTTATCGTTATGGGGAATACAGCGGAATATGCCCGTGGAACAGTCAGTTAGAGGCATCCAAACCCCACCCCGACCCTCGGCGCACATCCTCCCAGGACCGGGGAGCGAGCTCGCATTTCGGATAGGGCCAAAGTATCCCCCGTATCCCTCGCTGGATTTTCTGCCGCTGGGGGCGCACTGAAGTGTGCCGTGGATCCCCAGCAGGGTAAGGTTTCGGTGAGTGGGGTGTCCCTGACCTTGGGGAATGTTGACTTCCAGTGTATAAGTGAAATTTAGCAACCGCAAGCAAGATCGGGTTACCTCGGGCTGGTTCGAGAAAGCCCCATTGCCGGTGTACCAGCATATGGGGGGACCAGTGCTGCGCAAGACAGCGCCCCGAATACGGATCTCACGCTGGTCTGTGTCTGGGGACTGCCCCCGGTGCTGGCCCGTGAGCTTGGTCACGTTCCCCTGAAATGAGAGTTGGGGGGAGTCCTCCTTCCAGGAGACCATGCGTAACAAAGGCGCATTGGCGAGAAGGGCCCATCTCCAAACCCCGCTCTGCTCCTCAACATCCTTCAGGTGGCTATTTACCAGAGCAGTCCAGTTAATCCGTGTCCCGGCCTCCCTCCCCACCGCGCCCCCGGGAAGAAGAAGGGGAAGGGGAAGGAGGGGGAGGAGGAGGGGAATCAGGGCGCTGGGACTTCCCCTGCGGCTGGGCATCGTCTTCCTCGACGAGGCGGAGGTGTCGCGAGGAGATCCAAGCGGGGCCGTCACCTGTGGAGATACAAGCATACCCTCGACCCCGAATTAGTACCGGATCAGGACCGCGCCAATCGCCCTCCACAATACACCACATCGCTCGCCCCGTAGTGCGTGCTTCCGGGTGGTGGCGCCGGGATTTCACGGTCGCGGACCTGTGGCAGAGTTGCCGCATGGCGGAGGAGAGTCCCGTCTCCCGGTCGACGGATAGAAAGTTATGGGTGTACGTTGCCTTGTCTAGGGCGCACTGCGTGACCCGCTTCCCCACCCCCTGCTTTTGCAGGACAGTTTTCAGCGTCCTGTTTGCCCTTTCCACTATGCCTTGGCCGTTGGGGTTGTAAGGTATCCCGGTAATATGGGAGATGCCAAAGGAGGAGAAAAAGAGGGACATGGCTTTGGAGACATAACAGGGGCCATTATCGGTCTTTATCTCCTGGGGTGTGCCTATAGTGGCAAAGCAATGGTACAAATGGTTTTGCACATGTTTTGTGGCCTCACCGGTTTGGCATGTCGCCAGCATGAAGCCGGAGAAGGTGTCAATGGTCATATGAATCGTGGAGGTCCCCCAGTGGGTGACATCCATTTGCCACAGCTCATTCGGCGTGAGCCCCCGGGGGTTCACACCCGTCGACCCTGCCGGCCGTGGGGTGAACGGAAGACAGCGAGTACAGCGCCGGACAATAGACCGGGCTTCCTCTCTAGTGACCCCATACAGCCGGCGGAGCGGGGTAGCCGGGAGATGGAACTCCCTATGTGCCGCAGCCGCGGCATCCAACCCCATTAGTGACGGCCCTGTGGGGCGTAGGCTGGCATCCACAGTGCGGTTGCCTTCAAAGATCAGCCCTCGTCCGTCCGTGTGGGAACGGACGTGCATGAGGTATACCTTACATTCCCTAGCCACTATGGCAGCCTGAAGCTGAGAGATCATGTTCCCAATCTCCGAGTGCCGGTCGAAAAGTATGGAGGTTTCGATTCGCCGGGCAAGATTAACGGCATACAGGCTATTCGAGATAATGTTGATCGCCCGGGGGTAGTTAGTCATTGCCCATATGATAGCGAAAAGTACATTTCGCTGAGTCGAGCCGTATGGTGTGTCGAGCACCGACAAGACACCGGTGGTCTGATTGAAAACTGCCGCCCGGTGTTCCTTGGTGGCGTCTGTAAAGACATTGTCTTCTCCGACCTGAGTATCGGAGATCACCCGAGGGGTCAGAATGTCCAATCCCTCGTATAAGTGGCTAAGAGTCAACGGGGAGCGTTCCGTAAAGGTGGCCTGCTGTAGGAGCATGGCCCACAGGAAGCTATCCCTGGCTATCGCCTCAAGGTCTCCCATGGCTATCCCGACATGGACTATAGGGTAAGTGGCTGAGAGTGCCACTACCCTCTGTATGACATTCTGGCAAAAGCGACCGAGAAGCTCAGTCTCCTTTGGGAGAACACGGGAGGGGTTCCGAGGATAACACTATTCGAGAATCTCGGCTCCTTGGTGTATAGCCGCGAAAAGGCTGCTCTCCCGAAATATCGTGACCTCCATGGGGAGGCGGGGTTCAGCTCGGCAAGTATGGCCACCCGCCAACCGCTGTGTGATTTCTCGGAGTGCGCTTTTCGCGGACTCCGTCCATTCGCGGTGCGATTTAAGATTAGGGTCTCCTTTTAGGAGATCGTACAGGGGTTGCATGAGGGCGGAGGGGATGGGCGTTCTCTCGCGCATCCATTGAATCTTCCCTACCAAACCCTGCATATCGTTTAACGTGACGTATTTTCGGGGGTCAAATTGGGGTGGCCTTTGAGTCACCCGGGTCTCGGTGACGTCAAACCCAAGGTACGTGTACGGGGCTGATTCTTGTACCTTCTCTGGTGCTACGAATAAACCCTGGGCTGCGAGGGCTGCCACCACTCGCCGGGTGAGCGTCTGTACCTGCCCTTGGTCGGGCATACCCAGAAGGATGTCGTCCATGTAATGGATGATCTTCGCCCCCGGGTATTCCTTGCAGAAAGGGTCGAGTATCTGCCCCACGAACCACTGGCATATGGTGGGACTACAAGACATGCCCTGTGGCAGCACCTTCCACTGGTACCGGAGTGCTGGCTCCGCGAAATTCGGGCTCGGGACAGTAAAAGCGAACTTCACCCTGTCGTCAGGGTGTAACGGGATGCTGTAAAAGCAGTCCTTAATGTCTATGACCCGGATCTGGTGAGTTTTTGGAATCATGTTAGGGGAGGGCAATCCGGGTTGTAGGGGTCCCATTGGCACAATGAGAGCATTGATTTTTCTTAAATCCATGAGGAAGCGCCACTTCCCCGCGGCTTTCTTTTTTATAACGAATACGGGGGCGTTCCAGGGGCTGAACGATTCCTCTAGGTGCCCCTGTGCAAATTGGTGCGCAACTAGCTCCCTCAACGCCTGTAGCTTGTCCTTGGTAAGGGGCCACTGGTCCGCCCATACTGGTGGGTGTGAAAGCCATACCAGTGGGGGTGTTGCCAAGCCCCGGAACCCAGTGGCCCCACCTAAAAAGGATCAGCTTCATCTATAAGGTGGGCTCCCAGCCCCTGCAGCACATCTCTTCCCCACAGATTCATACGGAGCCCTTGAACGCACAGCGGGACGAACGCACCTTGCCTTCCCCGGCAAGACCAAATCAACGAACGGCCCGCCTCTCTTGCGGCCTACAGTCCCCCCATGCCTTGCACCCCCATCGAGTGGTTTGCTAGTGGCCACTCCGCTGTCCAGCAGCAATCCTGAATAACGGAGCGGTCGGCCCCGGTGTCCAGGAGCCCTTTAAGGGGCTTTCCCTCAACTAAGAGGGTCCGCCAGGGTTTATCAAGGGTTATTTCTTGTATTATTCCAATGGCTGGGGGCGGGGGGTTAAGGGGCGTAGCGTGAGCAATGACCATTTCCGATCCCAGGTATATACCATACGGATGATGATTGGTGAGGGGGATCTTCCCGGGCCCTTCCCCCGGTTCGGACGAATGAACGACCCCCGCCGCTCTTGTCTGAAGCCCTACCACTAGGGCCCTCCAGGGGAGGGGCTGTACTGGGACGTTTACAGTGTCCCCGGGTCGGATTTCCACTGGGGCCAGGCATCGAACTTCAGCCCAAGTGGCTCCCGGGACCGAAGCCTCTGGTACTCCTCTATGAGAGAAACCCTTTTCGGGCTCTCTCCCGCGGCTGACACGGGGAACGCGTGATTCGGGGCCCGCGCGGGGCCCCTCCACCCGTTCCCCGACGCCGTTCGGGGTCTCCGCCTCGAGCGGCATTGTTTCGCATAATGCCCGTGCTTCCCGCATTCACAGCAGGTCACACCCTTTCCCAGTTGTGCTGGGGGGCCACTTTTGCCCTGCGCTCGGCATTGAGTCATCAGGTGTCCCATCCGCCCACACCGAAAGCACTGTCGCCCCCTTTCCCCGACTCCCGATAATCCTTTCATTATTGCCCCCGCAAGCATCTACGCCTTGTACTCTTCTCCTCCAACCCCTTCGCATCTTTGCAGGATGTCCCCCAATGTGGCCTCTCTGGGCAGCCCTGCCAATGTTTTCCTGCAGGCACTATTCGCGTTCTCTCGGATCATCTGCTTCAGTACAATTTCGGCGCCGTCCCGATCCCCTATAATACGGGTGATCGCGGGCTGCATGCGTGAAACGAAATCTTGAATCGCCTCGTCCGGGCGCTGTCTGATCTGCGTTAAGGGGGAGCGACGGTCCCCTTTCTCGGGAACCTTTTGCCAGGCAGTTAGGGCAACCCTGGCAATCACCATATACATCTCGGGATCGTAGTTGACCTGCGTCTCAGCAGTCTCGAATTGTCCCGTCCCGGTCACAGCTGCAAAAGCCTCGGCGGGGTTCGGGAAACCCCGTTTGCAGATTAGTTCTTTCGCAGCGGTGATAACCTCAGACATCCATTTAAAGCCCTGTCCGGGATCCAAACACCCGCGAGCAAGGGATTTCCAATCGTTCGGGATCAAAATGCTTTCCAGGGACATAGTGTCCAGGAGCTGGCTCACATAAGGGGAGCTGGGACCGTAGGCGGCACACGCCACCTTCAACTCTTTGAGTTTCACCCAAGGTATCGGGGCGAAACCTCGTCCCCCGTCTGGTCTTTCTATCACGGGGAATACCTCCCAACCCGTGACGTCCTCTCCCCTCGCCGCCGCCTTTTCCAGAGCCCGCTGTAGGGCTGAAACCGCTCTCATCCCCTCCCCGCTTTTAACGATCGATTTCCTGCTTCCCACATCCATCTGCCTGAACTGTTCCCGCGTATCCCCTATCTCACTCTCAACCTCCGTCTGTGTAGCCTGACCTCCTCTTTCCCGCTCGGCGTTGGGCATTTCACTCCGGGTGTAAGGCCCGAGATCAGGTGGTAACTCGGGGCCCGTGGGGGGGGGAGTGTCTCTGCCTCGGCCTGACCAGTCTCCTCAGGTTGTCGGCTGTTCTCCCCTTCCTGCCCCGCTTCCTCCTTGTCAGTCTGGCAGGTCGCGTCAAACTTACGAACGAGTCTCTCTGGCCCTTGAAAGGCCGCACGGAGGATACCGTGTATAAGAAAGTCCACGTCCTTTAGCTCCCCCGGGTGGGAGTCTTCATAGGTCGTCATCTGTTCCCCAATAACGTCACATCGCTCCTCCGTGATCCCGGAATCAAGTATCCACGGGGAGGTCATAGTTACCTTCCCTATAAATTCCCTTATTGTTTTCAGCTCAATCTTTACCCCTTTACTTTTCAATATCTTGTAACAGTGCCGGGTGTACAATTCCTTATCTTCTGGCTTATATATGGGCAGCGATCGTACCGTCCCCATCTTCCCGCCTGACCTTTAGCTACCTGGCCTACGGGGCACTCTCCCTGGTCTTCCCTTATGGGGGTACCCGAGCCCCACGTTGGGCGCCAGTCGTTGCTCCCCGGGGTTTCGGGGGCAACTCTCGGGTTCTTACCCTCTCCGGGTCTTCGGACGTCTCCGGACGCAGGCCGCGCTTTCACACCAGGAAGAGTCAGCCAGAGGTCCAAAGCTTGGTTGACGTTTATTTGCTATCAGCGATTACATGGTTAATAAAGAGAGAGAGAATGAGAGAGAGAGAGAGAGAGAGAGGGAGAGAGAGCACCTATATGCCCCCCCTTGTCTTGTTCGTCTCTTATACCCCCCGTTGCCCGGGGGCAGGGTTTTCTCAGGCCATGTAGCACACTCACTCGCAGCCCTCCAGCCACTAGCCTAGCAACAGCTCTGTCCATCACGAAGCGTTTGCTCTGGCTCGCCCCCAGCCACCCGTTGCCAACCATCGCTGGCTGCGGATATGGCCTTGAGGTTGCCTCCGAGCCTTACAGGTGCAAGCTTGTTTTTCTTGCCCTGGCCCCTTTATCTCCTGTTGTTGAGTCTGTTTGGCTTTGAGCCGTTGGGTAAGGTTTGTGTGCACATACTCCCTGTCTCAGCGCCTTCCCACGCTCCCCACGCTCACCATTCATTCACTCATTCAATTTCTACTTATTTAGCTCTTACTGTGTGCAGAGTACTGTACTAAGCGCTTGGGAAGTACAGTTCGGCACACAGATAGAGACAATCTCTACTCAACAGCTTGTTTTCCCTCCTACTTAGACTATGATTCTCTATGTTTGACAGGAACCGTATCCAACCTGATTATCTTGTATCTACCCTAGGATGGCTCTTAGTAAGTGCTTAACAAGTAACACAAAATTATTATTATCTACACCGTGCTGAGGAAGGGTATAAATGCATGTTTTAGGGGTGGCGGCTGGGTTAATGTGGTTCAGGGTGTTGGGGGTTAATCAATCAATAACGCTTATGGAGCACTTACTGTATGTAGAACAGTGAACTAAAGGTTTGCTAGGGTATGATACAACAGAATGGGTAGACATGTTCCTTGCCTACAATGAGGAGCAGTATTGCCTAGTGGATAGAGCCTGGGCTTGGGAGTCAGAGGACGTGGTCACAATCCAGGCTTTGCCACTTGTTTGCCGTGTGACCTTGGGCAAGTCATTCAACTTCTCTGTGCCTCAGTTTCCTCATCCGTAAAATGGGGATTAAGACATTGAGCCCCACGTGGGACAACCTGCTTGGGACAACATTGTTTGGCACGTAGTTAGAGCTTAGCAAAAACCATCAACATCATCATCATTAACCCCCATTTTACAGATGAGGGAACTGAGGCCCAAAGAAGCGAAGTGTCTTGCCCAAGATCACCCAGCAGACAAGTAGCGATGCTGGGATTAGAATGGGCCCTTCTGACTCCCAGACCCGGGCTCTGTCCTCTGGACCACATGGTTTCAACCTTTACATCCCAGCTCACTCTCTGCATTTCCCATTGACTTTCCCACTTCCCACCCTCTGCTTTTACCCTTACAATTTTCCCTACCATAGCTCTCCCCATTTTCGAATCCCTTGTGAAGTTCCACCTACTTCAGAAAACATTCCCTGATCAATTTTTCTTTTCTCTGGCTCAAAATCTCCCTACTACCATCTCAGCAGTTTTGCACCGTCTCAGCACTTACGACATCTTCTGCCTTAATATACTCTCCCCAGTGGTTCGTGTGATGTTTTGCCCAGAGGAGATGCTCAGTAAATAGTACTAATAAGGCGTCTGTCCCCACGGGCTTGCCTGGATGAATAATAACCGGGGTCTTTGTTTAGCGCTTACTATGTGCTAACATCTGTACGAAGCCCTGAGGTCGACTGTGAGCCCACTGTTGGGTAGGGACTGTCTCTATATGTTGCCAATTTGTACTTCCCAAGCGCTTAGTACAGTGCTCTGCACATAGTAAGCGCTCAATAAATACGATTGATGATGATAAAAGGCAATCAGGTTGGATACATTCCCTGTCCCATGTGGAGTTCACGGTCATTATCCCCATTTTACAGATGAGAAAACTGAGACACAGAGAAGTGAAGTGACTTGCCCAAAGATACATAGTGGACTAGCCACGGAGAAGCAGCGTGGCTCAGGGGAAAGAGCCCGGGCTTTGGAGTCAGAGGTCATGGGTTCAAATCCTGGCTCCTCCAACTGTCAGCTGTGTGACTTTGAGCAAGTCTCTTCACTTCTCTGGGCCTCAGTTCCCTCATCTGTAAAATGGGTATTAAAACTGTGAGCTCCCTGTGAGACACCTGATCACCTTGTAAGCTCCCCAACGCTTAGAGCAGTGCTTTGCACATAGTAAGCGCTTAACAAATACCATCATTATTATCATTAGTAGTAGTAAAAGAACTGGGATTAGAACCCAGGTCCTTTTGCAGAGATGAGTTGAAGATAATGTCAAGGTTGCAGGCTTATGAGACAGGGAGGGTCGTGGTGATGGGAAAGCCACGGAGAGGACAGAGCTTGGGTGGGATTATTAATTAATTAATTCATTCAATCGTATTTGTTGAGCGCTTACTGTGCGCTTACTGTTTCAAAGCACTGTACTAAGTGCTTGGAAAGTAAAATTCAGCAATACAGAGAGACAATTCCTGCCCACACCGGGCTTACAGTCTATAAGCGGGGAGATAGACATCAAAACAAGTAAATAGGCATCAATAACAATAATAGTAATATAAATGAATAGAATTATATATATATATATATATATATATATATATATATTTACACATCAAAACAAGTAAAGAGGCAGGTTGAGGGCAATGGATGGACAACTGAGAGAAAAGAAGTGATGGAGAAATAAATGCCCTCAAAAAATCAGACAAGGACAAATACACACAATATAAAAACAAAACTGGAATCTGATTAGGACACTGAGGATAGACAAGTGGAGAAGGAAGACCAGATACAATGCCTGTCCTCCATGGGGCTCATATTTTTAGAGGGCAAGGAGAAGGATTATCTTATCTCCATTTTCCAGAGAAGGATGTGTGACAGAGGTTAATGGACTTGTCCAAGGTCACACACACAGCAGGCCAGAGTAGGGACTGTCTCTATATTTTGCCAGCTTGTACTTCCCAAGCGCTTAGTACAGTGCTGTGCACACAGTAGCGCTCAATAAATACGATTGATTGATTGATTGATAGGGCACGGACACCAGCAGGTCTGGCGCTGAGGGAGAGTCTGAGGTCGGCTTTAAATGTGAGAAAAACCGAGTGGCCAAAATATGGTATCACAGCGAGATGGGGCAGGCAGGTGGAGAAGGCTTTGGTTCTGTTCTGCACGGATGGGATCCTCAGCACGGTGGACAAAATGTGGAAATAGGCAAACCCTATGAACAGGAAGCAGCGAAAATCCAACGTAATGCTAATGCCTATCAGGACCAACTCTGGCACGATGAAGGGAGAGCAGGACAGGGTTAATTCATTCATTCAGTCGTATTTATTGAGCGCTTACTGTGTTCAGAGCACTGTACTAAGAGCTTGGGAAGTACAAGTTGGCAACATATAGAGACGGTCCCTACCCAAGAGCAGGCTCACAGTCTAGAAGGGGGAGACAGACAACAAAACAAAACATATTAACAAAATAAAATAAATAGAATAAATATGTACAGGTAACATAAATAAATAGAGTAATAAATATGTACAAACACATATATATACATGTGCTGTGGGGAGGTGAAGGAGGTAAGGCGGGGGGATGGGGAGGGGGAAGAGGGGGAGTGGAAAGAGGGGGCTCAGTCTGAGAAGGCCTCCTGGAGGAGGTGAGCTCTCAGTAGGGCTTTGAAGGGAGGAAGAGAGCTAGTTTGGCAGATGTGTGGAGGGAGGGCATTCCAGGCCAGGGGGAGGACGTGGGCCGGGAGTCGACGGCGGGACAGGAGAGAACGAGGCACAGTGAGGAGGTTAGCGGCATAGGAGCGCAGGGTGCAGGCTGGGCTGTAGAAGGAAATAAGGGAGGTGAGGTCGGAGGGGGCGAGGTGATAGAGAGCCTTGAAGCCGAGAGTGAGTAGTTTTTGCCTGATGAGTAGGTTGATTGGTAGCCACTGGAGATTTCTGAGGAGGGGACTAACATGCCCAGAGCGTTTCTGCACAGAAACGATCCGGGCAGCAGCGTGAAGTACAGACTGAATTGGGGAGAGACAGGAGGATGGAAGATCAGAGAGGAGGTTGATGCAGTTAATAACTGGGGGATGTCACAGAAGACCTGGCTGATCACGTTGGAGTAACAAAAAGGCAAGAGAAAGATGTTCACGGGGTGCACGAGACCGGAGAAAGCCCCACTGAGCCAAGAGGTGGCGGCCATCTTCTCACAGGCCCCTCGGTCCATAATGACCTCATAAATCGGAGGGCGGCAGATGGCGGCATAGCGGTCGTAGGACACCGCAATGGGCAGGGCGATCTCCAGTGAAGCAAAACAAACGACGGAAAAGAGTTGGGCATCACAGTCCAGGAAGGAAATGGATCTACGGTCGGTCAGGGTGTTGTGGATGGATTGGGAGATGGTGACGGAGATGAGACAGAGTTCGAGGACGGACAGGTGCCTGAGGAAGAAGTACATAAGGGTGTGGAGGCGCCGGTCGAGGGCGGTGACGGCAATGATGAAGCGACTCCCCGTCAGGACCTCCAGGTAGACCAGGAGGAACAGCGTGGCGTGGACCATCTGCAGCTCCCGGACCTCCGAGAATCCCAGCAGGAGGAATTCTTTCACCGTGGAGACGTTGGCCACGTCCAGCGGGAGGCTTTAAGACATCTTGTGATTGAACCTGATATCAGACACTCAATCAATTATATTTATTGAGCAGTTACTTGGGAGAGTATTATCTGAACAATGTTACAGTTGATAGACACATTCCCTTCCCACAAGAAGCTTATGGTCCAGACTGGGACTGAATCAATTAATCAATCAAATATTTATTGAGCACTTACTGAATGCAGAACATTGTACTGAGTTTTTGGAAGAGTACAATGCAACAGAGCTGATAGACACAATCAAATCAATCAATCCAATAATGGTATTGATTGAGCGCTTACCACTAAGCACTTGAGGGAGTACAATACAAATTGATGGTATTTATTGAATAATCACCATTCATTCATTCATCCAGTCGTATTTATTGAACGCTTACTGTGTTATCCATGCAACAAATCGAACGTTGGTTGGTCAGAGAATTGTTGATGGACTGGGGGACGGTGACAGAGATGAGGCAGAGGTCCAGGATGAACAGGTGTCTGAGGAAGAAGTACCTGGGAGTGTGAAGGCGCCGGTCGAGGGTGGTGACGGTGACGATGAGAGGATTCCTCATCAGGGCCACCAAGTAGACCAGGAGATACAGCGCGGCGCGGACCAGCTGCAGGCCCCGGACCTCCGAGAATCCCAGGAGCAGGAATTCTGTCACAACTGTGAAACTGGCCATTTTCTTGGAGAATCTGCAGGTTATCTGAAGAGGCACAGAGAGGGGATTTATTTCCTCAAAGAAATCTGAAAGATCTCTACTATGAAATGGGGATTTGGGACCTTTTCACGATAATGATGATATTTGTTAAGCACTTACTTTGTGCCGAGCACTATTTTAAGCATTGCGGTAGTTACAAGGTAATCAAGTTGTCCCACGTGGGGCTCACAATTTTAATCCCCAATTTACAGATGAGGTACCTGAGGCCCAGAGAAATGAAGTTACTTGCCCAAGGTCACACAGCAAGCAAATGGAGGAGCGGGATTAGAACTCACCTCCTCTGACTCCCAAGCCCATGCCATTTCCACTAAGCCATGCTGTTTTTCTATGTGAAACATGGACTGCGTCCAACCCAATTTGCTTTCGTCTACCCCAGAGCTCAGTACGGTATTTTTTTTTATAATAGCATTTATTAAGCACTTACTATGTGCAATGCACTGTTCTAAGTGCTGGGGAGGTTACAAGGTAATCAGGTTGTCCCACGGGGGGCTCACATTCTTAATCCTCATTTTGCAGATGAGGGAACTGAGGCCCAGAGAAGTGAAATGACTTGCCCAAAGTCACACAGATGATAATTGGTGGAGCTGGGATTTGAACCCATGACCTCTAACTCCAAAGCCCGGGCTCTTTCCACTGAGCCATGCTGCTTCTCTACGGTTCCTGGCACATAATAAGCACCTAGCAAATAACACAATTATTAATATTATTATTATAACAAGCAGCATGAGGAACCTGGCAAGAGGTGTTTTCTCATCGCCATCACCCCCCTCAGCCCCCACCAGACTCAGAATCACCGGAGCAGTTCAGTAACGAATACAGTGACTACAGACAGACTCTGGATGCTCAGTCTCTGTCCTCTTCCCCTCTTGAGCACTTGTAGCAATGATGGGAAAGGCTCTGTGACATAACCAGGAATCAGTGGTCCCCTGATGACCTCAGTGTCACCTCAAAGAAGGCATCCACTGTTTCCGGGTGATGGTTGTGGGGAGGGGGTCCCCAGGGAAGACCAGCCCTGGGCTCGGCCCGAGAGACCTCGTTACCTGGGAGACCCCGTACCCCATCGGTGACATCATTCCCGAAGTTCAGCAGGGCTCAGACTGTGCCACTAATCAATCAATCAATCAATCGATCGTATTTATTGAGCGCTTACTGTGTGCAGAGCACTGTACTAAACGCTTGGGAAGTACAAGTTGGCAACATATAGAGACAGTCCCTAACCAACAGTGGGCTCACAGTCTAAAAGGGGGAGACAGAGAACAAAACCAAACATACTAACAAAATAAAATAAATACAATAGATATGTAAAAGTAAAATAAATAGAGTAATAAATACGTACAAATATATATACATATATACAGGTGCTGTGGGGAAGGCAAGGAGGTACGATGGGGGGATGGATAGGGGGCGAGGGGGAGAGGAAAGAAGGGGCTCAGTGTGGGAAGGCCTCGTGGAGGAGGTGAGCTATCAGTAGGGCCTTGAATGGAGGAAGAGAGCTATCTTGGCGGATGGGCAGAAGGAGGGCATTCCAGGCCCGGGGGATGACGTGGGCCGGGGGTCGATGGCGGGACAGGCGAGAACGAGGTACGGTGAGGAGATTAGCGGCAGAGGAGCGGAGGGTGCGGGCTGGGCTGGAGAAGGAGAGAAGGGAGTTGAGGTAGAAGGGGGCGAGGTGATGGACAGCCTTGACGCCCAGGGTGAGGAGTTTCTGCCTGATGCGCAGATTGATTGGTAGCCACTGGACAGCAGACAAGTGGCAGAGTCGGGATTAGAACCCATGACCTTCTCACTCCCAGGCCCGTGCTCTGTCCACTACACCGGGCTGCTTCTCAACTATTCACTGTACCTCGATCTCATCTCATCTAGAGAAGAAGCGTGGCTCGGTGGAAAGAGCCCGGGCTTTGGAGTCAGAGGTCATAGGTTCAAATCCCAGCTCCACCAATTGTCAGCTGTGTGACATTGGGCAAGTAGCTTCTCTTTGCCTCAGTTACCTCATCTGTAAAATTGGGACGAAGACTGTGAGCCCCCTGTGGGACAACCTGATCACCTTGTAACCTCCCCAGTGCTTAGAACAGTGCTTTGCACACAGTAGGCACTCAACAAATGTCAATCAATCAATCAATCAATCAATCAATCGTATTTATTGAGCGCTTACTGTGTGCAGAGCACTGTACTAAGCGCTTGGGAAGTACAAGTTGACAACATATAGAGACAGTATAATAGAGACAGAGACAGCATAAGACATATAATGACAACGATGGCATTTGTTGGACTCTTACTGTGTGTCGGGCATTGTACTAAGCTCTGGGGTGGATACAATAATAATAATAATGACATCTGTTAAGCGCTTACTATGTGCCCGGCTCTGTACTAAGCACTCAGGCACAGTCCCTGTCCCACATGGGACTCACAGGCTCAATCCCCATTTTATAAATTTTACAAGTTCTCTAAATGGTAGGGGCTTCCTAACTGCAATTTTCCAAGACCACTGCATTTCCCTCTCTATTCCCGGGAACACGGTGCCACTTGGGAGGCAGAGGAATGGGAATAGATGACATGAAACAAAGGGCATTTGTGAACTGAAACTAAAGTTACAACACATAAAGTTACTGGGAGACGAATTTGTACCGGACAGGGGACAGGCCAACTGGAAATAGCGCAGCCTAGCTGTCAGAACACAGATTTGCAACCCTGAGGACGTAATCCCCTCTTGGCCCCTTGTCTGCTGCGTCACTTTGAGCAAGTCACATATCTTCTCTGTGTCTCTGTTTCTTCATTTGTAAAAATGGGATGAAATCCTATTCCCTCTTACTTATTATAATAATAATTATAGTATTTGTGAAACATTCACTATGTGTCAAGCGCTGTTCTAAGCACTGGGGTAGATAACAAGTTGATCAAGTCAGACAAGGTCTCTGTCCCATTTGGGGTTCACTGTCCAAGTTGGAGGGAGAACGGGTACTGAGTCTCCATTTTACAGTTGAAGAAACAGAGGCACAGAGAAGTGAGGTCACTTGCCTAAGGTCACACAGCAAGCAAGTGGCATAACTGAAATTCGAGCCCAGATCTTCTGACTTTCCAGGCCCATTCCTTTTCCACGAGGCTATTTGTACTCTGAGCCTTTTGTGGGACAGGGACTGTGGGACAGCGACTGTGTCCAACCCAATTACCTTATATCTACTCCGATGCCTAATACAATGCTTGGCATACAGTAAGCTCTTAATAAATACTGTTTTTAATTATAGTAGTAGTAGTGGTATTGAAACGGGACTGTCTGGTATAAAACTACTGCCGACCACCCGAGTCCGAGAGAGGGCTGGAATCCAGGAGTGGAGTTGAGACGGGAGGGGAGAGGGAAACGTGGTCATCAGGGAAGGTAGAAAATGAGTGAGTCCAGAGCATTGATCTTAGAAATTCTTGATGAATCTGTTCCCTGCTGCTAACAGCCGCTGCTGGCAAATACCCCTGGGCTAGGAGACATCCCGGGGGGATGATGTCAGAGAAAAGAGAGGCGACTTTTGTTCTGAAGGAATGGACGCCCCCCAAAAAGCATCCCCAGGGCGCTCTTCATTTCCCGGTTCCTCAGGCTGTAGTTGAATGGGTTCAAGGCGGGGGGCACCACGGTGTAGAACATGGACACCAGCATGTCCAGAGCTAAGGAGGAGTCTGACATGGGCTTGGAGTAGGAGATGGCGGCCGTACAGAGGAAGATGGTGACCACAACAAGGTGGGGCAGACAGGAGGAGAAGGCATTTGCTCGGCTCTAGGCGGCCGGCATCCTCGCAGGGCCCGGAAGATGCATGGGTACGAGACCACGATGGAGACGAAAGAGATGTAACCAAAATTAGTACCAATGGTGGCACTGGTATCGATGACAACGTGCGTCCCAGAACCAGAGAACTTCAGGAGGGAGTAGACATCATAGAAGGGTTTCTGTACCTCGTGGAGTCCGCAGAAGCTTACAGAGAATGTCCCGGATGTGTACATTGCTTCAAATAGCACCCCAGTAAACCAGGAGGCAGCCGCTGCTCTAGGCGCTTGGAAGAATACAGTGCGACAAAGTTGGTAGACTTATATATTAATGTCTATTTCCCCTTCTAGACTGTAAGGTCATTATGAGGAGGGAGTGTTTCTACAAACTCTGTTGCATTGTGTTCATTCAATCGTATTTATTGAGGACCTACTGTATGTAAAGCACTGTACTGAGCGCTTGGGAGAGCACAATATAACAGTAACGAGCTTAAGTACTTATTACAGTGCTTTGCATGGAGTAAACTCTCAATAAATACTAGTGATGATGATGATTGTACTCTACCAATCTCTTAGTACAGTGCTCTACACAGAGTAAGCGCTCAATAAATATTATTGATGATGATTCTACTCTCCTAAGTGCTTAGTAGAGCACTCTGCACACAGTAAGCGCTCAATAGATACCATTGATGATGATGATTGTACTATACCAAGCTCTTACTACAGTACTCCGCACATTAATGGGCGCTCATGATATTGCATTAATTGATTGGTAGATACAATGTCTGTCCAAAAGGAGAGTTTTTTTGGACCATCTCACACCTCAAGTTCTCTCCTACCCTCATTCACCAACTACTTTGTTAAGGAATTTGAAATCATCCAGTGTGGTCTTCCCTAAAATCACACCCCGTCCCCTTTCCACCTCAATTCCCTCCCCTCCCTAGAGCCGATTTCCCAGGCATTTCTTAGGCGTGATTTTTTTTAATGACATTTGTAAAGCACTCACCATGTGCCAGGTTCTTTACTAAGCGCTGGGGCAAGTACAAGCTAATCAGGTTGGATATAGTCCATGTCCCACTTGGGCTCCCAGTTTTAATCCCCATTTGACGGATGAAGTATCTGAGGCCCAGAGAAGTGAAGCGACTTGCCCAGGGTCACACAAAAGACAAGTGGCGAGGCTGGAATTAGAACCCAGGTCTTCCTGACTCCCAGGCCTGGAGTCTTTGCATGTAATTTCCCACCTGCTTCCCAAATCTTCACCCAACTTGTAATGGGAAAAGATAATTGTCAAGAGCTTGCATTTGCCCCCTTCTCTCCAAACCAATTCAGCTATAGGTCTGCTTGATCGTTTTTGGTTACCAAGACAATCCAGTTCGCAACACATTTTCACTTTGTTCTTTAGGCCTTCTGAAAGGTATAGCTGAAAACAAGATGAAGCTACTCATTTAGTGAGGTTGGGTGGGGTTTAATCACCTCGAGAACAAGGTAGAAAACCCCATCTCAAGGGATGCTCCTGCCTTTCCTGATGTATTTATCCTGTATCGTGCTTTGATTAAATTAGGTGCTGTATTGTATAAAAGAACCTCTGGTTTACTCAGAATCGAGCTGGCCTTGAGTACCAAGGGCCAAAAGGACCCTGCTTAACCGCCTCTCCCAACTAGTGCTAGAAGTGGAACTAGTAGTAAATTGTTATTATTATTATTATGGTATTTGTTAAACGCTTACTATTTGCAAAGCACTGCTCTAAGCGCTGAGGGAGATACCAGTAATCAGGTTATCCCACGTGGGGGCTCACAGTCTTAATCCCCATTTCACAGATGAGGTAGCTGAGGCACAGAGAAGTGAAGTGTTCCCTTTAATACAGCAGACAGGTGGCGGAGGCGGGATTAGAGCCCATGCCCTCTGACTCCCAGGCCCGGGCTATTGTCATTATTACAGTTCTCTTCACACAGTAATCGCTTAATAAATACGATTGAAAGAATGAATTAGGCACGCTGCTTATCGTCCCTAACGTATCCTCTCAAACACAATGCAGAATCCGTGAAGTTTTTCTTCGACAGTATCCAATCTTCTCATCTTTTGAGAACACGTGTTCCCAAACTTTCTTCCATCCCTAACTGCCTTCGTTAACTCCCCGCTCTTTTGTGTTTTTTTTGTTTTTTTTTAATGGAACGTGTTAAGCGTTTACTATGTGCCAGTCACTGTACTAAGGATTCCTTCAAATACTGCTACTAGAGAAGCAGCTTGGCCTAGTGGATAGAGCCCGGGCTTGGGAGTCAGAGGGACTTGAGTTGTAATCTTAACTCTGCCACTCATCTGCTCTGAGACCTTGGGCATGTCAGTTCACTTCTCTATGCCTCAGTTACCTCATATATAAAATGGGGGTTAAAGCTGAGAGCTCCTGGTGGGATATGGACTCTGTCCGACCTGATTAGTTTATATCTACTACAGTGTCTGACAGATAGTAAGCGCTTAACAAATACCATTAAAAATTCTCACCCCTCCCTTATATTAATTTTAATTTTATTACTATTACCAACTTTGCTGTATTGTACTCTCCCAAGCGCTTAGTATAGTGCTCTGCACTCAGTAAATTCTATTGATTGATTGATTATTAATATTTATTTTAATGTCTATCTCTTCGCACTAGAATGTAAGCTCCATGACTGTAGGGATCATGTCTAGCAACTCGATTTTACTCTAAACGTAATGCTCTCCACGCAATAAGCGCTCAATAAATACAACTGATTGATTCAATGATTGGACAGAGATGGTGTATTTTGACACTTCTTGTACTCCCCCAAGAGCTAAATACAGAGCTCTGAACACATTAGGTTGTCAGTAAATCTTACCAACTGATTCTGCAATACTCTTTTCCCCAATCTTTGCTCCTGTCTCCCTGACTCAGACCATTTTCTTGGTTGCACAAGGCTCATCAGGTTGGCTATTGACTGGTCTCTGTCTTCATCACCAGTGGTATTTATTGAGCAATTTCTGTGTGCAGAGCACTGTACTAAGTGCTTGAGAGAGTACAGTGAAACATAGTTGGTAGACACAATTCCTGCCCACAATGAACTTACCGTCTAGAGAGGGGCACAAACATTGATACAAATAATTCATAATTACGTCTGTACGTAAGTCCTGTAGGGCTGAGGAGGGGGGTGAATATCAAATGTTTAAAGGTCATAGATATTAATGATCTTATCAGTATGTGTCTTGATTCCCTTCTAGTTCCCTTCCTCTTTCTCTAATGAAGCTCTGTAGGAAACCTCACTATGCCTCCATCTCGTCTATCTCGCCACCCACCCCTCGCCCACGACCTACCTCTGGCCTGGAACGCTCTCCCTCCTCAAATCTGACAGACAACGTCTCTCCCCCCTTCAAAGCCTTAACGAAGGCCCATCTCCTCCAAGAGGCCTTCCCTGATTAAGCCCCCCTTTCCTCTTTTCCCACTCCCTTCTGCATCACGCTGACTTGCTCCCTTAGTTCTTCCCCCTTCCAACACTTAAGTACATAACTGTAATTTATATATTTATATTGATGTCTGTCTCCTCCTTCCCCACAGACTGTAAACTCGTCGTAGACAAGGAATGTGTCTGTTTATTGTTGTATTGTACTCTCCCAAGTGCTTAGTACAGTGCTCTGCGCACAGTAAGCGCTCAAAAAATGCAATTGAATGAATGAATGAATGAATGAAAGAAACTGTGTCATCTAGTTCCTGCCACACTCTTCTGATTCGATTTCAGTATTGTTCTATCCGGTTTACTGCAGTGCTGCTTCACCTAATAATAATTACAGCATTTGTCAAGCGCTAACTCTGTTCCAAGCACTGTCCTAAACTCTGGGGTGGAGGCCTGATAATCAGGTCAGGTTCGGTCCCTGTCCAACACAGGACTCATAGGGAGACCAGGTATTGAATCCCCATTTTACCAGTGAGGAAACTGAGTGTAGTAATTTGCCCGAGGTCACATAGCTGAGAGGTGGCTGAGCTGGGATTAGAACCCAGGTCCTCTGTCTTCCATCCTGTGCCCTGTCTACTAGGCCAGGCTGTCCAGAAAAGTTAAACCATACAGCAGGTGGAGTTAATAATAATAATTATGGTATTTGTTAAGCACTTACTTTGTGTCAAGCACTGTTCTAAGTACAGTGTTCTGCACATAGTAAGTGTTCAATAAATATTATTAATGATGAAGCAAGATCATCAGATCCTACATGGGGCCCCCAGTATAAGTAGGAGGGAGAACAGGGATTGAATCCCCACTGTGCAGATGAGGGAACTGAGGAACAGAGAGGTGAGGTGACTTGATGATGATGGTATTTGTTGAGCATTTACTATATGCCAGGCACTATTCTAAACGCTGGGGTAGATTAAAGTCAATGATGCTTTCCCACGTGGGCTCACAGTCTTAATCCCCACTTTACAGATGAGGTAACTGAGGCACAGAGAAGTTAAGTGACTTGCCCAAAGTCACACAGCTGACAAGTTACAGAGTCGACATTAGAACCCACGACCTATGACTCCCAAGCCCGGACTCTTTCCACTGAGCCGCGCTGCTTCTACTTCTCTACTTGTCCAATGTCACACAGCGTGTAAGTGGGGTTGGCAGTTGGGCGAATGTCAAATGGCCAAAGGTCACAGATTCACGTGCACAGACAACGTGGAAGGGAAAGGCAGAAGGTAAAAAGAGGGCTTTAATTGGGGGAGGCCTCGCGGAGGAGATGTGACCTTGATAATGCTTTGAATGTGGAGAGACTGGTGGTCTGGCCTGTATGGAAGGGGCGGGAGAGTTCCAGGCTAGGGGGAGGACCAGAAAACGAGGTTGGCAGCGAGACAGACGAGATCGGAGCCCAGTGAGTAAACTGACGCTAGAGGAGCAGAATGTGCGGGCTGTGCCGGAGTAAATGATCAGATAGGTGAGGTAGGAGGGAGGGATTTGAATGAGTACTTTAAGCATCGTGGCTCAGCAGAGAAGTAGCATGGCTCAGTTGAAAGAGCCCGGGCCTGGGAGTCAGAGGTCGTGGGTTCTAATGCCGGCTCTATAAATTGTCACCTGTTTGACTTGGGCAAGTCACTTAACTTCTCTATACCTCGGTTACCTCATTTGTAAAATGGGGATGAAGTCTGTGAGCCTCACGTGGGAAAACCTGATGACCTTGTATCTCTCCTAGAGCTTAGAACAGTGCTTGGCACATAGTAAGCGTTTAACAAATATACTACTACTACTACCACTAATAATAATAATAATAAACTGATGGTGAGGAGTTCCTGAAAGATGCGAAGGTGGATGGGTAACCACTTCATGTTCTTGAGGAGTGGGAAGACATGAGCTGAACGTTTTTGTTGAAACGAACAGAAAGCGCTTAATGAATACACTGGTTAATTGGTTGATCCTCAGAACTCTCCATTACCACACACGCACAGACACTCACACACACTTCTAACTTTGCCCCTTTTTCCTCTCCTTCCCTCCTGCACCGAAACTCACCTATTCGGTCTCAAGGCTGGGATTAGGCCATCTCTTGTCCGTGAGTGGGGCTTGATGGAGATCTCTGGGAAAAATGAAGGCTCAAAAGTATCCCGGCCCCCTCTGTGACTATTCGGGACACCACCACCCCCCCCCCCCGCAAATATTTTCGCTCATAAAAAGAAGCTGCTACCCCTTGGGGCCTTCAGCAGGAGACACATTTAGGGCTCTGAGAGAAGCCAAGCTCTCACCGGCTGGATTCTGTGCAGCAATCAATGACCCCCACTCCCCATGAATTAATTGGGAGTTTCCCAGTGGGAATTCCCTCTGCGTCCTGCTCAGTCAACATAATCAGGCAGAGGTAGCGTGGCCTACTGGATAGACAACCGGCCTGGGAGCCAGAAGTACCTGGCTTATCATCCCGACTCTGCTATATGCCTGCTGTGTGACCTGGGGCAAGTCATTTGAATTCTCCGTGCCTCAGTTCCCTCATCTGTGAATCGCAGATTAAGACTTTGATTCCTATGCAGGGCAGGGGCTGTATCCAACCGGATCATTTTGTGTTTACTCCAGCGCTTAGAACAGAGTCTGGCACAAAGTAACTACTTAACAAATACCATTTATTATTTTTATCATCATCAATAATAATAATAATGACATTGATTAAGCGCTTACTATATGCAAAGCACTGTTCTAAACACTGGGGAAGTTACAAGGTGATCAGGTTGTCCGACGGGGGCCTCACCGACAATCTTCAATTTACAGATGAGGTAACTGAGGCACAGATAAGTTAAATGACTTGCACAGAGTCACATAGCTGACAATTGGTGGCCACGTTGCACTGAGCCACGTTGCTTCTCTGATAGTAGAAGTATTTGTTAAAGGCTTCCTCTGTGCTAGTCACTGTTAAACTGTCACGGAATGTATCCGTTACATTGCTAAATTGTACACGCTCAAGCGCTTAGTACAGTGCTCTGAAAACTGTAAGCACTCAATAAATTCGATGGACTGACTGTTATGAACACTGTTCTAAACATTTCCCCATTTTATAGATCAGGGAAATGAGGCACAGCAAAGTTATATGACTTGCCCAAGTTCACATAGCAGGGATTAGAACCCAGGTCCTTTCACTCCCAGGTCCATGCTCTAGCCACTGTGCCACGCTGCCTCCGTGCTTTATGCCACAAAGCCAAAGATCAGTAGACCGTTGTCAGAGTAGCATTTCTGAAGCTACTGAGAATTCCTTGCTCTCACATTACTCAGACATTTTCAGTATTTTTTCCTACCCATTGCACCCCACAACGCACCCCATGTGGTAGCTGTACAGAAGGTACCTGTCTTTTGTAGAGAAGTAGTGTGGCTTTCAAAGAGCACGGGCTTGGGAGTCAGAGATCATGGGTTCTAATCCTGACTCCACCACTTGTCAGCTGTGTGACTTTGGGCTAGTCAGTTAACTTCTCTGTGACCCAGTTACCTCATATGTAAAATGGGGATTAAGACTGTGAGCCCCAGGTGACACAACTTGATAACCTTGTATCTATCCCAATGCTAAGAACAGTACTTGGTACATAGTAAGCGCTTAACAAATTCCATAATTATTATTATTATTATTATTATTATTATTGTGCCTGTGCCATCTTATCTGTGTCACTCTGAGGCAACCAGAGAAGCAGCATGGCAGAGCACAGAAGAACAGAATTGGCAGAAATGTTTCCTGCCCACAATCAATCAATAGTACTGATTGAGCACTTACTGTTTGTAGAGTACTGTATTAAGCGCTCGGGAGAGTCCAATAAAACAGAGTTGGTAGACCTATTCCCTGCCCACAGTGAGCATACAGTCTTGAAGCAGAAACAGGCATTAAAATTGTCACACAATCAATGGTATGTACTGAGTGTTTACTGTGTGCAGAGCACTGTGCTAAGCATTCAGGACAGTCCCCTAGAACAGAGTTGTAAGTTGCCCACAATGAGCTTAGAGTCTAGAGGGTCTATTGGAAAGGGACAATTCCTCTGACGGACACAATCCCTGCCTTCCAGGAGCTGACAGTCTAGTGTCAATTACGTAGGTCTTTGGGGAGACATTCAAGGGATTTTGTTTTTCATCTCTCCCTCTTCCATTTGCTGCCTGGTCTGAAACCCTCTGAACCATTTATGGAGGTGAGAGGAAATGGTCAGAAAGAGGGGAAGGATGGAGCTAGGAAGAAGGCCATCTTGCATTGTTGGGAGTGAGTGACCAGTCTGACTAAGACTGAAAGCTGGTGATGGGCAGGGAACGTGTCTGCTAATTCTGTTGTATCGTAGTCTCACGAGTTCTAAATACTGCATTCTGCACACATTCATTGCTTTCTTCTTTCATTCAATCAATTTATTGAGTGCAGAATACTGAACTAGGCACTTGGATAGTGCAATACAGCAATAAAGAGAGACAATCCCTGCACACAGCGGGCTTACAGTTTAGATGGGGAGATAGACATTATTATAAATGAATAAATTACAGATATCTACATAGATTACAGATATGTAATTGCAAGAGCTCAGTGAATACCATTGATGGTTTGATTGAAGAGGGGGAAATACGGATAGTAAGCGCTCAATAAATACCACCGAAGGATTGGCTGCAAGTAGAGAAGATGGTCAAGGAACATGGACCATAAACAACCCAGGATTCTGGCTATCCTGATGGTTGGAGACACCAAAGTCCAGGTTTCATCCGATGAATTAGTACATGTACGTCCCATGATTGGAGTGAGGCCTGATTCTGTAGGCTGCTACCATAGAGATCATAGGCCTGTTCTCCTGAGACCCTCCTGGTCTGAAAACCCCGGCGTTAGAGAATCCCAGTCCAGACCGGGCGCGGAGCCAATCTCCTAGGCACCGCGAAACACGGCAGATATGGGAGGAACAAGGTAGTAGCTTTATAGGGGAGAGACGGTATGGTTCTGAAGCACTTTTCCACCTTGAAGTGGGAGGCAAGGGAACGAACTGGGAGATATTCTCTTTCTGACACTTTCCTCAGGCAGCTGCGACCCCAGCGTGGCGGGGAGGAGAGGCCCCGCAGCTAGAAACCGCAGAACCCCCAGGTTAGTCAGGCACCTTGAGGGAGACGGGAGAGTGTGGAATCTGAGAAGCAGCGTCTGTCAACTGTGTAACCTTAGGCAAGTCGCTCATAGTGGGCAGAAAATGTGTCTATTTTTATCAAGTACGTTCCCAAGTGCTTAGTACAACTCTCTGCTCATGATCAACGCTCATTAAATAATAATATTTATAATATTGATAACAGGTATTTGTTAAGCGCTTACTATGTACCAAGCACTGTTCTAAGCACTGGGAGAGATACAAGGCTATCAGATTTCCCCCCATCCCAACCACAGAGTCAAGCTCTCCTCGGACACAGCCTGGTCCCAATGACCCTAGGACGATGGGTAATTGTGGGCTCCACTGGCCTGATTTTGGGGGGCGGAAGGGAGGTGATTCTGTAGTAGATCCAGACTTCCGGATGTGCTGTAGATATACAGTGTCCCAGAACTATGAAAGCCCAGTCTGAAAAAATAGAACTGAATCCAATCAATCAATTGATCGATGTGATTT